>NW_027363082.1:0-600000 GCF_046119375.1 Phyllobates terribilis
GGTTCTTTAGCCTTTCATTTCCTGTAGATATATGTTGTTATCAAATTCAAAGTAATTGTGGGTGAGGATGAATTCTGTAAGTTTGACCACAGAATCAGCAACAATTCCTGTATTTTCTATGAAGATTTTGCAGGCATTTAATCCATCCTTGTGTGGGATATTAGAATACAAAGATTCCACATCCATGGTGGTCAGGATGGTTCCTTCTGGTAGAGGACCTATTGCTGCTAGTTTATTCAGTAGGTCTGTCATGTCCCGAATGTAGCTGGGTGTACTCTTTACCAGTCCAGAAACTTGCTCAGTAAGGGTGCCCACACATGAAATAACTGGTCTTCCTGAATTTCCAAATTTGTGGATTTTGGGGAGCATATAGAATGTCCCTATTCTTGGACTCTCTGGTATCAGGTCATTCGTCAGGCAAACAAGATACCAACTTGTTTAGTTCCTTATAGTCCTGTGTAGGGTCAGACTCCAGTTTTTTGTAGTAGCGTGTGTCCATCAGTTGTCTGTTTGCTTCCTTCATGAATATAAACTGATGGTGACCTTTAACACTTTCAGAACAGGAATGAATGTGTCGCATGGATTTGTCATTCTACATCAACTAAGGAATTTACTCCTCAGACTTGTGAGGCCATCATAACACTGGACCTAATCACAGGACAATAAAACCTTCACACTCTTTATCTATTAACTGCTAAAATATTTATAGCCAGATCTGTTTATCTCTTCCATAATAACTCTGCTTTTCATCACCTGTCTTACCTATTGCATTTTTTGTATGTCTTATTGTGTATAAATATGTGACTCTTCAGATTTTGTGGTATACTATGCCTGATGAAGAGGCCTGAGTAGTCTCGAAAGCTTGCAATTTGTTACCATCTTTTCAGTTAGCCATTAAAAGGTATCAACCATTGAGGACTCTCAAATCTAAATATTTTTACATTATACTTACAATCTTCAGCTAAACAGGAAAATCCCCTCTTTGGACGTTTAGCTTTATGGGATGGAAACAAAGGATACATCATTAGGGCTAATCTAGAAATAACACATGGCCCACCTATTATGTTAGCTGAAATATAATTAAAAGTTGTATTCCCACAAGAAAACATCCACCCCTTGGGCAATTTTACATGTTGTATATGTGAGAGAGAGATTACTGTTTTGTTGCACTTCATGTTTTTCGCTACCTCATTCTCTTGAAATTTTTATCTGAACGTGAACCGCACATGATATTATGTTCATTGTGCCTTTTGTTACCTTCTATTTTTACCTATTTTATTTTGATTACAAGTCATTTGATAACATAACTCAGCAGATGCATTATTTTGAGTCTTTATAGTTATCATGTCTTCAGTAAGGAAGTCCTCTCCAGTACAGTTTATACAAGCGTAATACAGGTTATATGTATCATTTTGGATCACATCTCCTTCAATCTCCTCATCTTGGACAAACCCCCCTATTGAGTTTGTCCACAGTTGTAAGGGAGTTGGTATAGCTACCATACAATTCTCCAGTATATTGGTAGCGGTAGCAGTTTTTGTCATACAAAAATGGCTCATGTTCATCAATTGTGCCAAGTAACTCCATAGGTTCTGTTTAATTTTACACAATGCCACATTTTCTTTGACTGGCACTTCTTCTCTTTGTTGATACTACGGTTGGGTAGAGACAGAGACCGAAAGGACCATGCCTGTAACACCGATCAGCCACCATCTCCATATTTGAATTGGACACTAAAAAGAAAGAGCAGATTTATTATTCTCTGAGATAACACCTGTCTGCTGGAATATGTTCCCATTTTTCCTGTCCTGGCTTCATCACTATTAACACATTACCTGCCCCTCTAGCAATCACCTCTGCAGGCTCTGGGGGACCTTTATCCCCAGCTTGTTTTACCCATGTTTTTGCACCATCATTTAAAGAATGACTGGAACCAAAATCTTTATCTCCTCTGACAGTTATTACTGTGGGGGCTGTTCCCTTGATCACCTTCATTTTCTGGATGGATAAAATCAACAATTGAGCTACCCTGTCTCCTTTTTGAATCAACCAGTCACTATCCCCACTATTCAGCAGGAGTACCTTAATTTCACTTTGATAGTCCTGATCTATCACTCCTCCCATCACCTGAATTCCCTTTAAGGCTAAATCTGACCTTGGAGCTATAAGACCAAAATGTTCAGGAGGCATTTGTAATCCTATAGCAGTTCTGATTGCCTTTATAACTCCTGTTCCAATCTGATTTCCTCATGGGATTGTAGATCTAATCCTGCAGCTTGTGGAGTAGCCCTATAGGGTCCTAGTGCTCCCGTCTCCAATTCCCAATAGAGAACTGTCTGTTCTGTGGTAGAAGCTTTTAAGGGCATTATCTGTAAATTGGGGGTAATCATCCTCATTAATAGTGTTTCCTGTTCTCCAATTGGCCTGTTAAGAATGTTAAGGGCTTCATTTAAATGTTTTCTCCACCCTTTGTAAGTTCCATCTCCCAATTTCTTTAATTGTTCTTTGAATAACCCATTCATCTGCTCTACCAATCCTGCAGCTTGGGGATAATATGGGATATGAAAGATTCACTCAATGTTATGTTCTGAGCAAAATTCTGCAACCTTCTTGTTCCTGAAGTGACTACCATTGTCACTCTGAATTTGTTACGGAATTCCGTAGTATAATACTATGGTTTCCATTGTTTTGATCGTACTGTTGGCATTGGCCGCTTTACACGGACAAGCCATCATGTACCCTGAGTATGTATCCACAGCCGTGCATACATACACACATCCTCCATCTTGTGGAAGGGGACCAATATAATCTACCTGCCAAATTTGTCCAGGCAATTTGCCTCGGGCTATATGGCCCCTAACCACATGGGGAATAGGTCTCTGTTGTGAATGTTGACACACTGGCCATTTCATAATTGTTTCCTTAATTACATGTAACCTGAGGGGCACTCCTCTGGTTTGTGCCCATTCATAAGTAGCTTTTTCTACAAGATGCCCACATTTCTGATGTGCCCATTGAGCCAATCCAAGTTGCTTTTCAGCTGAGTCAGGCTCCTCACTGGCATCAGCAACTGATATTTTGGAATGTTCATCCGCTATTGAATTGAAGAGTCTTTCCAGGTTATCTGAAGCACAATGGACGTCAACGTGAAATACAGTCACTTTAATTCTTTGCACAATTGCCCAAACATCTTGCCACAGTTCTTTCCCCCACACATCTTTGCTGTATATTTTCCAGCATATGGAGTGGGACAGACTTAGGTCTATATCATCAAAAGGAGTATTTGGCTCTGATCTGATGAGTGTTTATAAATGATGATGGAATAGCAACCTCTATAGGTCATGGGGAATACTAGATGAATCTCTAAATAAAAGCTACAGCAAGAGAGACACTAGAAGAAGATTTATTTGTTGATTTCTCAGTGGAGTAGACAGAAACTGTTATCTGTAATGTGTTATACATAACCATATATTGGCTTGTTAACTTGTGTTGCCCCTGAAGAGCCGCTACGACAGTTGGTGGTGAAACGCGTCGGGCATTAAGCATTTTTCATCTGAAAGGATGGTTATAGTTGAAATTGGGTACTAGGCATCTTCCTTTGAGTGGATGGTTATAGATATGTCATACTGAAATCATCTAACCAATATACTACTTGTTTAGGTATACCTAGGAGAGTATAGGCTGACCTCGGACAATATAACTACTAACAGTAGATGGGAAGCTGAACCATGATTATAACCTAGGTTATTGGTTGGGTTTTTTTTCTGTTTGATTGGTAATTAGTATACAATGTTTAGTCTGTTAGCCTGTGAGTCAGGGTTGTTTTGTTTTTTTGCACAATTGTTTGGTATGTTTTTAACTTTATACCTTAATAAATATATAATTTTAAAATGTCTTCCCTTTAGTTTATATACTGTGATTGGTTAAGATTAATAACATTTATTGTTGTGAGCCCCTATTCTTATTTTGCCAATTAATGACCAAATTTACATGAGGGCGTCTATCTATGTGGAGGGCTCGGCCAAGAAGTCAATCACTTGTGTCTCCCTCTGACTGGGAAACCTCTCTGGGAGAAAAAGTCAACTCCTGTCGCTGTGTTTTGACCTCCTGCAACAGCAATTTTACTTCAGCGTAAAGATCCTCAAACCCCGGCGCTGTGGGTTTCACTGGGGACGAAGTCGGAGTGGGCCCTCCCGCTCTCTCCGTGTCCAACTACGCCCACGCTGTGGGGATCCAGAATCTTCCACTGTCACCTTTTTATTTTGTAAACTTCCTGATTTCTTATGAAGCCCTCGCTTTTGGTATAATTTCCACATTTCATCAGTACTAGTGATGGGCGAGCACTAAAATGCTCGAGTCGAGCAAATTGGAATGCTCGACCCGAGCAATGAGCCCAATGTAAGTCTATGAAAAATTCGAACATTTTTCAGGCGGCTCCCCCCGGAGGTCTGCAGAGGCCTAAAAATTGCCCAAATCGATGGGAACAGTGCTCAAATGACATGGGAACAGCATGGGGAAGACCCCTGAAAGCATTTCTGACTCCCAGGTCACTGCTGTGAACAACGTTGTCAGAGGTATTACGCCACTTTTACGAACTCACAATAAAACATACAAAAACTAAACCAAAATGGATTTTCCTGGGAAATATGTTAAGGAACATCCTTTACAGGGTAATGACTTGTATATAAGGCAAAATAAATAACCAAAACCAAAAATACTCCTCCACACCAGCGTTTTTGATGCCTTTTTGCATTCAACCGTGACAAATGCATTCACCGGGAGATGTAATTTTAATATTTTACAACCTTATCTGGCCATGTGGTGTGTGACACATCAGACACATCCTGTTTCATTTATGAAGGAGGCACTCTGAAAGTCACAAAGCCTATTTTTATAGGGTTATCAGGCGGCCTTTTCTATTCTTAAAGGGCCAGCAGTCAGCCCTCACCATTCTTAGAGAGCCATCAGCCGGCTGTGCTTTGTTGTTCCCATTACTAAAGAGTGGGTCTCCTATACTATTATTGCGTATGCAGTGAGTGGCAGGGCTGCACAAAATTTGGACGCACCCCAGTACCCCTTTGAAGAGACTTAGAGGAGGACCTCCTGAAAACAATGTTCCCATTATTAGAAAGTGGGTCTCCCATGCTGTTTGCCTATGCAGTGAATGCAAGGGCTGCCAAACATTGGGAGGCACTCCAATGTCCCTTGGAAGAGACGTGGAGGTTAGAGGGCCTCCTGAAAACAATGTTCCTATTAATAGGAAGTGGGTCTCCCATTGTGTTGGCCTATGCAGTGAATGCAAGGGCGCCAAAAATTTGGAGGCACTCCAATGCACCTTGGAAAAGATGTGGAGGAGGGCCTCATAAAAAAATGTTCCCATTAGAAAGGAGCGGGTCTCCTATACTTGTAATGCCCATGCACTAAGCGTATGGGCTGACAAACATTTACCCCTGGGGGGTATAAATGAACATATTGAAGACCAGAAGCAAATATCCAAAATCAGGAAGCGTATACCCATGTGTGGCTGTGAAAAGATGCATGGGAATACACCTCCCAAAAAAAGACACTGGATTTAAGTTTATGTTACGCTGCTATCATGGTGGTGTTAAGAAGTCTGGCCCAATCCAGCCCTTGTTCATTTTTATAAGAGTCAGCCTGTCAGCTTTTACAGTTGACAGGTGGATGCTCTTATCAGTTGTAATTTCACCAGCGGCACTAAAAACCCTCTCTGATAAAATGCTAGCGGCCAGGCAGGCCAGGACCTCCAAGGCGTAGAGAGTCAGTTCATTCCACGTGTCCAGCTTGGATATCCAATAATTATAAGGCACAGAGGAATCATGGAGGACATTGGTACAGTCGGCAAGGTACTCCCTCAGCATCTTCCCAAACTTTGCACTCCTTGTGAGAGTAACCCGCACCTCAGGGCCTGTGCAATGGGAGGGGCTGAGAAAACTCTCCCAGAACTTTGACAGTGTTCCCCTGCCTCTGCTGGATTGGAGTTGTGTCTCTCTCGGCTGTACTCCTTGGTTGTCCAATGAACTGTGACCTCTGCTGCCAGCGTTTTCAAAAGGGAATTTTTTTTAATAGTTCCACAACAAGGGCCTTCTGGTACTGCCCCATTTTTGTAGACCTGTCCGCCTCAGGAATAAGAGATATAATGTTTTCCTTGTAGCGTGGGTCTAGAAGTGTCATCAACCAGTAATGACTGTCACCCAAAATTTGGAGAACGCAAGGGTCACGGGAAAGGCAGCGTAACACAAACTCAGCCATGCGTGCCAGACTGCTAACAGGCAAGACTTCCGTGTCCTCACCAAGAGGATGACTGATCATGCTCTCCTCCTCCTCTTCCCTGTCCTCAGGACATCCACGCTGAACTGACGGTATGACAGTTGTGCAGGTAGTACCGTCTATAGCGCAAGAAACTAGCTCCTGTTCTTCCTCCTCCTTCTCTTGCTCATTGTCACCCAATCCCCGTTGGGATGAGATGAGGCTGGACTGTGTGTAATCATCCTGTATGGTTCCTTGCTCCATCTCATTGTGCTCCGCCTGCAATTCATCCTCTTTGCTTCTGAGCAGAGAGCGTTTCAGCAGACAGAGAAGCGGGATGGTGACGCTAATTATGGCGTCATCACCGCTCACCATCTTGGTGGAATCCTCAAAATTTTGGAGGATGGTACAGATGTCTGCTATCCATGTCCACCCCTGAGGTCTTGTGTGGAGTCTGAACTGAATACAGCCTTGTTGATGCTGGTAGTGAACAACTGCCCTCTTCTGCTAACAAATTCTTTCCAACATCTGCAGTGTAGAGTTCCAACGCGTGGAGACATCACACACCAGTCGATGAGCCGGAAGCTGCAAACGCTGCTGAAGCACGGTAAGGGCAGCGGAAGCTGTACCTTACTTTCTAAAATGGGCACCCAGGCGGCGTACTTTGATGAGCAGATCCGGCAGCTCTGGGTAGGTTTTGAGAAACCGATGAACCACGAGGTTAAACACATGGGCCAGGCATGGTACATGTGTGAGCTCGCCTCACCTCAGAGCCGCCACCAGGTTCCGGCCATTGTCACACATGACCATGCCTGACTGTAGGTTCAGTAGTGTCAGACACAGATCTGCTTGCTTTTTCAGAGCTGTCCACAACTTTTCAGCATTGTGCGGTTTGCCACCTAAGCATATTAGCTTCAGCACAGCCCGCTTGGCTGAGGCAGTGCTTCCAGCTTGTGACTGATGTGGTCATTTCGGAGATTGAGGCTGAAAAGGAGGAGAAGGATGAGGTGCAGGAGCTGTAGACTGTGGGGGGCAACCCTGATTGACCTAGGGCCTGCAATCCTCGGCATCGGGAGGATGTGTTCCGTCCCAAGGTCCGACTGGGCTTCCACTATGTTAACCCAGTGTGCCGTCAGCGAGATGTACCGTCCCTAACCACAAACACTTGTACACGTGTCCCTGGTTAGGTGGACTTTCCCTGTAACTGCATTGTTGAGGGCATGGCTAATGTTGTGGGACACGTGGTTGTGTAATGCAGGGACGGCACATCAGGAGAAATAGTGGCGGCTGGGGACCGAGTACCGAGGGATGGTCGCTGCCATCAGGTCGCGGAAAGCTTCCGTCTCCACGAGCCTAGAAGGCAACATTTCGAGCGCAAGCAGTCGCAAAATGTGGAAATTTAGTAGTGTGGCCTATGGGGCGTTGTCTGCGTATTTGCGCTTGCGTTCCAAGGACTGGGGTATGGATAACTGAATGCTGCGCTGGGACAAGGACGTGCTTGCTGATGATGCTATTTGAGATTGTGCAACGACAGGTGCAGGGCAGGAGGCATCTTCGCATGCACTATGGACAGGGGATTGGCTTGCACACAAAACAGCGGAAGAAGCAGTGGTGTCACCTGCAGACACTGTTCCTGGACCCTGGGGTTCGGCCCACAAAGTCGGGTGCTTTGCTGCCATGTGCCTAATCATTCTGGCCTAATGCTGGCCTGGCAGGTGGTGTAAATGGCCTTTTTGGGGTTATCGGCAGAGTCTTTAAAAATCAATTAGACTCGAGAAGACCTAACAGTTGCACTGGCAACGTCCGTCGAGTTGGTGTTACTGGGAACTCTTTCTCGCCTTCTGTTTGCGACCACCACAGTGCATCTTCATGCCTGTTGGGGTGCTCTTCCTTCCTCCCCCTGTGTGCTGCTGTCCTCATTCTGCATGTCCTCCTGCCAGGTTGGGTTAGTTACTATATCATCCACCACCTCGTCTTCCACCTCCGCACAATGGTCCTCCTCCTGACTTTCTGGCAATTGTGTCTCATAGTCCACCTCTCGTGACACTTTCCCACCATCGCCTTCGTATGACCGTGGCTGCTCAAATATTTGGGCATTGCTAAATGCGATCTTCTCTTGCCCCGCTTCAAGTAGACCAGGCAAGAGGCCCGAATCTATAAATGGAAAAGTGAACAGCTCTTCGGAGTGTCCAAGTGTGGGATCAGTTGTCTCTGGGCACTCGGCATGGTGGGAGGAAGGGGAGGATCAGGGTGAGGAATATGCAGTCCAGACTCACGGCTACTGAGACTTGACCTGTGTGGAAGACAGGGTGGTGGTGGTGGTGGTGGCTAAGTGACTGGAAGCATTATCTGCTATCCAACCACTAACCTTTTCACACTGCTCTGTGTTCAATAGTGGTGTTCTATGGTCCCCTATTAATTGGGACAGGAAGGTCGAGCGAGAAGCAGTGGGTGTTTGTTGTGGCACAATTTCAGCTTGCCCACGGCCTCGGCCTCTGCATGCACCATCACCATCACGTCCAGTTCCCCGTCTCTTGCCACGTGCCTTGTCCATTTAAAATGGACGACAATATCTTCCACGCTCACTACAAATGGCTCAAATTGGAGCGCAATTATATGTGATCCGTGTGATGGACAAACCAGTTTTAAATAGCTGCATTTTTAGCGCTGTAATATGAAAAGGACCTGGCTGTACTCTGCAGTGCCAACAAGCAAATGACGATGAAAAATGGTGTTCTCTGGATTGCTTTTTAAGTATATAATCAGGATTAAAATAAAAATATATATATTCCTGACCCGATACCTAGGGCTATTTTCTGGAAATATCTGGAAAAGCAGCAGACAGAACTGGAATGGACCCTCTTGCTATGTGCACTGCAGTCTGCTATATACTCTGCCTGCCTGCCTAGCACTGATATCTCTGCAGCTGGATTAGTCCTCAGAAGGACTGTTAGTTGAGATGAATATGTGTCTCTAATATAGTCTGGCATACCTACACTAACTAGAAACAAGCAAATCTCTCCCTAGCTTAGCAGCAGCTCTCCCTACACTGTCTGATTCCGGAGTGACTGTGACGAGCATGGCGGCGCCAGGTCTGATATAGACCTGATGACGCTGTGCGGCCAGCCAATCACTGTAATGCCACAACCAACATGGCTGCGGCATTACAGTGTGTGGCAGACCATCCCTGCATGTTGCTTGGCGCTCTAAAGAGCACCAAACATGCAGGGAGGAGACCCGAGTTCCCGCCAAGCAACCCCCGGAAATACTCGGCGAGCGCCGAGCATCTGCGACGCTCCAGCCCTCCCTGGGATATGGGTTTACTCAGAGCCGGGTCAGTGTAGGGGTAGCGGGGGAGGCAGTCGTGGCCTGGACCGTTCCGTGCCCAGGGCCGTCACATAAAAATATTGGCCTTTCAAGTAAGAGTGATATTTCGACTACGCCACCTGCGGTTTCCGGTGATGGACACCAGCGCTGCTACAGTCCACTGAGGCTGGTGTTACGGGCTGCTAAGATGGGACAGCTCCCCACAGGCGGAGCAGGCCTCAGGGCAGTGTGAGAAGGAATGGTGGGTGCAGTGCCGCGCAGGAAATAACAGGCTGAGGCGGTGTGTGAAGTCATCCAGGGCTTTTACTCACTTTCAGATGAACTTCAGCCGCAAAAGCTTCCCTCTGCTACTCACGGCGTACTGCGACCACCGGGATGGTGGGTCCAGCACTTTCCAGGTAGATCAGGAGCACCTGTCGAGACCCCTCTGGTGTGTGTTCCTCTCCTTGGTAAGTTCTCCCACTAAGTCTTCTCCTGACTGTGTGTGGTTAGAACGAGGTGTAAGGCCGGGTCCCACTGGATAAACGCAGTGTAAGAGATACAGGTGGCGTAAGCCACTCCGTCCGTATCCCCCCTGGGATCCACTAAGCCTCCGGGCTTTTCTGACTGAGACGTGAAGTAACAAAGTCAGATATCGGGGGCCAGTCACCCCTCTTGCAGCAGGAATCCCTCTGACTAGGCCAGAATAAAGAGTACAGGTGGCCACTCCGCTCCGTCCGTATCCCCCCTGGGATCCTTTTGCCTGCTCCCCTCCAGGCCTTCTTAGGTCAGGACCTTGACCGGGTAGAGACAGTGGTTAACTCAGACCCGCTCCTCGTCTCAAGGCCAGAGAACGAGGACCGTGTATCTTCAGTCAGCTGCAGACTTTTGCTGGACTCTGGCAGAAGACCACAATCACAGACGAATACCACAATCACAGACGAATATCACAATCAAAGACCTTGAACTTAAGATGGCCGTAGATTAAATATGAAAGAATAAGTGTTTCCTAAAAGTATGTTCTCCACCCTCACCCACTACATGGTTCCCCCCATCTTTGGTCCCCCCCCCCCATCTCCTCTATCCCGGGCTGGGGCAGCACCCTGGTGCATTTAGACCCCCTACTGGACAGGAGTGGTTTAGTGTTGAGTGGTAAAGTGGGGTCCTGAGAAATGCTCCATCCTTACCTGGAAGAGGAGATACCACACTTCGAGCTGAGGTGCAGTACCCCTGTGGCGACTGAACCCTCAGGGGCGCCACACATCTCGAGCAGTGAAATGCTCGGGGGAGCACCGAGCAGTAGCGAGCATGCACGCTCATCACTAGTCAGTACCAATCCCATCAATTTCCTCTTTGGGAACCTCATCTTTCAACAAGGCAATAAACATATCCTTGCGCGATATGCGGGAGCCATTGTTATTGTTTTTAGATTCTCTACGCTGCTCTCCGGAAACAAAATTACCACTAGTCCTGGGGCCCCAATCTCCCAAATTACCCAATTGCCGAATTGCCTCTAGGGTGTTGGAGATGGTCTTCCCAGTCTGGTTTACCATTAGGGTCATCATTATATGTTTATAAGCTGGGGAGCAGCCCTGATTATGCGATTTCTGACAGACACACTAACTAGGACTGCCATGTAGTCATCATAGGTCCTTACAGAAATAGCATTTTTTCATGACCTCTTCCTTCAACCTATGGGAACAATCTTTTAATGTAAACCATGGCTTCTTATTAGGGGGCCAATCTGCTTCAGATGGATTTTTAGGCTGTAATGCCATAGCCACAACATCCAGTATACTGCAAGTCGAATGTTGCAACCGAATCCGCAGTGTACAGAACGCTTCCTTCACTACAGGATCATGACTTAGTTGCACAAACTTGGGACCATCTACTGTATCCACTTGTACTCCATGGGCCCCTATCTCCCACAGTCTTACCTCCCAAGTAATCAATGATTCATTGGCTTTTTGAGAAAAACAATCATGAAGATCATTAAGTTCTTGCTGACTATAATCCTCCAACACATCTCTCTGTTGTGCACCTACAGGGGTATCTATGATCCGCCTGCGATGTATGGGATGTGCTTTTACTGAGTCAGTGGGGGAATTAACCTCTCTTTCCGCATTAAAGCACTCATCCTTCTGATCAGAATCAGTGGAATCCCACTTCTACACGTAATTTCAGTTATATACATTACTTTCCTATAAAGCTTGTTGTGTGTATATGTGTCACCCCAGGTCTGGATGCCACAAATATTAAAGGCTGTGTCTGAGAGCAGGAGGGAGGTTCCCTGGTTAGGGACAATTAGCATACAGCACCTCCTGTCCTAGGCCAGTAGGGGGAGCTGGCTGCCCCTATAAAAGCTGGAACTGGGGGTAGGGTTAGAGAGAACTGGACGACCTAGCTCAGGACTGAGACTAGTCCCAGAGAAGAAGGGACAGTTCAGCTGTAGCTGAGGAGTCCGTGAGGCAGAGGAGAAACTGCAAGCCAGGGACAGAGGCGATGAGAGCCGCTCCTGGCTGAGAGAATCACACAACCGGACATTGGAGTCCGAAGCTGTCAGGGTTGTAAGCCCAGCAGCAGAGAACCAACTCGCAAGGGATTGCAGGTCCCTTGGCCTAAGAAGCCTGGAGGCTCCGCCACACAGAGGGACCAGTACAGCGAGGAGAAAGCAAAAGGTACCCAAGGCCCGAGTCGCAAGCCATACAGGCGAGAAGTACACGGCCAGCTCAGGGACGTGGGCTATTACACCACAAAGAGGGGGATAGTCAGAAAGAGCATAGAGAGAACGGTAGGCCTACACACTCACCCTGACCAGTGGGGCTCGCCCGAATGCTCTCAGACACCCAGGCCCATTCCTAACCTGTACTACTGTTGGGTCATTAATAACACCTACAATAAAGACCCTGGACTGTTTGAAGCGGACTCTGAACTCTTACTATTGTGGCCTGCACTATCACCCCCAGCATTCACCTACACTGCCCTGAGGCTACACTCTTCCCGTGGGGAGTTATCCTACCCCTGTGCTGCACACCAACACCAGCCTCAGCGGTCTGCCTTGCAGCGGCGGTTATCCCTGACCGCAATCCACGGGTGGTGTAGTCGGACATTCACAAATCTATAAATAGACTGCCACAACATTTGGTCTGACCATCCTGAGCCACGGAATCGGGTTGCCACTACTACCCCCAGCGTCGTACAGAAGCCCGGTTCCGGGTATCCCACAGCCCAGGGGGTGAGTCAGCTTTTTGGCGTAGTCGGCAGGATTGTGACCAACCCGCCACAAAACGGGTATTGTGTGCCTGAAAAAGACTTTATACATACCTGGGTGAAGTTTCCCGCCATTCGGGCCATTTCCCGCCATCCGTTGCAGTTTCCCGCCATCGGGCGCCATCTTCGGGACGCCGCGCGGGAAGAAGAGGGGCATGGACGTCAAAAATGCGCAAGACCTATAGCCCCGCCCTACGCTGAGACGCTGCGCAAGGTCCTGGAAAGAGATCCAGCGGACGCCGGCGTCATCACCGTGCGACGCAAGGTCCTCGCCCAGAGCATCGCGAGCGGAGCCACGGCGTACAGAAGAGGATCGCCGGAAGGTAGGCCACGGTTAACTAGGGGGGAGGAAGATGTCGGACGCGGAGGGACCCTCTACCACCAGCGTAGCTGCTGCAGCTTGTGATGCCGTTTTCCATGCCCTATATCCCCGGAGCAGCCTGGCTGCCACAGTATGCCGGCGAGTAGCATACCTTGGGTGACTTTAAAGAAAGACTGTATAGCCTGTTTAAAGTTTATCCCCTGACAGAAGAACAGAAAGTAAGCATACTGATAGGGCAGTTAACTGGTGCGGCCCAGCGGGAGGTAAAGTCTTGCACAGCTGAGGAGAAAAGGACTGTAAGGGGGGTTCTGACCCATCTACGGGACACCTTTGATACCCGTACCTCAGCAGAAATCAAAATGTGGTTCTATGGATGTAAGCAGCGAGCTCAAGATAGCATCAGAGATTATGGCCTAAATTTACAGGAAGCCTTGGGAGCAATCAAGCAAGCTGACCCTGGCAGCGTGCAGGATACAGATAAATTATTGACTGAGCAGTTCATAGAAGGTCTGCTGTCCAGCGCCCACAGAACCCAGCTGCGCCTCATGGCCCTACAGAACCCCGATTTGACTTTTGCACAGTTCAAAGATAGGGCCATCCGGGTGCTCCGAGAACCCGCACCAGGTGGCGCTGTAGTTTCCCGGCGCCCTGCCATCACTTACCACCAGGGGGCGGCGCCCTACCCCGCAGACCTTGTGGGGGCTGATGTGCAGGCTCTAAACCCATCCCCGCCAGCAAACCTGCACCACCAGGTCCAAGAACTAACAAAGAGTGTTGCTGCATTGACCAGGACCGTACAGTCATTACAGATGGACTCGTCAGGACCAATCAAGCTGGCTTCAAGTCCGGAGGATGTCCAGTGGCGTCGACAGAGGAGGATCCTGTCGTTCAGAGGGAGGCCCACCGACTGTTACACTGAGGATGGACAGCCGATTTGCCGCCGTTGCAGCCAGCCGGGACACGTAGCCAGGTACTGTACTTTAAATGGGTCTGACCTGGGGCAGAGGGCCAACCCCCAGGCATAAGGTCATTAGGCCCGTCTAATTGGCGTGATGAATACATGGGGGGGGACGCACAGTTTTACCCATAGTGCTGGACGGTATCCCCATGAGTGTACCGCTGGATACCGGGTCACAAGTAACTACCATCCCCTATGTACTTTTTAAGCAGTATTGGAGTGACACTGACATAACCCACTACCCAGACAATGACTTGAGCATCATCGCCAGCAATGGCCAGCCCGTGCCGCAGGTGGGGTTCAGAGAGATGACCGTTAAGATTGGTAAAGTTGAACTGCCGGCACAGGGAGTGATCATTGTGGACATTGATCGTCGAGAAAGTCACCCTAAAATAACCTTGGGTACTAACGTGATTGAAAATGGTCTCTTTCAGAAGTAATTGTAATTTTGCAGCAGGTGGCGATGAATGTGAGCTCCAGCCAACAGAGGGTCCTCCAGAAGGAGATAAGAGCCCTGATGAGACAGCAACAGGTAGAACTGTCTGGTGGTGAGATCGGTAGTGTGAGGATGAGCGACCCGTTCCCCATTGCCATGCCTCCCAAAAGTGAAATGATGATCTGGTGTCGGACTGCAATCGGGTTAAGAGGGAAAGACTACCAAGCCATGGTAGAACCAGTGTACTCAGACAGCAGGCCCACCATTTTGACAGCCTGGGGGGTGGTTGATGTCCGCCATGGAAGGGTGCCCGTCCGGATCTTAAACATCGGGGAAAGGGAAGTACACTTGCCCCGGTACGCTACACTTGCCAAATTGTATACTGTTGAACACAATGCTGTCAGGGCCGTGGAACCCTTGCCTCCATCTCCCCAGGCGGAAGGTAATGGCTCCCAGAAACACAAGGAGGACTGGTGCCAGAAACTCCACGTGGGTGCTGACTCCACAGCCCTTGCACCAAAAACAAGGAGTCTACCGGGTGGTTCAGGAGTACAAGAGAATCTTTAGTAAGCACCCGCTAGACTTCGGCAGAGTGAAAGGGGTAGAACACCACATCCCCACGGGGAGCCACCCACCAATAAAAGAGATACAGACCTGTACCCCCCGCACACTATCAGAACGCAAAGGGCATGCTGAGAGAAATTAAAGAATCCGGGGTCATTAGAGACAGCTGTAACCCCTGGGCAGCCCACTTGGTTCTGGTAAAAAAGAGAAAGACGGTACCATGAGAATGTGCGTGGACTATAGACAAGTCAATCGTATCACCCATAAAGACGCATACCCGAGGCCTAGAATAGAGGAGTCTTTGGCCGCACTATAATCAGCTAATTTCTTCTCTACGTAGGACCTTACTAGCGGGTACTGGCAGGTTCCTGTGGCAGAGGCTGACAAGGAGAATGCCGCCTTCACCACCCCGATGGGATTAAGTGAATTCAACTGTATGCCATTCAGGCTCTGCAATGCACCCGGGACCTTCCAGAGGCTGATGGAATGCTGTCTAGGGCACCAAAACTTTGAGACGGTCCTACTCTACCTGGATGACGTGATTGTCTATTCGAAGACTTACGAGGACCATCTAAAGCACCTGGCTGAGGTGTTTGAGGCCATGGCAGGCTTTGGCATGAAAGTGAAACCCTCCAAGTGCCATCTGTTAAAGCCGAAGGTACAGTACCTAGGACACGTGGTGAGTGCAGAGGGAGTAGCCGCCGACCCTGACAAGGTTACAGTAATCCAGAGCTGGCCAAGCCCCTCTAACATCAAAGAAGTGAGGCAATTCCTCGGGTTGGTAGGCTACTACCGAAGGTTCATCCCCGGGTTCACAAAGATGGCAGCTCCAATGCAGGACCTCCTGATAGGTCAGTCTAAATCCAGAAGTCACAAGCCACCCTTCAAGTGGGACAAGCCGGAAGAGGAGTCCTTCCGCCAGTTGAAGATGGCCCTCACGGGGGATGAGATCCTGGCCTACCCAGATTATGACCAGCCTTTTATCCTCCACACAGACGACAGTAATGTGGGGCTGGGAGCCGTACTGTCACAGAACCAACAGGGCAGAGAAAGGGTGATCGCGTACGCCAGTCGGAAGCTGAGGCCCACTGAAAGAAACCCGGAGAATTACAGCTCCTTCAAGCTAGAATTCTTGGCAGTGGTGTGGGCCGTCACAGAACGGTTTAAACATTACCTGGCCTCCGCAAAGTTCACCGTGTACACGGACAACAACCCGTTGACACACCTGGACAATGCAAGACTTGGTGCCCTGGAACAGCAGTGGATGGCCCGGCTATCGAACTATGACTTCACAATCAAATACCGGGCAGGCAGGACCAACGCCAACGCAGATGCCCTATCGAGAATGCCCCACCTACCCGAAGGGAAAGAAGACTCGGAGGAGCTGGAGGAAGTAGAGCTCCCTGCGTTCCACCGGTATGGGGCCACTCAGTATTCTCACCGGGTAAGAGACAAAGACCTAACCACCGTCATGTTCAACTCCTTACCCCACCACGGCTGGGCTGAAACGCAAGATAGTGACCCTGCAATTCGCCTGGTGAAAGACCTGTTGACCCAGGCAGGCGCTAGCCCTGGCCCGGACGCTCTAGAGGAAGCCAAGCAGTTATGGAAGAAAAAAAGCAGGCTATTCCTCTACAAAGGTAAACTGTGCAGAAGGCTTGTCAACCACCGGACGCACGAGCTGACCTGGCAGGTAGTGGTCCCGAGACTAGATGCAGCAATGGTCCTGGAGGCCTACCATAACAGAGCAGGACACTTCGGGTTGGAAGAAACTGGAGTTCCTACTGAGAGAGCGGTTCTACTGGGTCGGTATGAGAGGGGCCATAGAGAAGTGGTGCAGGGACTGCGGCCCATGTAACCTCAGAAGGAAGGACTTACCAGCCAGAAGACACCCTTGAGGCCCATTGTCACCAGGCAGCCTCTTGAGCTGGTAGCTCTGGACCCTGTGAAATTGGCTCCAAGCCGGTCGGGCTACGTCTATGCCCTGACAATAGTGGACCACTATTCCCGGTTCCTGGTGGTGGTTCCCGTTAAAGACTTGACAGCCCAAACAGCGGCCAGAGCCTTCCAACAACACTTCTGCCGTCCACACGGGTATCCAGAACAGGTCTTGACAGATCAAGGTCCAGCGTTCGAGGCGGAAATCTTCCAGGAGTTCTGCAACCTCTACGACTGTAAGAAGATTCGGACAACGCCTGGTTTCAGAGTCAGGAGGGAATTTTTCCTCACGTGAAGATTGGCTAAATCATTTGGGGTTTTTGCCCTCCTCTGGATCAACTTTAGCAATTACAGAACTTACAGGTCGAACTTGATGGGCGCAAGTCTTTATTCGGCTTTACTAACTATGTAACCGGCAAACAAACGGGCTGTGTGAGAAAATTAATAATATTGTCATTGATCTCCTCAAAACGTTGCCCCTAGAGGAACGCAGCCTGTGGCCGGAAAAACTGCCGGACCTGATAGACTTATACAACCATATCCCGGTGAATGCTACCAATTGCACCCCGGCTTACCTGATGCGAACAAGACCAGGTAAGCTGCCGATAGACCTGGAGATGGGAGTCCTGACACCCGAGGACACCTCCCCCAGACGCGGACTGGGATACGGAACGGCGGCTGCAGTACAAGAAGGTACAGGAGAGTGTGGAGAGGAATCTGGCTCAAGCGAGAGAAAAGCAAGAGAGCCCTTGCTGGTCCCCTGAAACCTGGCGAGCAGGTCCTGAAGCGGAAGAGAAAGCTTCACAAGCTGGATGACCAGTGGGAGAGAGACCCGTAAACAGTACTGCCGTCCAACCACGACAACTCGAAGGTATGTGTAATTACCAAGGATGGAGGAGAAACCACTAGCACTGTCTCCAGAGACCACCTAAAACGGAGCCCCGAGCAACTACAGAGTGCAGGAGAAGATCGAGATGACCTTGAACTCGCAGAGGACAAAGAAGAAATGATCAACACAGTTCTTGGAGAGTATCCTGGACTCTGATAAACGATGCAATAGTGGTACCCGTCCTACACTTCCTTCAGCCAACCCAGCAGGAGCCTACAGCAGAGCAGGAAGAACAAGAGGAACAAGCAGCCCCGGAGGCAGAAGAACCCATGCCAGCAGCCCAGGAGAGTCAACCCTCTGCTGACAGTGATCCTGCCATGCCTGCGGTAAGCCAAAGGACCTGCAGACAGCTGCCTGCCCTGCCTGTAAACCCAGCTAGTAGCTGTACCCTAAATGCTAGTGGGGAAAGCCAGGTTAGACCACCACCAGACAGTGGGTTACGCAGGTCAACCCGGATTACTAGGGGTCAAATACCAGCTCGCTGGAAGATCTAAATGTAAAGTATGTAGTTAATGTGTTATACTTGTTACCTGGTTACTAATACTGTTT
The DNA here is from genome assembly GCF_046119375.1 of Phyllobates terribilis. Taxonomy (NCBI): domain Eukaryota; kingdom Metazoa; phylum Chordata; class Amphibia; order Anura; family Dendrobatidae; genus Phyllobates; species Phyllobates terribilis. The sequence continues at coordinate 18,500 of NW_027363082.1, forward strand.
TCCCAGTTTTCCTAGATACAATGGACTGACAGGTTATGGACGGTGAATAACCGGAACTACCACGTAGATAGTTGCACCTGGTGCCCTCTTGTGAAGATTGCCACAGAAGAAAAACCTGTCCGGCGTGGCCTCCTTGTGGTCCAAAGTAGTTAGCTTTTACCTTGCCGCCATGCCCAAGGCCAGGAACTTGGGGTTTATGGAGACAGGTCCCCACACTGTGGAAAACTTCACCTTGTTGGGTGATATGGACACCCGGTCACGGAAGCGCCGTGGCCTTAAGGACAAAATGTACTTGTAAATATGTTATGTTGTCATTTATACCCTGTATTTGTGTTTCCTGTTTAGTCCGGAGTACTAAATTTTACTAGGGGGGAATGTGTCACCCCAGGTCTGGATGCCACAAATATTAAAGGCTGTGTCTGAGAGCAGGAGGGAGGTTCCCTGGTTAGGGACAATTAGCATACAGCACCTCCTGTCCCAGGCCAGTAGGGTGAGCTGGCTGCCCCTATAAAAGCTGGAACTGGGGGCAGGGTTAGAGAGAACTGGACGACCTAGCTCAGGACTGAGACTAGTCCCAGAGAAGGAGGGACAGTTCAGCTGTAGCTGAGGAGTCCGTGAGGCAGAGGAGAAACTGCAAGCCAGGGACAGAGGCGACGAGAGTCGGTCCTGGCTGAGAGAATCACACAACCGGACATTGGGGTCCGAGGCTGTCAGGGTTGTAAGCCCAGCAGCAGAGAACCAACTCGAAAGGGATTGCAGGTCCCTTGGCCTAAGAAGCCTGGAGGCTCCGCCACACAGAGGGACCAGTACAGCGAGGAGAAAGCAAAAGGTACCCAAGGCCCGAGTCGCAAGCCATACAGGCGAGAAGTACACGGCCAGCTCAGGGACGTGGGCTATTACACCACGAAGAGGGGGATAGTCAGAAAGAGCATAGAGAGAACGGTAGGCCTACACACTCGCCCTGACCAGTGGGGCTCGCCCGAATGCTCTCAGACACCCAGGCCCATTCCTAACCTGTACTACTGTTGGGTCATTAATAACACCTACAATAAAGACCCTGGACTGTTTGAAGCGGACTCTGAACTCTTACTATTGCGGCCTGCACTATCACCCCCAGCATTCACCTACACTGCCCTGAGGCTACACTCTTCCCGTGGGGAGTTATCCTACCCATGTGCTGCACATCAACACCAGCCTCAGCTGTCTGCCTTGCAGCGGCGGTTACCCTGACCACAATCCACGGGTGGCGTAGTCGGACATTCACAAATCTATAAATAGACTGCCACAACATTTGGTCTGACCACCCTGAGCCACGGGATCGGGTTGCCACTATTACCCCCAACATCGTACAGAAGCCCGGTTCCGGGTGCCCCACAGCCCAGGGGGTGAGTCATATACATATATAGTTCTCCTGCTCTCTTGTCCCCTTTCTCTCTATGACCAGTGATAGACTATTTTTATATCACATTTAGGCATCCATTTAATGTATACGCTGGGACATATAAGATAAACCGATACCTCTGACGGATGATGCACACTTTTAATGTTTCTTTTATGACTCTAAAACTATAAATCTGTTACACAGCTCCTTCCCGATCAAATAATGTGAACAGCTCCATTCCTCCCTCTGTGTATACATTGTGTAATGTGAATGTATTGTGCTCTGTGAACTGTATATGGGCTACAGAGAATGATACTTGCCACACGATGACCAGTAAAGGATGATGGAATCCTGTAAATCCTGCAAAAATGAAAAAAGGGGAAATGGGGGAGGGTACAAATGGGAGGAAAAGGAAAAAATGACAAAACATTGTGCCTTTATGGCTAAAAACTCTCCGGATGCTCCTTGTAGACAAGTCGCTGTGCTCGCTCTCTCATTGCAGGTGCCAGGAATGACCAGTAACTGCCAATCACATGACCTCCTCACTGCAGCCAGAACATTTCTATTACATTTGAAACTTTCAAGTAAAGATTTAGCCCTGATTCATCAAGACTGGCAGTTCTCATATCGGAATGTGGTGGTTTCTGGTCCCTTAGTCTGACATTTATTTTCTAAACACTGTGTATTCATGAGCTCCTGAGTATTTTGGGGGGGGGGCATTCAGTATTATGGGTACCACATAGTCCTCCATACAGTATAATGTTCCCCATATAGTGCTCCATACAGTATTACGGGCAACACATAGTCCTCCATACAGTATTATGGACCCCATATAGTCCTCCATACAGTATTATTGGCACCACATAATCCTTGGAACAGTATAATGGGCCCCATATAGTGGTTCATACAGTATAATGGGCACCATTTAGTGCTCCATACAGTATTAAGGGCACCATATAGTGCTCCATACAGTATTATGGGCCCCATGTAGTCCTCTATACATATAAAATAAACAAATACTCACCTCTCCCTTATCCCTCGCAGCTCCAGCCCCTGCACTGCTCAGCACAGAGGGCGTGCTGTAGTGATGTCATCGCGCCTTCTACACTGAGACATCACAGAGTTCAGATGGAGAGGGGGAATGATGGGAGAGGGAGCAACAGCTGATGGCTCCCTTTCCTATTGTTGTTTTCAACTGTATCGGCATCCATGATATGGATACACACGTTCCATTAATTTGGGGCAAAAGCAGAAATTGTTTTTAATTGGTTTTTCACCTTTTCAGCAACAAGCAAAACAGTGAGAGTAACACCAACCAATATTGAGATATGTTCTCACTATAGATTAGATACTAGACAGCAATTAAAGTGAGAATCTAAAACATAACTTTTAATATTTAATAGTTAAGAACAATAAACAGATAATGCCACCCATAAAAAGAGAGATGGATCTCAATGCTGGAATGATTATTACCATTAACACAGTCAGGGGACCATCTCTATATTAAATATGTGTAAAAATACATAAAGAGCTTGTACTCTATCTTCAGGTGTGAAGACCAGGCTCTGGATAGAATCTGTAGAGGGAAGAGGGTGTATACGGGGGACACAGTAAGTCGCCCTCCCCTGAAACACCAATTTTTAACAGATCCAGATATACATCAATTAAACTAGGGGAAAATCTCTGTTCTTCCCTTTATTCCATGGATTAAGCATTTATTTCTATCTCCAGGAATCCAGACACTTAAATGAAAAACAGAGATTTCTCAAAACACAAGTATGAGGTCTGAGTGCAGATCCTACATATTTATAATAATTCATACATGATTGTGTCAACAAAATGTCAAAGGGAAAGTGCAGGGCCTCCATACAGGGCTGGCTGTGGTCTGCCCTTGTCAGAGCGGGAGCTTTGTGGGGATAGTTTAAGCTTGAGCCTAAAGGGACTAATAGGGCCAGCTTATACAACTACTTGGTCCAGAAGGAACTCCCCAGACAGCAACTTTCATCCCGGAGAAACAAAGAATGGGTGAGAGAATTCCATTTTGTTGACACAATCATGTATGATGAGTATTACTGTGTATCTACACAATGTTACTTTACTGTGTCCTGTTTGCTTTTTACACCTTCCACCATGTATTCTAGTTTCAATTTATGCGAGCCCCCCCCCATAATCCCAGGCGTGGGGAGCAGTGAATATTCTGGCAGCTGATGTCGGCATGTGAGGGCCGCTGCGCCGTTTATACACTGAAGTAAGTTGCCAGCCTCAGAAGATGGTGCCGCACCGTGTAGGAGCAAAGGGAAGGTGAGCAGAATGGTTTATTTTTTTTAAGTATGCGGCATGATGGGGATCATATATACTAGAAATGGCGACATATATACAAAGATAGAGGGCCACATATACAAGGATGGAGATCATATATACCAGAATGGGAGTGCCATATACACCAGGATGGGAGGGCCAAATACCAGGTTGGGGAGGACATATATACCAGGAAGGAGGGCCACATATACCAGTATTTTAGATCATATATACCAGGATGGAAGGGCCATAAATACCAGGACGAGAGGGCCATATATACCAGGATGAGAGGGCTATATATACCAGGATTGGATGACCATATATACTAGGATGGGAGGGCCATATATACAAGTATAGGGGGAACATATATAACAGGATGGGGGGGATATATATACCAGGATGGGAGGGCATATACAGATGAAACCAGAAGTTTACATGCATTATATAAAAAGACACATATACATGTTTTTCTCAATATCTAACATGACATCAGGATAAACCTTTCACGTTCAATTAGGATTACCATCATTTTTAATATTTGCCAAATGCCAGAATAATGAGAGAGAGAATGTTTTAAAGCATTTTTATTACTTACTGCAAAGTCAAAAGTTTACATACTGTACATTTCATTAGTATTTGGTACCATTGCCCTTAAACTGAATGACTTGGGTCAATCGTTTCTCACAAGCTTCTCACAATAGTTGGTCGGAATTTGGGCCCATTCCTCCTGACAAAACTTGTGTAACTGATCCAGGTTTGTAGGTCGCCTTGCTCGCACCTTCGTTTTCAGCTTTGCTCATAAATTTTCTATAGGATTGAGATCAGGGCTTTGTAATGGTCACTCCAAAACATTGACTTTGATATCCTTAAGCCACTTTGTTACCATTTTGTCAGTATGCGTCGGGTCATTGTCCAATTGGAAGACCAATTTATGCCAAAGCTTTAACTTCCTGGCTGATGTCTTAAGATGTTGCTTCAGTATTGCCACATAATCTTCTTTTCTCATGATGCTATCTATTTTGTGAAGTGCACCAGTCCCTCCTGCAGCAAAACAACCGCACAACATGATGCTGCCACCCATGTGTTTCACATTTGGGATGGTATTTTTAGGCTTCCAAGCTTCTCCCTTTTTCCTTCAAACGTAATGATGGTCATTATGACCACAGGACATGTATCCAAAAATTAAGGTCTTTGCTCCTGTGCGTTGCAAACATTAATCTGGCTTTTTATGTTTCTTTTGGAGTAATGGCTTCTTCCTGGCAGAGTGGCCTTTCAGCCCATATTGATACAGTACTCGTTTCACTGTGGATATTGACACAATCTTACCAGCTTCCACCATCATCTTCATAAGGTCTTTTGTTTTTGTCCTTGGGTTGATATGCACATGTTGGACTAAAGCATGTTCATCTCTGGGACACAGAACCGTTTCCTTCCTGAGTGGTATGATGGCTGGACATTCCCATTTTGTTTGTACTTGCATATAATTGTTTGCACAGATGAATGAGGCACCTTCAGGTATCTTGAAATTGTACTCAAGGATGAGCCAGACTTGTGCAAGTCCACAATTCTCTTCCTGATATCTTGGCTAATTTCTTTAGATATTTCCATGATGCTATACAAAGAAGCAGTGCGTTTCAGGTGTGCATTAAAGTACATCCACAGGTGTGTCTCTAATTAACTCAGATGTTGCCAAAAAAATAGAAGCTTACAAACACATGACATCATCATATGGGCAGTCCAGAATTGTTTAAAGGCATAGTAATCTTAGTGTATGTAAACTTCTGGTTTCAACTGTTTACCAGGATGGGTGACATATAACAAAATTGAGGGACATACAGTTATATATTTGGACAGAGACAACATTTTTCTAATTTTGGTTCTAGACATTACCACAATGAATTTTAAACAAAACAATTCAGATGCAGTTGAAGTTCAGACTGTCAGCTTTCATTTGAGGGTATCCACATTAAAATTGGATGAAGGGTTTAGGAGTTTCAGCTCCTTAACATGTGCCACCCTGTTTTTAAAGGGACCAAAAGTAATTGGACAGATGAAATAATTGTAAATAAAATGTTCATTTCTAGTACTTGGTTGAAAACCCTTTGTTGGCAATGACTGCCTGAAGTCTTGAACTCATGGACATCACCAGATGCTGTGTTTCCTCCTTTTTGATGCTCTACCAGGCCTTCACTGCGGTGGTTTTCAGTTGCTGTTTGTTTGTGGGCCTTTCTGTCTGAAGTTTAGTCTTTAACAAGTGAAATGCATGCTCAATTGGGTTGAGATCAGGTGATTGACTTGGCCATTCAAGAATATTCCACTTCCTTGCTTTAATAAACTCCTGGGTTGCTTTGGGTCATTGTCCATCTGTAGTATGAAACGACGACCAATCAGTTTGGCTGCATTTGGCTGGATCTGAGCACACAGTATGGCTCTGAATACATCAGAATTCATTCAGCTGCTTCTGTCCTGTGTCGCATCATAAATAAACACTAGTGACCCAGTGCCACTAGCAGCCATGCATGCCCAAGCCATCACACTGTCTCCGCCGTGTTTTACAGATGATGTGGTATGCTTTGGATCATGAGCTGTACCACGCCTTCGCCATACTTTTCTCTTTCCATCATTCTGGTAGAGGTTGATCTTGGTTTCATCTGTCCAAAGAATGTTCTTCCAGAACGGTGCTGGCTTTTTTAGATGTTTTTTTAGCAAAGTCCAGTCTAGCCTTTTTATTCTTGATGCTTATGAGTGGCTTGTACCGTGCAGTGAACCTCTGTATTTACTTTCATGCAGTCTTCTCTTTATGGTAGATTTGGATATTGATACGCCTACCTCCTGGAGAGTGTTGTTCACTTGGTTGGCTGTTGTGAAGGGGTTTCTCTTCACCATGGAGATTATTCTGCGATCATCCACCACTGTTGTCTTCCGTGGGCGCCCAGGTCTTTTTGCATTGATGAGTTCACCAGAGCTTTCTTTCTTTCTCAGGATGTACCAAACTGTAGATTTTGCCACTCCTAATATTGTAGCAATTTCTCGGATGGGTTTTTCTGTTTTTTGCAGCTTAAGGATGGCTTGTTTCACCTGCATGGAGAGCTCCTTTGACCGCATGTTTACTTCACAGAAAAACCTTCCAAATGCAAGCACCACACCTCAAATCAACTCCAGGCCTTTTATCTGCTTAATTGAGAATGACATAACGAAAGGATTGCCCACACCTGTCCATGAAATAACCTTGGAGTCAATTGTCCAATTACTTTTGGTCCCTTTAAAAACAGGGTGGCACATGTTAAGGAGCTGAAACTCCTAAACCCTTCATCCAATTTTAATGTGGATACCCTCAAATGAAAGCTGAAAGTCTGAACTTCAAATGCATCTAAATTGTTTTGTTTAAAATTCATTGTGGTAATGTCTAGAACCAAAATTAGAAAAATGTTGTCTCTGTCCAAATATATATGGACCTAACTATATACATAATGAGGAGGAGGAGGAGTTAAGGAGCTGGTTGTTAGAGCTCTCCTGTTAGTTTTTTTTTAGTTTGCTGGTCACATGACCATTTTTGCCTATTTTATCCGGCTCCGCCCTCCTGGCCTTGCTGGACTTCATTGTATTTACTACTCTTGAGCTAGCTTGGTGCTCTGTTGCCGTTCTCTGTTAGTTTTGCTAGGTCTTCTGACCTCTATGCTTTTTGTTGTGGGTTTGTCTTTGACTGCTACTATTTCTGCTAGGAGGTGTCCAACTTATCCCAGTCCCTAGTTCTTGTAGGGATCCCTCCCTCACATCTATAGGTCTTCGTACAGACTAGCCGAGGACTTTAGCGGGTCTGATCGCAGGATCAGGTTCCCCGTTACATCGTAGGGATCTAGTTTAGTTTTATTGTAGGGACAGATATCCTGTCTTTCCTTAGTCCCTGTAGCTGATCATAACACTGGTTGCCTGAGCTACAGACGGTACTACCCACACCACCTTCATCCAATCAGTACAGTGAGGATGGCCTGAAGAGGAGGAGTAGAGGAAGGACGAGGTGGAGAAGATGGACAGGTGTCCTCTTGGTGGGGACAGAAGTCTTGGCTGTTGGCAGTCTAACACACATGGCTGAGTTTATGTTCCACTGCATTTCCTGCGACCCTCACGTTATATGCATTTTGGCCAACACTAATTACTGGTTGGTCACCCTTCTAGACCTACGCTACAATGAGAACTTTCCATCTCTCCTTCCCGTGGCGGAGAGGTCTAATAAAATGTTGCAGTACTCGAAGGCCCTAGTTGAGGAATTATTAAAAAAAAAATTCCATCTGACAACGCAGGCAGCAGAGGTCACAGTTCCTTAGACAACAAAGGAGTACTGACGATTGAGACGCACACCAGATGGAGCAGAGGCAGGGGAACACTAAAAAAGGTCTGGGACAGTTTTCTCAAACCCTCCCAGCGCCCAGGCCCTGATGTCTGGTGTACTCTGACAAGGAGGGAAAAGTTTTGGAAGATGCTGAGTACCTTGCTGACTGTACCAGCGTCCTTCATGATTCCTCTGTGCCTTACAACTATTGGGTATCCAAGCTGGACACATGGCATGTACTGTCTCTCTACACCTTGGATGTCCTGACCTGCCCTGCTGCTAGCGTTTTGTCAGAGCGGGTTTTTAGTGCCGCCGGGAAAATTATAACTGATAGGCACATCCGCCTCTCATCTGAAAATGCTGACAGGTTGACCTTTTTATGTCCTCCTCCTCCTTCTCCTCCACCACCATATCAACAGGGTGATCATGCTACCCTTACTATAAATCTTTTAAGGGTGTTTATAATACCCGCATTGAGAATTTTGAGAGGCCTATCGCTAACATTTTCTGATATAAATGTATACCCCCTCCGGGGGTAAGGCTGTGTGCCCACGTAGCGTTTTTCAAGCGTATATGCTGCGGAATTTCCGCAGCGTAAACGCTTGAAAAACGCATGTATATCCGCACCCCATGGTCCCCAATGGCATTCCGCAATGCCCATGCTGCGGATTTTTCCGCAGCGTATATGCTGCGGTCAAAAATCCGCAGCATGTTCATTAATTTTGCGGAAGCGCAGCGGAATCAATGTGCGGATGGTACCCAAGTCTGGATGAGAGGAGACTCTCATCCAGACCTGGGTACCAAAGAACCTGTAAAAAAAAAGAATAAAATAAAGTTTATACTTATCTTCTGATGTTTTCCCTCCGTCGCGCTGTTGTCTGAAGGACCTGCCACGTCATTGAGTCATGTGACCCACCACATGACACAATGACGTCACCGCAGGTCCTGCACACAACAGCGTGAGCCGCTCAAGCCTCCGGACGGGGCAGAGAATGCATCAGAAGGTGAGTATAAAGTTTATTTTTTACCATTCTGAACAAGTTGTCAAGCACTTTTCCAAGTGATGCTTGGAGAAGTGCTTGATAACCCGCATGCGGAAATGCATGCAAAGACGCCTCACAAACGCTTCTACCTGGCGGGAAAACCGCATGTAATATCCGCATGCGATTTTCCCGCCAGGGAGAAGCGTAAAAAATATGCTTCAGGTCCGAAACGTGGGCACATAGCCTAAATGTTTTCCAGCCCATGCACTTAGTGCATGCGCATTATCAGTCTAGGATACCCACTCATTAATAATGGGAAAAAAAGGTTTTCTGAGTCCCTCCACTACGTCTCTTCAAAGAGGTATTGGAGTGCCTCCTTCTAATTTTTGGCAGTCCTTAAAGCGCATGCATTACCAGTCTAGGACACCCACTCCTTATTAATAGTAAAAAATGCTTTTCTGAGGCTCCATCTTCTTGTTGAGGGAGCATTTTTGGAAACCAAAAGAGCCGGATTCTATTAGTATATGATCCAGTGCCTTGTTGTGGGCTGTCAGGTGGTCGTCACATTGGGAGTTCTCACACTGCATACAGGATGTCACAGCCAGGACAGGAGACTTTGTACAGTAAGTATAGAAGATCCTGGTCTCCTCCATATTAGGCTGAGTAGATACGAAATGCTCCACTATATTCCCCAGCAGGGTTGATGAAATAACAGTCCTTGGTGCTGCTACGTTAAACTAATAGCTTTTTTCAGGGCTAATTCAAATAGATTATATTCTCTAATAATACCGTTCTTATCTGTAGTTCATGTAGTTTGAGCTGTCGCAGTAGGGATAGCTATTACAGGCATCTAGTCAAGAATTATTGCCTTATAGTCCTTGCTGCTGCAACCTAAAAAAAATATCAAGGTAACATCTATTCTATTCCCTATTAATACCGCTGTTAGCTGTATTTAGTGTAGGGATAGGTCATAGGTATCATCTGCTGGAAATGAGTGTTCATTTTGGTCACATATATCTCTTCCACAGTCCATAACTTGTTTGCTTTTTCCCATAAACTCATTGACAGATTCGTGTTTTTTATGGTGATCTGTACTCAGAAATTAAGTAATAAAAAGGATGGTGGTGCTTGCAGTTGAGCCCTTGAAACCTGCTGCAAGAAAGGACGATTACCACAGTCGTCTAATGGGTAAAGTAGATAAAATGGTATATATCTGATATATACAGACTTGCGCTTGTAACAGGGCTGGGGTAAAAGGAGAAAGGGAATGACAAGAATCAGGTAGTTAAAAAATGTAAATTCATTAGAGTACAATAAAAGAACTGAAAAAGTAAAAATGGCGGGAGGATATTCTGTTTTTTTATTTTTAATTATATACGGTATATATATGGCGCCCCTGAGGGTTCAGTCGCCACAGAAGTACTGCACCTCACCCCGAGGTGTGGTGTCTCCCTTCTCTCAGGTAAGGTGGGAGTGCTGCACGGAACCCCAAACACCTGCATCCAACACTACCCTACTCCAGGCCGGCTGGGGGGGCAACATGCAGAGCGCAGCTGCTGAGCCTTGTCCCTGGCTGGATGGGGGGAACCAGTAGTGGGTGTGGGTGGAGGAAGTAGTTAGAGAAAGCACTTTGATAGGAGTATAAATAGGGAAGCCATCTTAGAGAGAGTGTGTTCAGTCAGAGGAGGAGAGTGAGAGGATCAGAGCCTCTACAGGAGCTCTGCTCCAGAGGCGGGCCTAGCCAGTGAGGCCCAAGTCTGAAGAGATCAGTGTTCTAGGGACAGTTCAGAGGAACAGTCTGGGAGCAGAGTCTCTGTAGGAGCTCTGCTCCACTACAAGGGCCTAGGACAGAGGCCCAGGAGGGGAGCAGGGAGTAAGCTCCGTCCTGCAGAAGGGATCCTAGGGGGTACGGCGAGTGCAGGCGGCACCCGTACACCCCGAACCTGCCAAGTGTCAGGAGGATCTAGGCCACAAGAAGGGGACCGGCCCCTGGCCCAGTCGTGCAGCTTCAAGCCTCGGCTGGAAAAAACGGAGGCTTCTATAGCCAGTAGTCGAACCCCCCACCCCAATCCTAGTAAGGTCAAGCAGGTCTGTGCAACTCCGACGGACAGGGGGGGCTCGCAGCACCCGAACAGGATTCATAGTGGGAAGCGCAGGGCAGGAGGGAGTAAAGACCCAACGTGAAGTCGGTCTAGGAAGGTACATATGAAAGTGGGGTTCTGCCAGGTACACCCGAGCTGCCTGAGGAAGGACTGAACCCTTGCCCGGTGAACGCAGTGCGACGCGGGAGGCTTGCGCCGGTACAGTGCACCTGTGGACTGTCTAAGAACTGTGAGTAAATCTTGGATGACTGCACTGAGCTGCCTCCGCTCCTTTATTTCGCCGGTGCCATTTCCCTCCCTGCACTATAACGCCCAGCACACCTCCTCCATTTATCTACACTGCCCTGAGGCCTGCTCCACCTGTGGGGAGCCGATCCATCACAAGCTGTCCTAACATTTGCCTCAGAGGACTGTTGCAGCGCTGGTGATCCTCACCAGACACCGCAGGTGGCGTCACGGCAAATTCCCCTACAAAATATCCCCCTTTTTACACTGACCCGCCCTGGGTTACGGACCGGGCCAGCCACCGTGATCTCCCCCAAAAGCAGCCATAAGGCTCGGCTGTCGAGTACCCCATGGCCCTGGGGGCGAGTCATATATATAACAATAAGGACACTCGAGGTATATTCCTGTTGGTCCTGGATAAAGTGCGCTGTGCTTCTGATGTTAGAGGATAATAAGTGTGTGTACATATATCTCAGACATTAGCGCCAACAGACTAATAGAAGGGACAAAAAAATAATAATTAAGTCAATATAGCGATTCATAAATAAATGTCATAAAAGATTAACTTTATTGATGAAGTAAAAAGGTGCAGTGGACATACAAAAACAGGAAGATGGTGCAGATCACACATATAAATAGTAAAATGTAAAGGAGACTCACTGCTTAGTATAAAATCACAAATACAGTATACTGTATATAACCATCATCTGAAATATATATAAGCAAATATGTGTAAAAATACATGTATACTATTGATGATGCTATGAGAATATACGGGGGTATGGGGACTAAATAATGGTCAAGTATACAAGATTGGGGTAAAAGGTATATATATATTCCCATACATGGCACGGTCAAATAGCGTACACTCAGGATGGATGAGAAAAAATGAGTTTACTGCATACTTTGTTCACAGCAGGAGCTGCCTTACAATGTGCCCACCCCGACACATCACAGGAAGAGAGAGAATAAAAATGCTGCGCTAGCCAATAGGAGAGGGACGCAGAGTGTAGTGACGCATGCGTGAACTGGTGAAGTCCGGGAGCTTGCCTCGACCCACATCACATGACCGACCGTGACACAAACTGGATTGTGACGCCGAAGGGAACAAAAGATACAGGAAGAGAACTGGCAGGGCACCAGATGAGAATGCGTGCCACCGGGGCAATCTGCAAAAGTAGTGTAGCATTCATAGTTCATAGAGAGAAATCAACACTGTGCATAGTGGGAGCGTAATACTCAAAAAAGGCCACAAGATGGTGCAAAACAGCATGGTGTTATCTGTATAAAGCACAATGAAGATAACACAATTATGTGATGATATTATGACAAAAGGATAATAATATTGCCAGGGTCGGACTGGGGTGCCTAGGGCCCACCAGGGTAATTGACTCTAGGCGCCCACACTACAGCTCTGTAATCTAACGAGATGCAATTTGCAGCTTGTCACTACATTACAGAACAGGAGGAAGCGCTGGGCATTGTATATGAGTATATGTAAGTGTAATGCCGGCACGATCTTCCTCCAGAGCGGATATACCAGCAGCGTGTTTCACACAGTAGATTCACTTGTGTGAAACTAGCCTAAATTCCATTTAGTATTCATTGTATTTCTGAGTCAATGTTCTACCAGTAAAACAAAAAGCTAGCTATCAATACTAGATTTCGTGTATCACCTACCCTGTATCACTTTATAACTGGCTACCAACTTATCCGGTGGTCTACGCAGTATTCTCAGCTCTTGCTTGTTCACAATGCACAGCATTCACATTGGTCCTACATAAAAGAACATGTAATACTATTAGTTCTTTCATTGTAAAGAGGAAACTGTTGTATATTGTCTTATTTTGCAATTGTACTGTTTGCAGCGTACTTTGACCTGTAAAGGGGATGTTCTGGAAAAATTATTTTCTAGCAAGTGCCCTCAGCATGCCTGTCTAAACAGAAGATTCGTACCTAGGCACTGTTCACACCGTGTCTAAAATGTGTACGTTTCATCCATGAAGGGTCCGTTTCACGTCTGTGTGCCCTCAATGGGTCATCCGTATTCCATGGACACTGCTCAGCTCAGAAAATAATTTCCAATGCATCTATCTGTTAAAAACGGACCAAACATGGATGTCATTCCCGTGATTTTCACAGACCCATAGAATTTAGTGTGTGTGTGTTTGGTCCGCATCACGGACCAAAAATAGTGCATGTGTTCATGAATTTTTTTCATTGACCCATGGTCCGTAAAACAACACTGATATGTGAACACACATTAAAATCAATGTGTATGCGTGCTGCAAATGAGAAATGTGGACAACACATGTCAGTGAAAAATTGAAATGTGAATAGGTCCTTACCCGCTATGCATCGCTACGGTCTTCTACATCACCTTCTCCATGTCCATGGAACAGTCCACATAGTGTTTCCATCTATCACAGCCGGCACAGGAGCCAATAACTGGTTTCAGTGGTGACATGTGAAGCCAGTCATTGACTGCAGTGGAGCATGTGGCCATTGCTGTGGCAGATATAAGCACAGCGAGACCCAGAGCATTGACATGCAAGAGGCATGGAGGACCTCAGCGGTAGGGAGCAAGTATGAAACCTCTGTTTATAAAAGCAGGATGCAAAAATATGGTAAAAAATCATGAAGATCATCCCAGCATTTTTTCCTTAAATTATACACAGGTACCTGTTACAGCTTACCATGGGAATGTGCCAGGCAGAGGCGATTTCACTGCTCCAATATGAGTCGCCTCCCTCTGCTTTACGTCACAGATTCTACAATTGCTATTGAACGTGGCATCTGAGGGTTTAAATAACCGGGTATGGTGGCATCGCCAGCCCTGATCTTTGCAGTTCGGTGCCTGCTGTATTATACAGCCTGCACCTGGCATGTATAGAGCACAGTCAATGTAGCAGCGCGCTTGCCTATTTTGCTGGCTCACGACCAGCCTCCCTTTATAGTCAAAGGGAGCATCAGGCTGTATCAGGAAAGTGCTGGAATTTTGTGAAATCTATCCGACTCTTTCCAGGCAGAAGAGTTGGACGGATTTCACAACGCAAGTGTGAAAATAGCCTTACAGTGTGAATGACTTGGTGCTGTGGGCTCGGATGCAATACCTGTCCCCGCATCATCAGTGCAGTAACAAACCTACAACTCCCAGTAAACCCTGAAGGATTAAATCTGACAGGGCCTGCTGGGAGTGGTAAGTTTCAGAGGGGAAACCACTCACATTATTATTATTATTATACATTTTATTTTAGCAGTGCAGTGTGTATATACAGATACTGAGAATTACACCCAGTATACAGTGCAGGAGAATTGGTACTATCCAGTGTATATAAAGGATAATACATAGAGAATTATGCCCAGTATACAGGACAGAAGTGGTACTCTGCAATATATATAAATATATATATATTTATACACACACATTATATATACTGTAAGGCAGCGCTTGTCATTATCCTGGGGGATACTCGCTTCGCTGCGTCAATTTAAAACACACCTGCCATATTTTCCGGTATTTCTCAAGTCAGCAGTTTATTAACTCCATAAACTGCTGATTTCCGGGTCCAACTCCGTGGCCCACCGACACAGATATAAAGTCCACGAGCCCAAGTGGCAGACCGGCCCACTTGGCTCTAGTTACAGCCTCCCGCAAGGTAATAATAAAACAATGTCCATGAAAATGTCCATAACACAAATAGTATTACCTACGTCGGGCTTTAGCTGCTTTGGTCCATTTGTTTCCCAGATGGGGTCTCTAGCCTCTGGCCCTCCAAGGCTTACTGACATCCACACGGGATCCAGGCTTCACCCGGCCTCACTAGGCTTCAGACAAACAGTGTCCCACCCACCCGGGGAACAGGCCTCATGCCTCTCTCACAGGTGCACTGCACACTGCTTAACTCACCAGGTTTTTATATATCCTGTAGACACAGCCACAGGACCTGTGCTTATCTCACAGTCACGTGTCCATACCTTCTGTGAGCAAAAGGACCTGTGTGATGTCACAGTCATGTGACCAGTCAGCTGAGGGGGAGGAAATAGCCTAAATAGACATACTAGATCATTATAGCAATGCCGCTGCACCACATATTCCCCCCCTCTGTTCAAACCTGTGGGGTTGAACACATAATATACACAACAGTTTAAAACCCACAGTTCACAGAGACCATGCACTTGACCCTTACGTTGTCCAGCCCCTGGAACATTATTCATTGACATTAGCCCATTCCTTAGGGACCTCCCATCTGTCAATGTCACTGACTTCGTCAGGTCACCTTTCCGGGTCGTAACCTTGTCAGGCCTCCCCCGCTCCCAGCGGTCAGTCGAAACCCTGTCAGGTCTCCCCCGCTCCCAGCGGTCAATACGGCAGTGCAACTCACATGTCCTTGTACCTAAGGTCTGGTTCGACTCCATATTGTCCAGTCCTCTATTGGGTCGTTTGTATGGGCCACCCACACCTGAGTTACTGGAGGTCTCACTACCTCTAAACCCACGCCCACTACTCTCAGGACACCTTGAAGGGTCCCTAACTTCAGGTGTTCTGTTATTTAGGGGCCCCCTTCTCTGTCGGGTCCCACCATTTCCAGACGGCTGCCATCCTCTACTGCTCAGATGATGCTGTCCATCTACTCGCAGTCTAGCGAGACTCAATTGTTCCACCTCTCGCAGGTAGGTCACTCGGTACTCCACCAGCATGCTCATATATGCCAGACTTTCTCCGTTCCTATAGCGTAGAATGACACCATGCCGTCTTCATCCGGTATCCAGTCCTGACGATCATGTGGATTGCTCACCACACCAGACTTCTTCACCATCATCTGCATGGCTCGGCCATTTCTCCCAATGAGCTCTCTCACCAGAACATGAGGCACCCGGATGACCTCTTCTAGCAGACTGTGAGCCTCTCTCATCAGCTCCAGTTGTCTAGCGGCTTGCTCAGTCTTCAACCGGAGAAACCGCTTCGTGCGAATACATCGCCAATGTATGTCACTCAGGATTGCCACCCTCTTCACTGTGACTTCAGGTCGTGGACAGGACCACCAGCTGTTTGGCCTCTGAGGTCAAGTACACCTTCCAGGCTCCCACGGCCTTCTTAAACTCCTCATGCACGAACTCACGGGTGCATTCTTCCCTCAGGTCCTCGGGTACATCTACGAGGCACTTGTACCGAGACGTTTCGGTCTCACCAGTGGTTTCCAGACGATCAACCAGCTCAGGTTTCAGGGACAACTGACTTCCAGCTTCTTCACCCTGGATGCTTCCCCTGAGCGGACTCACAGCTACAACTTCTCAACTTTTCATCTTGACCACCTCCACTTCATTATCTTTCAACACCATACTCTTAGCTCTCCTCAGGTCCACCTTCTCATGGTCTAAGGGAGTAAGTGCAACTTGTTTGCCTTTTCCCTTCTCCAAGGAGACCTCGTTCACCGCGTGACACTTTGCTAGGCGGCCTTAGAGCTCTAAAACTTCTCCTTTTAGCTCAGTTACTCGCCTCTCAGCAGTCCATCTCTGAAGCTCTTCCTGCTTCAACTGCTCTTCCAGCAGGAGAGCTCTCTCAGACCTCTCCGTCTCCAATGTGCCCACTCGGCTCTCAATAGCCAGTCTCTCACGCTTCTCTTGCGTCCACTGGGCTTGTAGCAACTCCTTGAGCTGCTTGATCTCGGCTCCGACATCCACCGAATCATCAGAGCTCACATCACTCGAGGAGGTATCTGCTTCATACCCCCCATCACCAGCGGTCAACTCCTGGCTCTGGTCTGTGGCTTTTCCGATGGACTCCTCCATCTTCTCTCGCTCAGCTTCCATCTTGCTGACTGTTTCCTTAAGGTACGTCTCCGCCTTCTGGAGGGTATCACAGGACATCTGTAGCTCCTTCACCTGAGCTTCCAGATCTAGGGTCTTTCCCCGGAGATCATCATTCTCCTCACGGATATCTTGCAGAGTGGTCTCAACCACTTGGCGCTCTTGCTCTGCATCCGCCTTACCCTCCTCTAGTTTTCCTTTAAGCTTGAGGAGGTCCTCATAATCTCTCCTAATCTGTTGCAGTTCCTCACTGAACCTTTCATGCCTCTTTTCTGCCTCATGGTCGTGAGCAGACACTTCAACTTTTATTGCTTCTTTCAGGGCGGATAGCTCCTGGTCTCGCTGGTACAGAGTCCTCCAGTCGCTCCTTCTCCTGCATTAGAGGCTTTACTTGGTCCTGGAACTGCTGCAGCTCCCTCATGAGTTCATCATACTCCTTTTTAGATTCACACAGCTCCTGGTTGAACTGTTCGCGCAGTCGTTCTAGTTCCGGATGACGTCCAGAAACTCCATCCTGCCGCGTCTCCTTCTCAAGTTTCAACTGCGAAACCTCCTCCTTAATTTTGCGGCGGTCCTCCTTAATTGCGTGGAACATCTCCTTCCACTGGACAACTTCCTCGTTGCTTTCCTTTAGACTTCGCCGTAAGTCCTTCACAACCTGGAATACCCTCTGCCGTTCAGACTCCAGGCTCTGCTGGTCTGAGGACACGTTCTCCAGGTCCGTCACCTCCTCTTCTGCCTCTGAAGTAGGATCCACCCTTGTAACAACGGCACACACCATTACATTTTCTTTATTTTCACTTTTAGTCAAGACTACAGGAGCAACCTTTCTGTGGCCCTTGCGCCGTCTACGTCGAGATGTGGACTCTCTCCCCTCGTCTAGTCCCTCCTGACTGACCTCTCCTACTTCCGTAGTGTCACCGTCAGCTATCAGGTCTGTGTCACTCCCCATGATGTTGTGGACTACCAGGTCACCTCCCACTTTGACTTCAACCCCCTCCACTGGAGTCACACCGTTCTCAACGGTCAAATTGTCATTTCTAGGAGGTACCAACCCACCATCAACAATTTCCAGTTTTCCACACTCTACGCTCTTGTGAAAATCCGCCCCTTTTTAGACTCCGCCCCCTTTTGTACAACCACACCTGTAAGGGAATTTTTACAAAAAACATCAGCGACAGTCTTAGGACTCAGTTCACAAGACCTCTTACCACCTCCCCGGGCACTCTGGGACAACACGGGCGCCCCCGGAGGGTCCATAGAATGGTCCACGGCCACCATTCTATATGGTGCCCACAGCTCCTGCGGTTCCCGCACCATGTCCAGTAACAGTTTCTCAAATACCTGCTCCGGACCCAACCGTCCCTTCAAACGCTCATTAGCTCCAGACACCTCTGTTGCTTTGCACACAGCCATCACGGTACACTGTTCACACTTGAACTTCACCGCTCCCCCCGAAAAAATCTTCGTGGCCCCGCCGAGCCACCGCAAAACAGGATTTGAGAGCGATGTCAATCTTCGCAACCCCGCCGAGTTGCAGCAAGATGCTTTGACTTCGTGAGCCCCGCCGAGCCACAGCAAACCAGGTTTGAGTGTGACAACGACCTTCACAACCCCGCCGAGTTGTAGCCAGATGCTTTGACCTTCGTGAGCCCCGCCGAGCCACAGCAAACCAGGTTTGAGTGCGACGACGACCTTCACAGTTGCTCCCAGCAACCAGACTGCAGATGCTCCCAGCAACCAGACTGCAGCTGCCCGCGCTCTCAAACCACATGTAAGGCAGCGCTTGTCATTATCCTGGGGGATACTCGCTTCGCTGCGTCAATTTAAAACACACCTGCCATATTTTCCGGTATTTCTCAAGTCAGCAGTTTATTAACTCCATAAGCTGCTGATTTCCGGGTCCAACTCCGTGGCCCACCGACACAGATATAAAGTCCACGAGCCCAAGTGGCAGACCGGCCCACTTGGCTCTAGTTACAGCCTCCCGCAAGGTAATAATAAAACAATGTCCATGAAAATGTCCATAACACAAATAGTATTACCTACGTCGGGCTTTAGCTGCTTTGGTCCATTTGTTTCCCAGATGGGGTCTCTAGCCTCTGGCCCTCCAAAGGCTTACTGACATCCACACGGGATCCAGGCTTCACCCGGCCTCACTAGGCTTCAGACAAACAGTGTCCCACCCACTCGGGGAACAGGCCTCATGCCTCTCTCACAGGTACACTGCACTCTGCTCAACTCACCAGGTTTTTATATATCCTGTAGACACAGCCACAGGACCTGTGCTTATCTCACAGTCACGTGTCCATACCTTCTGTGAGCAAAAGGACCTGTGTGATGTCACAGTCATGTGACCAGTCAGCTGAGGGGGAGGAAATAGCCTAAACAGACATACTAGATCATTATAGCAATGCCGCTGCACCACAATACATACAGTGCTGGCCAAAAGTATTGGCACCCCTGCAATTCTGTCAGATAATACTCAGTTTCTTCCTGAAAATGATTGCAATCACAAATTCTTTGGTATTATTATCTTCATTTAATTTGCTTGCAAGGAAAAAACACAAAAGAGAATGAAGCAAAAATCAAATCATTGATCATTTCACACAAAACTCCAAAAAAGGGCCAGACAAAAGTATTGGCACCCTCAGCCTAATACTTGGTTGCACAATCTTTAGCCAAAATAACTGCAAAAAAACGCTTCCGGTAACCATCAATGAGTTTCTTACAATGCTCTGCTGGAATTGTAGACCATTCTTCTTTGGCAAACTGCTCCAGGTCCTTGATATTTGAAGGATGCCTTCTCCAAACTGCCATTTTGAGATCTCTCCACAGGTTGTCTATGGGATTCAGGTCTGGACTCATTGCTGGCCACCTTAGAAGTCTCCAGTGCTTTCTCTAAAACCATTTTATAGTGCTTTTGGAAGTGTGTTTTGGGTCATTGTCCTGCTGGAAGACCCATGACCTCTGAGGGAGACCCAGCTTTCTCACACTGGGCCCTACATTATGCTGCAAAATTTGTTGGTAGTCTTCAGACTTCATAATGCCATGCACACGGTCAAGCAGTCCAGTGCCAGAGGCAGCAAAGCAACCCCAAAACATCAGGGAACCTCCGCCATGTTTGACTGTAGGGACCGTGTTCTTTTCTTTGAATGCCTCTTTTTTTTTCCTGTACACTCTATGTTGATGCTTTTTCCCAAAAAGCTCTACTTTTGTCTCATCTGACCAGAGAAAATTCTTCCAAAACGTTTTAGGCTTTCTCAGGTAAGTTTTTTGGAAAACTCCAGCCTGGCTTTTTTATGTCTCAGGGTAAGAAGTGGGGTCTTCCTGGGTATCCTACCATCCGCACAATCTTGCGTTGAAATCTCTCGTCAATTTTTCTTTTCAGTCCACATCTAGGGAGGTTAGCCACAGTGCCATGGGCTTTAAACTTCTTGATGACACTGCGCACGGAAGACACAGGAACATTCAGGTCTTTGGAGATGGACTTGTAGCCTTGAGATTGCTCATGCTTCCTCACAATTTGGTTTCTCAAGTCCTCAGACAGTTCTTTGGTCTTTCTTTTCTCCATGCTCAGTGTGGTGCACACAAGGACACAGGACAGAGGTTGAGTCAGCTTTAATCCATGTTAACTGGCTGCAGGTGTGATTTAGTTATTGCCAACACCTGTTAGGTGCCACAGGTAAGTTACAGGTGCTGTTAATTACACGAATTAGAGAAGAGAAGCATCACATGATTTTTCAAAGGGTGCCAATACTTTTGTCCACCCCCTTTTTTAGGTTTGATGTGGAATTATATCCAATTTGGCTTTAGGACAATTCTTTTTGTGTTTTTTTCATTGAAGACAAATTAAATGAAGAGAATAATACCAAAGAATTTGTGATTGCAATCATTTTCAGGAAGAAACTGAGTATTATCTGACAGAATTGCAGACGTGCCAATACTTTTGGCCAGCACTGTATACACTGTGTTCAGGAATATAGAGTGGAGCAGTGTATATACTATATAATGTATAGCTATGGCAGTGTATATAGTGTGGATTCCACACTATATACGCAGTACCTTAGTATCTAACCATCTGTACACCATATACTGTGTATACTGTAGTAGCATATATAGACCCTTATACACAGAACGGCCTTCATCTTTTAGAGTCGTGGCGGGAAGACAACTAGAAAATACATAGCTTCTAATGGCCACAAGCCTACTCAATATTAAATATGAATATAACAGGAGAAACAGAGTTTATATAGGCATAAAACCAGTATAGCTTTATTAGATACAAGATAGTAAAAAAGCCACAACAGTGGCGACACAAAGTAAATAACAGATTACAAAATACAGTACATGGTAACATATGTAGAGAGTATATGTGGCAAAACCCCCCCCCAAAAAAGGGGGAGTGATAAGCAGAGAACATATTGAATATACCATAAGTAAAGAGTATCCGCACAAGTGTGCAGGTATGCATCAAATGTCGAGGAGAATTCAAATACCGCTTACCAGTCACTAATAAGGGAGGGCCAGCAGAAGAAAGGTGACAGGTAGACCAGGAACAGGATAAACTCAAGGCACCAAGAGACCAAAAGGGAGGCTCGACGCGTGTTTCGCCCCGATGCTATGGGCTTTCTCAAGAGGCATAAGCTTGTAAAGGACAGGGACCTTTTTAAAGTCTTTTCACACGGTCACGTGACCGCGATACTAGTCACGTGACCGGAAGTGAATAAGTGACCGATGCTCGTCGGCGCATGCGCTAGGTGCCGGAAACTGTCGGTGCGGGCAGAATCCGTCACCTGGTAACGCGCACGCCGGAAACACATGGTATGTGCACCGGAAGTGCGCGGCCAGGAGAAAGACGGCCATGCCCGGGCCGAGAGCAGCGTGCCCAGAGCGCATGCGCACCGCATCGTGTGTCACCTAGCAACATAATGGCCAATAGCAGAGGCCGGCATCCAAAAAAATAACAAAGGGTCAAGCAATCATTAGTCCTGCAATGCATTATATATATAATGGCCGATAATACAAGTCACGACAGTATAACATCAAATGTGTAGAGATGTCCATGTATACAGTATGCAGGGCCGGTCTCATTAAATCCAGTGATGTTGATCAGCGCATAAAATAGGATGTGGTTCCGTTCTCATGCTATATATGGACCAAAGAAAAAAGGAGCCAAGAGGAAAAATAAAGAAAAATAGGGATTAAAAGGTAAAAAGCAAATATTGAAAATACCAGATAAATATTAAAAACAAAAATAGCCAAAAGGGCCAAAATTGGTTATATAACATCTAAGGCGGAGAATGATATAACAGGCGAGGCCCATGTCACAGGAAGGGGGCAAAGCTAAGTGCCTCATTAAGGCCCCGAGGAGACATGGTATTCAGACATACGATCCATTTTACTTCCTTTTGACCAAGAGCCTTTGTCCAGTCACCTCCACGGGAGCCAAGGTGTGAAATATCAATTCCACGCACCTTCAAAGATTTTGGATCGCAGTTATGTTTGCATTGAAAGTGACGTGGGATAGTTTTTGGCTCCCGTTGGTCGGCCACCGTTCTGGCCGCGCCAATGTCGCGCACGTGTTCCCGTATCCTCACTCTTAGCTCTCTCGTGGTCAAACTGATGTAAATTAAATCACAGGCACAAGTTGCGTAATAAATCACATGGGTTAAACCACAGGATATATAATTACAAATTTGGTATTCACGAGAGCCGTCGGATGAGGAAAAGGAAACAGAGCGCACGGCATTGGCGCATGCCAGACAGTGGCCGCAAGGAAAAAAGCCAATCCTTGGTCCTCAGGACCCAAAAGGGTTGGTAAGTGGGGGAACATAATGACTCCGTGTCAACATGTCACCCAGGTTATTGGCTTTCCTGGGTGTCATGAGTGGATAGTCCCCCACATATTCTCGTAGGGAGGGCTCCGCACCAAGAACACCCCAATGCTTGGAGAGGATCCGCCGCATCTCCCCCCACTCATGATTAAAGGTGGAGATGTAGCGGATCCTTCCCATGTCTTTCTTCCCAGCGGAAGCTGTTGAATATAACAATTGATTGCGGGGAGTACCCCTTGCCCTTCTATAGCCCTTTTTTTGGGGGGGGGTGGTTTGCCACATATACTCTCTACATATGTTACCATGTACTGTATTTTGTAATCTGTTATTTACTTTGTGTCGCCACTGTTGTGGCTTTTTTACTATCTTGTATCTAATAAAGCTATACTGGTTTTATGCCTATATAAACTCTGTTTCTCCTGTTATATTCATATATAGACCCTTGTAGCATCTGTGTACACACCCTCCATGCACTTAATAGTCCCCTGTATTGGTACTGTACACATGCTGGCTGGTGCAGACCCTATTTAGTGTATAATGGTTGTATCATACAATATCAGCACATTTTATCATTTACCTTTCGTGTCTCCCTATTTCTCCATAGATTGTAGCTTGCGAGCAGCAGGTCCCTCACTCCTCTTGGTATCTGAGTTGTGTGTTATCCTGTACTGTCTTTATTTTCTGTACATGTCCCCTCTGTAATGTAAAGTGCTGCGGAATATGTTGGCGCTAAAAATATATTATATACACAACGCTACATAATATTATACAAACACAGCACCATACTATACACTTTATTATGCTGTATACACTACATAAGGAACAACGAGACTGCGGTCTATACATCATACAGGAGGCAGAGAGTGCGAGTTTATAGGTCGTGTACAGCACTCTCTGCCTCCTCTATGACATACAGACCGCATGCTCGGTCTCCCATAATATATGCTTTATATAGGAGGCCGCGAGTGCGGTCTGTTTGTCATATATGAGGCAGAAACTGCGATCTATACATCATATAGGCCCCACACATGACATACACCACTCTCTCGGCCTCCTATATGAGATATAGACCGCACTTTCCTTCTCCTATAATATATACTTTACATAGGAGGCTGAGTGTGTTGTATATGTAATATAGACCCGCACTCTCAGCATCCTATATGACATATACTCTGTATATGTCATATAAGAGGCCAAGAGTGTGATCTATATTTCATAAAGGAGGTAGAGTGCGATCTATACATTATACACAGTAGGCCCCATATATTACATATACCGCACTCTCGGTCTCCTATATGACATACAGACTCTCGGCCTCCTATATGACATGGGGCTCTTTCACATGTCCGGATATTTCCCATACTGGAAAAAACAGTACCGGAGATATCCGTGTCTGTGTGGCATCTTTGTGACACGTACCGGCGCCTGGGAACAGCACGAACTGTACTACTGATTCCCAGGCGCCGCTACGTGTCACACGGAAATCATCTGTGTGTCATCAGTGTGTCATCAGTGCGTACGTGTGCAGGCGTTTTTCGACCCGTGCATGGTGTAAAAAAACAAACATATCAGCGTGTTTTTCCCACAGACACACGGTCTGTGGAAACGCACTGACATGTGCACAGACCCATTCATCTGAATGTGTCTACGTGTGTCAGTGTCTCTGATACGTGTGGAAACTGTCACAACACATACTGGAAACACTGATGTGTGAAAGAGGCCTTATAGATTGTATATGTGGTATAAGAGGCCAAGAGTGTGATCTATATTTCATATAGGAGGTAGAGAGTGCGATCTATATATCATATAGGCGGCGGCCCCATATATGACGTATACCGCACTCTCAGCCTCCTATAGTGTATACTTTATATAGGAGGCTGAGTGCGTTGTATACATCATGTAGGCCCGTCCCTACTCTAAGCCTCATATATGACATATACCGCACTCTCAGCCTCCTATATTCTGTACTTTATATAGGAGGCTGATTGTGTTGCATACATCATATAGACCCGCTGCCCGCACTCTAGGGCTCATATATGATGTATACTGCACTCTCAGCCTTCTATAGTTTATACTTTATATAAGAGGCTGAGTGCGTTGTATACATCATATAGACCCACCGCCCGTACTCTAGGCCTCATATATTACGTATACTGCACTCTCAGCCTCCTATAGTCTATACTTTATATAGGAGGCTGAGTGTGTTGTATACATCATATAGACCCGCTGCCCGCACTCTAGGCCTCATATATGATGTATACTGCACTCTCAGCCTCCTATAGTTTATACTTTATATAAGAGGCTGAGTGCGTTGTATACATCATATAGACCCGCCGCCCGCACTCTAGGCCTCATATATGACGTATACCGCACTCTCAGCCTCCTATAGTCTATACTTTATATAAGAGGCTGAGTGTGTTGTATACATCATATAGACCCACCGCCCACACTCTAGGCCTCATATATGACGTATACCACACTCTCAGCCTCCTATAGTCTATACTTTATATAAGAGGCTGAGTGTGCTGTATACATCATATAGACCCGCCGCCCGCACTCTAGGCCTCATATATGAAATATACCGCACTCTCAGCCTCCTATAGTCTATACTTTATATAGCAGGCTGAGTGTGTTGTATACATCATATAGGCCCGCCGCCCGCACTCTAGGCCTCATATATGACGTATACTGCACTCTCAGCCTCCTATAGTCTATACAACACACTCAGCCTCCTATATAAAGTATAGACTATAGGAGGCTGAGAGTGCAGTATACGTCATATATGAGGCCTAGAGTGCGGGCGGCGGGCCTATATGATGTATACAACACACTCAGCCTCCTATATAAAG
Organism: Phyllobates terribilis; assembly: GCF_046119375.1. NCBI lineage: Eukaryota > Metazoa > Chordata > Amphibia > Anura > Dendrobatidae > Phyllobates > Phyllobates terribilis. The sequence continues at coordinate 44,316 of NW_027363082.1, forward strand.
TATAGACTATAGGAGGCTGAGAGTGCGGTATATTTCATATATGAGGCCTAGAGTGCGGGCGGCGGGTCTATATGATGTATACAACACACTCAGCCTCCTATATAAAGTATAGACTATAGGAGGCTGAGAGGGCGGTATATTTCATATATGAGGCCTAGAGTGCGGGCGGCGGGTCTATATGATCTATACAACACACTCAGCCTCCTATATAAAGTATAGATCATATAGACCCGCCGCCCGTACTCTAGGCCTCATATATGACATATACCGCACTCTCAGCCTCCTATAGTCTATACTTTATATAGGAGGCCGAGTGCGTTGTATACATCATGTAGACCCGCCGCCCGCACTCTAGGCCTCATATATGACGTATACCGCACTCTCAGCCTCCTATAGTCTATACTTTATATAGGAGGCCGAGTACGTTATATACATCTGACTCGCCATCTGACTCGGCCGTGGGGCACCCGGAACCGGGCTTCAGTGCAATGTTGGGGGTAGTAGTGGCAACCCGATCCCGTGGCTCAGGGTGGTCAGACCAAATGCTGTGGCAGTCTATTTGTAGGGTTTTGAATGTCCGACTACGCCACCCGTGGATTGCGGTCAGGGATGACCGCCGCTGCAGGGCAGACCGCTGAGGCTGATGTTGGTATGCAGCACAGGGATAGGATAACTCCCCATGGGAAGAGTGTAGCCTCAGGGCAGTGTATTAGGATGCTGGGGGTGATGGTGCAGGCCGCAATAATAAGGGTTCAGAGTCCGCTTCAAACAGTCCAAGGTCTTTATTGTAGTTAGTACTAATGACCCAACAGGAGTACAGGGTAGGAATGGGCCTGGGTGTCTGAGAGCATTCGGGTGAGCCCCACTGGTCAGGGTGAGTGTGTAGGCCTACCGCTCTCTGTCTGCCCTTACTGACTATCCCCCTTTTCGTGGTGTGATAGCCCACGTCCCTGAGCTGGCCGTGTACTTCGCCTGTATGGCTTGCGACTCGGGCCTTAGGTACCTGTAGCTTCTCCGTGCCGTACCGGTCCCTCTGTGTGGCGGAGCCTCCAGGCTTCTCAGGCCAAGGGACCTAAAATCCCTCGCAGGTCGGTTATCTGCTGCCGGGCTTGCAACCCTGACAGCCTCAGACCCCAGTGTCCGGTTGTGTAGTTCTCTATCAGCCAGGACCGGCTCTCGTCGCCTCTGTCCCTGGCTTGCTGTTCCTCCTCTGACTCCCGGACTCCTCAGCTGCTGCTGACCTGCCCCTTTCCTCTAGGAAACCCTTCTGGATGCTTCAGAAGTGGGTCCTGGTCTCCCTAACCCTGCCCTCAGTTCCAGCTTTTATAGGGGAAGCCTGCTCCCCTTACTGGCCTGGGACAGGAGGTGCTGCATGCTAATGGTCCCTGACCAGGGAACCTCCCTCCTGCTCTCAGACACAGCCTTTAATATTTGTGGCATCCAGGCCTGGGGCGACACACATCATGTAGGCCCGTCCGCACTCTAAGCCTCATATATAACATTTACCGCACTCTCAGCCTCCTATAGTCTATACTTTATATAGAAGGCCGAGTGCGTTGTATACATCATGTAGGCCCGTCCGCAATCTAAGCCTCATATATGACTTATACCGCACTCTCAGCCTCCTATAGTCTATACTTCATATAGGAGGACGAGTGTGTGGCGCCCCTGAGGGTTCAGTCGCCACAGAGGTACTTGCATCTCAACTAGAGGTGTGGTGTCTCCCTTCTCTCAGGTAAGGAGGGATTGCTGCCTGGAACCCCAGCACCCACATTCAACACTACACTGCTCCAGGCTGGCTGGAAGGGCAAGATGCAATGTGTTTTCTGCTGAGCTCTGTCCCTGGCTGGAGTGGGGCGAACCCAAAGGTAGGGGGAACCAGTAGTGGCTGTGGGTGGAGGAAGTACAGTAGTTAGGGGGAGCACTGGGAGAAGTAGGTATATAAAGGGAAGCCATCTTAGGGTGGCAGGTCAGTTAGTGAGAGCACAGTTCAGAAGAACAGTCTGGGAGCAGAGTCTCTTTAGGAGCTCTGCTCCACCAGTATGGCCTAGTCCTAGAGGCCCAGGAGGGGAGCAGGGAGTAGGCTCCAATCTGTTGAAGGGATCCTAGGGGATACGGCGAGTGCAGGACGGCACCCGTACGCCCCGAATCTGTCAGAAGACAGAGGGATCGTAGGCCACAAGAAGGGGACCGGCCCCTGGTCCAGCTGTGTTACTCTAAGTCTCGGCTGGGAAAACCGGAGGCTTTTGGCTTGTATAGTCAGTTGCTGAAGCCTCATTCTAATCCCTGTGAGGGTCAAGCAGGTCCGGGAGTGGGGAAGCGCAGGGCAGAAGGGAGAAAGACCCAACGTGAAGACGGTCTAGCTAGGAAAACAAGAAAGTGGGGTTCTGTCAGGTACTCCTAACCTGCCTGAGGAAGAACTGAACCCCTTCCTGGAGAACGCAGCACGATGTGGGAGGCTAGCACCCGTACAGTGCACCAGTGGAACTGTCATAAGAACTGTGAGTAAAAACTCGGATGACTGCACTGTACTGCCTCCGTCCATTCTTTCATCTGCGCCAGCTCTCCCTCCCGGGACTACAACGCCCAGCGCAACTTACACTTTCTACACTGCCCTGGAGCTAGCTCTACTTGTGGAGAGCCACACCATCCCTGCTGCCAAACACCAGCTCCAGAGGACTGCTAGACAGCGGCGGCTCCCTTTAGCCGCAATCCACAGGTGGCGTCACGAACTTTACAAATCCTCTATAAATTAAAACCCCCCTTTTCACTGACTGCCCTGGGTCACGGACCGGGCCAGCCACCGTGATATTCCCCAAACCGGCATCCATAGGCCCGGCTGCCGAGCACCCTACGGCCCTGGGGGCGCGTCAAGCGTGTTATATACAACATGTAGGCCCGTCCACACTCTAAGCCTCATATATAACATTTACCGCACTCTTAGCCTCCTATAGTCTATACTTTATATAGGAGGCCAAGTGCGTTATATACTGTACATCATGTAGGCCCGTCCGCACTCTAAGCCTCATATATAACATTTACCGCACTCTCAGCCTCCTATAGTATATAGTGCATTGTATACATCATGTAGACCCGTCCGCACTCTAAGCCTCATATATGACGTATACTGCACTCTCAGCTTCCTATAGTCTATACTTTATATAGAAGGCTGAGTGTGTTGTATACATCATGTAGACCCGCCGCCCGCACTCTAGGCCTCATATATGACGTATACTGCACTCTCAGCCTCCTATTGTCTATACTTTATATACGAGGCTGAGTGTGTTGTATACATCATGTAGACCCGCCGCCCGCACTCTAGGCCTCATATATGACATATACCGCACTCTCAGCCTCCTATAGTCTATACTTTATATAGGAGGCTGAGTATATTGTATACATCAGGTAGACCTGCTGCCCGCACTCTATGCCTCATATATGACGAATACCGCACTCTCAGCCTCCTATAGTCTATACTTTATATAGGAGGCTGAGTGTGTTGTATACATCATGTAGACCCGCCGCCCGCACTCTAGGCCTCATATATGACATATACCGCACTCTCAGCCTCCTATAGTCTATACTTTATATAGGAGGCTGAGTGTGTTGTATATATCATATAGGCACGCCGCCCGCACTCTAGGTCTCATATATGACGTATACCGCACTCGCAGCCTCCTATAGTCTATACTTTGTATAGGAGGCTGAGTGTATTGTATACATCATGTAGACTCGCTGCCCGCACTCTAGGCCATTCATATATGACGTATACCGCACTCTCAGCCTCCTATAGTCTATTCTTTATATAGGAGGCCGAGTGCGTTGTATACATCATGTAGACCCGCCGCCCGCACTCTAGGCCTCATATATGACGTATACCGCACTCTCAGCCTCCTATAGTCTATACTTTATATAGGAGGCCGAGTGCGTTATATACATCTGACTCGCCCCCTGGGCCGTGGGGCACCCGGAACCGGGCTTCAGTGCAATATTGGGGGTAGTAGTGGCAACCCGATCCTGTGGCTCAGGGTGGTCAGACCAAATGCTGTGGCAGTCTATTTGTAGGGTTTTGAATGTCCGACTACGCCACCCGTGGATTGCGGTCAGGGATGACCGCCGTTGCAGGGCAGACCGCTGAGGCTGATGTTGGTATGCAGCACAGGGATAGGATAACTCCCTACGGGAAGAGTGTAGCCTCAGGGCAGTGTAATAGGATGCTGGGGGTGATGGTGCAGGCCGCAATAATAAGGGTTCAGAGTCCGCTTCAAACAGTCCAGGTTCTTTATTGTAGTTAGTGCTAATGACCCAACAGGAGTACAGGGTAGGAATGGGCCTGGGTGTCTGAGAGCATTCGGGTGAGCCCCACTGGTCAGGGTGAGTGGGTAGGCCTACCGGTCTCTCGCTGCCCTTGCTGACTATCCCCCTTTTCGTGGTGTGATAGCCCACGTCCCTGAGCTGGCCGTGTACTTCGCCTGTATGGCTTGCGACTGGGGCTTTAGGTACCTGTAGCTTCTCCGTGCTGTACCGGTCCATCTGTGTGGCGGAGCCTCCATGCTTCTCTGGCCAAGGGACCTAAAATCCCTCGCAGGACGGTTATCTGCTGCCGGGCTTGCAACCCTGACAGCCTCGGACCCCAGTGTCCTGTTGTGTAGATCTCTCTCAGCCTGGACCAGCTCTCTTCGCCTCTGTCCCTGGCTTGCTGTTCCTCCTCTGCCTCCCGGACTCCTCAGCTGCTGCTGACCTGTCCCTTTCCTCTGGGAACCCTTCTGGATGCTTCAGAAGTGGGTCCTGGTGTCCCTAACCCTGTCCTCAGTTCCAGCTTTTATAGGGGCAGCCTGCTCCCCCTACTGGCCTGGGACAGGAGGTGCTGCATGCTAATGGACACAGCCTTTAATATTTGTGGCATCCAGGCCTGGGGTGACACATTCCCCCCTAGTAAATTTTAGTACTCCAGGACTAAACAATAAACACAAATACAGGGTATAAATGCATGACCATAAACACAACAGGGAAAGAAATAACAAACAACACCACATATTGAGTTCTTTAGGTCACAGTGTGGTCTGTGCCTGGGTGTCCATATCACCAACAAAAGAAGAGAGTCACAGTATGATCCGTGACCGGGTGTCCATTTCACCCAACAAGGCGAAGTTTTTGAGCGATGTGGGGACCTGTCCCTATAAACCCCAAGTTCCTGGCCTTGGGCGTGGCGGCAAGGCTGAGCTAACTACTTTGGACCACAAGGAGGACACGCCGGACAGGTTTTTCTTCTGTGGCCAACTTGGAAAGAGGGCACCAGGTGCAACTATCTACATGGTAGTTCCGGTTATTCACTGTCCATAACTTGTCAGTCCATTGCATCTAAGAAAACTGGAGAAACATTATTAATAACCAGGGTACAAACATAACACATTAAATATATACATTATACATTTAGATCTTCCAGCAAGCTGGCATTTGACCCCTAGTGCTCCGGGTTGACAGGCTAGCTGGGTTTACAGGCAGGGCAGGCAGCTGTCTGCGGATTATTTGGCTTAACGCAGGCATGGCAGGCTCACTGTCAGCAGAGGGTTGACTCTCCTGGGCTGCTGGCATGGGTTCCTCTGCCTCTGGGGCTGCTTGTTCTTCTTGTTCTTCTGCAGGCTCCTGCTGGGTAGGTTGAAGGAAGTGTAGGGCGGGTACCACTATGGCATCATTTATCCGAGTCCAGGTCCGGGGGAACTCTCCGAGAACGGTGCTGACCATTTCTTCCTTGTCCTCTGCGGGTTCAAGGCCATCTTGATCTTCACTTGGACTCTGCAGTTGCTCGGGGCACCGTTTTAGTTGGTCTCTGGAGACGGTGCTAGTGGTTTCTCCTCCATCCTTGGTAATCTGCAGTACTGTGTACGGGTCTCTCTCCCACTGGTCGTCCAGCTTGTGAAGCCTTCTCTTCCGCTTCAGGACCTGCTCACCAGGTTCCAGGGGACCAGCAGGGGTGTGTTGGTTGAAGAGCCTCTCTTGCTTTTCTCTCGCTTGAGCCTGACTCCTCTCCACACTCTCCTGTACCTTCTTGTATTGTAGCCGCCGTTCCGTATCCCAGTCCGCGTCTGGTGTGGTGTCCTCGGGTGTCAGGACTCCCATCTCCAGGTCTATCGGCAGCTTACCTGGTCTTGCGCGCATCAGGTAAGCCGGGGTGCAATTTGTAGCATTCACCGGGATATGATTGTACAAGTCAATCAGGTCTGGCATTTTCTCCAGCCACAGGCTGCGTTCTTCCAGGGGCAACGTCTTGAGGAGATCAATGACGATATTGTTCATTTTCTCACACAGCCCGTTGGTTTGCGGGTGGTAAGGCGTTGTTCGAATCTTCCTACAGCCGTAGAGGTTGCAGAACTCCTGGAAGACTTCAGCCTCAAACGCTGGACCTTGATCTGTCAAGACCTGTTCCGGATACCCGTGTGGATGGCAGAAGTGTTGCTGGAAGGCTCTGGCCGCTGTTTGGGCTGTCAGGTCTTTAACAGGAACCACCACCAGGAACCGGGAGTAATGATCCACAATCGTGAGGGCATAGATGTAGCCGGACCGGCTTGGAGCCAACTACACATGGTCCAGAGCTACCAGCTCAAGAGGCTGCCTGGTGACGATGGGCCTCAAGGGTGTCTTCTGGCTGGTACGGTCCTTCCTTCTGAGGTGACATGGGCCGCAGTCCCTGCTCCACTTCTCTATGGCCCCTCTCATACTGACCCAGTAGAACCGCTCTCTCAGTAGGAACTCCAGTTTCATCCACCCAAAGTGTCCCGCTCTGTCATGGTAGGCCTCCAGGACCATTGCTGCATCTCGTCTTGGGACCACTACCTGCCAGGTCAGCTCGTGCGTCCGGTGGTTGACAAGCCTTCTGCACAGCTTGCCCTCGTAGAGGAATAGCCTGCTTTTCTCCTTCCATAACTGCTTGGCTTCCTCTGGAGCATCCGGGCCAGGGCTAGCGTCTGCCTTGGTTAACAGGTCTTTCACCAGGCGAACTGCAGGGTCACTATCTTGCGTTTCAGCCCAGCCGTGGAGGAGTAAGGGGTTCAACATGATGGTGGTTAGGTCTTTGTCTCTTACCCGGTGAGAATACTGAGTGGCCTCATACCGGTGGAACTCAGGGAGCTCTACTTCCTCCAGCTCCTCCGAGTCTTCTTCTCCCTCGGGTAGGTGAGGCACCCTTGACAGGGCGTCTGCGTTGGCGTTTGTCCTGCCTGCCCGGTATTTGATTGTGAAGTCATAATTGGATAGCCGGGCCATCCACCACTGTTCTAGGGCACCTAGCCTTGCATTGTCCAGGTGTGTCAGCGGGTTGTTGTCCGTGTACACAGTGAACTTTGCGGAGGCCAGGTAATGGTTAAACCGTTCTGTGACGGCCCACACCACTGCCAAGAATTGAAGGAGTTGTAATTCTCTGGGTTTCTTTCAGTGGGCCTCAGCTTCCGGCTGGCTTACGCGATCACCCTTTCTCGGCCCTGTTGGTTCTGTGACAGTACGGCTCCCAGCCCCACATTGCTGGCGTCTGTGTGGAGGATGAAAGGCTGGCCATAATCAGGGTAGGCCAGGATCTCATCCCCCGTGAGGGCCAACTTCAACTGGCAGAAGGACTCCTCTTCCGGCTTTTCCCACTTGAAGGGTGGCTTTTGGCTTCTGGTCTTAGACTGACCTATTAGGAGGTCCTGCATTGGAGCTGCCATCTTTGTGAACCCGGGGATGAACCTTCAGTAGTAGCCTACCAACCCGAGGAACTGCCTCACTTCTTTAATGTTTGATGGGCTTGGCCAGATCTTGATTACTGTGACCTTGTCGAGGTCGGGGGCTACTCCTTCTGCACTCACCACGTGCCCCAGGTACTGTACCTTCAGCTTTAACAGATGGCACTTGGAGGGTTTCACTTTCATGCCATAGCCTGCCAGGGCTTCGAACACCTCTGCCAGGTGTTTTAGATGGTCCTCGGAGGTCTTCGAATAGATCACGTCGTCCAGGTAAAGTAGGACAGTCTCGAAGTTTCGGTGCCCTAGACAGCATTCCATCAGCCTCTGGAAGGTCCCGGGTGCATTTCAGAGCCCGAATGGCATACAGTTGAATTCGCTCAATCCCATCGGGGTGGTGAAGGTGGTCTTCTCCTTGTCAGCCTCTGCCACAGGAACCTGCCAGTACCCGCTAGTAAGGTCCAAAGTAGAGAAGAAATTAGCTGATTTTAGTGCGGCTAAAGACTCCTCTATCCTAGGTAATGGGTCTTTATGGGTGATACGATTGATTTGTCTATAGTCCACGCACATTCTCATTGTACCGTCTTTCTTTTTTACCAAAACTAAGGGAGCTGCCCCGGGGGCTACAGCTATCTCTAATGACCCCAGCTTCCTTCATTTCTCACAGCATGCCCTTTGCGTTCTGATAATGTTAAGGGGGTACAGGTCTGTGTCTCTCTTTTACTGGTGGGTGGCTCCCCGTGTGGATGTGGTGTTCTACCCCTTTCACTCTGCCGAAGTCTAGCGGGTGCTTACCAAAGATTCTCTCGTACTCCTGAACCACCCGATAGACTCCTTGTTTTTGGTGCGAGGGAGTCGAGTCAGCACCCATGTGGAGTTTCTGGCACCAGTCCTCCTTGTGTTTCTGGGAGCCATTATTCTCCACCGGTGGAGATGGAGGCAAGGGTTCCACGACCCTGATAGCATTGTGCTCGACGGCAAACAATTTGGCTAGTGTAGCGTACCGGGGCAAGTGTACTTCCCTTTCCCCGATGTTTAAGATCCGTACGAGCACCCTTCCATGGCGGACATCAACCACCCCCCGGGCTGTCAAAATGGTGGGCCTGCTGTCTGAATTCAGGGGTTCTACCTTGGTAGTCTCTCCCTCTTAACCCGATTGCAGTCCGACACCAGATCATCATTTCGCTTTTGGGAGGCATGGCAATGGGGAACGGGTCGCTCATCCTCACGCTACCAATCTCACCACCAGATAGTTCTACCTGTGGGGGACCCTCTGTTGGCTGGAGCTCGCATTCATCGCCACCTGCTGCAAAATTACAATTACTTCTGAAAGACAGTTTTCAATCACATTAGTACCCAAGGTTATTTTAGGGTGACTTTCACGACGGTCAATGTCCACAATGATCACTCCCTGTGCCGGCAGTTCAACCTTACCAATCTTGATAGTCATCTCTCTGAACCCCACCTGCGGCATGGGTTGGCCATTGCTAGCGATGATGCTTAAGACATTGTCTTGATAGCGGGTTATGTCAGCGTCACTCCAGTACCGCTTGAAAAGTACGTAGGGGATGGCAGTCACTTGAGACCCGGTGTCCAGCAGGGCGCTCATGGGGATACCGTCCAGCACTACGGGTAAGACCGGGCGTCCCCCCACGTACTTATCGCGCCAATTTGACGGGCCTGATGACCTTATCCCTGGGGGTTGGCCCTCTGCCCCACGTCGGACCCATTTAAAGTACAGTACCTGGCTATGTGTCCTGGATGGCTGCAACGGCGGCAAAACGGCTGTCCATCCTCAGTGTAATGGTCGGCGGGCCTCCCTCTGAACGACGGGATCCTGCTCTGTCGACGCCACGGGACATCCTCCGGACTGGAAGCCAGCTTGATTGGTCTTGATGATTCCACCTGCAACGACTGTACGGTCATGGTCAATGCAGCCACACTCTTGGTTAATTCTTGGACCTGATGGTACAGGTTGGCTGGCTGGGATGGATTTAGGGCCTGCGCATCAGCCCCCACAAGGTCTGCGGGGTAGGGCGCCGCCTCCTGGTGGTAAGTGATGGCAGGGCGCCAAGAAACTACAGCGCCACCTGGTGCGGGTTCTCGGAGCACCCGGATGGCCCTATCTTTGAACTGCGCAAAAGTCAAATCGGGGTTCGGTAGAGCCATGAGGCGCAGCTGGGTTCTGTGGGCGCTGGACAGCAGACCTTCTATGAACTGGTCAGTCAACAGTTTATCGGTGTCCTGCACGCTGCCAGGGTCAGCTTGTTTAGTTGCTCCCAGAGCTTCTTGCAGGTTCAAGTCATAGTCTCTGATACTATCTTGGGCTCGCTGTTACAACCATAGAACCGCATTTTGATTTCTGCTGAGGTACGGGTATCAAAGGTACTCCACAGCCGGGTCAGAATGCCCTTTACTGTCCTTTTCTCTTCATCTGACCATGATTTCACTTCCCGCTGGGCTGTACCGGTTAACTGCCCCGTCAGAATGCTCACTTTCTGTTCTTCTGTCAGGGGATAAACTTTAAATAAACTGTGCAGTCTTTCCTTAAAGTCAGTTAATGTATGGGATTCCCCTGAGTATTGGGGCAGCCAGGCTGCTCCGGGGATGTAGGGCATGGAGAACGGCTGCAGCCACGCTGGTGGTAGAGGGGGCCTCTGCTTCCGACATCTTCCTCCCCCCTAGTTAACCGTGGCCTACCTTCCGTTGATCCTCTTACATAGGCCGTGGCTCCGCTGGTGCTGCTCCGGGCGAGGATCTTGCGTCGCGTCCTGGTGACGTCAGCGTCACTCTCTCTCCTTCCAGGACCTTGCGCAGCGTCGGTGAGTAGGGCGGGGCTTCAGGTCTCACGCGGTTTGGACGTCCACGCCCCTCTCCTTCCCGCGCGGCATCCCGAAGATGGCGTCCGATGGCGGGAAACGGCTCCGAATGGCGGGAAACTTCCTTTTGAGGTACGTGTACAATCTTTTTCAGGCGCGCAATACACGTTTGTGGCGGGTTGGTCACAATCCTGCCGACTACGCCAAAGCTGCCCGTGGGGCACCCGGAACCGGGCTTCAGTGCAATGTTGGGGGTAGTAGTGGCAACCCGATCCTGTGGCTCAGGGTGGTCAGACCAAATGCTGTGGCAGTCTATTTGTAGGGTTTTGAATGTCCGACTACGCCACCCGTGGATTGCGGTCAGGGATGACCGCCGCTGCATGGCAGACCGCTGAGGCTGATGTTGGTATGCAGCACAGGGATAGGATAACTCCCCACGGGAAGAGTGTAGCCTCAGGGTAGTGTAATAGGATGCTGGGGGTGATGGTGCAGGCCGCAATAATAAGGGTTCAGAGTCCGCTTCAAACAGTCCAGGGTCTTTATTGTAGTTAGTACTAATGACCCAACAGGAGTACAGGGTAGGAATGGGCCTGGGTGTCTGAGAGCATTCGGGGAGCTCCACTGATCATGGTGAGTGGGTAGGCCTACCGTTCTCTGTCTGCCCTTGCTGACTATCCCCCTTTTCGTGGTGTGATAGCCCACGTACCTGAGCTGGCCTTGTACTTCGCCTGTATGGCTTGCGACTCGGGCCTTAGGTACCTGTAGCTTCTCCGTGCTGTACCGGTCCCTCTGTGTGGCGGAGCCTCCAGGCTTCTCAGGCCAAGGGACCTAAAATCCCTCTCAGGTCGGTTATCTGCTGCCGGGCTTGCAACCCTGACAGCCTCGGACCCCAGTGTCCGGTTGTGTAGTTCTCTCTCAGGCAGGACCGGCTCTCGTCGCCTCTGTCCCTGGCTTGCTGTTCCTCCTCTGCCTCCCGGACTCCTCAGCTGCTGCTGACCTGTCCCTTTTCTCTGGGAACCCTTCTGGATGCTTCAGAAGTGGGTCCTGGTCTCCCTAACCCTGCCCTCAGTTCCAGCTTTTATAGGGGCAGCCTGCTCCCCCTACTGGCCTGGGACAGGAGGTGCTGCATGCTAATGGTCCCTGACCAGTTAACCTCCCTCCTGCTCTCAGACACAGCCTTTAATATTTGTGGCATCCAGGCCTGGGGTGACACACATCATGTAGGCCCGTCCGCACTCTAAGCCTCATATATAACATTTACCGCACTCTCAGCCTCCTATAGTCTATACTTCATATAGGAGGATGAGTGTGTGGCGCCCCTGAGGGTTCAGTCGCCACAGAGGTACTTGCACCTCAACTAGAGGTGTGGTGTCTCCCTTCTCTCAGGTAAGGAGGGAGTGCTGCCCGGAACCCCAGCACCCACATTCAACACTACACTGCTCCAGGCTGGCTGGAAGGGCAAGATGCAATGTGTTTTCTGCTGAGCTCTGTCCCTGGCTGGAGTGGGGGGAATCCAAAGTTAGGGGAAACCAGTAGTGGGTGTGGGTGGAGTAAGTACAGTAGTTAGGGGGAGCACTTGGAGAAGTAGGTATATAATGGGAAGCCATCTTAGGGTGGCAGGTCAGTTAGTGAGAGGACAGTTCAGAAGAACAGTCTGGGAGCAGAGTCTCTTTAGGAGCTCTGCTCCACAAGTATGGCCTAGTCCTAGAGGCCCAGGAGGGGAGCAGGGAGTAGGCTCCAATCTGTTGAAGGGATCCTAGGGGGTATCGCGAGTGCAGGATGGCACCCGTACGCCCCGAATCTGTCAGAAGACAGAGGGATCGTAGGCCGCTAGAAGGGGACCGGCCCCTCGTCCAGCTGTGTTACTCTAAGTCTCGGCTAGGAAAACCGGAGGCTTTTGGCTTGTATAGTCAGTTGCCGAAGCCTCATTCTAATCCCCATGAGGGTCAAGCAGGTCTGGGAGTGGGGAAGCGCAGGGCAGAAGGGAGAAAGACCCAGCGTGAAGACGGTCTAGCTAGAAACACGAGAAAGTGGAGTTCTGTCAGGTACTCCTAACCTGCTGAGGAAGAACTGAACCCCTTCCTGGTAAACACAGCGCGACGTGGGAGGCTAGCACCCGTACAGTGCACCAGTGGAACTGTCATAAGAACTGTGAGTAAAAACTCGGATGACTGCACTGTACTGCCTCCGTCAATTCTTTCATCTGCGCCAGCTCTCCGTCCCGGCACTACAACGCCCAGCGCAACTTACACTTTCTACACTGCCCTGGAGCTAGCTCTACCTGTGGAGAGCCACACCATCCCTGCTGACGAACACCAGCTCCAGAGGACTGCTCCACAGCGGCGGCTCCCTTTAGCCGCAATCCACAGGTGGCGTCACGAACTTTACAAATCCCCTATAAATTAAAACACCCCTTTTCACTGACTACACTGGGTCACGGACCGGGCCAGCCACCGTGATGTTCCCCAAAACGGCATCCATAGGCCCGGCTGCCGAGTACCCCACGGCCCTGGGGGCGCGTCAAGCGTGTTATATACAACATGTAGGCCCGTCCGCACTCTAAGCCTCATATATAACATTTACCGCACTCTCAGCCTCCTATAGTCTATACTTTATATAGGAGGCCGAGTGAGTTATATACATCATGTAGGCCCGTCCTCACTCTAAGCCTCATATATAACATTTACCTCACTCTCAGCCTCCTATAGTATATACTTTATATAGGAGGCCGAGTGCATTGTATACATCATGTATACCCGTCCGCACTCTAAGCCTCATATATGACCATATACTGCACTCTCAGCTTCCTATAGTCTATACTTTATATAGAAGGCTGAGTGTGTTGTATACATCATGTAGACCCGCCGCCCGCACTCTAGGCCTCATATATAACGTATACTGCACTCTCAGCCTCCTATAGTCTATACATTATATAGGAGGCTGAGTGTGTTGTATACATCATATAGACCCGCTGCCCGCACTCTAGTCCTCATATATGACGTATACTGCACTCTCAGCCTCCTATAGTCTATACTTTATATAGGAGGCTGAGTGTGTTGTATACATCATATAGACCCGCCGCCCGCACTCTAGGCCTCATATATGACGTATACCACACTCTCAGCCTCCTATAGTCTATACTTTATATAGGAGGCTGAGTGTTTGTATAGATCATATAGACCCGCCGCCCGCACTCTAGGCCTCATATATGACGAATACCGCACTCTCAGCCTCCTATAGTATATACTTTATATGGGAGGCTGAGTGTGTTGTATACATCATATAGACCCGCCGCCCACACTCTAGGTCTCATATATGACGTATACTGCACTCTCAGCCTCCTATAGTCTATACTTTATATAGGAGGCCGAGTGAGTTATATACATCATGTAGGCCCGTCCTCACTCTAAGCCTCATATATAACATTTACCTCACTCTCAGCCTCCTATAGTATATACTTTATATAGGAGGCCGAGTGCGTTGTATACATCATGTAGGCCCGTCCGCACTCTAAGCCTCATATATGACGTATACCGCACTCTCAGCCTCCTATAGTCTATACTTTATATAGGAGGCTGAGGGTGTTGTATACATCATGTAGACCCGCCGCCCGCACTCTAGGCCTCATATATGACGTATACCGCACTCTCAGCCTCCTATATTCTGTACTTTATATAGGAGGCTGAGTGCATTGTATACATCATGTAGACCCGTCGCCCGCACTCTAGGCCTCATATATGACGTATACCGCACTCTCAGCCTCCTATAGTCTATACTTTATATAGGAGGCCGAGTGCGTTATATACATCATGTAGGCCCTTCCGCACTCTAACCTCATATATAACATTTACCGCACTCTCAGCCTCCTATAATCTACACCGCGTGCAGAATTATTAGGCAAATGAGTATTTTGATCACATGATACTTTTTACACATGTTGTCCTACTCCAAGCTGCATAGGCTTGAGAGCCAACTACCAATTAAGTAAATCTGGTGATGTGCATCTCTGTAATGAGGAGGTGTGTTGACTATTGACATCAACACCCTATATAAGGAGTGCATAATTATTAGGCAACTTCCTTTCCTTTGGCAAAATGGGTCAGAAGAGAGATTTGACGGGCTCTGAAAAGTCCAAAATTGTTTGATGTCTTGCAGAGGGATGCAGCAGTCTTGAAATTTCCAAACTTTTGAAGCGTGATCACTAGAGATGAGCGTTGTTCTACTCGAACTGTTCGCCAATCTCAAATTCGAGCTGTTTTGGGCGGTGTTCGAGCCGGTCGGCGAACACGAACAATTTGAGAAAAATTCGGCTGTTCAAGGTTATGTTCGATAACTGTTCGTGCACCAAAATCATAACTGGATTTTTTCTCAGTAATGATGAAAATTAATGTTAATACGCAGTTTGAGTGTACAGCGGGGCGGGGGGAGGGGCAGGGGATGGATCTCTGCAGGAACAATGAAGATCTCCATTTTTTTTTCTCTTTCCCGCATTTGCAGTGGGGAGGTGCAATCTGTCAGCCTATCAGCAGCGCACACACGGAGGGAAGTGCTTTTTTTCACACAAGCAAGGGCATGTGTGATTGGCAGTGTATGTCACATGTCCTTGCCCTATAAGACCAAGCCATTTTCCCCGTCGCCACCATTTTCTCACTGCTGCAGCTGCGTGTTAGACGGCACCGCTGTTGCTGTGTGCGCTATACCTTGTTAATTTCAAGCCAATTTTCGCATAAATATACAGATAGCTTGGGAGTAGGGAATAGTTGTGATTGCAGTCCTTTTAAGGACTAGGTTACAGCATTTCCTACGACTTTTATCAAGCAGGTCTGTGCTCTTAAATAGATAGATTGTGGGAGTAAAGACTAATTGTAATTGGAGTCCTTTTCAGGACTAGGTTACATGAGTTCCTATCAGTTTTTGCCAGGCAGGTCTGTGCCAGTGCTGTGCAAGTTTTTTTCACAGCATTTGGCTGAATCTAGCAAAGCTAATCCTTTTTGGCCTATTGCAGAGTGTGTTAGTCAGTGGAGTAGCCTATCTGTGTTGCAAGATATACCACCTGTGTATAGAATACCAATTTTTTTACTGCACCTAGTGAAGTAAAATCTTTTGGGCATAGCATCATTCTATTAGTCCATCTATACTGACCTCCATCAGGTTGCAAACTGAATATAATTTTTTTCTGCATCTAGCTCTGAAAAAATATTTGGGCTTCTAGCAGTGTGTGGGACTTGGTCTATTAGTCCATCTATACTGACCTCCATCAGGTTGCAAATTAAAAATAATTTTTTTCTTCATTTAGCTCTGAAAAAATATTTGGGCTTCTAGCAGTGTGTGGGACTTGTTCTATTAGTCCTTCTATACTGACCTCCAGCAGGTTGCAAATTGAATATAATTTTTTTCTGCATCTAGCTCTGAAAAAATATTTGGGCTTCTAGCGGTGTGTGGGACTTGGTCTATTAGTCCATCTATACTGACCTCCATCAGGTTGCAAATTAAAAATAATTTTTTTCTGCATCTAGCTCTGAAAAAAATATTTGGGCTTCTAGCAGTGTGTGGGACTTGGTCTATTAGTCCATCTATACTGACCTCCATCAGGTTGCAAATTAAAAATAATTTTTTTCTTCATTTAGCTCTGAAAAAATATTTGGGCTTCTAGCAGTGTGTGGGACTTGTTCTATTAGTCCTTCTATACTGACCTCCAGCAGGTTGCAAATTGAATATAATTTTTTTCTGCATCTAGCTCTGAAAAAATATTTGGGCTTCTAGCGGTGTGTGGGACTTGGTCTATTAGTCCATCTATACTGACCTCCATCAGGTTGCAAATTAAAAATAATTTTTTTCTGCATCTAGCTCTGAAAAAATATTTGGGCTTCTAGCAGTGTGTGGGACTTGGTCTATTAGTCCATCTATACTGACCTCCATCAGGTTGCAAATTGAATAAAAAAATTTTCTGCATCTAGCTCTGAAAAAATATTTGGGCTTCTAGCGGTGTGTGGGACTTGGTCTATTAGTCCATCTATACTGACCTCCATCAGGTTGCAAATTAAAAATAATTTTTTTCTGCATCTAGCTCTGAAAAAATATTTGGGCTTCTAGCAGTGTGTGGGACTTGGTCTATTAGTCCATCTATACTGACCTCCATCAGGTTGCAAATTGAATAAAAAAATTTTCTGCATCTAGCTCTGAAAAAATATTTGGGCTTCTAGCAGTGTGTGGGACTTGGTCTATTAGTCCATCTATACTGACCTCCATCAGGTTGCAAATTAAAAATAATTTTTTTCTTCATTTAGCTCTGAAAAAATATTTGGGCTTCTAGCAGTGTGTGGGACTTGTTCTATTAGTCCTTCTATACTGACCTCCAGCAGGTTGCAAATTGAATATAATTTTTTTCTGCATCTAGCTCTGAAAAAATATTTGGGCTTCTAGCGGTGTGTGGGACTTGGTCTATTAGTCCATCTATACTGACCTCCATCAGGTTGCAAATTAAAAATAATTTTTTTCTGCATCTAGCTCTGAAAAAATATTTGGGCTTCTAGCAGTGTGTGGGACTTGGTCTATTAGTCCATCTATACTGACCTCCATCAGGTTGCAAATTAAAAATAATTTTTTTCTTCATTTAGCTCTGAAAAAATATTTGGGCTTCTAGCAGTGTGTGGGACTTGTTCTATTAGTCCTTCTATACTGACCTCCAGCAGGTTGCAAATTGAATATAATTTTTTTCTGCATCTAGCTCTGAAAAAATATTTGGGCTTCTAGCGGTGTGTGGGACTTGGTCTATTAGTCCATCTATACTGACCTCCATCAGGTTGCAAATTAAAAATAATTTTTTTCTGCATCTAACCCAGCCAATAGTTTTGGCCTAATACAACAGTTTGGCCACTCAGCTCTGCTCGGTTACCATCCATTGTTTTTTTGTGCAAACAACTCCAGAGTTGTGAATTAGTTAACCACCAAAATGAGTGGAAAAAGGCCTGCTGCTGGTGGAAAGGGGAATAGGCGTGTTGGGAAGGGGAAAAAAGGTTGTGTCCGTGGGGTAGGTGCAGAAGAAAGACCATCTTCCAGCCAAACTAAAATGTCTACTTCTTTTAGCGGACAATGTGATAAGATCCCTTTCTTACGGCCACGCCAATCGCTACAAATTCCAGATGAGGCACAAAAACAGCAGGTGCTTCAACGGATATCAAGTGCTCCTTTAAGTGGGCTCTCCTCCACATCAACTTCAACATCACAAATACTCCAGTCCTCAAAGGTGTCACCCAAATCGCACTTGCTTCCTCACAGCTCCCAAATCTCCAGCTGCCCGTCTGAGTATGAGGTAGAACAGATGGTTGAGTCTGCAGAGCTGTTTACTCATACTATAGCCTGGGAATCAGAGGTCGACTCCAGCGCTTCTGTGAATCCAGACGAGGAAATGATCTGCACTGATGCCCAGAATCTTTATGAGTCGGATCCAGGACCAGACGCAGAAGGTTCTGACCATAATGTAGACCCTCATTCCCAAACTGTAACTCCTGTTGGTGGAGACAATGAGGAAGACGATGATAAGACTCAAATACCTGATTGGAGCGACAACTTTAGTTTTTTGTCAGGGCAGGAACAGGTTGGCTCTGAGGACGACGGGTGTGATAACGCACAGGGTGATGATGATGAGGTCGGAGATCCCACTTACTGTCAACCCACAGTCAGCCAAGAGATGAGGTCAGCAGAGGAGGTGGAGGAAGATGCTAGTGACGACGAGGTCAGGTTGCGCCTTCCTGGACAGAGACGTAGTACTGGAAGCACGTCAACAACTGCATCCTCAAACACAACTCTGCCTCTCACCACAAGTCGTGGTGGCTCTTCAGGTCGCATGGGTGCTAAGCCTTGCATAGCCTGGGCATTTTTTCAGATCGATAAAGATGACCCAACTCGTGTTATCTGTAACATTTGTCAGCAAAAGCTAAGTAGAGGCCAAAAAATACATAGTTTGAGTACTTCATGCATGAACCGGCACATGGACATGAAGCATAAGTTGCAGTGGGAAGCTCAGTGTGCTACAATGCGGCCTAGCCGGCCGGGCCAACCACCGTCTGCCATATCTTGTGCATCCGCGGCCTCTTCATCCTCTGTGACTGGGGGGACAGCAGTCACACCTGTTTTGGGGCGCAGACCTGCCACCTCTTTACCCGCAACAGCCAGCGTGATTGGCAGGTCATCATTTTCTTTGGAGGTGGTAACACCAGCTGGTCTTGAGCGCTGTCCGACATCGATAGCACCACCTTTGGATCAAGGCAACCTAACATGTCCGCCTGCATCTTCCTCACAGACCGGCAGTTTGCCGGGGACACCCTTATCAACCCCGTCTAAGCACAATAGCCAGCCCTCGGTCCCTCAGATGTGGACAAGTAAAAGACCATTTCCTCCTAGCCATGAGAAAGCTAAGAGGTTGAATTTCACCATCTGCAAGCTCTTGGCTACAGAAATGCTGCCTTTCCGCCTGGTGGACACAGAGGATTTTCGAGACCTTATGTCCGTCGCAGTGCCCCAGTACCAGATGCCCAGTCGGCACTACTTCTCAAAGAAAGGTGTGCCTGCGCTCCACCAGCATGTCGCACACAACATCACCGCTTCTTTGAGAAACTCTGTGTGTGACAGGGTGCATTTCACCACAGACACTTGGACAAGTAGGCATGGACAGGGGCGTTACATGTCGCTGACTGGGCACTGGGTAACTATGGTGACAGCAGGACAAGGGGCTGCTGTCCAAGTCTTGCCGTCCCCACGAGTTGTGCGTCAATCCTCTTTATGTCAAAGTTCCTCCACTGCTTCTGCCTCCTCAACCTCCTCTCGGTCTTCCACCTGCACCCAAAGCCTGTCTGGTCATGCCACAAGCTTTCTAACTGCGCAGAAAGGATCCTGCACACCTCCTTACTATGCTGGCAGTAGGGCTCAACGTCATCAGGCGGTTTTTACATTGAAATGTCTGGGAAATGTGAGTCACACAGCTGAGGAGTTGTGGTCAGCTCTGGAGAACCAATTTCATGAATGGTTGTCTCCACTGGACCTGAAACCAGGGAAGGCCGTGTGCGACAATGCTGCAAACCTGGGTGCGGCCCTTCGCCGGGGCAATGTCACACACGTGCCTTGTATGGCTCACGTGTTGAACCTGGTTGTCCAGCAATTTTTAGCCCACTATCCCAGACTAGATGGCCTTCTGCAGAGGGCACGGTCGCTGTGTGCTCACTTCCGCCGTTCGCATCCCGCAGCTCAGCGACTTACATCTCTACAGAAGTCGTTGGGCCTGCCACTTCACCGGCTAAAATGCGATGTGCCTACCCGGTGGAATTCAACTCTGCACATGTTGCAGCGACTGTGGCAGCACCGACAAGCCCTGGTGCAATACGTTCTGACGTATAGCCTGGGCCAACGAGATTCAGAGGTGGGGCAAATCACGCTGGAGGAGTGGTCTCAGATCAGGGACCTATGCACCCTTCTGCACAGTTTTGAAATGGCGACGAAGATGTTTAGTGCTGACGATGCCATTATCAGCATGACTATTCCGGTGATTTACATGCTGGAGCACATGTTAAACAGAATTCGGAGTCAGGTGGTGGCACAAGAGGAGGTGGAGGAAGTAGAGGAGGAGGAGTTGTATGCGGAAGGGCTAACATCTGCAAGGTCCAGACGGTCGGCAGCACCAAGGCGGCAGGCATGTGAGGGTGGGGGAGATGATTTTACCAGTGCGCATGGTAGCAGCCAAACTAGTGAGGAAGGTGCAGGAGCCCAGGAAGAAGTGGAGGACGAACTGATGGAAGACTCATCAGAGGGAGACCTTGATCACATTTCTGTTGTGCGAGGTTGGGGGGAGAGGACAGAGGAAGGAAGCATGATTGTTACCTCGCCACCAACACAACAGGGACTTGGTGCTCCTGGATGCGCAACACACATGAGTGCCTTCTTGCTGCACTACCTGCAACATGACCCTCGAATTGTGAGAATTAGAAATAATCCTGACTACTGGGTTGCCACACTGTTAGATCCCCGGTACAAAAGTAAATTTGCAGAAATTATTCCTGCCATAGAAAGGGATGCACGCATGCAGGAGTATCAGCAGAGACTGTTGCAGAATCTTACATGTGCTTTTCCACAAAATACCAGTGGTGCACGTAGTGAATCTCACAGTTCCAACTTGCCAACCGTGGGACCGTCAAGTGTTCAGCACTCAAACCGTAACAGAACCACAGTATCTGCTGGTAACATCAATTTTGCGGAATCATTTCACCACTTTTTTAGCCCATCCTTTGCAAGGCCACAGGAGACAAGAAGTCTGACACATAGTCAACGCCTAGAGACGATGGTACAGGAGTATCTCCAAGTAAACATTGAAGCCACGACTGTGTCACTGGACCCTTGCTCTTTTTGGGCTTCCAATCTGGATAAATGGCCGGAGCTAGCCACTTACGCCTTGGAGATCTTGTCATGCCCCGCAGCCAGCGTTCTGTCTGAACGTGTGTTCAGCGCTGCTGGTGGTGTGCTGACAGATAAGCGCACGCGGCTCTCCACTGATAATGTAGACAGACTCACGTTCATAAAGATGAACAAATCATGGATCCGAAATGACTTTTCTACCCCTGTGTCATCCTGGGGACAGTAAAAGCTTGATGATTGGTTAAAATCACCCTACCAAACGTTTTAAGCTTTCAAATTACTAATCATGTTTATCTGTATCTTGACTGGAAAATAATTTGGGCTTTGTAGCAGTGTGCAGCACTGATCCTATTAGGCCATCTATAATAAGGTCCACCAGATTTAAAATTAAAAATAATTTTTAGCTGCATCTAGCCCGGAAAATAATTTTGGGGCTCCGAGATGCGCAAGACACATAAGTGCCTTCTTGCTGCACTACCTGCAGCATGACCCTCATATTGTCAGAATTCGAAGTAATCATGACTACTGGGTTGCCACACTCTTAGATCCCCCAAACTTTTCGATCAACCTTTTCATTTTAATAAAGACCAAAAAAATGGTCATTTTTGAAATTATAAGCATTAGCAGGTTGTTAGAAACTGAAATCAAACAGTTTTCAACTCAAAACTTTATTCTAGGTGATGTTACATTTTCACATAGGACCCCTTGTTCGAAAGGAGCTTCTGAACTCTCTCGTCCATTGAATTTGTCAGGTTTTGGATGGTTTCTGCTTCAATTGTTTTGCATGAGGACAGAATACCCTCCCAGAGCTGTTGCTTAGATGTGAACTGCCTCCCGCCATCATAGACACTCCTTTTAATGATGCTCCAAAGGTTCTGAATGGGGTAGAGGTCAGGGGAGCATGGGGGTCACACCATAAGTTTGTCCCCTTTTATGCCCATATCAGCCAGAGATGCAGATGTTTTATGTGCAGCATGAGATGGTGCATTATCATGCAGAAAAATGATCTTGCTGTGAAATACACGGTTCTTCTTCTTGAACCATGGCAGGAAGTGCTGTTTGAGAAAATCCACATACATTATGGAGTTCATCTTTAGCGCCTTCAGGGATCCTAAAGGGGCCGACAATCTCTCTCCCCATGATTCCAGCCCAAAACATTACTCCACCTCCTCCTTGTTGGCGCTGTAGCCGTGTTTGCGTGGGGTGTCCATCAACCAGCCATCCTCCACTCCATTCATCTGGACCATCGAGCGCTGCACGGCACTCATCCGTGAACAAAACAGTTTTGAAATCAGTCTTCATGTAATGTTTGGCCCACTGGAGCCGTTTCTGCTTGTGTGAAGTGGATAGAGGAGGTCGACAGGATGGCGTATGCACAGCTGCAAACCTCTGAAGGACCCTGCATCTTGTTGTTCGGGGGACGTTGGAGGCACAAGCAGCTTCAAAAACTTGTCTGCTGCTATGACAAGGCTTTTTTGCCGCTGCTCTTTCAACCTGACGTAATTGCCTGTAGGAAAGAGTCCTCAATTTGCCCTTATCAGCACGCACACGTGTGTACTGTGAATCAGCTACATACTTCTTGATTGCCAAGACACTTCATCCTGATCATCGCACAATGTTGATTGTAGTCATGCCTTGACCTAAACACTCCACAATTTGTTGCTTCTCAGCAGCCAACACATCCTTTTTCTTTCCCATTTTGGCAGAAAATGTAGGCTGCTTAATAATGTGAGAGAGCCTTCTTAAGTAGTCTTGCCTTTCATTGGACACACCTGCCAAACTAATTAGCACAGGTGTCTGCAATTGCTTACAGTGATATAAAGAGCCCTGACACACATCACCATCAATGAGTTTAACTGACAAACAAACAAATTCTTCCCTTATCACTCCTAAACACTTTTTGCATAATAATTTGGAACGCGGTGTACATGTGCTTTTCCACAAAACACCAGTGGTTCACGTAGTGAATCTTACAGTTCTAACTTGCCAACCGTGGTCTGTATGGAATTGTTCAATAAAGGGCCCAAAATTAAGATAACATAGATGGGAGAGGTCTCTATGAATAGGAATTCCTAAGTATTTGATACCCTGTGAGGGCCAGGCAAAGGGAAAGTTGGACTGGATGGAATCCTATATGGATTTAGGGAGGGAGACATCGAGGGCCTCAGACTTCGCTGCATTGATTTTAAAATTTTACCATGTAACAAAGTGATCTATTTCAGCCATAACAGCAGGGATGGATATATGTGATTGAGTGATATATACTAGGACATCATCAGCAAATAGAGACCACTTGTACTCGGTGCCTCCCACCTCAATCCACCTAATATTGGGGTTATGGCGAATTGATGAGAGCAGGTGCTCCGTCACTAGGATGTATAAGAGAGGGGACAGAGGACATCCCTGCCTTGTCCCATTGGTGATTGTGAAAGGTGATGAAAATGTTCTGACGCACCCCCTGGGCCTTGGGACACCCGGAGCCGGACCCTTTTTGGTGGATGCTGGTGGTTGTAGTCTTCGTGGCGGCGATCCGGTTCCGTGGCTCAGGGCGGTCAAACCAGTGGCGGAACTATTTATGTGGTTTTGATGTTTAAATGTCCGACTACGCCACCCGTGGATTGCGGTCAGAGTGAACCGCCGCTACAGGGCAGACCGCTAAGGCTGGTGTTGTGGGTGCAGCAGAGCGTAGCATAACTCCCCACGGGAGGAGTATAGCTTCAGGGCAGTGTATGCGGAGGATGGGGGTGATGGTGCAGGGCAGCAGCAGTAACGACACGGAGTCAGTGATGCAGTTCAGGGCCTTTACTCACAGTTCTTATTATCCAGACCACGTCTGCAGGTAACGGCTGCCCACGTCGTACTGTGCTCACCAGGTGAGGGGCTCAGACAACTCCCAGATAACTTTGGAGCGCTTCACAGGACCCCCTTTGTGTGTCCTTTGTCTGGCCTTTCTTACCAACACTTCTGTCCGGCTGCCTCGGGCCTCCTCTTGGTAAACTTGGCGCCAGTTTCCCTGACCCTATGTGGTGCCTTCCTAGCGGGTGGAGCAAGGGGCTGCGCCACATAAAATGTCAGAGCCTCCGGTTTCTAGCTGAGGGTCGTTTCCTGCCTCCACTAGTTCGGGGACCGGTCTCCCCCTTTGGCCTGACCCCTCCACGCAGGTGGATTCGGGCGTGCGGTGGCGACTCGCCCGTCCGCACCCCTGGGATCCCTTCATTCCTCGTTCCTGGAGCCTTCTCCGCTCCTCTTCCTTCCTTCTCCCTCTTGCAGGCCTGGGCCTCTGTTACTAGGCCCGCCTCCGGAGCAGAGCTCATGCAGAGCCCCTGCTCCCTGCCACTTCTGCTCAGACTTCTCTGCACTGAACTAAGATGGTGCCCACCTTTTATACTCCCTTCTCAATGCACCCAGGAACTGCTTCCTCCCTGCTCCTGCACTGCAGGGTTCCCCTTCCTCAGTGTTCCCTCCCCCCACTCCAGCCAGGGACAGGGACTGTCGTGCCCATCTCAGGGGCATATTGGTCGCCCTGCCCCACGGCAATGTGGTGTAATGCATGCAGGTGTCGGGTCCTGATCCACACTCCATCCTTATCTGAGAGTGAGATATCACACCTCTGGGTGAGGTGCAATACGTCTGTAGCAACCGAGCCCTGGGTGCTACAGTTCCATTTATCTTCAGCCTAGGTGACGTATTGTGATACAGGGCCGTGATTTTGGCTATAAAAGGGTCCCCTAGACCCCTACCCCAAGCTTTTTAAGAGAATCATATATGGCGTGCCAGGAGACTCTATGGAATGCTTTCTCAGCATCCAACGAGAGTATCTACTTACAAATTTTTAACTGCATCTAGCCCAGGAAATACTTTGTGCCTAGTAGCAGTGTCTGCTAGTCAGCGGATTATCCCGGCTGTTAAGCAAGCTACACCACCTGTAGTTTGGACACTTAATTTTTTCAAAGGAAATGCTTCGGGACCACGGGATACTCAGTGAAGAGCATCAGGAGGCACCCCAAGGCATAGGGGCTGGGACTGGCACTAGGATGCCTTGCGGTGGACAGCCGAGCTCGATCCTTATAAAAGCTTTTTAACTGCAGCAGCTTTAGTGGACGCTACTGGAGCTGGAATTACGCGGCTGCTGGCATGAGACTTGCCCTCCAATAGATCCTTGTAAATGGATTTAAAGTGTATTCATTCAAATTAGAGGGACAATTTAAATTAAAAAGCTTAGAGCTGCCTCCACCACAGGGGGGCTCTCTCGACCCACCAGCGGACAGGCACCAGTATTGGGAGAGGGGGGCTGGCCGTCAGGGTTCACCGTGGCTCTGGCACAAACCCGGCGACACGGAGGTGGCACGGGCAGGAGCGGACTGGCCGTGTCGGCTTCTCACTTTTTGGATTTTAGAAGGGCATGACATGCCTATATCTGTGTCTCCCCCTCCTTTTACTCCTCCACCTCTTTTCTTTTCGCATGACTATATGTACTTGTCACTTTTCCATGTGTTAGTTGTGTCTTCTGAGCAGTTTGTCAGCTTTTGGACACCTTTGAAGGTGTTTTCTATGTGTTTCTATGTGTTTTTGTTTGCCTGCCATTGGTTTTAACGGTGTTCGAAGGTGTTCGACGAACAGTTCGACGAACAGTTCGGCGAACACACGGGTGTTCGACGAACCGAACCGAACTCGAACACTACGGGGGTGGCTCAACACTAGTGATCACCAAACAATCAAGTATTTGATGGCAAATAGCCAACAGGGTCGTAAGAAGCGTGTTGGCCAAAAAAGGCGCAAAATAACTGTCCATGAATTGAGGAAAATCAAGCGTGAAGCTGCCAAGATGCCATTCGCCACCAGTTTTGCCATATTTCAGAGCTGCAACATTACTGGAGTATCAAAAAGCACAAGGTGTGCGATACTCAGGGACATGGCCAAGGTAAGGAAGGCTGAAAAACGACCACCTTTGAACAAGAAACATAAGATAAAACGTCAAGAATGGGTCAAGAAATATCTTAAGACTCATTTTTCAAAAGTTTTATGGACTGATGAAATGAGAGAGACTCTTGATGGGCCAGATGGATCGGCCAGAGGCTGGATCAGTAAAGGGCAGAGAGCTCCACTCCGACTCAGACACCAGCAAGGTGGAGGCGGGGTATTGGTATGGGCTGGTATCATCAAAGGTGAACTTGTGGGACCTTTTAGGGTTGAGGATGGAGTGAATCTCATCTCCCAGACCTACTGCCAGTTTCTGGAAGACAACTTCTTCAAGCAATAGTAAGTAAGAAGTCGATATCGTTCAAGAAAAACATGATTTTCATGCAGGACAATGCACCATCACATGCATCCAACTACTTCACAGCGTGGCTGGCCAGTAAAGATCTAAAAGAAGAAAAAATAATGACATGGCCGCCTTGTTCACCTGATCTGAACCCCATAGAGAACCTGTGGTCCATCATAAAATGTGAGATCTACAGGGAGGGAAAACAGTACACCTCTCGGAACAGTGTCTGGGAGGCTGTGGTGACTGCTGCACTCAATGTTGATCGAAAACAGATCAAGCAACTGACAGAATCTATAAATGGAAGGCTGTTGAGTGTCATCATAAAGAAAGGTGGCTATATTGATCACTAATTTTTTTGTTTTTTGTTTTTGCATGTCAGAAATGTTTATTTCTAAATTTTGTGCACTGATATTGGTTTACCTGGTGAAAATAAACAAGTGAGATGGGATTATATTTGGTTTTTATTAAGTTGCTTAATAATTCTGCACAGTAATAGTTACTTGTACAAACAGATATCCTCCTAAGATAGCCAAATCTAAAAAAAAAAACCACTCCAACTTCCAAAAATATTAAGCTTGGATATTTATGAGTCTTTTCGGTTGATTGAGAACATAGTTGTTGATCAATAATAAAAATAATCCTCTAAAATACAACTTGCCTAATAATTCTGCACACAGTGTATACTTCATATAGGAGGCTGAGTGTGTGGCGCCCTTGAGGGTTCAGTCGCCACAGAGGTACTGCACCTCAACCAGAGGTGTGGTGTCTCCCTTCTCTCATGTAAGGAGGGAGTGCTGCCCGGAACCCCAGCACCCACATTCAACACTACACCGCTCCATGCCAGCTGGAAGGACAAAATGCAATGTGTTTTCTGCTGAGCTCTGTCCCTGGCTGGAGTGGGGGGAACCCAAAGGTAGGGGGAACCAGTACTGGGTGTGGGTGGAGGAAGAAGTTAGGGGGAGCACATGGAGAAGTAGGTATATAAAGGGAAGTCATCTTAGGGTGGCAGATCAGTTAGTGAGAGGACAGTTCAGAAGAACAGTCTGGGAGCAGAGTCTCTTTAGGAGCTCGGCTCCACGAGTATGGCCTAGTCCTAGAGGCCCAGGAGGGGAGCAGGGAGTAGGCTCCGATCTGTTGAAGGGATCCTAGGGGGTGCAGGACAGCACCCATACGCCCCGAATCTGTCAGAAGACAGAGGGATCGTAGGCCACAAGAAGGGGACCGGCCCCTGGTCCAGCCGTGTTACTCTAAGTCTCGGCTGGGAAAACCGGAGGCTTCTGGCTTGTATAGTCAGTTGCCGAAGCCTCATTCTAATCCCCGTGAGGGTCAAGCAGGTCTGGGAACTCCAACGAAACAGGAGGGACTTCAAAGCACCCGAGCAGGATTCAGAGTGGGGAAGCGCAGGGCAGGAGGGAGAAAGACCCAACGTGAAGACAGTCTAGCTAGGAACACAAGAAAGTGGGTTTCTGTCAGGTACTCCTAACTGCCTGAGGAAGAACTGAACCCCTTCCTGGTGAACGCAGCGCGACGTGGGAGGCTAGCACCCGTACAGTGCACCAGTGGAACTGTCATAAGAGCTGTGAGTAAAAACTCGGATGACTGCACTGTACTGCCTCCGTCCAATCTTTCATCTGCGCCAGCTCTCCCTCCCGGCACTACAACGCCCAGCGCAACTTACACTTTCTACACTGCCCTGGAGCTAGCTCTACCTGTGGAGAGCCACACCATCCCTGCTGCCGAACACCATCTCCAGAGGACTGCTTCACAGCGGCGGCTCCCTTTAGCCGCAATCCACAGGTGGCGTCACGAACTTTACAAATCCCCTATAAATTAAAACCCCCCTTTTCACTGACCGCCCTGGGTCACGGAACAGGCCAGCCACCGTGATATTCCCCAAACCGGCATCCATAGGCCCGGCTGCCGAGTACCCCACGGCCCTGGGGGCGCGTCAAGCGTGTTATATACAACATATAGGCCCGTCCACACTCTAAGCCTCATATGTAACATTTACCACACTCTCAGCCTCCTATAATCTATACTTTATATAGGAGGCCGAGTGCGTTATATACATCATGTAGGCCCGTCCGCACTCTAAGCCTCATATATAACATTTACCGCACTCTCAGCCTCCTATAGTATATACTTTATATAGAAGGCCGAGTGCGTTGTATACATCATGTAGTCCCGTCCGCACTCTAAGCCTCATATATGATGTATACCGCACTCTCAGCCTCCTATAGTATATACTTTATATAGGAGGCCGAGTGCATTGTATACATCATGTAGACCCGTCCACACTCTAAGCCTCATATATGACGCATACTGCACTCTCAGCTTCCTATAGTCTATACTTTATATAGAAGGCTAAGTGTGTTGGATACATCATGTAGACCCGCCGTCCGCACTCTAGGCCTCATACATGACATATACCGCACTCTCAGCCTCCTATAGTATATACTTTATATAGAAGGCCGAGTGCATTGTATACATCATGTAGTCCCGTCCGCACTCTAAGCCTCATATATGATGTATACCGCACTCTCAGCCTCCTATAGTATATACTTTATATAGGAGGCCGAGTGCATTGTATACATCATGTAGACCCGTCCACACTCTAAGCCTCATATATGACGTATACTGCACTCTCAGCTTCCTATAGTCTATACTTTATATAGAAGGCTGAGTGTGTTGGATACATCATGTAGACCCGCCGTCCGCACTCTAGGCCTCATACATGACATATACCGCACTCTCAGCCTCCTATAGTCTATACTTTATATAAGAGGCTGAGTGTGTTGTATACATCATATAGACCCGCCGTCCGCACTCTAGGCCTCATATATGAAATATACCGCACGCTCAGCCTCCTATAGTATATACTTTATATAGGAGGCTGAGTGTGTTGTATAAATCATATAGACCTGCCGCCCGCACTCTAGGCCTCATATATGACGTATACTGCACTCTCAGCTTCCTATAGTCTATACTTTATATAGGAGGCTGAGTGTGTTGTATAGATCATATAGACCCCCACCCGCACTCTAGGCCTCATATATGACGTATACCGCTCTCTCAGCCTCCTATAGTCTATACTTTATATAGGAGGCTGAGTGTGTTGTATACATCATATAGACCCGCCGTCCACACTCTAAGCCTTATATATGACGTATACCGCACTCTCAGCCTCCTATAGTTTATACTTTATATATGAGGCTGAGTGTGTTGTATACATCATGTAGACCCACCGCCCGCACTCTAGGCCTCATATATGACGTATACCGCACTCTCAGCCTCCTATAGTATATACTTTATATAGGAGGCTGATTGTGTTGCATACATCATATAGACCCGCCGCCTGCACCGTAGGCCTCTTATTTGATGTATACTGCACTCTCAGCCTCCTATAGTCTATACTTTGTATAGAAGGCTGAGTGTGTTGAATACATCATATAGGCCCGCCGCCCGCACTCTAGGCCTCATATATGACGTATACTGCACTCTCAGCCTCCTGTATTCTATACTTTATATAGGAGGCTGAGTGTGTTGTATACATCATATAGACCCGCTGCCCGCACTCTAGGCCTCATATATGACGTATACCGCACTCTCAGCCTCCTATAGTCTGTACTTTATATAGGAGGCTGAGTGTGTTGTATAGATCATACAGACCTGCCGCCCGCACTCTATGCCTCATATATGACGTATACCGCACTCTCAACCTCCTATAGTCTATACTTTATATAGGAGGCTGAGTGTGTTGTATACATCTTGTAGACCCGCCGCCCGGACTCTAGGCCTCATATATGACATATACTGCACTGTCAGCCTCCTATAGTCTATACTTTATATAGAAAGCCGAGTGCATTGTATACATAATATAGACCCGCCGCCCGCACTCTAAGCCTTATATATGACGTATACCGCACTCTCAGCCTCCTATAGTCCAAACTTTATATAGGATGCTGAGTGTGTTCTATACATCATGTAGACCCGCCGCCCGCACTCTAGGCCTCATATGTGACATATACCGCACTCTCAGCCTCCTATAGTCTATACTTTATATAGGAGGCTGAGTGTGTTGTATACATCATATAGACCCGCCGCCCGCACTCTAGGCCTCATATATGACGTATACTGCACTCTCAGCCTCCTATAGTCTAAACTTTATATAGGAGACTGAATGCCTTGTATACATCATGTAGACCTGCCGCCCGCACTCTAGGCCTCATATATGACGTATACTGCACTCTCAGCTTCCTAAAGTCTATACTTTATATAGGAGGCTGAGTGTGTTGTATACTTCATGTAGACCCGCCGCCCGCACTCTAGGCCTCATATATGTCGTATACCGCACTCTCAGCCTCCTATACTCTATACTTTATATAGGAGGCTGAGTATGTTGTATACATCATGTAGACCCGCCGCCCGCACTCTAGGCCTCATATATGACGTATACCACACTCTCAGCCTCCTATAGTCTATACTTTATATAGGAGGCTGAGTGTTTGTATAGATCATATAGACCCGCCGCCCGCACTCTAGGCCTCATATATGACGTATACTGCACTCTCAGCCTCCTATAGTATATACTTCATATGGGAGGCTGAGTGTGTTGTATACATCATATAGACCCGCCGCCCGCACTCTAGGCCTCATATATGACGTATACTGCACTCTCAGCCTCCTATAGTCTATACTTTATATAGGAGGCTGAGTGTGTTGTATACATCATATAGACCCGCCGCCCGCACTCTAGGCCTCATATATGTCGTATACCGCACTCTTGGCCTCCTATATGACATATACAGACTGTGTATGTCATATGAGAGGCCAAGACGGTGATCTATATTTCATATAAGAGGCCTAGAGTGCAATGCATAATGTATAAATGATATTATTGTTTGTTGGCCAATGCTGGATGGGAACAGTCACTCAGAAAACTGCACTTGAAAAGCAGGGAGAGCTGTAGCCTAGGCCTGCCTGCAACCTTGTTTCCAGCCTTGGTTAGAGTCAAGCGCAGAGTGCGGGTCACCACATACCCGGAGCTGCCCTTACAAGGCCGTGAGCAGGAGAGAAGAGGGTGGTGCGCCGGTGCCGGTGTCCACATACCCAGCCTGGAGCCGGTGTTACAACAAGGCCGAGAGCAGAAGAGAAGAAAGTGGCGCGCAGATGCCGCCGCCAGTGTTACAACTTACAAGGCCAAAAGCAGGAGCCGGGACAGGAGAGCAAGGTCGGTGTCAGAAGCCGGCCTGGGAGCAGGGAGAGCAGAGAGCATCATCGGCTTGTCACCTGACACCACACCACTGCCAGGTAGCATTACAGGCAGCTGAGGCAGAGCGAAAGCAGAGAGCGGTGCGTATCACCGCCCACAAAGAACAGCAACTTGCGTCCTCCTCCTATCCAGATCATGTAAGTATGCGCGTCACTGCAGCGGGCCTACTGTCACCGCTGAATGTAATGTGCACGTGACGCTACATCTTCGGTCGTGCTTTTAAAAGGCCCGCACTTATAAAGGGCCCCTGTAACTAATTCTCTCACTCTCTCATCGGGGCCCACCGGGGATTTCCCCAATATCCCGCCAGGCCGGTCCGACCCTGAATATTGCCATAAATAAAATACATATTAAAGGGAATCTGTCACCCCCCCTGGGACTTTTCAGACCTCTACTATGGGCATACAGGTTATAGAAAAGTAAATCTATACATACCTGTATGGCCCATAGTAGAGGTCTGATTGCAGAGAAAAGTTTTTTATTCAATTCTGTTTTGCACAGGCTTGGTGTCCGGGGGACGCCAAGAAATCCCCGTCTATCTCTTTTTTATTGCCCTAAATCCCCGCCTATATGCTTAGTTATCATATTCCCACCTCCCCTGCACGTCGCACGCCCCGGGCATGCGCAAAGCGCCTCTCACATAAAGCGCGCTTTGCTTCATCCCCGCCCCGTCTGTGTGCTCTGCGCCACACAGTTCTACTGCGCAGGCGCTGGGAAGTGACAGTGACTCCCCGGGGCATGCACAATAGAACCGTGCAGCGCAGTGCATGGAGAGACGGGTCCGGGAGGAAGCAAAGCACCCTATGTGAGCAGCGCTTTGCGCATGCCCGGGAAGTCAGGGAGTGCAGTGCACGTAACAGGGCCCTGTGACATGCAGGGGAGGGGGGAATATGATAACTAAGCATATAGGCGGGGATTTAGGGCAATAAAAAAGAGATAGACAGGGATTTCTTGGCGTCCCCCGGACACCAAACCTGTGCAAAACAGAACTGAATAAAAAACTTTTCTCTGCAATCAGACCTCTACTATGGGTCATACAGGTATGTATAGACTTACTTTTCTATAACCTGTATGCCCATAGTAGAGGTCTGAAAAGTCCCAGGGGGGTGACAGATTCCCTTTAATGATAATATCTATAGTGACAAATACAGAAAAACAATATGAAATGGAAAATAATTTAATACAATAAAAATATAATATAATTAATGCATTGAATATCATAAAGTGTGTCATTTATAAATGCAGATATATATGATTTCCATTCAGGTATATATGTGGCCCCCATTCTGGTATATATGATCCTCATCATGGTATATATGGCCCCCCTTCCTGGTATACAGTGGGGAAAATAAGTAATTGATGCACTGCAGATTTTGCAAGTTTTCCCACCTACAAAGAAGGGAGAGGACTGTAATTTTATCGTAGGTACACTTCACTGAGAGACAAAATCTGAAAATAAAAACCAGTAAATCACAATGTATGATCTCGCATCATTGGGTAAGGATGATTCTGAGAAAGGTCAGGAATCAGCCGAGAACTGCACAGGAGGACCTGGTCAATGACCTGAAGAGAGCTGGGACCACAGTCTCAAACATTACCATTAGCAACACACTGCACCATCATGGATTAAAATTAGATTATCATCAAAAATTGATGCAAAAGGAGCACAGACCAAGTATTGAGGGCATTTACTGAACATACATTTCAGTAGGCCAACATTTCGGATTTAAAAACATTTTTCAAGCTGTTGTTATAAAGTATTCTAATTTACTGAGATAATGACTTCTGTGTTTTCATTGGCTGTAAGCCATAATCATCAACATTAACAGAAATAAACACTTGAAATAGATCACTCAGTTTGCAATGACTCTATGTAATATATGAGTTTCACTTTTTGTATTGAACTGAAATAAATTAATTTTTTGATGATATTCTAATTTACTGAGATGCACCTGTATATGAAAATAAGTGAGTATAGGGGGTCTCACATAAATTGAAACTAGAATAAATGGTGGAAGGTGTAAAAACCAAACAGGACACAGTAGAGCAACATTGTGCAGTGATATACAGGATGGGCCATTTATATGGATACACCTAAAGTAAATGGGAATGTTTGGTGATATCAACTTCTTTTTTGTGGCACATTAGTATATGGGAGGGGGGAAACTTTTCCAGATGGGTGGTGACCATGGCGGCCATTTTGAAGTCAGACATTTTGGATTCAACTTTATTTTTTTCAATGGGAAGAGAGTGTTATGGGTCCGGGTGGTGGAACCTCTATGCTTCGGTGCAAGGAGGGACCAAAGGGTCGTGACTAAGTGCCTACTCGGCCTGACCAAGGTCGCACGGTGGCTCAATCGACTCCGTGAACCAGTGAGGGACCGGGCAGGTGGACCAGGTGCCACTCTGGGACCGACCTTGTGTGAGAGCAGGTGACTTCCACGGGTCAGAAAGCAAGAACTGACCGGTACAGTGGATGATCATGGCAGGAAGGCTGACGGGTGGTCCGGGTAGCTAAGCAGGCTGGTTCGGCAGGTGGCCAGATGGGTGCTCTGTGTAGGCAGGCTGGCGGGCACGGCAGGTTACAGGCAGGTGCTCCAGGTAAGCTGGCTGGCGGGCACAACAGATAACATTTTGGAGGAGGTGCCTTATATAGGGGCAGTCCTCTGGCCATTGGCCGGGGACTCTATAGGATGGCGCGTGCGGCCCCTTTAAGAGCGAGGGCGCGCTCGCACGCACGTCCTAAGCACAGAGCCTGGGAAGCTGTGCACGGTGCGTGCCACAGGAGCAGGAGGACGCCGGACCTGGACCGCGGCGGTGAGGGGAACGGCGTCCCTGCCCGGGAGGAGGCAGAGACGCCTATGCTACAGTACCCCCCCCTTTACGCCCCCTCTTCTTTAGGCCCGCAAGAAATTTTTTAAGAAGATGAGGGGCATGAATGTTCTCCCTGGGTTCCCAAGACCTCTCCTCAGGGCCAAACCCCTTCCAATCCACAAGAATGAAAGTCTTTCCTCTTACCCTCTTGGTGGCCAAAATGTTTTCTACCTCAAAGACGTCCTCAGCAGAGACTGGAGCTGGAACGGTACCTGGATCGTCAGAGAAAAAATTAAGGACAACAGGTTTGAGGAGAGATACATGAAAGGAGTTGGGAATCCTTAAGGTGACTGGGAGTTTCAGCTTGCAAGCCACGGGCTTGATTTGGTTCAGAACCTTGAATGGACCGATGAACCGCGGACCCAACTTATAAGAAGGTATCTTGAGACGAACATATTTGGAGGAGAGCCAGACCTTGTCTCCCGGACGGAATAGAGGCAGATCCAGACGTCTCTTATCAGCATGTTTCTTCATCCGCTCGGAGGACTGAAGAAGTGCAGATCTAGTGTCTTCCCAAATAGCTGAAAATTCGCTGACCAGAGACTCCGCGGCAGGATTGTCCACTGAAGAGGAGACGGGAAACGGAATCCGGGGATGTTGACCGTAGATTTAGAGGAAGACTCGCTCTCATGGTTATTATAAAAGAACTTGGCCCAGGGCAGGAGCTCAACCCAATCGTTATGGTGAGCGTTGACAAAGTGCCGAAGAAAGCTGGTAAGGACCTAGTTGATACATTCCACTTGACCATTGGACTGAGGATGCTAAGCAGAGGAGAAATCCAAGGAGACATCCAGCAGCTTACACGTAGCTTTCCAGAAGCGCGAAGTGAACTGAACCCCGCGATCAGACACAATGTGGAGGGGTAGGCCTGGAGACGAAAAATGTGATGGATGAAGTCCTTAGCCAGCACAGATGCAGATGGAAGACCAGGCAGAGGGATGAAGTGGGCCATTTTAGAAAAGCGGTCAGCGACCACCCAAATGACCGTACAACCGGCAGAAACAGGGAGTTCCATAATGAAGTCCATTGCAATGTGTTGCCATGGAGTGGAAGGCACGGGAAGAGGAAGAAGATGGCCGGATGGAAGGTGCCTGGGAACCTTGTTACGGGCACAGGAGGAACAAGCCGCGAAGTCCGCAATATCCTTGAGCAGGGAAAGCCACCAGTAATGTCGGGCGATGAGCAGAAAGATCGTCCTCTGGCCAACATGACCGACTAGTTTGGATGACTAGCCCCAGAGTAGAACCTTCTTACGAACTGGAACCGCTACAAAGGTCTTACCGGGTGGAAGATGAGACAGGTCAAACGGAGCCACAGTCATTACTTTGGAGGGGTTGATAATATGTAGAGGCTCCTCCTCTTGGTCAGAAGACAAGAATGAGTGGGATAGAGCGTCAGCTTTAATGTTCTTGTCCGCCGGGCGGTAATGCAGAGTGAAGCAGAATCTGGCAAAGAATAGAGACCACCTGTTCTGACGCGGATTTAATCTTTGGGCGTTCTGCAAATAAGCGAGGTTTTTGTGGTCAGTGTAGATGACCACCTGGTGCAGAGCAACCCTCCAGCGCTAATTTGATGGCCAGCAGCTCACGATCTATGGAGTAATTGCGCTCAGATGAGGAGAAGAGCTTGGAGAAGAAGCCACAGGTTACCATTCTCCCGGACGAGGATTTCTGGGTGAGCATCGCTCCGGCTCCGGAGGAGGATGCATCAACCTCCAGGAAGAACTGCTTGTTGCAATCCTGGCGGTGTAGCACAGGAGCGGAGGAGAAGGCTTGTTTTAGGGAGACGAAGGCCTCCTCCGCTTCGGAAGTCCATTCCCTGGGATTTGCTCCTTTACGGGTGAGCGCGGAGATAGGAGCAGTTTGGGAGGAGAAATGAGGAATGAAGAGGCGGTAATAATTTGTGAAGCCCAGGAATCGCTGAATCACTTTCAACCCCTCCGGTCGGGGCCACTTTAAGACGGCAGAGACCTTCTCGGGATCCATCCGCAGACCAGTCTCGGAGATAATATAGCCCAGGAATGGTAGAGAGGTCTGCTCAAAGAGGCATTTCTCGAATTTAGCGTATAGGCGATTCTGCCGGAGCATTAGTGGAACCTGACGGACATCCCTCCGGTGTGAGGGCAGATCCGGAGAGAGGACCAAGATATCGTCCAGGTACACCACCATGCAAGAATACAGGAGATCACGGAAGATGTCGTTAACCAGCTCCTGGATGATGGCTGGAGCATTACAGAGACCAAAGGGCATTACGCGGTATTTGTAGTGACCATCCCGGATGTTGAATATCGTCTTCCACTCGTCTCCCTGGTGGATCCGGACTAAATTGTATGCCCCACAATGATCAAGCTTGGTGAAGATCTTTACGCCTTTAAGGCGGTTGAACAGCTCCGAGATGAGAGGCAGGGGGTACTTATTTTTGATGGTAATCTGGTTAAGACCCCTGTAATCGATACAGAGACGTAGAGAGCCGTCTTTCTTCTTGACTAAGAAGAATCCTGCTCCAGCCGAAGAGGTGGATTTCTGGATAAATCCCCTAGCAAGATTCTCCTCTATGTATTCAGACATAATCCGGGTCTCAGCCAGCGACAAGGGGTAGATACGCCCGCGGGGAGGAGAAGCACCAGGTACCAGGTTGATGGGGCAATCATGCCTCCTATGAGGTGGTAGAGTCTCTGCTTCCTTTTTGTCGAAGACGTCAGCATAGGACCAGTAGGGTGCCGGCAGACCAGGTAGATTAGCCAGAGTAGACGGGGGTCGAGCTGGACGAACCGGATCCAAGCAGGACTCATGGCATTTCACCAGATCTCCAATTCAGGATGGGCTCATGTCTTTGTAACCAGGGAAGACTAAGCAAGAGGGGGTGAGAGAGACTGGACAGCACATGAAAGGAGATCTTCTCTGAGTGCAGCATTCCCACCTGAAGGGTTACAGGCTCTGTGACGAGTAATATGGTCTCCAGAAGAAGCCTCCCATCCACGGAGGCAACCGCCAACGGTTCAGCCAGACGTACAGTAGGAATCTGATACCGCTCCACAACAGCCTGTTGAATGAAATTCCCAGCGGCTCCGGAATCCAGATGGGCAATCTCGAAGAAGCGGGTCTCACCACTGGAAACAGAAAAGGACAGAGTCAAGTACAGAGAGGATTTACACTTGCCTAGGATGACCTCTCCAAGCGGTCCTAGACACTGGAGTTTCCCGGCCTCACCGGGCAGGATTGGTCAGATGCTCTTTACTGCCACAGTAGAAGCAACTCACCTCGGCACGGCGCATCTCCTGGCGAGACTTGACCATCTTGGTTTGGTCAATTTGCATGGGCTCAGGCGAACATGCCCGGGGAAATGCTGGTTGAGAGGCAGGCTTTTGGAATACATGAGCGAGAGGCGGAAATCTTCTCTTCCGGGTAGTCTCCTTTGCACGTTCCTGAAAACGGATGTCAATCCGGGTAGTTAATGATACCAGGTCGTCCAGGGTGGAAGGGATGTCACGACCGGCTAGCTCATCCTTGATCCGACCGGAAAGACCTCCCCAGAAGGTGGACACCAGGGCCTCGTTGTTCCAGGCAAGCTCGGATGCGAGAGTTTGGAAACGTAAAACTCTAAAATGTTTAAAACCTCTATGATTTCATCGCTTGTCACTGAAGATGCGCTCTCAGCAGGTCATTGTGACCTGACTTACAGCCTGCACGGTCGCATCTTGGCACCATTCAGGTTGTAAATCAGTGATCGTAGATGTTGATTACGGTGTGGGGCAGTTTGTCGGACAAGTGAGTATTATGGTTGTTTTTTATATTACAGGTGACTTGGGCTTCAGGGCATAATGTGTAAGGTGAGTATAAGTGTTTTTTTTAATTTTATTCTTCATTTTACACTCGTTGTTGACGGGGCTGCCTACAACTCTTAACATTGTCTCTTGCTCGCGCTGATCTCAGCGCAAGCAGGGGACAATGATGAGAGCCCCTTCCAGCAGCGGCCGCTGCTGGGGATCAGCGCGAACTGTACCGCTGATTCCCAGGCGCCGGTACGTGTCACGCAGATGATGCACAGTTGTCATCCGTGTGTCATCAGTTTGCAGAACGCATTTTGTGAGTGCTGCGCAAAAATACCTGACAAGTCTGCGGCTTTTTTTATACGGACTGTCACGGGTGTGTTGCCACGAAGATCGTCACGATTACACAGCCTGACTTCTCGCAGCTGACTTTTTGGTGCTTTGTGTTTTTCGGCAGTGAGGGAGTTAATTCTCTCTCTCTCTGTGCTAGACGAGGTCAGCCTCGCCCAGCTGCAATCAATGCTGCTGTAGTGAGACTCCTTCAAATGCCTGCTGGTCTGTTAGGGAAGTGTCGGTGAAAGCATTTCATACAGACTTACAGAGCGGATCGTGGTATTTGGAGTTTCTGAGATAAGTGTATTTGGAGTGTATTTTCCCTTCCTCGCTTTATCATTTTTCTCCTTTCCCGTTGGTGTTCCCTCTGTTGTAGTTGTGTAGTTTTTGTATGCAAGGTGGTTTTGGTTTTTCCCTTGTACTGTCTCGTTCGTCTAAGTACTGTGTGTGGGCATATTATTACTTGTCCCCTTTTGTTGTGATCGGGGTCCTTCTCAGGACTAGATTACTTAGGTGCAGGGATCCTCAGGAGGTAGGGGTTACGCTGGCGGCCTGGACCTCTGTACCTTTAACAGTACCTCCAGGTTGAGGGATTAGTCAGGGCCCCAGCTTAGGGTCAGCTTAGGCCCCCTACCTCCAGTATACAGAGACAGCGTGACATTTTCACCGATCCACTTAGTTTTTCTCCAGCTACCATGGATCCAGTAGCCGGTCTAGCTCGGCAGTTGCAGAGTTTGTCCATGGAGCTGGCGGACGTTAGGTCCAAGGTTTTGTGTCCTCAGGAGCAAGCCGGACCAGAACCTAAAGTAGCTCTCCCTGACAGGTTCACTGGGGGGCGGGACAAGTTTTTTGTTTTCCGGGAGGCATGCAAGTTGTACTTTCGGCTGCGGCCTCGGTCATCGGGGAGTGAAGATCAAAGGGTGGGAATTGTCATCTCGCTCCTACAAGGGGACCCTCAATCTTGGGCGTTCTCTCTTCCCCCGGGCTCCCCGGCTCTTCAGTCAGTGGATAGGTTTTTCGCTGCTCTGGGACTCGTGTATGATGACCCAGATCGGATCTCCCTTGCTGAGTCTAAGTTACGTAGGATCCAGCAGGGAGATCGTCCGGCGGAGGAATTCTGTTCGGAGTTCCGTAGGTGGGCCACGGACACCCAGTGGAATGACCCGGCTCTTAGGAGCCAGTTTTGTCAAGGTTTATCCGACAAATTACAGGATGTGTTGGCACAGTATGACTCTCCCGTGTCACTGGAAGCCGCTATGGCCCTTGCTATTCGCGTTGACAGACGGCTTCGGGAGAGGTGCGGGGCAACTCCGCCCCCTGTGATGACTCCACCTTCTACAAGGTCCCCTCATATGGTGGTTCCCCTGGTCAGTCCAGAGGAGCCTATGCAATCAGGAGGGACATCATTTCGGGGGAGGGGACTGGTGGTGCGCCATAAGACAGGAACGTGTTTCTTCTGCGGGAGAAAGGGACATTTTATTGGGGGGTGTCCGTCCCGTCCCTTGCAGAGTGAAGAGTCGTCGGAAAACTGTTGATCCCAGGTTGTGCGGTGGACGGCAATCTGGGAGTAGGTATTTTGTCCCTAGGTTCGTCTCAGTTTCTCGTACCGGCGGAGGTGGTGGTGGGTACGAGAACTGAGAGGATATCTGTTCTTCTGGATAGTGGGGCCGGGGCTAATCTGGTTGATGCTCGGTTTGCCCGGGTTCAAGGTATGCGATTGAGTGAGTTGGCTAAACCCATCCCCATATTCTCGATCGATGCCAGGCCTCTCGGTCAGGGAAGTTTTTTGCAAGCTGTGCATGACGTAAAACTTCAAGTGGGGGCGATACATAAAGAACTGTTGTCTTGCTACGTGTTGGAGGGTCTTCCCACTCCTATAGTGTTGGGCCTTCCTTGGTTAACTAAGCATAACCCGGTTATTAATTGGCAAACCAGAGAGATAAGCCAATGGAGTAAATTCTGTAATAAAAACTGCATGAACACGGTCATCGGTGCGGTTACTCCTTGGGTCTTACCTCCATTTCTGGCGGACTTTGAGGATGTATTCTCGGAGAAAGGGTGTCAGGAACTACCTCCTCATCGCGAGTATGACTGTTCTGTAAAACTGCTCCCTGAGGCCAAGTTACTTAAAGCTAGGTTGTATAACCTTTCTGGTCCTGAGAGGCAGGCCATGAAGGATTATATTTCAGAAAGTCTGGCTAAGGGGCATATTAGACCTTCATCTTCACCGGTGGCTGCGGGGTTCTTCTT
Organism: Phyllobates terribilis; assembly: GCF_046119375.1. Lineage (NCBI taxonomy): Eukaryota > Metazoa > Chordata > Amphibia > Anura > Dendrobatidae > Phyllobates > Phyllobates terribilis. The sequence continues at coordinate 85,018 of NW_027363082.1, forward strand.
TATTAAGAAGAAAGATGGAGGCCTACGCCCTTGCCTGGATTTCCGTGAACTTAATCGGATTACGGTCCGAGATCCGTATCCGCTCCCACTTATTCCCGATCTCTTTAATCAGATCGTGGGCGCCAAATGGTTCTCTAAGTTGGATCTCAGGGGGGCGTACAATCTGATTAGGATGAAGGAGGGGGATGAGTGGAAGACGGCGTTTAACACTCCGGAGGGGCATTATGAGAACCTTGTCATGCCATTCGGTCTGACTAATGCCCCGGCGGTGTTCCAACACTTTGTTAATGACATTTTTCGCCGCCTGGTGGGACAGTTTGTTGTCATATATCTGGATGATATCTTAATTTACTCGCCGGATCTGGTGTCTCATCAGGAGCACGTTAGGCAGGTGTTACAGATCTTGTGGGATAATAAACTGTATGCCAAATGGGAAAAGTGTGTGTTCGCCGTACAGGAACTCCAGTTTTTAGGCTTCCTGGTTTCAGCGTCCGGTTTTCGTATGGACCCTGGGAAAGTGCGGGCAGTTCTTGAGTGGGATCGGCCAGAGAATCTTAAGGCACTACAACGTTTCTTGGGGTTTGCTAATTATTACCGGAAGTTTATTCGTAATTTCTCGTCCATGGTTAAGCCTCTCACAGACATGACTAAAAAGGGGACGGATTTTTCTAGGTGGTCTGACAAGGCTTGTCAAGCATTCTCCTCCTTGAAAAAATGTTTTGCCTCGGCACCCATACTCATTCAACCTGATGCGTCACAGCCATTCATTGTAGAGGTAGACGCTTCCGAGGTAGGGGTGGGAGCAGTATTGTCACAAGGTTCGTCCCCTGGTAAGTGGCATCCGTGCGCCTTTTTCTCTAAAAAATTGTCGTCCGCTGAGAGTAATTACGATGTCGGCAATAGGGAACTCTTGGCCATTAAGTTAGCTTTTGAGGAGTGGCGCCATTTTTTGGAGGGGGCAGTCCATCCGGTCACCGTCATCACCGATCACAAGAACCTGCTATATCTGGAGTCCGCGAAACGTCTGAATCCCAGACAAGCTAGGTGGTCATTGTTTTTTACCAGGTTTAATTTTGTCGTTACATATCGTCCTGGGTCAAAAAATGTAAAGGCGGATGCCTTATCTCGTAGTTTCCCTGGGGCCGGGAATACGGACGACCCGATTCCTATCCTTCAGGAGGGGGTGGTGGTTTCGGCAGTATGCTCTGAGCTTGAGGAGGAGGTATTGGAGGCTCAGGGGGACGCCCCTGTTGGACCTCCGGGGAGACTGTTTGTTCCAGATCAGTTGCGACAAAAGGTGATCGAGGCACACCATAACTCAGTTTTTGCAGGACACCCGGGGAGTAGAGCAACTGTGGATCTCCTCTCGCGTCGGTTTTGGTGGCCTAACTTACATAAGGAGGTGGTAACTTTTGTCGCATCCTGTGGGGTTTGTGCGCGCTCTAAGACCTCACATACCCGTCCGTCTGGGGCCCTCTTACCTTTGAAAATCCCGGAGCGTCCTTGGACTCATCTGTCTATGAACTTTATTACGGACCTCCCTCAGTCTTCGGGTAAAACAGTCATACTCGTTGTAGTGGACAGGTTCAGCAAGATGGCACATTTTATCGCTCTTCCGGCTCTCCCTAATGCTAAAACTCTTGCGCAGGTGTTCATTGGAGAGATTGTGAGGCTTCACGGGGTACCCTCCGAGGTGGTGTCTGATCGGGGGTCTCAGTTTGTGTCCAAGTTCTGGAAGGCGTTTTGTGCACGGCGGGGGATGCATTTGTCGTTCTCATCGGCTTTTCATCCTCAGACCAATGGTCAGACGGAACGTATGAACCAGAGCTTGGAGACATATCTCCGGTGTTTTGTGTCAGAGAACCAGGAGGACTGGGCTTCTTTCTTACCTCTGGCAGAGTTTGCTCTTAATAATAGGCGGTGCGAGTCCACTGGTAAGTCCCCGTTTTTTGGGGCATATGGTTTTCACCCCCAGTTTTGTTCTTTCAGTAGGGGGGGCTCTTCGGGGGTTCCTGAGGAGGAACGTTTTTCCTCATCACTCGCTTCAGTATGGAGAGGGGTGCTGAAGAATCTGAATACTATGGGGAACCGATACAAACGTATGGCTGATAGGAGGAGAGTGTCTGGTCCGGACCTAAGTGTGAACGATCGGGTATGGTTGTCTACCAGGAATATAAAACTTAAGGTTCCCTCCTGGAAACTGGGTCCCAGGTTCATCGGGCCGTACAGAATCAGTTCTATTATTAATCCGGTGGCATTCCGTCTTGACCTCCCCCCTACGTTTAAAATTCACAACGTGTTCCACAGATCGTTGCTTAAGAGGTATGTGGCGCCGGTGGTGGTCAATGGTAACTTGGAGTTCCAGGTATCGAGGGTCATCGATTCACGCTTTAATCGCCGGTCCCTTCAGTACCTGGTTCATTGGAAAGGGTATGGTCCTGAGGAGAGGATGTGGGTTCCTGCGTCGGATATTAACGCAGACCGATTAGTTCGGGCCTTCCACACGACTCACCCGGATAAACCTGGCCCTGAGGGTCCGGAGGCCCCTCGTAGAAGGGGGGGTACTGTCACGGGTGTGTTGCCACGAAGATCGTCACGATTACACAGCCTGACTTCTCGCAGCTGACTTTTTGGTGCTTTGTGTTTTTCGGCAGTGAGGGAGTTAATTCTCTCTCTCTCTGTGCTAGACGAGGTCAGCCTCGCCCAGCTGCAATCAATGCTGCTGTAGTGAGACTCCTTCAAATGCCTGCTGGTCTGTTAGGGAAGTGTCGGTGAAAGCATTTCATACAGACTTACAGAGCGGATCGTGGTATTTGGAGTTTCTGAGATAAGTGTATTTGGAGTGTATTTTCCCTTCCTCGCTTTATCATTTTTCTCCTTTCCCGTTGGTGTTCCCTCTGTTGTAGTTGTGTAGTTTTTGTATGCAAGGTGGTTTTGGTTTTTCCCTTGTACTGTCTCGTTCGTCTAAGTACTGTGTGTGGGCATATTATTACTTGTCCCCTTTTGTTGTGATCGGGGTCCTTCTCAGGACTAGATTACTTAGGTGCAGGGATCCTCAGGAGGTAGGGGTTACGCTGGCGGCCTGGACCTCTGTACCTTTAACAGTACCTCCAGGTTGAGGGATTAGTCAGGGCCCCAGCTTAGGGTCAGCTTAGGCCCCCTACCTCCAGTATACAGAGACAGCGTGACACGGACTCAAGGTCCGTGTGAGCAACCTGACATGTGTGTACACCCATTGAATACAATAGGTGTGTGTATGTCATACATATTTGCGGTCCTTTAAAAACGGGCCTCATATGGACATAGAAAATGGATGTGAGAAGGGGGCCTGAAGCAGTATACCTAGATCCAGGGGTTTCCACCTTACCCTCATTCAGTATTGTCTCCTCAACCACCCCCACAACACTGTTACATCCAGCTTCAAGCATCCCCTATGACTATAAGTATCCTATCTCCAGCTTACAATACTTAAATTATCTCTAAACCCCCAAGGCCAGTATATGAGCATCCAGATCTGCTCTTTTGTACTGGGCTAATCATAGAAGTCACCATCTGGAGATCTGCTCCTCATAGCTGTTTGCTAGGCTTGGTGCTAATGCATTGGGCTGGCAGACGGTCGTGAGACACATTTCATGAGTCCGCAAGCCACATGTGTGCCCTCGAGCCACAGGTTGGGACACCTGCTGTAAAGAGAAAAAAATCCAAAAGCCAGAATTGTAATTTTTCGGCTACAGCAACTCTGTAAAAAAATGCAATAAGCGATCAAAACGTGATATCTACCCCAAATGGCATCAATAAACACGTCAGCTCGCCATGCAAAAATCAAGCTCTCACACAGCAATATTGACGGAAAAATGAAACTGTAACAGGTCTTGGAAAATGGGGACATAATCACATGTTTTTATGAATTTCCAATTTCTTTTTCTTTGAATAAAAAAAATATGCCGGTTGGGATTTGCTGAAAAGTATACAAATAGGGCAACACAAAAAATCAATACACCAGATGTGGACTTCTTATAAGGCTGGTTATTAGTGATGAGCGCGCGTGCTTGTTTAACCCTGTTTGTTAGGCAATCCCTGCATGTGCTGCAGCTATCTAACAGCCGTGACACATGCAGCCGCGGCAGATCAAACATAGATGCCAAGCACGCCGCAAATACTCGGCGAGCACCCGAGGGTGCTCAATTAATAGGTTAAACGAGCACGCTCGCTCATCAGTACTGGTTATCTATTAAGATACTTATGCTCATTTGCTTATTCTGTTTGGTGTCTTGATTTTTTGTGTTTCCCTATTGATATATTTTCCCTGACGACTCCTGATCATTTCTGCATATACTTATAGGGTCAGGGACTTAATAATTGATGCACACTTTGATGTATAACATCTTTGTCTTTTCAAACATGGGCAGTGAATTGCTGTGTATTTTGTTATATTGACACACATCCAGGATTTTGTGATTACTACTACCTGTGCTGCACTTTAGATTAGGGGTGTAATAGGGTCCTATATATCATATCCTGTCAATATATTATATATTTATTGTGGACCCTTATATATATTGGCTGTTAAATGTGTAATTGGATATACACATTATAATATATGTTTTTGTGAGTTTTTAACCTAATCATTAAAAGTTCTATTTTAGGGGTGTATTTTTTGGTGGTTATTGAATAACGGCCATAACTGGTGTAAAATGCTGGGATCAGATGAGTAATCAATAGGTTTTCTTCAGAAAGTGAACTAAGTCCGCACCTCTGACTTCATGGCGCAGGGGAATACAGATTTGTGCGTTGATCCTGTATATTGTACTTATGTGATTGGGCACTCAGATATTGTGTTCTCTCTTATATTCATTTACTCAGCACTTTTCTAGTCTTATGTTATGGTCTCACTTTGTAACTTTTTATTGGTGACTCTGGAATATGACATTCTCACATGTTTAAACATATTTCTAATCTCTGCCCAGGAGCCATCGATGTCCGGATCTACAGCCTCTGATAGCGCGATGGAGCCGCAGGCCGATGCCGAGAGCTACGTGTCCATGATTTCTGACCTGCTGGACAGCTTTATAGATGGTGTCAGTGCCAGGCTCTTTCATCTATTAGATACAGTATGTTTGATTTCATCCACAAAAACAGATGATTTTCATCTCCATTTTCATCCGTATGGCATTTACATGACCGAATACCATTTCCTATGTTAAAGAATTGTTTGTATCCATAAAAATCTTGCACTATTCAGATGATCCGTATTGGATCCAATTTTTTTGCGCACACATAGACTTACATAGGCAAGTCTCATCTGACCTACAGAAGAAACTAACGCATGCTAAGATGTGTTTTTGCATGCAGATTCGGTCCATGAAAAACAAAAAAACCCATGCTCCTATCAACTAATTGAACTGCATTGGTCCTCGTGCCGTCCGTGTGATGTCAGTTATTTCATGGACAGCACTCAGACCGAAAATAAAATTGTGTGAACTTGGCCTTACGTTCAAAGGCGGAGACTGTTTTGCCAGAGTGCTCTGCTAGTTTTGCTGTCAAAATGGCAGAAACTCTGTAGATCGGAGCAAGTCCTTAAAAGGGTTGTCCGGTACTTTTAAAAAAAATGCCAGTGTGTTTTAATGATAAATACAAGCTTCTTTCTAAGTACCTTGTGCTGCTGATGCTGCCTGTGGGCGGCGCTATCGGTGGCCGCTCACAGGCAGCACGTGACACAGGCAGTGTGAGGACCATGAGTGGAGGCAGATCTGCTGTGTTCAAGTCAGTTAGTCAGCGGAAATATCACATATTTGGTCAGTTAATGAGAGTTAAATCATTATAGTTCACCGAGGTCACTCTGCTCCGTGAGACATGTACACAAAGAAATATTCAGAAAAAGTAAAACTGTATGACTAGCGTATTAAGCAACTGACTAAAAGGGCACAAAATCATAGATATTTGTGTGTCTACAATTTTTGTTAAATGAAGCATAAAACTGCATCAAAACTAGAATATCGAAAAAACACAAATACACAGAGAAAAACCCCAATAATACAGTGCAGATCTGAGAGTGCACTAACATTTTACCTATACAATTTGTAATTTTCCTCTTTTCTTCTATTAGGATCAGGATGCGGTGGGTATGACGATGATGACAGGGTAAGAGCCTCATTGCCACCATAGTCTATATAAGTGCTCCCTTACCTATGGCCCTGCAGGCATCTCTAAGCTAGAAGTCCTAGTATGCAATAATATGAGGAATTTATTAAATGACTGAATCAAAGGGGTTGTTCAGCCCTGATGTAATTTTCGACAGAATACAAGCAGTATGTAATGTTCTACTGATAGGACCACTTGTATGAAAATTGCATACTTTTGGTCACATGGCAACTGCTGGAACCGACAGGCGAAAGCCGAATCCTGACAGTGTGTTAGGATACAATGCTTTATGAAAATTCCACCAAGGCTACACAACTCCTTTATGATATTAAAAAAAATAAATACAAACTAATTCTTATCTGTTGTATTGCAGATCATCTACATGAAGCTGGATGATGGCATCAGGATCCCAGAGGATGAGGTAAGTGATGGTGGTGTTTGGCCAGCGTTTATCTTCATACTGAACTGAAAGGACATGATTTACATTAGCATCATGTAGAGGAAGAAAACTTTGCGCCTTTTTTTAAGTTTATTCTTTATGTGCTTGCCTGGTTGTTTTTATTTTGTTTTCCGTTTTGTGGGCAAAGTCTAGTAATTCCAGATGTTTTATTCTGATTCATCAATTGAAACCATTTTAAAATTTGACACCACTTTACTCCAGTCCAACCCTGCTGTATTTTTCAATAAGCCACTATTGGGGGCAATTTTTGCAATTTTTGGTGCCAAAATTTACCAAACATAGTTCAAGACAGAGAAAGACCATTTTTTACTTAATGCCAAATTCATAAACCTGGTGCACCGTTTTGTCAGCACCCGGCGCACCTCGGTAAGTGCCGGGGCCCTGAGCAGGTGGAGGGGACCATTCGCCGTTGGGCACCCCGGCACTCTATGGGACCCATGAGCGGAGGAGAGTAGTGTCAGCGCCCACTCCCCCCCAACTTGCTCAGGGCCCCGGCAGCCAGTGAAACAATACTTACCTCTCCCCGTGCCTCCGCAGCAGCTCCGGTGTCTTCCGCGTCCTCTGACTGTGACATCTCAGGTCAGAGGGCGCAGTGATGTCTTTACACCGCGCTCTCTCCTGAGCCGTCACAGCGCAGAGCGGGAAGACGTTGGCGATGCTGGAGCCCAGAGCAGCGGCAGCAGGTAAAGAGTGAGGTGAGTATTTGATTTTTCTTTTTTTAATGTATGGGGGCATGGGGCATTATAAGGAAGGGGGGAAAAGTGACATCCTGCATGGGGCATTATAAGGGGGGAAAGTGACATACTGCATGGGGCATTATAAGGGAGGGGGGGTGTGATATCCTGCATGGTGCATTATAAGGGAGAGGAGGTGTGTGTGACATCCTGCATGGGGCATTATAAGGGGGGAAGGGACATCCTGCGTGGGGCATTATAAGGGAGGGGAGGTGTGTGTGACATCCTGCATGGGGAATTATAAGGGGGGAAGTGACATCCTGAATGGGGCATTATAAAGGGGGGGTGACATCCTGCATAGGGCATTATAAAGGGGGGGTGTGACATCCTGCATGGGGCATTATAAGGGAGGGTGACATCCTGCGTGGGGCATTATAAGGGGGGGAGTTTATCCTGCATGGGGCATTATAAGGGAGGGTGACAGCCTGCATGGGTCATTATAAGGGGGGAAAGTGACATACTGCATGGGGCATTATAAGGAAGGGGGGGAGAGGTGACATCCTGCATGGGGTATTAAAAGGGGGGGAAGTGACATCCTGCATGGGGCATTAAAAGGGGGGGAATTGACATCCTGCATGGGGCATTATAAGGGAGGTGGGGTGTGACATACTGCATGGGGCGTTAAAAGGGGGGACGTGACATCCTCCATGGGGCATTAAAAGGGGGGGAGTGACATCCTGCATGGGGCATTATATGGGGGGTTGACATCCTGCATAGGGCATTAAAAGGGGGGAAGTGACATCCTGCATGGGGCATTTTAAGGGGGGGTGACATCCTGCATGGAGTGTTATATGGGGGCCAGTATTCTGTATGGAGCATTATATGGGGGCCAGTATTCTGTATGGAGCATTATATGGGGGCCAATATCCTGCATGGAGCGTTATAAGGGGGTCAGTATTCTCTATGGAGCGTTATATGGGGGCCAGTATCCTGTATGGAGCATTTTATGGGGGCCAGTATTCTGTATGGAGCGTTATATGGGGACCAGTATCCTGTATGGAGCATTTTATGAGGGCCAGTATTCTGTATGGAGCGATTCGCCGGTTTCTGAGCTATTGAGCTATTGTGGAATTTACAATAGATATCGATCATGTAATGTAAGAAGTGAAATCTTTGGCATTGTGCTATATATATATTTCTCTGCGGTATCTATGCATCATGAATTGTGGTATGTGTTAAAGGGGCCCACTGAGACTCTTTTGCCAAGAGCCCACAAAAACCTGGAGCCGGCCCTGCTTTGTAGCTCACACATCCCCAAAACATCATCGATCCACCTGACTGGATGAAAGATGCAAGAGTCTGTCTGGATCCCAGAAACTCACTCAGCTTTTATGCACACACATTGATTACAAGCAAACAGGTCACAGGTGAGGATGTTACCTTTAGCAGCCATTCAAACCCATTTGTGTCAAATTATGTGCATGTTATCAGGCCAAAATCACCTGGGTATGTGAACTTTTGATCAGGGTCATTTGGATGCCTTTGGTTGTCATTAAGATTTAAAAAGAGAAAACACAGTAGTTTGACAATAAATGTTCAGTCCTGTTTTTTTTCTGTATTGTGGTTTGGAGAGGCAAGGTCTCCAGACTGGGAGAGCTTCAGCTCAAGACAGAGCTGAAGGCTTGAACTACAACTTGTGTGGGCAAATCCCATACTCATATGGACTCTGCTATCGTTTATTCTTTTGTTTTGTCGTTTTGCCAGTAAGGCCGTGTTTAGTTTGCTGGAGTGCAGAGCTTTATGCCATTTAATAAAGCCTGCAGAGAAAACTGAGTCTACTTCCAGAAGCGGACGAGCGAGTCGTCTAGGACCTGCGGTCTTGTGACCGCGGGCAGGAAGAGGGATATCGGCGGCAGGGCGCCGCAGCCAGTGCCTGCACATGGGACCCGGCGGCCAGCACTGGATTCTGCAGGGGGCAAGGCGCAGCCCCCACTATGCTCCTCCATAACCCATACCATGGGCCTGTCTCTGCCTCCACCTCCCGGCCACTAACAATCACAGCCCGCCCCATTCCCCGGCAGAGCCCCCTACAATGTGAAGCACTCCTCATGCTATCCCCACCTCACCCTGCAGTTTGCACAGGATCCTGTTGCCCCTTTGCTGGCCAATTTGCCTGCTAGTCATATGCAGGTCATGGCAGCCCTCACAATGACCCCCCCGCTAGCCCCAATCTACCCCCTAGACTCACCCAGGGCCTGCCTAGCGCATTTATCACCAGGGATGCCTCCTCAGCGTCAGGAACTCCAGGAAGGACAACACCGTGCGACCAGGGAGGACGACTGGACGCGGGATGTCCGGCCGGTGTGGCGGGAACGCCCACGCGGCCCCGTGAGTATGACTCTTTGTCGTGTCCGTTTACACCCATACTAATGTCGGAGGGCACGGAGCACAGTCAGAGGGCAGGAGAGGTAGATCAGGTAGTAAGGGTAGGGGGGAACCCGGAAGGGGCAGGTATGCAGAACATGACTATCATGACTATCCTAAAAATTGCATAGCCTCTCTGGAGGCGCACAACCTGCCACCAGCTACAGCGTCAGCCTGGGTCCCATTGGGTGATGAGGTGGTGCGGAGCGAAGGGGTAGGGCAGGGAGAGGGGGATCAGCAGCCAGCGGCGACAAGTATGTCACCGGTAGCAGAGCAGACTACGAAAGGGAAAGGGGATAAGATTCACCTGGATGATATGGGGCGAAGTTTACGTCTGCTACGAGGGTTCCCTGGGGGCACACTTAAAGAAGGAGGTAAAAGAGCAAATTTGAAGGGATGAGTACGTCGAAATTTTTTCCCTACTGCTGAGAAATTTAATTTAGACAAAAATAAGAACCACGATAATAGAAAGGAGGATGAAAAGAAATGGAAGTGGCGATTAATCCCACAAACATTCTCGAATTGGTTGCAGGCTTTCTCTATCCTAGCAAGTATCATAGGCGAGAGGGCACGGGAGAACTGCTCGGCACTATTTTGCTACCAAGACGCTATTGGGGAAGCGTATAGAGTGAATGGTGGGCAAACATGGCTGAGATACGACAAACAATTTAGTCAAAGAAAGGCAGAAAAAGAAAGCGAGGTTCGGGCAGCCCTTTCCAAGCAGGGCCGGGTCATCCGGCCACCACGGAAGTAGAGGAAGAGATAGGGGAGAAGGGGGGCAAGCGAGCGGGCAGAGGTCAGGATTATGCTGGTAGTTCAATGAGAGCCAGTGCAAATTCGCCGCCAACTGTAAATACAGGCATGCTTGCTCCTTCTGTAATGGGTCATCACACCGGGCAGATAAATGTTTTAAAAAAGGAAGATGAGGGGGCCACTACCAGCTATTCCCAAAGGGGTGACGCCAGTGAAACTAACAGAAATGCTTACCTTCCGAAATAGGTTCCCAGACAGGAAAATAGCAGAGCTGCTGGCGGCAGGTTTTGAGGTGTGCTTTCAGATCCCCTCCATCACAGTCGAGGTCTCTGTTACCAATAGGATCCTGAAATCAGCCTACCAGTACCCGGTGGTAATGGCGGAAAAGGTAAAAAAGGAGGTTTCGTTTGGAAGAATGGCAGAGCCATTCAAGGAGTTAACATGAAAAAATGTTGTGGTGTCCCCACTCGGGGTTGTCCCCAAAAAAGAACCCAATAAACCAATAAATTTAAATTAATACACCATCTATCGTACCCAAGGTGTAGTTCAGTGAACGACGGTATCGCCGAAGAATTAAGTTCGGTGGTTTATACCTCCTTTGACAAAGCGCTCAAGTGGGTCAAAAAATTAGGGAAGGGTACGCTGATGGCCAAAACAGATATTGAAGGGGCGTTTAGGCTACTGCCGGTACACCCGGATAGTGTTCGATTACTAGGTTGCTTTGGGGAAGGAGCATACTATATAGATCGCTGGTTGCTAGTGTTGAGCATTCCGATACTGAAATATCGGGTATCGGCCTATATTCGCGGTATCGGAATTCCGATACTTAATTCCGATACTTTTGCAATATCGTATACCGGAATCGGAAGTTCCCATAATGCAATGAGCCATTTTCATTTTAATCAGCCAATGAGGATCCTAAGAAGTGTGGGCACATCCTGTTAGGCATGTAGGCATCTTAACTAATGGCATGGCTGTGATTGGCTGCTGAAATGATGTCATGATGCACTATAAAAGCCGCCGCCGCCATTTTGAGCTCACTCTGCTGTGAATTCAGTTAGGGATAGGACGCTGTTGTTCTGAGGGACAGTTTTAGCTACCTATTTGGTCTATTCTGCTTTACCCAAGCTACTTTATAAATCGCTGTGCCTTGCAGTGCTAGTGCACAGTTCTCTGTGCTGTTCACTGCTTTCTGCAAGGTCTCTGTGTGTGAGTGCAGCTCACCCTGTAGTGTGTGCTTCAACCACGTCTGGTTGTAGTGCACTCAGTGTGTGTCACTGCCTCATACATTGTCCTTTTTTGCCAATTCATAATTTTTCCTGATATCTCCTATTAGTGTGGTGGTTCCATCCGTATTCAGCTAAATTGGTTCCAAACACACTATATAGGAGTAGATAGAGAAATTTTTTTGGTCTTGCAGCGCTAGTGCATAGTGCTCTGCATCTGTACTGTTCACCGCTGTCTGCAAGGTCTGGTGTGTGAGTGCAGCTCACCCTGTAGTGTGTGCTTCAACCACGTCTGGTTGTAGTGCACTCAGTGTGTGTCACTGCCTCATACATTGTCCTTTTTTGCCAATTCATAATTTTTCCTCATTTCTCCTATTAGTGTGGTGGTTCCATCCGTATTCAGCTAAATTGGTTCCAAACACACTTTATAGGAGTAGTTAGAGGAGCCTCTCTGCAGCATTGGGCCCTGCAGCCCCAGCCAGATTAGTATTAGCCTATTTTTTGCAGCCTCATCTATTGCATTGTAGGTTACCTTCCTACATTGTAATAGCTACAAAAAGTTTGTGATACTATCGTTATTACATCTTTAGGCACATACAGTGTCTTTTTGTGACAAAAAAAACCTAAATAAAGTTCACCAAACACTCCACTTTACAGTTGTGTAGGCCACATTAGCTCATATTAAAGTCTAGTCCACACTTTATAAAATTAGTGTTTCTTATACCTGTTAGCAGCTGTTCAGGAATAAGCACACTAAGCCCTTAGTACTTTTCTGCCTATCTTTATCAGTCTACCAAGATGAAGAAGGCAGGGAGTAAGGCATGTGGTCGTGGGCGTGGGCGTGGGCGTGGAGTTTCTGCAGGGAGAGGACGTGAGGATTCTGTGCCTGCAGGGAGAGGACGTGGGGATTCTGTGCCTGCTGCGGGCACCAGTGACTCAGCATCCCCCAGTTTTACCAGGGAACAGTCCTTTATGTGCAGCTTTGTGGGAGCTAGCCGTACCCCACTGCTGCGCGAGGACCAAATTGAAGCCGTTGTCGGATTAGTTCCAGATCCTCTCAGGTCCTGAGCACTGAAGAGCACCCATCTGTCTCTTCACCACCTGCCAAATTGCCCAGGCAGTCAGAGAGCCCTGGACAGGAGCCATCTCTACTTCTGTTCTCTGAATCTCTTGGCTTGGAAAGAGGGGGCCAGCCAAGCAGAATTCGAGAATTTGAAGAAGAGGTAGTATGCAGTGATGCGCAACCGTTTTGTCTCTCTGAATCTGAAGAGGCGGGTGGGCCAGTGCCTATGGTCAGCAGCACACCTCAGTACGCATCTGATGATGAGACTCAGGTGCCACTTTCTGGTGTGTACTGTGCTGTCGAGACTACTCAGGAGAAGCAGTTGTTTGAAGAGGGTGGTGTAGATGATGAGGTCCTTGACCCATCATGGCGTGAGGGACAGGAAGGTGGTGGGAGCAGCTCTGAGGAAGAGATTCCCCGAACAGCCCAAAAAGGAGGGAGAGGGAGGGGGCAGACTTGGTTGCCTGTAGCCTCCACTTCGGCACCCATTAGGAGCATGGCTCTTCCAAAATCCAAAGCGGGCGCTCCCAAGACTTGCAGTGCCTGGTCCTTTTTTGACACAGTTGCAGATGACATTTGCTTTGTCAAATGCAAGCTGTGTAATCTGAAGGTGAAAAGAGGGAAAAGTGTCAGCAACCTCAATACCACAAATATGTGGAAACATGTGCGGACCAAGCACATGGTGGAGTTACAAAAACACACTGAAGACCTAGGCCAACCTACAGCGCCACCTACCACCTCTTCAACTCGTGTTGTAGCCTCTTCCTCCAGCTCACACACAGCTGGTTCGGCTTCCTCACAGGATCGCCATGGAAGAATCTCTGGCACTGTTGTACAGAGACACAGTGTAATTCCACCCACAGCACCACTTTCCCAGTCATCCTCACACTCCCAGGCCAGTCTGCAGCCATCGTTAGCACAGGCATGGGAGAAAAGGCGCCCATACTCGGCAAACCACCCCCGAGCACAGGCTCTGAATGCTGGCATTGCTAAAGTACTGGCCCTTGAAATGCTATCATTCAGGCTGGTGGAGACTGACACATTCCGTAACTTTATGGCATTGGCAGTCCCACAATACAACGTGCCCAGCCGATTTTATTTCAGCAGGCAAGCAGTCCCTGCCTTGCAACATCATGTGGAGGGAAAAATTAAACATGCGCTACAAAACGCCGTCAGTAGCAAGGTCCACCTGACCACCGATGCGTGGACCAGTAAGCATGGACAGAGACGATACCTTTCCCTCACTGCCCATTGGGTAAATGTTGTGGAGCCAGGTACAGATCTTGAGTGTGGCGCTGTACGTGTTCTGCCAACTCCAAGGATTACAGGAATCCAGTCTGTACACATTGACTCCTCCTCATACTCCAGTTCCTCTGAATCAGCGCTGCAGGAGCCGTCACGGTCTACCTCCACATCGACCCGTGAACGGTTATCTGTTATGGTGACCAATATGAGCACAGCCGTGGCCAAACGTCAACAGGCCGTATTAAAATTAATTTCTTTGGGGAATCGAAGCCACACAGCGCAGGAGCTCTGGAATGCCATCAAGCAGCAGAGCGACGTGTGGTTTGTGCCAGCGAATCTCCAGCCAGGCATGGTAGTGTGTGACAATGGCCGAAATCTGGTGGCAGCTCTGGGCCTAGGCAACCTCACTCACATCCCATGTCTGGCACATATGCTCAACTTGGTCGTGCAGAGTTTTTTGAGGGACTATCCGGATCTTGATGCACTGCTTCACAAGGTCCGCATAGAGTGCGCTCACTTGCGGCGTTCCAGCAATGCAAGATCACGCATTGCAGCTCTGCAGCGCCGATTACGTCTTCCGGAACATCGCATCATATGTGACCTACCCACCAGGTGGAATTCAACGTTACATATGTTGGAGAGGTTGTGTGAGCAGCAGGCAGCAGTAATGGAGTACCAGCTGCAGCAGGCGCAAACAAGTCGCAGTGCGCGCCGTTCACACTTCACCACCACTGAGTGGGCCTCTATGAAGGACATTTGCCACGTTTTGCATGCCTTCGATTATTCCACGCGGATGGTGAGTGCAGATGATGCACTAGTCAGCATGACTATCCCCCATATCTGCCTGCTTGAAAAAACACTGCAAGCACTAAGGGACGAGGTTTTGGAAGAGGTGGAGGATGAGGAGTCACAAATGCCATCTGCTTCTCTACAGTTTGCGCAACGTGGTTCCTCACAAAGGCCTAGGCAGGGGACACTCTGTGAGGAGGATGAGGAGGAGTCAATGGATGAGGAAGACATCTGTCCAGAGGAGGGAGGTACACAATGCTCTAGTAGTCAGTATCTAGAGCGAGGGTGGGGTGATGCAGAGCAGGCAGAGATCACGCCTCAAGCAGGGGACAGCGTTTCTTGGCCAGTTGGCAGTCTGCAGCACTGTCACGCTGTCTCTGTATACTGGAGGTAGGGGGCCTAAGCTGACCCTAAGCTGGGGCCCTGACTAATCCCTCAACCTGGAGGTACTGTTAAAGGTACAGAGGTCCAGGCCGCCAACGTAACCCCTACCTCCTGAGGATCCCTGCACCTAAGTAATCTAGTCCTGAGAAGGACCCCGATCACAACAAAAGGGGACAAGTAATAATATGCCCACACACAGTACTTAGACGAACGAGACAGTACAAGGGAAAAACCAAAACCACCTTGCATACAAAAACTACACAACTACAACAGAGGGAACACCAACGGGAAAGGAGATAAATGATAAAGCGAGGAAGGGAAAAAACACTCCAAATACACTTATCTCTGAAACTCCAAAAACCACGATCCGCTCTGTTAGTCTGCATGAAATGCTTTCACCGACACTTCCCTAACAGACCAGCAGGCATTTGAAGGAGTCTCACTACAGCAGCATTGATTGCAGCTGGGCGAGGCTGGACCTCGTCTAGCACAGAGAGAGAGAGAATTAACTCCCTCACTGCCGAAAAACACAAAGCACCAAAAAGTCAGCTGCGAGAAGTCAGGCTGTGTAATCGTGACGATCTTCGTGACGACACACCCATGACAGTACCCCCCCTTCTACGAGGGGCCTCCGGACCCTCAGGGCCAGGTTTATCCGGGTGAGTCGTGTGGAAGGCCCGAACTAATCGGTCTGCGTTAATATCCGATGCAGGAACCCACATCCTCTCCTCAGGACCATACCCTTTCCAATGAACCAGGTACTGAAGGGACCGGCGATTAAAGCGTGAATCGATGACCCTCGATACCTGGAACTCCAAGTTACCCTTGACCACCACTGGAGGGGGAGGTAAAGGTGACGGTACCACCGGCGCCACATACCTCTTAAGCAACGATCTGTGGAACACGTTGTGAATTTTAAACGTAGGGGGGAGGTCAAGACGGAATGCCACCGGATTAATAATAGAACTGATTCTGTACAGCCCGATGGACCTGGGACCCAGTTTCCAGGAGGGAACCTTAAGTTTTATATTCCTGGTAGACAACCATACCCGATCGTTCACACTTAGGTCCGGACCAGACACTCTCCTCCTATCAGCCATACGTTTGTATCGGTTCCCCATAGTATTCAGATTCTTCAGCACCCCTCTCCATACTGAAGCGAGTGATGAGGAAAATCGTTCCTCCTCAGGAACCCCCGAAGAGCCCCCCCTACTGAAAGAACAAAACTGGGGGTGAAAACCATATGCCCCAAAAAACGGGGACTTACCAGTGGACTCGCTCCGCCTATTATTAAGAGCAAACTCTGCCAGAGGTAAGAAAGAAGCCCAGTCCTCCTGGTTCTCTGACACAAAACACCGGAGATATGTCTCCAAGCTCTGGTTCATACGTTCCGTCTGACCATTGGTCTGAGGATGAAAAGCCGCTGAGAACGACAAATGCATCCCCCGCCGTGCACAAAACGCCTTCCAGAACTTGGACACAAACTGAGACCCCCGATCAGACACCACATCAGAGGGTACCCCGTGAAGCCTCACAATCTCCCCAATGAACACCTGCGCAAGAGTTTTAGCATTAGGGAGAGCCGGAAGAGCGATAAAATGTGCCATCTTGCTGAACCTGTCCACTACAACGAGTATGACCGTTTTACCCGAAGATGGAGGGAGGTCCGTAATAAAGTCCATAGACAGATGAGTCCAAGGACGCTCCGGGATCTTCAAAGGTAAGAGGGCCCCAGACGGACGGGTATGTGAGGTCTTAGAGCGCGCACAAACCCCACAGGACGCGACAAAAGTTACCACCTCCTTATGTAAGTTAGGCCACCAAAACCGACGCGAGAGGAGATCCACAGTTGCTCTACTCCCCGAGTGTCCTGCAAAAACTGAGTTATGGTGTGCCTCGATCACCTTTTGTCGCAACTGATCTGGAACAAACAGTCTCCCCGGAGGTCCAACAGGGGCGTCCCCCTGAGCCTCCAATACCTCCTCCTCCAGCTCAGAGCATACTGCCGAAACCACCACCCCCTCCTGAAGGATAGGAACCGGGTCGTCCGTATTCCCGGCCCCAGGGAAACTACGAGATAAGGCATCCGCCTTTACATTTTTTGACCCAGGACGATATGTAACGACAAAATTAAACCTGGTAAAAAACAATGACCACCTAGCTTGTCTGGGATTCAGACGTTTCGCGGACTCCAGATATAGCAGGTTCTTGTGATCGGTGATGACGGTGACCGGATGGACTGCCCCCTCCAAAAAATGGCGCCACTCCTCAAAAGCTAACTTAATGGCCAAGAGTTCCCTATTGCCGACATCGTAATTCCTCTCAGCGGACGACAATTTTTTAGAGAAAAAGGCGCATGGATGCCACTTACCAGGGGACGAACCTTGTGACAATACTGCTCCCACCCCTACCTCGGAAGCGTCTACCTCTACAATGAATGGCTGTGACGCATCAGGTTGAATGAGTATGGGTGCCGAGGCAAAACATTTTTTCAAGGAGGAGAATGCTTGACAAGTCTTGTCAGACCACCTAGAAAAATCCGTCCCCTTTTTAGTCATGTCTGTGAGAGGCTTAACTATGGACGAGAAATTACGAATGAACTTCCGGTAATAATTAGCAAACCCCAAGAAACGTTGTAGTGCCTTAAGATTCTCTGGCCGATCCCACTCAAGAACTGCCCGCACTTTCCCAGGGTCCATACGAAAACCGGACGCTGAAACCAGGAAGCCTAAAAACTGGAGTTCCTGTACGGCGAACACACACTTTTCCCATTTGGCATACAATTTATTATCCCGCAAGATCTGTAACACCTGCCTAACGTGCTCCTGATGAGACACCAGATCCGGCGAGTAAATTAAGATATCATCCAGATATATGACAACAAACTGTCCCACCAGGCGGCGAAAAATGTCATTAACAAAGTGTTGGAACACCGCCGGGGCATTAGTCAGACCGAATGGCATGACAAGGTTCTCATAATGCCCCTCCGGAGTGTTAAACGCCGTCTTCCACTCATCCCCCTCCTTCATCCTAATCAGATTGTACGCCCCCCTGAGATCCAACTTAGAGAACCATTTGGCGCCCACGATCTGATTAAAGAGATCGGGAATAAGTGGGAGCGGATACGGATCTCGGACCGCAATCCGATTAAGTTCACGGAAATCCAGGCAAGGGCGTAGGCCTCCATCTTTCTTCTTAACAAAGAAGAACCCCGCAGCCACCGGTGAAGATGAAGGTCTAATATGCCCCTTAGCCAGACTTTCTGAAATATAATCCTTCATGGCCTGCCTCTCAGGACCAGAAAGGTTATACAACCTAGCTTTAGGTAACTTGGCCTCAGGGAGCAGTTTTACAGAACAGTCATACTCGCGATGAGGAGGTAGTTCCTGACACCCTTTCTCAGAGAATACATCCTCAAAGTCCGCCAGAAATGGAGGTAAGACCCAAGGAGTAACCGCACCGATGACCGTGTTCATGCAGTTTTTATTACAGAATTTACTCCATTGGCTTATCTCTCTGGTTTGCCAATTAATAACCGGGTTATGCTTAGTTAACCAAGGAAGGCCCAACACTATAGGAGTGGGAAGACCCTCCAACACGTAGCAAGACAACAGTTCTTTATGTATCACCCCCACTTGAAGTTTTACGTCATGAACAGCTTGCAAAAAACTTCCCTGACCGAGAGGCTTGGCATCGATCGAGAATATGGGGATGGGTTTAGCCAACTCACTCAATCGCATACCTTGAACCCGGGCAAACCGAGCATCAACCAGATTAGCCCCGGCCCCACTATCCAGAAGAACAGATATCCTCTCAGTTCTCGTACCCACCACCACCTCCGCCGGTACGAGAAACTGAGACGAACCTAGGGACGAAATACCTACTCCCAGATTGCCGTCCACCACACAACCTGGGATCAACAGTTTTCCGACGACTCTTCACTCTGCAAGGGACGGGATGGACACCCACCAATAAAATGTCCCTTTCTCCCGCAGAAGAAACACCTTCCTGTCTTATGGCGCACCACCGGTCCCCTCCCCCGAAATGATGTCCCTCCTAATTGCATAGGCTCCTCTGGACTGACCAGGGGAACCACCATATGAGGGGACCTTGTAGGAGGTGGAGTCATCACAGGGGGTAGAGTTATCCCGCACCTCTCCCGAAGCTGTCTGTCAACGCGAATAGCAAGGGCCATAACGGCTTCCAGTGACGCGGGAGAGTCATACTGTGCCAACACATCCTGTAATTTGTCAGATAAACCTTGACAAAACTGGCTCCTAAGAGCCGGGTCATTCCACTGGGTGTCCGTGGCCCACCTACGGAACTCCGAACAGAATTCCTCCGCCGGACGATCTCCCTGCTGGATCCTACGTAACTTAGACTCAGCAAGGGAGATCCGATCTGGGTCATCATATACGAGTCCCAGAGCAGCGAAAAACCTATCCACTGACTGGAGAGTCGGGGAGCCCGGGGGAAGAGAGAACGCCCAAGATTGTGGGTCCCCTTGTAGGAGCGAGATGACAATTCCCACCCTTTGTTCTTCACTCCCCAATGACCGAGGCCGCAGCCGAAAGTACAACTTGCATGCCTCCCGGAAAACATAAAACTTGTCCCGCCCCCCAGTGAACCTGTCAGGGAGAGCTACTTTAGGTTCTGGTCCGGCTTGCTCCTGAGGATACAAAACCTTGGACCTAACGTCCGCCAGCTCCATGGACAAACTCTGCAACTGCCGAGCTAGACCGGCTACTGGATCCATGGTAGCTGGAGAAAAACTAAGGGGTCGGTGAAAATGTCACGCTGTCTCTGTATACTGGAGGTAGGGGGCCTAAGCTGACCCTAAGCTGGGGCCCTGACTAATCCCTCAACCTGGAGGTACTGTTAAAGGTACAGAGGTCCAGGCCGCCAACGTAACCCCTACCTCCTGAGGATCCCTGCACCTAAGTAATCTAGTCCTGAGAAGGACCCCGATCACAACAAAAGGGGACAAGTAATAATATGCCCACACACAGTACTTAGACGAACGAGACAGTACAAGGGAAAAACCAAAACCACCTTGCATACAAAAACTACACAACTACAACAGAGGGAACACCAACGGGAAAGGAGATAAATGATAAAGCGAGGAAGGGAAAAAACACTCCAAATACACTTATCTCTGAAACTCCAAAAACCACGATCCGCTCAGTTAGTCTGCATGAAATGCTTTCACCGACACTTCCCTAACAGACCAGCAGGCATTTGAAGGAGTCTCACTACAGCAGCATTGATTGCAGCTGGGCGAGGCTGGACCTCGTCTAGCACAGAGAGAGAGAGAATTAACTCCCTCACTGCCGAAAAACACAAAGCACCAAAAAGTCAGCTGCGAGAAGTCAGGCTGTGTAATCGTGACGATCTTCGTGGCGACACACCCGTGACAAGCACATGGTTGATTTCATGCTGCAGTGCCTGAGAAACGACCGCCGCATCGCCCACATTCTCAACACGGCTGATTATTGGGTGTCCACCCTCCTAGATCCTCGCTACCGGGACAACTTACAAAGCCTCATAACACCGTTGAACCAGGAGCGTAAAATGCGGGAGTACCAAGTCGCACTGGTGCATTCCATCATGTTCTCCATTCCAACCGAGAGCAGTGCTGCTAGTGCTTTACAAAGCAGCTCAGTGCGTCGAGGCAGTGGAGGAAGCTCTGCACAAAGAGGGAGCAGAAGCAGCGCCTCAGCACAAGGCAAGACCAGTAAGGCCGAAATGTGGCAAAGTTTTGTGTCCCCGCCGCCACAAATGTCTACACCATCACAGACGGCTCCAGTCAGCA
The DNA here is from genome assembly GCF_046119375.1 of Phyllobates terribilis. Lineage (NCBI taxonomy): Eukaryota > Metazoa > Chordata > Amphibia > Anura > Dendrobatidae > Phyllobates > Phyllobates terribilis. Next base: position 105,989 of record NW_027363082.1, read on the forward strand.
GGAGGCAACGTTTCCGTCAGATGGTGACAGACTACATGTCTTGCCCTCTTTGTGTACTCCCAGACGGCTCTTCTCCCTTCAAGTTTTGGGTCTGTAAGCTGGATACATGGCCAGAGCTTAGTCAGTATGCATTGGAGGTACTAGCTTGCCCTGCTGCTAGTGTATTATCGGAACGCGTCTTTAGTGCCGCAGGTGGTGTACTAACAGACCGTCGCATGCGACTATCCTCCGATAACGTTGACCGGCTTACTTTTCTCAAAATGAACAAGGCCTGGATCTCTCATGAATTTGCCAGTCCTCTTCCAGAATAAATAATTAGTTGGCAACAGTATCCAGGTCTCCTGTTCTGTTCATGTTTCTACCACCTGAACTGTAATCCCTGAGCTCCAACACCGCCAGTTGGCGCTTGGAAGTGCCGTCTGCACAGTCAACACTTGCTGCCGTGTTATTGGGGTTCAGTAACGTCAGCTGTTCCCCTGCTGTGCGGACGGCAATTTCTCCTGCTCTGTCCACATCCACTGTACTACTGATTTAAAACCTCCTCCAAATACACCTCTGGCTCCTCTGTTTTCAGTATTATCCCTGAGCTCCAACACCGCCAGTTGGCGCTCGGAAGTGCCGTCTGAACAGTCAACACTTGCTGCCATGTTATAGGGGTTCAGTAACGTCAGCTGTTCCCCTGCTGTGCGGACGGCAATTTCTCCTGCTCTGTCCACATTCTCACTACTACAAATTTTAAAGTTGCTCCAATTACACCTCTGGCTCCTCTGTTTTCAGTATTATCCCTGAGCTCCAACACCGCCAGTTGGCGCTTGGAAGTGCCGTCTGCACAGTCAACACTTGCTGCCATGTTATAGGGGTTCAGTAACGTCAGCTGTTCCCCTGCTGTGCGGACGGCAATTTCTCCTGCTCTGTCCACATTCTCACTACTACAGATTTTAAAGTTGCTCCAATTACACCTCTGGCTCCTCTGTTTTCAGTATTATCCCTGAGCTCCAACACCGCCAGTTGGCGCTCGGAAGTGCCGTCTGCACAGTCAACACTTGCTGCCGTGTTATTGGGGTTCAGTAACGTCAGCTGTTCCCCTGCTGTGCGGACGGCAATTTCTCCTGCTCTGTCCACATTCTCACTACTACAGATTTTAAAGTTGCTCCAATTACACCTCTGGCTCCTCTGTTTTCAGTATTATCCCTGAGCTCCAACACCGCCAGTTGGCGCTCGGAAGTGCCGTCTGCACAGTCAACACTTGCTGCCGTGTCATTGGGGTTCAGTAACGTCAGCTGTTCCCCTGCTGTGCGGACGGCAATTTCTCCTGCTCTGTCCACATTCTCACTACTACAGATTTTAAAGTTGCTCCAATTACACCTCTGGCTCCTCTGTTTTCAGTATTATCCCTGAGCTCCAACACCGCCAGTTGGCGCTCGGAAGTGCCGTCTGCACAGTCAACACTTGCTGCCGTGTTATTGAGGTTCAGTAACGTCAGCTGTTCCCCTGCTGTGCGGACGGCAATTTCTCCTGCTCTGTCCACATTCTCACTACTACAGATTTTAAAGTTGCTCCAATTACACCTCTGGCTCCTCTGTTTTTAGTATTTACCCTGGGCTCCAATACCGCTAGTTGCTGCTCAGAAGTGCCGTCTGCACAGTCAACGCTTGCTCCAGTGTTATTGGGGTTCAGTAACGTCAGCTGTTCCCCTGCTGTGTGTCCGGCAAATTCTCCTGCTTTGTCCACATCCACTTTACTACTGATTTAAAACTTGCTCCAATTACACCTCTGGCTCCACTCTGTTTTTAGTATTTACCCTGGGTTCCAGCACCGCCAGCTGGTTCTCGGCAGTGCCTTTGGATTAGGTGCCTCCTTCTCGGTATCCAAGTTCCACCAACGTCTGCTGGTCCTTGGTAGTGCTTTCTGGCACAGGTACCTCCTGCTTAGTAACCGAGTTCCAGTACCGTCAGCTGGTCTTCGGCAGTTCCATTGGCTCTTGTACCTTCTGCTACCCATCCGGGTTCCAGTACCGTCAGCTGGTCCTCGGTAGTTCCATTTGCTCTTGTACCTTCTACTACCCATCCGGGTTCCAGTACCGTCAGCTGGTTCTCGGCAGTGCCTTTGGATTAGGTGCCTCCTTCTCGGTATCCAAGTTCCACCAACGTCTGCTGGTCCTTGGTAGTGCTTTCTGGCACAGGTACCTCCTGCTTAGTAACCGAGTTCCAGTACCGTCAGCTGGTCTTCGGCAGTTCCATTGGCTCTTGTACCTTCTGCTACCCATCCGGGTTCCAGTACCGTCAGCTGGTCCTCGGTAGTTCCATTTGCTCTTGTACCTTCTACTACCCATCCGGGTTCCAGTACCGTCAGCTGGTTCTCGGCAGTGCCTTTGGATTAGGTGCCTCCTTCTCGGTATCCAAGTTCCACCAACGTCTGCTGGTCCTTGGTAGTGCTTTCTGGCACAGGTACCTCCTGCTTAGTAACCGAGTTCCAGTACCGTCAGCTGGTCTTCGGCAGTTCCATTGGCTCTTGTACCTTCTGCTACCCATCCGGGTTCCAGTACCGTCAGCTGGTCCTCGGTAGTTCCATTTGCTCTTGTACCTTCTACTACCCATCCGGGTTCCAGTACCGTCAGCTGGTTCTCGGCAGTGCCTTTGGATTAGGTGCCTCCTTCTCGGTATCCAAGTTCCACCAACGTCTGCTGGTCCTTGGTAGTGCTTTCTGGCACAGGTACCTCCTGCTTAGTAACCGAGTTCCAGTACCGTCAGCTGGTCTTCGGCAGTTCCATTGGCTCTTGTACCTTCTGCTACCCATCCGGGTTCCAGTACCGTCAGCTGGTCCTCGGTAGTTCCATTTGCTCTTGTACCTTCTACTACCCATCCGGGTTCCAGTACCGTCAGCTGGTTCTCGGCAGTGACTTTGGCATGGGTACTCCCTCCTGCCCAGCCTGGTTCCAGCACGCCAGCTGTTTCCGGGTAGTGTCAACGTCACTTTGCCTCCAATGCGTTGTCCTGTCGTACTGCGGTCGGGTTAGCCGACTCTATGGTGCCTGCAGTTTAGGTGACTCCTATGTGGGCTGCGGGATCTGGCAATGAAGGCTGGTTCCATAGTGCCAATAGGACAAGCACCCCCTGTAGGACTGTGGGTTTTGGTAACTGCGGCCGGCTCGCGGCCTTGAACTTTTTTTTACATGGGTACCTTCTGCTACCCATCCGGGTTCCAGTACCGTCAGCTGGTTCTCGGCAGTGCCTTTGGATTAGGTGCCTCCTTCTCGGTATCCAAGTTCCATCAACGTCTGCTGGTCCTTGGTAGTGCTTTCTGGCACAGGTACCTCCTGCTTAGTAACCGAGTTCCAGTACCGTCAGCTGGTCTTCGGCAGTTCCATTGGCTCTTGTACCTTCTGCTACCCATCCGGGTTCCAGTACCGTCAGCTGGTTATCGGCAGTGACTTTGGCATGGGTACTCCCTCCTGCCCAGCCTGGTTCCAGCACGCCAGCTGTTTCCGGGTAGTGTCAACGTCACTTTGCCTCCAATGCGTTGTCCTGTCGTGTTGCGGTCGGGTTAGCCGACTCTATGGTGCCTGCAGTTTAGGTGACTCCTATGTGGGCTGCGGGATCTGGCAATGAAGGCTGGTTCCATAGTGCCAATAGGACAAGCACCCCCTGTAGGACTGTGGGTTGTGGTAACTGCGGCCGGTTCGCGGCTTTGAATTTTTTTTTACATGGGTACCTTCTGCTACCCATCAGGGTTCCAGTACCGTCAGCTGGTTCTCGGCAGTGCCTTTGGATTAGGTGCCTCCTTCTCGGTATCCAAGTTCCACCAATGTCTGCTGGTCCTTGGTAGTGCTTTCTGGCACAGGTACCTCCTGCTTAGTAACCGAGTTCCAGTACCGTCAGCTGGTCTTCGGCAGTTCCATTGGCTCTTGTACCTTCTGCTACCCATCCGGGTTACAGTACCGTCAGCTGGTCCTCGGTAGTTCCATTTGCTCTTGTACCTTCTACTACCCATCCGGGTTCCAGTACCGTCAACTGGTTCTCGACAGTGCCTTTGGATTAGGTGCCTCCTTCTCTGTATCCAAGTTCCACCAACGTCTGCTGGTCCTTGGTAGTGCTTTCTGGCACAGGTACCTCCTGCTTAGTAACCGAGTTCCAGTACCGTCAGCTGGTCTTCGGCAGTTCCATTGGCTCTTGTACCTTCTGCTACCCATCCGGGTTCCAGTACCGTCAGCTGGTCCTCGGTAGTTCCATTTGCTCTTGTACCTTCTACTACCCATCCGGGTTCCAGTACCGTCAGCTGGTTCTCGGCAGTGACTTTGGCATGGGTACTCCCTCCTGCCCAGCCTGGTTCCAGCACGCCAGCTGTTTCCGGGTAGTGTCAACGTCACTTTGCCTCCAATGCGTTGTCCTGTCGTATTGCGGTCGGGTTAGCCGACTCTATGGTGCCTGCAGTTTAGGTGACTCCTATGTGGGCTGCGGGATCTGGCAATGAAGGCTGGTTCCATAGTGCCAATAGGACAAGCACCCCCTGTAGGACTGTGGGTTTTGGTAACTGCGGCCGGCTCGCGGCCTTGAACTTTTTTTTACATGGGTACCTTCTGCTACCCATCCGGGTTCCAGTACCGTCAGCTGGTTCTCGGCAGTGCCTTTGGATTAGGTGCCTCCTTCTCGGTATCCAAGTTCCATCAACGTCTGCTGGTCCTTGGTAGTGCTTTCTGGCACAGGTACCTCCTGCTTAGTAACCGAGTTCCAGTACCGTCAGCTGGTCTTCGGCAGTTCCATTGGCTCTTGTACCTTCTGCTACCCATCCGGGTTCCAGTACCGTCAGCTGGTTATCGGCAGTGACTTTGGCATGGGTACTCCCTCCTGCCCAGCCTGGTTCCAGCACGCCAGCTGTTTCCGGGTAGTGTCAACGTCACTTTGCCTCCAATGCGTTGTCCTGTCGTGTTGCGGTCGGGTTAGCCGACTCTATGGTGCCTGCAGTTTAGGTGACTCCTATGTGGGCTGCGGGATCTGGCAATGAAGGCTGGTTCCATAGTGCCAATAGGACAAGCACCCCCTGTAGGACTGTGGGTTGTGGTAACTGCGGCCGGTTCGCGGCCTTGAATTTTTTTTTACATGGGTACCTTCTGCTACCCATCCGGGTTCCAGTACCGTCAGCTGGTTCTCGGCAGTGCCTTTGGATTAGGTGCCTCCTTCTCGGTATCCAAGTTCCACCAATGTCTGCTGGTCCTTGGTAGTGCTTTCTGGCACAGGTACCTCCTGCTTAGTAACCGAGTTCCAGTACCGTCAGCTGGTCTTCGGCAGTTCCATTGGCTCTTGTACCTTCTGCTACCCATCCGGGTTCCAGTACCGTCAGCTGGTCCTCGGTAGTTCCATTTGCTCTTGTACCTTCTACTACCCATCCGGGTTCCAGTACCGTCAACTGGTTCTCGACAGTGCCTTTGGATTAGGTGCCTCCTTCTCGGTATCCAAGTTCCACCAACGTCTGCTGGTCCTTGGTAGTGCTTTCTGGCACAGGTACCTCCTGCTTAGTAACCGAGTTCCAGTACCGTCAGCTGGTCTTCGGCAGTTCCATTGGCTCTTGTACCTTCTGCTACCCATCCGGGTTCCAGTACCGTCAGCTGGTCCTCGGTAGTTCCTCAGCTTTCTTGTACCTTCTGCTACATTTCCAAGTTCAAGCTTTTTGAAATGGTTCTTGGTAATCACTCTAGATCTCCCTGACGAGGACCCTGAAGACGAGGACCCTGAAGACCAACCCTAAGAAGACGAGGACCCCGAAGACGACGACCCTGAAGACGAGGACCCTGAAGACCACCCCGAAGAAGACGAGGGCCCTGAAGACCACCCCGAAGAAGACGAGGTCCCTGAAGACCACCCCGAAGAAGACGAGGACCCCGAAGATGAGGACCCAGAAGACCAACCCGAAGAAGACGAGGACCCCGAAGACGAGGACCCCCGAAGACGACGACCCTGAAGACCACCCCGAAGAAGACCAAGAAGATGACCCTGAAGAAGTTGACCAAGAGGACAAAGAAGAGAAGACAAGCACCAAGATACAGAAGAACAAGAGACAGAAAACCAAGAAGCAGAAATACAAGAAGCTGCAGAACAAAAAGCGGAAGAACATTAAGCATAAGACTAAAAATCAGAGCAAAAGATAATATCTAAATTATAAGCAGAAGATGACTAAGCAGTGTATGGGGGTGAGTCCGTTCCTCCTCGTGATGCCCCTGGAAAAGACCTGCTGCTGCAGGCCAAACTGAACGCGGACAAATCCTGTTGTAAATCTTTTGTGACGGGCAGAACGAAAGGTGTAATGTCCAACCTTTTATAGATAACAACTAGAGGAATGCCTGCCACAAATAAGAATATGATGAAGAAGAAGAAGATGAAGAAGATGAAAAAGTAGAATATGATGAATGTAAAAAAAAAGAATAATACGAAGAAGGTGAAGAAGAAGAAGATGAAGAAGGTGAAGAAGAAGTGGATGAAAAAGATGCTGAGGATGATGAAGGAGAAAGTGTGGGAGAAGTAAAAAAGAAGGTGAAGAGCATGGAAGTAGTGAAACATAAATATCTGACAAAATATAAAAATACTTAACATAGTCAATATTTCCGTAACTCAGAACGTCTTAAAAAAAAAAATTAATTCCTGCTATTCCATTTGATAGGGCTAAACCTCTATGCCTTTATTGTCTCCCCCACCTCCCCCAATACATTCTACATTATTCTTAGTTGTTTTCCTTCATGTAGAATTAACCTACAAGGAAAGAAAGGGTTTATTTTCATTCCGATATTTCTGTCCCATTGACTTGCATTGGTTTCCGGTATCGGAATCGGCGATATCCGATACTTTTTCGGTATCGGTCCGATCCAATCCGATCCGATATTTCCCGATATCGGAAGGTATCGCTCAACACTAGCCAAGAATAAAGCTGCTCAAAGAAAAAGGAAGGATATAAATAACCTACGCGTTACGCCAAGTGATTATGGCTTCATCAGGGGTATGAACATCAACTCAGACATGAACTTGCTTTCTTGTAATTTCCTTCTGTGTTCTTTTCCCAATAGGCTTAAGCAGGTGGCGCCCAAACTACAAGTGAAGAACATAGGAAAAGTTAGAACCAGATATACATTCATATATACACTGGGAAAATCGTGAAGGATCAGTCAACGATTCAATTAGTTAAAACACTTCTACCCAATAAGGGTATGTGCCCACGATGCAGAAATGAAGCAGAAAATTTCTGCAGCGTTTCTGCATCTCCCTTGCCAGAAAAAATGCATGCAGATCGTGCATTTGACTCGCCCCCTGGGCCGAGGGACACCCGGAACCGGGCTTCTGGGGGTTGTAGTCTCCGTGGCGGTGACCCGGGCCCGTGGCTCAGTGTGGTCAGGCCAATGGCGGTCTTTTGTGGGGGCTTTTATGGGATAATGTCCGACTACGCCACCCGTGGATTGCGGTCAGTGCGAACCGCCGCTGCAAGGCAGACCGCTGGGGCTGATGGTGTATGCAGCTGAGGTAGTGTGACTCCCGACGGGAAGAGTGAAGCCCCAGGGCAGTGTAGTAGACGGTGGGGGTTATGGTGCACGGGCGTCCCAGTACCAGTAGTGCTGCATACGGTGAGAAAGCACAGAGACAAGGCGTTGCAGTTCAAGCTTTTTACTCACAGTTCTCATCCAGTTCACTTGTGCACAGGTAGGACCGCCCGAGCCGTGCTGCTTCCACCAGGCAGGGGGCTCGGTCAACCCCCAGGTAATTCCAGAGTGTGGCACAGGACTCCCTTCTATCCTTTCGTCAGCCGTGCCCCACCAATGACACTACTTTTGTCCAGCTGCCTCTGATCTTCTCCTGGGAGGGCTGGGTACCCACTTCCCTGACCCTATGTGGTGTGCCTTTCTAGTAGGTGTAGTAAGGGGTCGCACCACTAAATGATTGCGACCACCGGTTCTTGGTTAAGGATTAGTCGCCTCCACCAACTTGGGATCCGGTACCCTGTTCTGCCAACCCGTCACCTGTAATCTCCTGGGTCCTTAGGTTTCCTTCTGCCTTCGTGTCTCTGGGCCTCTCTTGGTGTTCTGTTCCTTCTTACTTTCCTTTCTGTTCCTTTCTGTTTCTGTCCTTTCTTCTGGCTCTGGCCTTCACTCTAGGCCTGCCTCGTGGAGCTGGGCCCAGACTGAGCCACAGCTCCCTGTCAGCCCTCCTGGTTGAACTCCTTTTCTCTTCTCCTCCTGACTGAACTGACTCTACTCGACTAAGATGAAGACACCTTATATACCTCCCTCTCTGTGTATGAGCCCAGGTGACTTCCAACCAATGGGCTCCTACCTATGCCCAGAAACCATCCCCCCCTGCTCCTACATCACTGGGTGTGCTTCCCCCTCCCCACTCCAGCCAGGGACATGATTTGTCGTGCCTGCATTACTGTACTAATGGGAGCACCGTTGAGCTGTCCCTCGGAAATGGGGTGTGTGTGATGCATGCAGCTAACCGAGCCCCGATAGCATCACTTGGAAAGTGCTTGACAACTAGGTCACACTATATAAATCCATGCAAACAGCATGGATTTATATAGTGTGACTGTAAAAAATAAAGCTATACTTACCGATCCCCTGCCGCATGTGCTGCCGCGTGTGTTGTCGCGGTCCTTCCGGGTTGCCGGCATATCGCGAGACAGCCTGCGGTCACATGATCGCGACGTCATCTCAGGTCCTGGAAGATAAGCGCTGCCGGCCGGCCCGCGAGAAGGTAAATATAAACTTTATTTATTATTTTATTCTTTTTTTCACAGGTACAATGGTACCCAGGTCTGGATGAGAGTCTTCTCTCCTCCAGAACTGGGTACCATCCGCACATAGAAACGCATATAATCCACATGTACAAACGTATAGACACGGATTATATGCGTCTCAATGCAAGTCAATGGCGGCAATTCCGCTGCGCTTCCGCAAAATTAATGAACATGCTGCGGATTTTTGAGCGCCGCAGAAACGCTGCGGAATAATCCGCAGCATGTGCATTGACATTGCGGAATGCCATTGAGGACCATGTGGTGCAGATTACCAAGCGTTTTTAATGAGTTTCCACTGCGGAAATTCCGCAGTGGAAACGCATGAAAGACGCATCGTGGGCACGCAGCCGAAAGGTCTAGATTTTAGAGTATGTGGGTTGCCTTAAAAGGGTTATATAGCATCTATAAGAACTATGTTTTTTTTACTATGTAGTATCAACAGTGTAAAAAATTGGTTTCGATGACGAATGCTTCAGCAAAGGCACATGCTTGACAGCTGCTCCATTCATTCCCTAGGTAGCTGCTCGGCTTTTTCCGGTAGACTCCCAGCGGTCATGCATCTGACCTGCGGCACATATTTTGTAACAGGGATAAAAGTTCTCCATTGGGGATAAAAATTCCCCGTTCTGCCAATTGGTGCATGTTGCATCTTTGTGGACTTAAAGATATATTTTGTGCATTTTGGTTTCATTAAATATATTGCACCATTTGGCTTTTACAGACTATTTGTTTCCCTGCACATTCAACTTTGATGTGGTCAGTGGTCTTAAACCAGCTGAGATGATGTCAGAAAAAGACATAAAAAAAGGTACTCTCCTTCTCTTGTTATAACAGTTCTCTCCTATTGAACTGTTATAATAAGCTCACTGATGGATTCTTAGACAGTGCAAGATAGAGACTACAAAAGGCAAACGGTGCAAAATTTTTAATCAAATCCAATTCCAAAAAATTATTTTTAGCTAAAAATGCATGCATTTAAGTATTTAAAAAAATTGTCTTTATTGATGGACAACCCCTATAGAGCAATTAGGGTCTATATCTGTAGCTAGTGCCGCCAACATTAGGAACCATATTTCAAATAAATGGGGTTGTCCGTGCTTTTATACTTTCTTATCACTGGTCAGTAATAGACCATGTTATACAGTCAAGGACCATGTTATACAGTTGACTTAGTCTTATGGCCACGTCACACGATAGATAATTGCTGCCAAGTATATAATGTTAAAAGGGGTTATCTAGGACTATTACATTTTTTTAACTATTGACCTAAGAACTAACAGGTAGGTAGTTGCTAACTACCAGTCTGTTGTGCCCTGCACAGATCTCTGCTGACACAGAGCGGTCACAGCAATTCAGCGGCTTCTGCTAATATCATGTCTACAGAGCAGCGGCTTCTCTTCTGCTCTGGTCTCTTGATGGATCGTGACTGCTGACGTCATGCTGATTGGCAGCCGACTCACAAGTTGCCTAACGTCGGTAGCCACGCCCCATCAACAGAGCAGCCTGGAAGAAGAAGAGCTGCTCTGTTGACTTGGAGCAGCTGAATCGCCGGCGACAGTGGTCGGTGACCTCTCCGAGCCGGCACCGGATACAACAGGCAGGTAGTTGCCACTGTTAGTAACAACCTGCCTGTTAGTTTTTAGGCTTATAGTAAAAAGATAAAATAGTCCTGGATAAACCGTTTAAAGATCCAGCAACAAACCTTCCATTCACGATCTTTCATAAGCCTGATTTTTGGTTGGTCAGTCATGTAAGATTTACAAACAGTACCATTGGGGCTTCAGGACTGGAGAACGGAGACTCCTCATGAGATCTATTTTCTTTATTGACAGCGTCATCACCATTTCTGTGCGCAAACTTCTGCTTCAAGGCTTTGGCTATAATGGCTGCAGGGTCTGTGGGTTCATTAAGTGAACATCTCTTCTTGTCTTTCCTGGTTGAGGGTTTCCCACCAGGGGATCTAAAGTGAAAAAGCAGTGAAAATAAACATCACTGCCATTCTGTAACAGACGGGCTGACAGGCTATAACTTAGCTCTTCATACAAACCACTTTTCGTTCATTGCTGCTATGTCTAATAAGATTTTTTTTTACAGACTTTTTCTAAAAAAATGAATCAATCACCTGCTATCCATTTTCTGAAAAGACTTGTCTAAGATCCTATTAGTGGGGCTAATACAGCATATTTATGATTAGGGACAGACTACTCTGAAATGTTAAACCTAATATAATTATTGAAATCATGTTTGCATAAGTTAATTTTAACTTTGCAAGTTATCACCTATCTGTGAAGCCCAGCTGTGCTTGGTATCACAGACCCAGGAGGGTGTATTGAAGGATTCCTCCACAAGAGGCCCCCATAACCATTCACACATCTCCACCTTCCACCTCAGACCACCAGAGGGAGCTCCTTAGGGAGATATATAAGGGAAGGTGGAGCCAGGCAGCAGTTAGTCTAGACTGGAGACGACAGAAAGCAAACCTGTTGTGAGAGTTCCTGCAGTGCAAAAGCCTGAGAGAGGTCAGTCTGCAGTGGAGCACGTTCTAGACTCACGTGTAGCTCAGTGAGGTGAGCTTTAGGTGTGCCGGCGCCATAAGATCGGTGAAACGCGGCACGCTGCCGTTAGTGTGAGTAGCCTATTGAGGGTCCGAGTAGGCCGAAGGCGAAGAGTAGAGAGTTAGTTCATAGGGGGCAGAGGAGCTTAACTAGCTCACCCCGAAGAAGAAGTAGTTACCGGACACCGGGTCCGAAGCTTGCCAGGATCTCCACGACCCAGTAAGATAAACTGGAATCCCTGGAGAACTACAGGTCCCAGGAGCGCTAAAGTGCTGATATGTACCAGAGCCAGGAGACACATAGGCCCCGTAGGTTGGGAGCGTGCACTCCAAGAGAAGGCCCTACCACAAGGTCAGCCAGCGCAGGACAGAGACAAAGTTAGGCCTAGCTCCAGGCAGGTCAGAAACTTACTACGCAGAAGCCAGAACCAGGAGGCCCAAAACCTGCTCATTGGGGAGGATCCGGACATACACCCTTCACCCTACAGTGCTCCGGGGAGTGCCTGAAATTCCACCAGTAAAAGGTACTGAAGTGACTATTGTGTCCGTCCCTCTTCTTGATCTGGCCCGGCGGAGTCTCTTTGTCCTGCATCCCCGTTCCTATACTGCCCTGAGGCCCAGCTCTACCTGTGGGGAGCTATACCATCAAGCTGCCTTATCACCAGCCTCAGTGGACTGCGCAGCGCTGGTGATCCTCACCAGAAGCCACAGGTGGCGTCACGAACTCTTTCTTTTACAAGACCAACCCTTTTAAAAGAGAGGCTCAGAGTACGGGCCCGGGAGCCGACCACCGCGACATCCCTAAAGGCCCGGGTACCGAGTCATCCCCATTCCCCTGGGCTAGTCATCTCTTTCCTGGCGTCGCAAACAGGATCACGTGCCCACTGCAACGACACCGTGTTTTGCCCGTTGCCACCGGGTACTGTGCGCCTTTATTTTGAACTGTGTACGAAAAGTTGTGGTGAAGATAGCCGCCATTGTTGGGCCGTTGAGCGAGAAGAAGGGCGTAACCGCGGGAAAATAAGGGGCGTACCTGCAAAAGAGCACGAAGTCCCGGACACACCCCACGCCTTGATGTCAAATCAGGAAGCGCCAGGTCCTGTACGGAGCGTCGCTGAACGCTCTGACGTAGGATGCAAGCGACGCAAGGTCCTGAAGACAACCGTCACCTGCGGAGCTGCGGCCTACCGGAAGAAAAACCAGAAGGTAGGCCACGGTTAACTAGGGGGGCGCTAAGATGTCCGTCGAACAGCAGAACGCCGACCTACCGGTCAACGTCCCCGATAATGGGCAGGCCGAAGCCGCCGCTCCACCAGCAGCGCCTGTAACACCTGTTATTCCTATGACTTTACCGTACATTCCTGGAGAAAAGTGGCTCCGCCAGTACAACGGCAAACCAGATACCCTGTCTGGATTTAAGCGGAAGATATGTGGTATTTTGGACATGTACTCTATGACCGGCAAACAAAGAGCTGCCGTTGTATTAGGACAGCTGACCGGTGCTGCGGAGCGGGAAGTGGAAACATGGTCGGCCGCAGACCGGGGATAGTGTCCGCAATATTCCAAAAACTACATACTGTCTTTGAGGACCTTGCTGAGGCGGACCTCCGGATGAGGTTCTACAGCTGCTCCCAACAACCAGAGGACTATGTTCGTGACTACGCCTGGCATCTTCAAGGGGCCCTGCGGGCTCTGAACCAGGTTAGTCCGACCAGCTTTGAGAATGAGAACAAAATGCTGAAGGAACAGTTTGTCCGGGGACTGAAGTCTCCAGAGGAGAGCAGGACTGTGCGTTGGTGGTCCCTGGATCATCCAGATGCCACCTTTGACAATCTAAAGGACATGGCTATAAAAGGACTACAGCCCCTGGAGACAAATGCCATCCAATGTTACCAGGGTGGGGCAACCCCAGAGCCTGCAACGCCCACCTTTTCTCCAGTGACTGCTGAAGCTAAGGTTCCAACAACGTCCCCTAAAGACCTGGACAGTCTGCGCTCAGAGGTGCGTCAGTTGAGTAAAACCCTGACCACCGTGCTGAGTGCCCTGCAGCTGCGGACGGAGCCTGAGGGAGGAGGGAAGATCCTGCTAGCTGATAGCCCTGAGGATGTCCCCTGGATGCGGAGGAGGAGGAGGCCAACACCACCCTCGCCGAGGACCAGTGACCAACGCCGTCCACCAAGGGAACCGATCTGTTACCGATGCCATAAGACAGGACACATCGCCCTGAATTGTCCCTTAAACGAGAAAACCCTGGGTCCGAAGGCCGCCACCCAGGAGTAGACTCACCAGGTCCATCAGACTGGTACAACAGGTTCGTCGGAGGAAGACCTTTCCTGTCCATTGTATTGGACGGGATCCCGATGCATGCCCTGCTGGACACAGGATCTCAGGTAACCATCATACCTGAAGTCCTCTACAAGAGGTACTGGTCCATGGACGATCTGCGTCCGCCAGCTCCAAATTTGTCTGTATATGCATCAAATGGACTCCCCCTTAACCTACTCGGGGTTAAGAATGTGACTGTAAGGTGGGGAGAGTGGAGCTGAAGGACCAGGGACTTATTGTAGTGGAGACTAACCCTGATGACAGCAACCCATATATGGTACTAGGCACTAATGTTGTTGGTAACTGTTTGGGAGAGGTTGTGTTCTTGCTCCAAGAGATCGCTGACACTGCCAGACCGAGACAGAGGAGGGCGCTGCAGAGAGAAATCCGCGTCTTGATGTATCAACAGCAAGTACAATTAACAGATGGTGAAATCGGTAACGTGAGGGTAACAGACCCTATACCCATTGTTGTTCCCCCAATGAGTGAAATGCTCATCTGGTGTAGAGCTGCCATAGGTCTTAGAGGACAGAGCTACCAGGCGGTAGTAGAACCCCTTTGCTCTGAGCACAGACCCACGCTCTTAACCGCCAGGGGGGTGGTAGATGTACGTAATGGGAGGGTGCCTGTCCGTCTTCTTAACCTAGGGGAAGATGAGGTCAAACTGCCACGTTATGCCACTGTTGCTAAACTACATGCTGTCAACAACAACTGTATCCATGTGGCGGAGTCCTTAACTTCACCAGAAGAAGTGGAAGATAATGACCCTGCAACCCAGGTGGAGGATTGGTGTCAACAGCTCCATGTTGGGACAGACACCACTCCTGCCCATCAAAAACAGGGTGTACACCGGGTGGTTCAAGAATACTCGCAGGTGTTCAGTAAACATCCACTTGACTTTGGGAGGGTTAAGGGGGTTCAACATCATATCTCCACAGGCAACCATTCCCCAATTAAAGAACGTTATAGGCCTATACCCCCAGCTCACTACCAGAAGGCAAAAGAAATGCTGCATGACATGAGGAAGGCGGGAGTAATTAGGGATAGTTGTAGTCCCTGGGCGGCTCCCCTAGTGCTGGTTAGGAAAAAGGATGGGAGCATGAGAATGTGTGTAGATTACCGTCAAGTAAATCGCATTACACATAAAGATGCATACCCTTTACCACGCATAGAAGAGTCCCTAACTGCCTTAAAGTCTGCAAATTACTTTTCTACCCTTGACCTCACTAGTGGTTACTGGCAGGTCGCTGTGGCTGAGGAGAATTGGGAGAAGACGGCCTTCACCACCCCGATGGGACTCTGCGAGTTCAACAGCATGCCGTTTTGACTCTAAAATGCCCCCGGAACGTTCCAGAGACTGATGGAGTGCTGCCTGGGACACCGCATCTTCGAGACTGTGTTACTTTACCTGGATGACGTAATTGTGTACTCCAGAACGTACGAGGACCACCTGAAACACCTGGCAGAGGTATTTGAGTCACTGTCCCGGTACGGGATGAAGTTGAAGCCCTCAAAGTGCCACCTGCTCAAGAGAAAGGTACAGTACCTGGGGCACATTGTCAGTCCGGAAGGGGTAGCACCAGACCCGGAGAAAGTTACTGCCATCCAGAAGTGGCCGGAGCCGAAGAACCTCAAGGAGGTGCGTCAGTTCTTGGGACTAGTCGGATACTACCGGAGGTTTGTAAAGGACTACACTAAGAAGGCAGCTCCTCTGCAAGACCTCCTGGTAGGGCAGTCCCCCAAAAGCAAAAACCCTCCATTCCACTGGGGTAAAGAACAGGCTGAATCATTTCAAGAGATGAAGGAGATCCTGACAGGTGATGAGATCCTAGCCTACGCTGACTACAGCCAAACATTCCTGCTGTATACAAATGCCAGCAATGAAGGCCTGGGCACTGTCTTAAGTCAGAAGCAGAATGGCCAGGAGAAAGTCATCGCGTATGCAAGCAGGAAGCTCCGCCCGACCGAGAGGAACCCAGAGAACTATAGCAGCTTCAAGTTGGAGTTCCTGGCCTTGGTCTGGGCCATCACAGAAAAGTTCAAGCACTACCTAGCCTCCAGCAAGTTTACTGCCTACACTGACAATACCCCCTTAACTCATCTTCAAACAGCCAAGCTGGGAGCCATGGAATAGCGATGGATGGCTCGGCTGTCAAACTACCAATTCACCATAAAGTACCGGGCGGGCCGCAAGAACGCCAACGCCGATGCCCTGTCCAGGATGCCTCACCAGTCAGACACAGAAGAAGAAGTGGATGACCTGGAAGAGGTTGAACTACCTGCCTTCCACCGGAATGGGATGGCCCACGAGCTACGAGCCTCCAGGAAGCAACGCGGTAAGACGTTAAACCCCTTGCCTCACCACAGCTGGAAAGAGACCCAGGACAGCGACCCGGTTGTCAGCCGTATCAAGGAGCTGATAACCCAAGAAGGTTCCTCCCTGGAGAAGGATGCGGCTCTCCAAGCAAAGCAGCTGTGGAATGAGAGAAGCCGGCTGTTTATCTACCGTGAGAAGTTGTGCCGGAGGTACGTCAATCCCAAAACCCTCGAGATGGTGTGGCAGATAGTGGTCCCCAAGACGGACATCCAGATGGTGTTGGAGACCTACCACGATCAGGCGGGGCACTTTGGCTAGAAAAAGCTAGAGACCCTGTTGAAGTGTCGATTCTACTGGGTGGGGATGCGCAGCTTCATTGAGAGGTGGTGCAGAGACTGTGGACCCTGTAGCCTCAGAAGAAAAGACTACAGCAGCCAGAAGGCACCCCTGCAACCCATCAAGACGACTCGCCCTCTGGAGATCGTGGCCCTGGACCATGTCAAGTTGTCACCCAGTCGGTCAGGATACTCCTATGCCCTGACCATGGTGGATCACTACTCCAGGGTCCTGGTGGTCTCCCCTATCAAAGACCTGACAGCAGAGACAGCAGCTAAGACGTTCCAAGCGTACTTCTGCAGGTCCCATGGATAGCCTGGACAGGTACTGACTGACCAAGGCACGGCCTTTGAGGCTGAATTGTTCAAAGAGTTCTGCCATCTGTACGGGTATAAAAAGATCAGGACTACACCGTACCACCCCCAAACTAACGGTCTCTGTGAAAAGATGAATAACATCATCATCGATCTACTGAAGACCATACCACTAGAAGAGAGAAGCCAGTGGCCAGACCTACTACCTGACCTAGTGGATCTGTATAATCACATACCAGTAAGTTCCACCAATTGCACTCCGGCATATCTCATGCGTGCAAGACCAGGGAAGTTGCCCATGGACCTGAAGCTTGGTGTGGTAGAACCTGAAGCTGATGTGACCACTGAGGACTGGGACACGACCAGACAGGAGCAGTACAGGAGAGTCCAAGCCTGTGTCGAAGACAGTCTCACTCGGGTGAGGGATAAACAAGAGGCACAATACAACAGAAGTGCACCAGCAGAACCCTTCACACCAGGAGAAGTGGTATTGAAAAGGAAGCGGAGGAAACACAAGCTTGATGACCAGTGGGAGAGAGAACCCTACACTGTGTTGAATTCAAGGTTTGACAACAGGAAGACGTGTTTGATCAGCAAAGATGGAGGAAGAACAACTGCGACAATATCTAGGGACCACCTGAAGTTGTGTCTACATCTACTAAAGACTCAGGAAGAAGTGTCTTTCACAACCCAGGAAGAACCTAAAGAAACAGTGATACACACTGACCTTGGAGACTTCCCAGCGGATTGGCCTCAAATAGGAGGTGCAGTAATCATTCCAGTACTCCAATTCTATGAACAGCCAGAAAACCCTCCACAGCAAGTTGAACCTGTAAGTGCTGCAGAAGAGCCAGCTCAAGAAGTATCCCCAGATGAAGGATCCCCGGCAGGAGCGGAGCAAGAGGGCCCAGCCAATGGTAGACTTGCCAGTCCAAGAGAGAGGTTAAGGCAATTTTACAACATGGTTACATGTAAAACTGGTAGGGTAACTGAGGATACAGATACTGACACTCCACTAACCACAACACTATGCAGATCAGTACGCAGCACAAGAGGTAAACCTCCTGCTAGGTACACTGAGTAAAGTAGCAAAATTTCAGAGAATGTAGATAGTTACCCCTGGGGTATTGAGTATTAAATTGTAATGTATTGCGTAACTGTTTGTTTTCATGCATGCTTATCAATTTGTGCTTTTTCCTATTAATTCTTTATTTGCATAATGAACTGCATGGCTGAGGACTGTGTGCAGCCCAAAAACTCTTATTGTATATAATTGCGCTCCCTGGAGTGCCCCTTTCAGGTGACCTCAGAAGGAAAACCTATCTGGAGTGGCTCTTTTGGAGGTCCAACTCGGATCTTCATGCCCTGCAGCCACCCCAGGGCCTGCGTAGAGGGTTTAGGACAGGTCCCTCAAAACTACCAAAGTACTCTACCTTGTGAGATGGACATCCTGTATGGGAACCTCACCATAGGAGACTTGGATTCTGAGGACACTCTGTATTTGTATTGTTTCTGCAACGTTTAAGATCCGTGCCTCCCATAAAGGGAAGAGTGTTCTAGTATTGCTTATGTTTCCTATTGTTACTGTTGTTATAAAATGTACTTCAGCCCGGGAGTGCTGAGTTTAACTAGGGGGGAATGTGAAGCCCAGCTGTGCTTGGTATCACAGACCCAGGAGGGTGTACTGAAGGATTCCTCCACAAGAGGCCCCCATAACCATTCACACATCTCCAACTTCCACCTCAGACCACCAGAGGGAGCTCCTTAGGGAGATATATAAGGGAAGGTGGAGCCAGGCAGCAGTTAGTCTAGACTGGAGACGACAGAAAGCAAACCTGTTGTGAGAGTTCCTGCAGTGCAAAAGCCTGAGAGAGGTCAGTCTGCAGTGGAGCACGTTCTAGACTCACGTGTAGCTCAGTGAGGTGAGCTGTAGGTGTGTCGGCGCCATAAGATCGGTGAAACGCGGCACGCTGCCGTTAGTGTGAGTAGCCTATTGAGGGTCCGAGTAGGCCGAAGGCGAAGAGTAGAGAGTTAGTTCATAGGGGGCAGAGGAGCTTAACTAGCTCACCCCGAAGAAGAAGTAGTTACCGGACCCCGGGTCCGAAGCTTGCCGGGATCTCCACGACCCAGTAAGATAAACTGGAATCCCTGGAGAACTACAGGTCCCAGGATCGCTAAAGTGCTGATACGTACCAGAGCCAGGAGACACATAGGCCCCGTAGGTCGTGAGCGTGCTCTCCAAGAGAAGGCCCTACCACAAGGTCAGCCAGCGCAGGACAGAGACAAAGTTAGGCCTAGCTCCAGGCAGGTCAGAAACTTACTACGCAGAAGCCAGAACCAGGAGGCCCAAAACCTGCTCATTGGGGAGGATCTGGACATACAACCTTCACCCTACAGTGCTCCTGGGAGTGCCTGAAATTCCACCAGTAAAAGGTACTGAAGTGACTATTGTGTCCATCCCTGTTCTTGATCTGGCCCGGCGGAGTCTCTTTGTCCTGCATCCCCGTTCCTATACTGCCCTGAGGCCCAGCTCTACCTGTGGGGAGCTATACCATCAAGCTGCCTTATCACCTGCCTCAGTGGACTGCGCAGCACTGGTGATCCTCACCAGAAGCCACAGGTGGCGTCACAAACTCTTTCTTTTACAACACCAACCCTTTTAAAAGAGAGGCCCAGAGTACGGGCCCGGGAGCCGACCACCGTGACATCCCTAAAGGCCAGGCTAAAGGCCCGGGTACCGAGTCATCCCCATTCCCCTGGGCTAGTCATATCCACAGGATAAGCCTGCTGATCGCAGGAGGTCCGCATGGAAGACCCCCACCATGAATGGGGCTTGGAAGAGACACATTATATTTGAGCCTTCTCAAGCATTCACGCCACTGCTACATTCATTATATGTGGGACTTCCAGAGAAGGGTACAGCATTGTTAACCCCATTCATGACCTTGCAATTTTCTGTTTTTGCCCTTTCATTTTTTTCTACTCTTATTCCCAGAGCCAAGTTTTTTATTTTTTGTCAATATACAGTACAGACCAAAAGATTGACACACCTTCTCATTTAAAGATTTTTCTGTTTTTTCATGACTATGAAAATTGTACATTCACACTGAAGGCATCAAAACTATGAATTAACACATGTGAAATTATATACCTAACAAAAAAGTGTGAACCAACTGAAAATATGTCTTATATTCTAGGTTCTTCAAAGTAGCCACCTTTTGCTTTGATGACTGCTCTGCAAACTCTTGGCATTCTCTTGATGAGCTTCAAGAGGTAGTCACCGTCAATGGTTTTCACTTCACAGGTGTGCCCTGTCAGGTTTAATCAGTGGGATTTCTTGCCTTATAAATGGGGTTGGGACCATCAGTTGTGTTGTGAAGAAGTCTGGTGGATACATAGCTGATAGTCCTACTGAATAGACTGTTAGAATTTTTATTATGGCAAGAAAAAAGCAGCTAAGTAAAGAAAAACGAGTGGCCATCATTACTTTAAGAAATGAAGGTCAGTCAGTCCGAAAAATTGGGCAAACTTTGAAAGTGTCCCCAAGTGCAGTTGCAAAAACCATCAATCGCTACAAAGAAACTGGCTCGCAAAAAAGAAGCAAGACAAAAATATATCTCATACCCTACCATAATTATATATAAATGTAAAGCAAAATTGCATAATAAATATAGGGTACTTAGTGAACTATTTTTGATCAAAAAAAGTATACAAGCCGTCCCACCAGCGGCAAGGTGACCCTAAATTGGGACGGTACCTATACTGCCTATATTAAAAACCTTACTGTATATCAAAGTTGAAGTAATGCATATAAAAGGGTAGACAAATAGGACCGGGTCCCAACTCCAGACCACCTAGGCCTGTGGTAAGCTACATATATACCAATCAGCTCAACAAAGGGCATGCCACACCCTTAAATTGCACAGAATGCAAACAAGTCAAAAAACCAGACAATGTGAACTGAGGTCTAAGATGGCAGACATACAAGAAACAGAGGCATGTTCACACTAGCAAAAAAGAAGCAAGACAAAAATATATCTCATACCCTACCATAATTATATATAAATGTAAAGCAAAATTGCATAATAAATATAGGGTACTTAGTGAACTATTTTTGATCAAAAAAAGTATACAAGCCGTCGCACCAGCGGCAAGGTGACCCTAAATTGGGACGGTACCTATACTGCCTATATTAAAAACCTTACTGTATATCAAAGTTGAAGTAATGCATATAAAAGGGTAGACAAATAGGACCGGGTCCCAACTCCAGACCACCTAGGCCCGTGGTAAGCTACATATATACCAATCAGCTCAACAAAGGGCATGCCACACCCTTAAATTGCACAGAATGCAAACAAGTCAAAAAACCAGACAATGTGAACTGAGGTCTAAGATGGCAGACATACAAGAAACAGAGGCATGTTCACACTAGCAAAAAAGAAGCAAGACAAAAATATATCTCATACCCTACCATAATTATATATAAATGTAAAGCAAAATTGCATAATAAATATAGGGTACTTAGTGAACTATTTTTGATCAAAAAAAGTATACAAGCCGTCCCACCAGCGGCAAGGTGACCCTAAATTGGGACGGTACCTATACTGCCTATATTAAAAACCTTACTGTATATCAAAGTTGAAGTAATGCATCTAAAAGGGTAGACAAATAGGACCGGGTCCCAACTCCAGACCACCTAGGCCCGCGGTAAGCTACATATATACCAATCAGCTCAACAAAGGGCATGCCACACCCTTAAATTGCACAGAATGCAAACAAGTCAAAAAACCAGACAATGTGAACTGAGGTCTAAGATGGCAGACATACAAGAAACAGAGGCATGTTCACACTAGCAAAAAAGAAGCAAGACAAAAATATATCTCATACCCTACCATAATTATATATAAATGTAAAGCAAAATTGCATAATAAATATAGGGTACTTAGTGAACTATTTTTGATCAAAAAAAGTATACAAGCCGTCCCACCAGCGGCAAGGTGACCCTAAATTGGGACGGTACCTATACTGCCTATATTAAAAACCTTACTGTATATCAAAGTTGAAGTAATGCATATAAAAGGGTAGACAAATAGGACCGGGTCCCAACTCCAGACCACCTAGGCCCGTGGTAAGCTACATATATACCAATCAGCTCAACAAAGGGCATGCCACACCCTTAAATTGCACAGAATGCAAACAAGTCAAAAAACCAGACAATGTGAACTGAGGTCTAAGATGGCAGACATACAAGAAACAGAGGCATGTTCACACTAGCAAAAAAGAAGCAAGACAAAAATATATCTCATACCCTACCATAATTATATATAAATGTAAAGCAAAATTGCATAATAAATATAGGGTACTTAGTGAACTATTTTTGATCAAAAAAAGTATACAAGCCGTCCCACCAGCGGCAAGGTGACCCTAAATTGGGACGGTACCTATACTGCCTATATTAAAAACCTTACTGTATATCAAAGTTGAAGTAATGCATATAAAAGGGTAGACAAATAGGACCGGGTCCCAACTCCAGACCACCTAGGCCCGTGGTAAGCTACATATATACCAATCAGCTCAACAAAGGGCATGCCACACCCTTAAATTGCACAGAATGCAAACAAGTCAAAAAACCAGACAATGTGAACTGAGGTCTAAGATGGCAGACATACAAGAAACAGAGGCATGTTCACACTAGCAAAAAAGAAGCAAGACAAAAATATATCTCATACCCTACCATAATTATATATAAATGTAAAGCAAAATTGCATAATAAATATAGGGTACTTAGTGAACTATTTTTGATCAAAAAAAGTATACAAGCCGTCCCACCAGCGGCAAGGTGACCCTAAATTGGGACGGTACCTATACTGCCTATATTAAAAACTTTACTGTATATCAAAGTTGAAGTAATGCATATAAAAGGGTAGACAAATAGGACCGGGTCCCAACTCCAGACCACCTAGGCCCGTGGTAAGCTACATATATACCAATCAGCTCAACAAAGGGCATGCCACACCCTTAAATTGCACAGAATGCAAACAAGTCAAAAAACCAGACAATGTGAACTGAGGTCTAAGATGGCAGACATACAAGAAACAGAGGCATGTTCACACTAGCAAAAAAGAAGCAAGACAAAAATATATCTCATACCCTACCATAATTATATATAAATGTAAAGCAAAATTGCATAATAAATATAGGGTACTTAGTGAACTATTTTTGATCAAAAAAAGTATACAAGCCGTCCCACCAGCGGCAAGGTGACCCTAAATTGGGACGGTACCTATACTGCCTATATTAAAAACCTTGCCGCAAGGTTCTTTTTTGCTAATGTGAACATGCCTCTGTTTCTTGTATGTCTGCCATCTTAGACCTCAGTTCACATTGTCTGGTTTTTTGACTTGTTTGCATTCTGTGCAATTTAAGGGTGTGGCATGCCCTTTGTTGAGCTGATTGGTATATATGTAGCTTACCACGGGCCTAGGTGGTCTGGAGTTGGGACCCGGTCCTATTTGTCTACCCTTTTATATGCATTACTTCAACTTTGATATACAGTAAGGTTTTTAATATAGGCAGTATAGGTACCGTCCCAATTTAGGGTCACCTTGCCGCTGGTGGGACGGCTTGTATACTTTTTTTGATCAAAAATAGTTCACTAAGTACCCTATATTTATTATGCAATTTTGCTTTACATTTATATATAATTATGGTAGGGTATGAGATATATTTTTGTCTTGCTTCTTTTTTGCTAGTGTGAACATGCCTCTGTTTCTTGTATGTCTGCCATCTTAGACCTCAGTTCACATTGTCTGGTTTTTTGACTTGTTTGCATTCTGTGCAATTTAAGGGTGTGGCATGCCCTTTGTTGAGCTGATTGGTATATATGTAGCTTACCACGGGCCTAGGTGGTCTGGAGTTGGGACCCGGTCCTATTTGTCTACCCTTTTATATGCATTACTTCAACTTTGATATACAGTAAGGTTTTTAATATAGGCAGTATAGGTACCGTCCCAATTTAGGGTCACCTTGCCGCTGGTGGGACGGCTTGTATACTTTTTTTGATCAAAAATAGTTCACTAAGTACCCTATATTTATTATGCAATTTTGCTTTACATTTATATATAATTATGGTAGGGTATGAGATATATTTTTGTCTTGCTTCTTTTTTGCTAGTGTGAACATGCCTCTGTTTCTTGTATGTCTGCCATCTTAGACCTCAGTTCACATTGTCTGGTTTTTTGACTTGTTTGCATTCTGTGCAATTTAAGGGTGTGGCATGCCCTTTGTTGAGCTGATTGGTATATATGTAGCTTACCACGGGCCTAGGTGGTCTGGAGTTGGGACCCGGTCCTATTTGTCTACCCTTTTATATGCATTACTTCAACTTTGATATACAGTAAGGTTTTTAATATAGGCAGTATAGGTACCGTCCCAATTTAGGGTCACCTTGCCGCTGGTGGGACGGCTTGTATACTTTTTTTGATCAAAAATAGTTCACTAAGTACCCTATATTTATTATGCAATTTTGCTTTACATTTATATATAATTATGGTAGGGTATGAGATATATTTTTGTCTTGCTTCTTTTTTGCTAGTGTGAACATGCCTCTGTTTCTTGTATGTCTGCCATCTTAGACCTCAGTTCACATTGTCTGGTTTTTTGACTTGTTTGCATTCTGTGCAATTTAAGGGTGTGGCATGCCCTTTGTTGAGCTGATTGGTATATATGTAGCTTACCACGGGCCTAGGTGGTCTGGAGTTGGGACCCGGTCCTATTTGTCTACCCTTTTATATGCATTACTTCAACTTTGATATACAGTAAGGTTTTTAATATAGGCAGTATAGGTACCGTCCCAATTTAGGGTCACCTTGCCGCTGGTGGGACGGCTTGTATACTTTTTTTGATCAAAAATAGTTCACTAAGTACCCTATATTTATTATGCAATTTTGCTTTACATTTATATATAATTATGGTAGGGTATGAGATATATTTTTGTCTTGCTTCTTTTTTGCTAGTGTGAACATGCCTCTGTTTCTTGTATGTCTGCCATCTTAGACCTCAGTTCACATTGTCTGGTTTTTTGACTTGTTTGCATTCTGTGCAATTTAAGGGTGTGGCATGCCCTTTGTTGAGCTGATTGGTATATATGTAGCTTACCACGGGCCTAGGTGGTCTGGAGTTGGGACCCGGTCCTATTTGTCTACCCTTTTATATGCATTACTTCAACTTTGATATACAGTAAGGTTTTTAATATAGGCAGTATAGGTACCGTCCCAATTTAGGGTCACCTTGCCGCTGGTGGGACGGCTTGTATACTTTTTTTGATCAAAAATAGTTCACTAAGTACCCTATATTTATTATGCAATTTTGCTTTACATTTATATATAATTATGGTAGGGTATGAGATATATTTTTGTCTTGCTTCTTTTTTGCTAGTGTGAACATGCCTCTGTTTCTTGTATGTCTGCCATCTTAGACCTCAGTTCACATTGTCTGGTTTTTTGACTTGTTTGCATTCTGTGCAATTTAAGGGTGTGGCATGCCCTTTGTTGAGCTGATTGGTATATATGTAGCTTACCACGGGCCTAGGTGGTCTGGAGTTGGGACCCGGTCCTATTTGTCTACCCTTTTATATGCATTACTTCAACTTTGATATACAGTAAGGTTTTTAATATAGGCAGTATAGGTACCGTCCCAATTTAGGGTCACCTTGCCGCTGGTGGGACGGCTTGTATACTTTTTTTGATCAAAAATAGTTCACTAAGTACCCTATATTTATTATGCAATTTTGCTTTACATTTATATATAATTATGGTAGGGTATGAGATATATTTTTGTCTTGCTTCTTTTTTGCTAGTGTGAACATGCCTCTGTTTCTTGTATGTCTGCCATCTTAGACCTCAGTTCACATTGTCTGGTTTTTTGACTTGTTTGCATTCTGTGCAATTTAAGGGTGTGGCATGCCCTTTGTTGAGCTGATTGGTATATATGTAGCTTACCACGGGCCTAGGTGGTCTGGAGTTGGGACCCGGTCCTATTTGTCTACCCTTTTATATGCATTACTTCAACTTTGATATACAGTAAGGTTTTTAATATAGGCAGTATAGGTACCGTCCCAATTTAGGGTCACCTTGCCGCTGGTGGGACGGCTTGTATACTTTTTTTGATCAAAAATAGTTCACTAAGTACCCTATATTTATTATGCAATTTTGCTTTACATTTATATATAATTATGGTAGGGTATGAGATATATTTTTGTCTTGCTTCTTTTTTGCTAGTGTGAACATGCCTCTGTTTCTTGTATGTCTGCCATCTTAGACCTCAGTTCACATTGTCTGTTTTTTTGACTTGTTTGCATTCTGTGCAATTTAAGGGTGTGGCATGCCCTTTGTTGAGCTGATTGGTATATATGTAGCTTACCACGGGCCTAGGTGGTCTGGAGTTGGGACCCGGTCCTATTTGTCTACCCTTTTATATGCATTACTTCAACTTTGATATACAGTAAGGTTTTTAATATAGGCAGTATAGGTACCGTCCCAATTTAGGGTCACCTTGCCGCTGGTGGGACGGCTTGTATACTTTTTTTGATCAAAAATAGTTCACTAAGTACCCTATATTTATTATGCAATTTTGCTTTACATTTATATATAATTATGGTAGGGTATGAGATATATTTTTGTCTTGCTTCTTTTTTGCTAGTGTGAACATGCCTCTGTTTCTTGTATGTCTGCCATCTTAGACCTCAGTTCACATTGTCTGGTTTTTTGACTTGTTTGCATTCTGTGCAATTTAAGGGTGTGGCATGCCCTTTGTTGAGCTGATTGGTATATATGTAGCTTACCACGGGCCTAGGTGGTCTGGAGTTGGGACCCGGTCCTATTTGTCTACCCTTTTATATGCATTACTTCAACTTTGATATACAGTAAGGTTTTTAATATAGGCAGTATAGGTACCGTCCCAATTTAGGGTCACCTTGCCGCTGGTGGGACGGCTTGTATACTTTTTTTGATCAAAAATAGTTCACTAAGTACCCTATATTTATTATGCAATTTTGCTTTACATTTATATATAATTATGGTAGGGTATGAGATATATTTTTGTCTTGCTTCTTTTTTGCTAGTGTGAACATGCCTCTGTTTCTTGTATGTCTGCCATCTTAGACCTCAGTTCACATTGTCTGGTTTTTTGACTTGTTTGCATTCTGTGCAATTTAAGGGTGTGGCATGCCCTTTGTTGAGCTGATTGGTATATATGTAGCTTACCACGGGCCTAGGTGGTCTGGAGTTGGGACCCGGTCCTATTTGTCTACCCTTTTATATGCATTACTTCAACTTTGATATACAGTAAGGTTTTTAATATAGGCAGTATAGGTACCGTCCCAATTTAGGGTCACCTTGCCGCTGGTGGGACGGCTTGTATACTTTTTTTGATCAAAAATAGTTCACTAAGTACCCTATATTTATTATGCAATTTTGCTTTACATTTATATATAATTATGGTAGGGTATGAGATATATTTTTGTCTTGCTTCTTTTTTGCTAGTGTGAACATGCCTCTGTTTCTTGTATGTCTGCCATCTTAGACCTCAGTTCACATTGTCTGGTTTTTTGACTTGTTTGCATTCTGTGCAATTTAAGGGTGTGGCATGCCCTTTGTTGAGCTGATTGGTATATATGTAGCTTACCACGGGCCTAGGTGGTCTGGAGTTGGGACCCGGTCCTATTTGTCTACCCTTTTATATGCATTACTTCAACTTTGATATACAGTAAGGTTTTTAATATAGGCAGTATAGGTACCGTCCCAATTTAGGGTCACCTTGCCGCTGGTGGGACGGCTTGTATACTTTTTTTGATCAAAAATAGTTCACTAAGTACCCTATATTTATTATGCAATTTTGCTTTACATTTATATATAATTATGGTAGGGTATGAGATATATTTTTGTCTTGCTTCTTTTTTGCTAGTGTGAACATGCCTCTGTTTCTTGTATGTCTGCCATCTTAGACCTCAGTTCACATTGTCTGGTTTAAAGAAACTGGCTCGCATGAGGACTTCCCCAGGAAAGGAAGACCAAGAGTCACCTCTGCTTCTGAGGATAAGTTTATCCGAGTCACCAGCCTCAGAAATCACAGGTTAACAGCAGCTCAGATTAGAGACCCGGTCAATGCCACACAGAGTTCTAGCAGCAGACACTTCTCTTCAACAACTGTTAAGAGGAGACTTTGGGCAGCAGGCCTTCATGGTAAAATAGCTGCTAGGAAATCACTGCTAAGGACAGGCAACAAGCAGAAGAGACTTGTTTGGGCTAAAGAACACAAGGAATGGACATTAGACCAGTGGAAATCTGAGCTTTGGTCTGATGAGTCCAAATTTGAGATCTTTGGTTCCAACCACCGTGTTTTTGTGCGACGCAGAAAAGGTGAAAGAATGGACTCTACATGCCTGGTTCCCACCGTGAAGCATGGATGAGGAGGTGTGATGGTGTGGGGGTGCTTTGCTGGTGACACTGTTGGGGATTTATTCAAAATTGAAGGCATACTGAACAAGCATGGCTATCACAGCATCTTACAGCGGCATGCTATTCCATCTGGTTTGCGTTTAGTTGGACCATCATTTATTTTTCAACATGACGATGAACCCAAACACACCTCCAGGCTGTGTAAGGGCTATTTGACCAAGAAGGAGAGTGATGGGGTGCTACACCAGATGACCTGGCCTCCACAGTCACCAGACTTGAACCCAATCAAGATGGTTTGGGGTGAGCTGGACCGCAGAGTGAAGGCAAAAGGGCCAACAAGTGCTAATCATCTCTGGGAATTCCTTCAAGATTGTTGGAAGACCATTTCCGGTGACTACCTCTTGAAGCTCATCAAGAGAATGCCAAGAGTGTGCAAAGCAGTTATCAAAGCAAAAGGTGGCTACTTTGAAAAACCTAGAATATAAGACATATTTTCAGTTGTTTCACACTTTTTTGTTAAGTATATAATTCCACATGTGTTAATTCATAGTTTTGATGTCTTCAGTGTGAATGTACAATTTTCATAGTCATGAAAATACAGAAAAATCTTTAAATGAGAAGGTGTGTCCAAACTTTTGGTCTGTACGGTACCTTTTTTTTTTGCGGGACAAGTTGTTCTTTTGATTGACATCATTTATTTTACCATATCGTGTACTGGAAAACGGGAAAAAAATTCCAAGTGCGGTGAAATTGCAAAAAAGTGCATTTCCACAATTGTAATTTTTTTTTTTTATTTACCATGTTCACTAAATGCTAAAGCTGACCAGCCATTATGATTCCCAGGTCAGTACGAGTTCATAGATACCAAACATGTATTGGTTCTTTTATATGTGAGTGGTGAAAAAAAAAATCAGAAGTTTGTAAAAAAAAAATTAAAAAAAATCGCTTATGTCGCCATTTTCCGAGACCCGTAGCATCTCCATTTTTCGGGTCTAGGGCCAGGTTAGGGCTTATTTTTTGCGCCCTCAGCGGACGTTTTTATTTATATAATTTTGAGGTAGATACAATGTTTTGATCGCCTGTTATGTTTGCGGAGGCAAAAAAAGAAAAACATAATTCTGGAGTTTAGATTTTTTTTGTCGTTACGCCGTTTACCGATCTGATTAATTTACTTTATATTTTGATAGATCGGAGATTTCTGAATACAGCGATACCAAATATGCGTATATTTTTTTAATGGTTTTATTTTCAATAGGGCAAAAGGGCGTGATTTAAACCTTTATGTTTTTTAAAACTTTTTTTACTTTTTACTGGCAGCAATAGTCCTCTTAGGAGACTTGAAGCTGCAATCATCTGATTACCTGTGCTACACATAGCAGGGCTTCAGCACTGCTATGTATAGCAGAAATCACAATCTCCTATGAATGCCGGCCACAGGGGATCTACAATGACAGCCAGGGGTCTTCTGCAGACCCCCGGCTGTCATGACAACACATTGGCACCCCGCAATCACATGACAGGGACGCCTATGGGTGTGTCTTGTGACGAGCTTCTGGCAGGTGTGTATTAAATGCCACTGCTAGTGATTGACAGCGGTATTTAACTGGTTAACAGCTGCGGGTGGATCTCGGATCCGACTGCGGCTGTTAAAGGCACATGACAGCTCATGAGATCAGCAGTCATGTGCAGGGAAAGATGCAGGCTCAGTGACAGATTTTTTTTTTTTTTACAGTTTTCTCCTTCATTCTATTTCACGCATGTCTGTAATAAAAAATATATATTTAAAGAAAATCTATAAAATGACCTTTCGACCGCCCGAAGCTTGATGGAATTCATGCCTTTTAACACATCCATCATACTGGGGAGCTGATCCACACTGCCTTTCTCTGAAGCCTCACTTTCCGTCGGGCTGCATTTGTGAGAAGCTTTACGTTCTCTTATAATATCAAGTGCAGATTTTAGTTGGGAAGATGGGACTGGGGGTGGTGGAGGAGGAGGAGGAGGAGGAGGAGGAGGGGGCAGCGGAGCTACTGGGGTTGTAAATTGCAAAAACTGTGCGGAAAGTGGTGGAGAAGCTGAAGATGGGGGTGAGAGGGCATTACCTGGGCAGCTAAATGAGCACATTGATTCTGTATCTGAGAAACAAAAACGAGATCAAATCATACCAAATACATAGCAAAAGCTTGACCTGTTTAACCCATTAAGTGATTTATAAGGATTACAAAAACAATGGCTTACGAGACTGTGCGGCTTGTGACGGTTGTAGGGCAACAATGGCAGCAATCTGTACTCTCTGCTGCAGCAGCTCATCTTCCAAAGCTGAAAGGCATGATCGTCTGCAGGAAGGAGACTCTTTTCACACACTCTCCTGGCCAACATCATAGTCAGAAATCCTGAGTCTGAATTATTCGGGTCCATTGACTTGTTGGATGGAAGATCGTGTCTGATGTTACTAAAGGGAATCTGTCACCAGGTTTATGCTACCTCATCTGAGAGCAGCATGATGTGGGGGCCGAGACCCCGAATCCAGTGATGTTACTGGGCTCCTTGCTGTAGTTTTGATAAATCATTGTGACGCGCCCCCTGGGCCATGTTGTGCTGCGTTGCGCATGCGGGGGATACCCGGAGCCGGATCTGACAGGGGTAGTAGTCCTCGTGGCGGTGACCCGGTCCGTGCCCAGGGTGGTCAAACTAAGAGGCAGTGCTCGGCATTAAGATGTTATAGAGTTCGACTACGCCACCCGTTGATTGCAGCTATGAAGCCGCCGCTGCAGGGCAGACCGCTGAGGCCGGTGGTGTGGTTGTGCAGCGTGGATGGTATAACCCCCAACGGGAGAGGTATAGCCTCAGGGCAGCTGGTGAAGCAGGGAATGATGATAGTGGTAGTGGTGTGACAAGGAAGCTCAGAGACGTGCATTGCAGTTTTCACAGCTTTACTCACAGTTGGTATTCAGATCACTTCGGCCAAGAGTGACCACCCGAGCCGTGCTGCGTCCACCAGGTGCGGGACTCGGCCAACTCCCAGGCAGTTCCAGAGCGTGGTCCTGAGCTCCCCTCTCTTCCTTCCTACTGGCCGTCCCCACCAGGGATCCACCTTTGTCCAGCTCCCTCGAGCCTTCTGGTGGTGAAACCTTTCCCGGCTTCCCTGACCCTATACGTGGTATGCCTTCCTGGTGGATATGGCGAGGGGTCGCGCCAAAACTTGTCCACGACCTCCGGTTCCTGGCTGAGGATAATTGGCCTCCACCAGTTTGGGATCCGGTACCCTGTTCTGCCAACCCTTCACCCGTTAACTCGTGGGATCTCAGGGTTCCCTCTTCTCTTGCATCTCTGGGCCTCTCCTGGTGTTTCTGTTCCTCCTTCTTCTCCTTTCTCTCTCTCTCTGCTTCAGGCCTCCTCTCCAGGCCTGGCTCTGGAGCTGGGCCCAGACTGAGCCACAGCTCCCTGTCAGCCCTCTCTGGCTGAGCTCCTCTCTGCACAGAGCAGACCAAAAAGACCTTGTCCTAAGATGGTGCCCACCTTATATACTCCCTCTGACACCTGAGCCCAGGTGACAAGCACCCAATGGGCTCCTACCTATGCCCAGAGTCCCTCCCCTATCTGCTCCTACACCACTAGGATGTTCCTCCCCCCTCCCCACTCCAGCCGGGGACAGAAGCTGTCGTACCTGCACATCTATCTGGTGGGAGTACCGTTGGTCTGTCCCCCGGAAATGGGGTGAGTGTGGTGCATGCAGCTAACTGAGCCCAGTTCCACACTCCATCCTTACCCGGGAGTGGAATACCACACCTCTGGATCGAGGTGCAATACCCCTGTAGCAGCCGAGTCCTCGGGGTGCTACAATTGTGTTATCTGCTGCAGCTCTGCTAGTCCTCTCAATGATCAGCTCCTGCTATGCAGTCCTTAATATTCATGAGCTCAGGCTAACCATGTCCCTCTCCACTGTCAGCGTTGTCTATGCACAGTGTAGACAGAAAGCTGTAAATCAGTGGTGCAGGCAGGGCTGTGGAGTCGGTAAGCCAAACCTCCGACTCCTCAATTTCCATGACACCGACTCCAACTCTGACTCCAACACCCTCATACATGGCTCATGTTTAAGAGATAAATTTACTGTAGCACAGATTCATCTCAGCTAAAAGTCTAGACCCTTAGATCAAGAATAGGACAGACATTTATAGGACATTTCATAACTTTCCCAAATCCTTATGAAATAATATTCTCCACAAACTGCATTGAACTACTACACCCAATTTGTTATATATTTTAGGAGTCGGAGTCGGTCCATTTTATCACGACTCCGACTCCACAGCTCTGGGTGCAGGTGGGGTTAGACTGAGCTCATACAATATGGGAGAAGACAATCAGAGCTCACCAGAAGTAAGAAGTATCTTGGTATATTTATTTGTCTTATTAGTCACACCAAACGAAGCAGCACAATAACAGGAAATGGTCGGCACCTGCATGCACCCACGCTCTCCTGTAACAGGTCAGCTGCTATTTTTTAGCCAACAAAAATACCAAGACCCTTATGGTGAGTGTCATCTTTCTTCTCCCATATTGTATTACTGGGCCATTTACTATTGTCACTGAGCATCATCTATGTAATTACCTGACAGAGGCCATAATGATAATTGATCAGTGTCATATATACTCAAGCCGTTACAGTAGTAGCCTAACCAGTGTCTACACATACTTACATATATATATTGTAAGGCAGTGCTAGTCATCACGCTGGGGGACCCTCGCTTCACCGGGTCAATTAAAGCACACATGCAACGTTTTCCAGTAACATGAAATCCAGCAGTTTATTACACTTCATAACTGCTTATCACACAGTCCATCTCAGTGGCTCACTGGCATGTTTACACACATAACATCCAAGAGCCTTTCAAGTGGCAGACAGGCCCACTTGGCTCCAGTTACAGCCTTCAGCCAAGTAACTATATCAATGTCCATATAACGCACCACTTTTACCTTTTGCCGGGTCTAGCGGTTTCCATCAGATTTGTTCTGCCACAGCTGTGGCTTTACGGCTTCCCAGATGGGGGTCTCCAGCCCTCTTACCTTCCAAGGCTACTGGCATCTCTTTGCACACACAAGGAAACCAGCCTCTGCCTTTCAGGACTCTTGTCTTCCAAGCCTCTTGCCCTCCAAGGCTACTGGCATCTCTTATACACAAGGATCCTGCCTTTGCCTTTCAGGCTTCACCCGGCTTCACTAGGCCTCACACTCTAATGGTGTCCCACACACGGGGAACAGGCCTCATGCCTTTCACACCCTGTTTCAAAAGCACCAAGATTTATATATCCTCCAGTGCACACAGGTCCTGTGCTGATGTCACAATCATGTGATCAGTCCTTCTGTGTGCACAGGACCTGTGATGATGTCACAGTCATGTGATCAGTCACCTGAGGGAGAGGTACATGGTCAGCCAGAACACACCCTGGACCATTACAGTAATGCCGCAAGCCGCTGCATTACATATCCCCCCTCTGTTCAAACTTGTGGGGTTGAACACATAATATACACAATCACATTATAACCCACAGTTCACACAGAGACCAAGTACTTGACAATTGCGCTGCTCAGCCCCTGGAACACTAATCATCAACATTAGCCCATTCCTTAGGGACCTACCTTCTGTCATTGTCACTGCCTTCGTCAAGTCAAATTTCTGGGTCGTAACCTTGTCAGACCTCCCCCGCTCCCAATGGTCAGTCGTAACCTTGTCAGACCTCCCCCCGCTCCCAGCGGTCAGTCGTAACCTTGTCAGACCTTCCCCACTCCCAGCGGTCGGTCGTAACCTTGTCAGACCTCCCCCGCTCCCAGCGGTCAATACAGCAGTGTGACTCACATACCCTGGTATCTAAGGTCCGGTTCGACTCCCTACTGTCCCGTACTCTATTGGGTCGTTTGTATGGGCCACTCAGACCTGAGTTACTGGAAGTCTCACTACCTCTAAACCCACGCCCACTATCCTCAGGACATCTTGGAAAGTCTCTAACTTCTACTGTAGCCGTTCTATTATTTGAAGGGTCCTTTCTCTGTCTGGTCTCACAATTTCTAGACGGCTGCCATCTTCTGCTGCTCAGGCGATTCTGTCTTTCCACTCGCAGTCTAGCGAGATTCAACTGTTCTACCTCTCGCAGGTAGGTCACTCGGTACTCCAACAGTATGCGAATATATAAAAGACTTTCTTCTGTTCCTACAGCGGAGAATGACACCATGCCGTCTTCATCTGGTACCGAGTCCTGTCGATCACGTGGACTGCTTACTTTCATCACACCGGACTTCTTTACCATCATCTGCATGGCTCGGCCATTTCCCACAATGAGCTTTCTTACCAGAGCATGAGGCACCCAGATGACCTCTTCATGCAGACTTTGAGCTTTACTCATAAGCTCCAGTTGTCTAATGGCTTGTTTCGTCTTCAACCGGACAAACCGCTTTGTGCGAATACATCGCCAGTGCATGTTACTTAGGATAGCCACCCTCTTCATTGTGACTTCGGTTGTGGACAGGACCAACAGCTGTTTAGCTTCTGAGGTCGAGTATACCTTACAGGCTCCCATGGCCTTCTTAAACTCTTCATGCACGGACTCACTGGTGCATTCTTCTCTCAAATCCTCGGGTACATCTATGAGGCACTTGTACCGAGACATTTCTGTTTCACCAGTGGTTTTCAGTCGATCAACCGGCTCAGGTTTCAGGGGGAACTGACTTTCAGCTTCTTCACCCTGTATGCTTCCCCTGAGCTGACTCACAGCTACAAATTCAAGAATTTTCGTCTTGACCTCTTCTTCCTCTAGCTCAGCCACTCGCCTCTCTGCAACCAATCTCTGAAGCTCTTCCGGCTTCAACTGCTCCTTTATCAGCAGAATTTTCTCAGAGCTCTCTGTCTCCAATGCGCCCACTCGGCTCTCGACAGCCAGTCTCTCAAGCTTCTCTTGCTTCCAATGGGCTTGTAGCAACTCCTTGAGTTCCTTGATCTTGGCTCTCACATCCACCGAATCACCCAAGCTCGCATTATCTGAAGAGGCATTTGCTTCATACCTCCCTTCTTCGATGGACTCCTCCATCTTTTTCCGCTCAGCTTCCATCTTGCTGATTCTTTCCTTAAGGCACGTCTCTGCCCTCTGGAGATTATCAGAGAACGTCTGCAGCTCCTTCACCTGAGCTACCAGACCTAGGGTCTTTCTGCGGAGATCATCATTTTCATCACGGGTGTCCTGTAGAGTGGTCTCAACCACTTGGCGCATGTGCTCTGCATCAGCCTTATCCTCCTCTAGTTTTTTCTTAACCTTGAGGAGATCCTCATAGTCTCTCTTAATTTGTTGCAGTTCCTTACTGAGTTCACTACACTCCTTCTTGGATTCACACAGCTTCTGGTTGAACTGTTCGCGCAGTCGTTCTAGGTTTTGATCACGTCCAGAAACTTCATCCTGCAGCGCCTCTTTTAGGGCAGACAGCTCCCTATCCTTCTGGTGTAGACCCTAATCCAGCTTTTGCTTCACTTGCCTCAGCTCTAACCATACCAGGGAGAAGCGATCTTTCACCTCTCACAACTCATCTTCACACTCCGCTTTGTCAAGCTCCAATTGAGAAACCTCCTCTTTATTTCTCTGAAACCTTTCTTTCCATTTGTTGATTTCCTCGCGGCTTTCTTCCAGTTCTCGCTGCAAGTTCCTTACAACCTTGTTTATTTTCTGCTGTTCAGACTCCAGGCTCAGCTGGTCTGAGGACACGTTCTCCAGGTTTTCCCTTCGTTGCAGCATGTCACGCTGACACTGCTGCCTGATAGGCTCCAGCTCTTGGTCATGACTGGCCGCCTCCTCTTTCAGGGCTGTCGGATCCTGATCCTTCTGTCTCAGTACTGTATCGGAGGTTGCTACTGGCAACGTCACCTCCTCTTCTTCTAAAAGAGGATCCAAACTCGGAATAAAGGCACACAGCCTTGCATTTTCTTTATTTGCCCTTTCAGCAAAATCTACAGGAGCAACTTTTTTGTGGCCTTTGTGCCATCGACGACGAGAGTGGGACTCTCTCCCCTCATCTAGCCCCTCCTGACTGAACTCTCTTTCTACTTTCATAGTGTCACCGTCAGTTGTGGGGTCTGTGTCACTCCCCATGGAGTTGTGGGCCAACAAGTCACCTCCCACCTTGACGTCAACCCCTTCTACTGAAGCTACCCCGTTATCAATGGTTAAATTGTCATTTTTAGGCGGTACCAACCCACAACCAGTAACAAATTTTAGTTTTCTATACTCCATGCTCTTTTGAAAATCCGCCCCTTTTTGAAACTCCCCCCCTTTTTGGACACCCACACCTGTAGGGGGATTTTTACAAAAAAAATCAGCAATAGTCTTAGGACCCAATTCACAACATCTCTTACCACCTCCCCGGGCACTCTGGGACAATAATGGCGCCCCAGAAGAACTCACATAATGGTCCGTTGTCGCCTTTCTGTAAAGGGCCAACAGCTCCTGCCCTTCCTGCACCATGACCTGCTGTCGTTTCTCAAATGCCTGCGGCTGCGATTTTAACAGGCACTTTAATTGCTCAATAGCTTCAGTCTCATTTGCTGCTCCCTTCACAGCCATCTTTATCTGTTCCTGCATTGCTTCAGGACACTCCATTTCGCTCCAAACCATTTGCAGACGGTCATCTAACCCCTTCTCCATTCGGTCTAGAGGTACTGAACCATTCATGGTCATCACGGTACACTGTTCACACTAGACACTTCACACTGCTCTCCCCGGAAAATTTTCATGGTCCTGCTGAGCCACAGCAAACCAGGTTTGAGTGCGAGGACAATTTTTGTAACCCTGCCGAGTTACAGCCAGATGCTTTAATCTTCGTGACCCCGCCCAGCCACAGCAAACCAGGTTTGAGTGCGAGGACAATTTTTGTAACCCCGCTGAATTACAACAAGATGCTTTAATCTTCGTGACCCAGCCGAGCCACAACAAGATGCTTGTATCCACACTCGTCGTCCTGTGCCGTTACCCCTAGCAACCGGGCTGCAGTTGCCCCTAGCAACCGGGCTGCAGTTGCCGCATTCTCCAACCACATGTAAGGCAGCGCTAGTCATCACGCTGGGGGACACTCGCTTCAGCGGGTCAATTAAAGCACATATGCAACGTTTTCCAGTAACATGAAATCCAGCAGTTTATTACACTTCATAACTGCTTATCACACAGTCCATCTCAGTGGCTCACCGGCATGTTTACACACATAACAACCAAGAGCCTTTCAAGTGGCAGCCAGGTCCACTTGGCTCCAGTTACAGCCTTCAGCAAAGTAACTATATTAATGTCCATATAACGCACCGCTTTTACCTTTTGCCGGGTCTAGCAGATTCCATCAGATTTGTTCTGCCACAGCTGTGGCTTTAAGGCTTCCCAAGCCCTGATCTCAATACTATGGAAAATTTATGGGCAAAGCTGAAAAGGCAGGTGCAGGCAAAGCGACCTACAAACCTTGATCAGTTACACCAGTTTTGTCAGGAGCAGTGATGAGTGAGCATGCTCGCTACTGCTCGGTGCTCGCCCGAGCATCTCGGCAGTTTTGTCTGCTGTTGCTGTTAGATATTTCTAGAAATAGGCCCAGGTCTCAGGGGCCAGGAATAATTTTTTGGGGCATCTTAATCCTCATTATTTGCTTAAAAAGCAATCCAGAGAACACCGTTGTTCTGCGCCATTTGCGTGTTGGCACTGCAGAATACAGCCAGTTCCTTTCCATATTACAGCGCTAAAAATCCAGCTATTTAAAACTGTGGTTTGTCCGTCACACGGATCACATATAATTGTGCTGACAATACTGCCATTTCTGGCCTCCATTAAAATTTTGTTTCAGTGTGTCAGGGAAGAAATTGACAACAGTTTGCTGTTCAAAATAGTTAACTACATGCCAGGTATTTAAAACTGTGTTTTCTCCGTCACACGGATCACATATACGTTTTCAGACAATACTGCCATTTCTGGCCTCCATTAAAAATTTGTTTCAGTCTGTCAGTGAAGCAATTTACAACAGTTTGCTGTTAAAAATAGTTACCTACAGGCCAGGTATTTAAAACTGTGGTTTCTCCGTCACACGGATTACATAAAACTTCGCTCCAAATTCAGCCATTTGTAGTGAGTGTGGAAGTGTGGCGCCCCTGAGGGTTCAGTCGCCACAGCGGTACTGCACTTCACCCAGAGGTATGGCATCTCCTTCTCTCAGGTAAGGATGGAGTGCTGCCCGGGACCCTAACACCTGCACCCAACACTACACTACTCCAGACCATCTGGAAGGGCAATATGCACTGCTTTCTGCTGCCCCTGGCTGGAGTGGGGGGGACCAAACTGATGGGGAACCATGTAGTGGGTGTGGGTGGAGGACGCAGATCAGGGGAGCACTTGAAGAAGAGGCATATATATATAGGGAAGCCATATTTTTAGAGAGTTGAACGAAGAGAGAGGGAGTGTGAGGACGTCGGGAGCGGAGGCTTTTCAGGAGCTCCACTCGGGAGGCAGGTCTGGCCTGTCATGGCCAAGACTGAGAGAGGAGTGGGAGCAAGAGAGAAAGGCTCCAGGAGCAAAAGGGGTCCCACTGGGTACGGTGAGTGCCGGACCGTCACCCGTATGCCCGAATCTGCCAGGCGGTAGAGGGATCAGGCCACAAGAAGGAAACCGGTCCCTGGGCTAGCCAAGTTACTTTAAGTCTCAGCTAGAAAACCGGAGGCTTCTGCACTTTCAAGGTGCAGTTGCCACATCCGCACCTAAGCCACCGAAAAGGGCATCAAGTAAGGTCCGGGAACTTCAAGTTGCCAGAGGGATCCCAAGGTACCTGATCGGTACTTTGTGTGGCGGGGAACAGGGCAGGAGGGAGAGACCCAGCACGGGAAGTCGGCTAAGAAAGGAACATACAGAAAGGGGTCCCATTAAGTGCCCTTGAGATACTTGAGGGAGTGCTGGACCCCTGCCTGGTGAACGCAGCGCGACGTGGGAGGCTGTCACCTGTACAGGCAACCTGAGGAACTTGATAACTGTGAGTAAACTCGGACGACTGCACCCCACTGTCTCAATCAGTTATTGCTGCTATGTTATCACTCCTGCACTACAACGCCCAGCATTACCATCTGCACCTACACTGCCGTGGAGCTGAGCTCTGCCTGTGGAGAGCCGCACCAACCCAGCTGCCCTAACATCTGCTCCAGAGGTCTGCAGCAGCGCTGGTACTCATTACCAGGAACCACAAGTGACGTCACGAGACCAAACTATTATTCATCCCTTCAAGCAACAACCCCCTTTTTAAAGAGTGACTCCAGTGTACGGGCCTGTGTGTCGACTGCCGTGACATCCCAAGAAGGTAAAGGCCCGGGTACCGAGTCCCCCATATCCCCCTGGGTGAGTCAGAAGATATTGTCCTCCATTTAAAATGGACAAGGCACTTGGCAAGGGACAGGGAACTGGACATGATGGTGATGATGCATGCAGACGCTGAAGCCGAGGCCGTGGGCAAACTGAAATTGTGCCACAACAAACACCCACATCTTCTCGCCTGACCTTCTCGTCCCAATTCTTAGGGGACCGCAGCACACCACTATTGAACCAAGAGCAGTGTCAAAAGGTTGTTTGTTGGATAGCGGATAATGCTTCCAGTCACTTTGCCACCACCACCACCACCCTGTCTTCCACACGGCCAACTCTCAGTAGCCGTGAGTCTGGACTGCATATTCCTCACCCTAATCCTCCTTCCTCCCACCATGCCGAGTGCCCAGAGACAACTGATCCCACACTTGGAGACTCCGAAGAGCTGTTCACTTTTCCATTTAAAGATTCGGGCCTCTCGCCCGGTCCACTTGAAGCAGGGCAAGAGGAGATCGGATGTAGCGATGCCCAAATGTTTGAGCAGCCATGGGGATGGTGGGAAAGTGTCGCAAGAGGTGGATGATGATGAGACACAACTGACAGAAAGTTAAGAAGAAGACCAGGGTGCAGAAGTGGAACACGAGGTGGTGGATGATATAGTAACTGACCCTAGCTGGTAGGAGGACATGCAGAGCGAGGACAGCAGCACACAGGGGGAGGGAGGCAGAGCACCCCAACAGGCAGGAAGAAGCAGTGTGGTGGCCACAGACAGAGGCAGGCAACCGTGCCCCGTAACACCAACACGAAGGAAGTTGCCAGTACAACTGTTAGGTCTTCCTGAGTCTGGTTGTTTTTTAAACACTCTGCCGATAACTCCAAAAAGGCCATTTGCACCACCTGCCAGGCCAGCATCAGCAGGGGTAGCAAAACTAGTAAGCCTATCTGCCTAACATATAATACATGGTCAGCAAATCCCTATAGTAGAAGTAAAACCAAAAAGATCTATTTTGGAGAGAGAAATTCGAATGTGAAAGAGAAAAGATTTTTTTCCCCCCTATACAGGTAATGATTTTAGTCTACTTATAAGTACTCTCCAAACAGACACACATGAGGGATTTAAATGATAAATATATACTGTACTTTATTGAAAAAATATTAATATCATAAAAATTACAATAGTGAAGGACAAAATGAGGGCAACAAGGGAAGGTGGGAGAAGACAGCTAGAGAGTAGTGGAGTAGGGTGGATAATGTAGCAAAGAGACTAACACCCCAAAATGTAAATATGCTGCCAATGGATGAAAATCCTAACACTGACCATATCTGGTGATAATGGTTACAAATCCTATGAGGGAAGCTGAGAAAATATCTAGCATAAGACTGATAGCCCTGTATATAAAATACATACAGGTAGATACCAGAGCGGTTACATGCAATCAAATGAGCAATAAATCATAATAGTTACGCTATGAAATGTACGTGTCAGTAAATCATGAATACAGGCATTAAGCTTCCATTACCTTGAGTCATGTCAATGGGATCTAAGGCAGCGTGGGAGAGAATGCTGGGGGTGTAAAGCAGCCTCGACGCGCGTTTTTCCCGGAAGTGGCTTCGTCAGGAGGCGTGGTTATCATGAGGAGAGGGGACACCTTATGTACCAGAATGTACCAATCGGAATTCGGTACGTTGTAATGTCCCGCCCCTGGCGATGACGCGGACGCCCGCGCGTCACACGCGGCCAGGAAGGGGCTGGAGTACCTCCCACATTACACAGCAACGCGGCCCGTCGGAGACGCCGCCGGGACGGAGGCATATGCACACAGAGACAGGTGTGTTAAGGTTCAGAGGGCGCATCAGAAAGCCTGAATGAGCAGGCAACAGGCTGTGGGAGGCTCAGCACCACGCAAACACACAGAGTGGCCACCTCACTGCGTCGCAAAGTGCTGGGCGTCCATCAGCGCTAAAGCAACAGTCATGAGCAGCCCTGAATGGTAGGGGGGGGCATATTAATATCTCTGTATAGGGGGGAAAAAAATCTTTTCTCCTTAACATTCAAATTTCTCTCTCCAAAATAGATCTTTTTGGTTTTGTAGCATAACTAGAAGCCTGACCATCACCAGCATGTTCAGGCACATGGCAGCAAAGCACCCCACTAAGTGAGCTGAACACCAGGGTCTAGAAACAGTGTCTGCAGGTGACACCACTGCTTCTTCCGCTGTTGTGCATGCACCCCAATCCCCTCTCCATGGCGCATGCCAAGATGCCTCCTGCCCTGCACCTGTCGTTGCACACTCTCAAGTAGCAGCATCAGGAAGCACGTCGACGTCCTTGTTCAAGCACAGCATTCAGTAGTCCATACCCCAGTGCTTGGAACGTAAGCGCAAATATGCAGCCAATGCCCCACAGGCCACACTAGTAAATTCCAACATTTCACGACTGCTTGCGCTTGAAATGTTGCCTTTTAGGCTCGTGGAGATGGAAGCATTCCGCAACCTGATGGCGGCAGCCATTCCTCGGTACTCGGTGCCCAATCGCCACTATTTCTCCCGGTGTGCTGTCCCCGCATTACACAAGCACGTGTCCCAAAACATTAGCCGTGCCTTCAACAACGCAGTTACTGGGAAAGTCCACCTAACCACAGACACGTGGACAAGTGCTTGTGGGCAGGGACGGTATATCTCGCTGATGGCACACTGGGTAAACATAGTGGAAGCCGGGACGCAGTCGGATCTTGGAATTTAACACGTCCTCCCGACGTCAAGGATCGCGGGCCCTAGATCAATCAGGGTTGCCCCAACAGTCTACAGCTCCTGCACCTCCTCCTCTTCAGCCTCCATCTCTGAAATGACTACATCAGTCACAAGCTGGAAGCACTGCAGCACTGCCTCGGCCAAGCGGCAACAGGCTGTGCCAAAGCTAATATGCGTAGGTGACAAACCCCACAATGCTGAAGAGTTGTGGACAGCTCTGAAAGAGCAGGCAGATCTGTGGCTCACACCACTGAACCTACAGCCAAGCATGGTCTTGTGACAATGGCCGGAACCTGATGGCGCTCTGAGGCGAGGCGAGCTCACACACGTACCATGCCTGGCCCATGTGCTTAATCTCGTGGTTCAGCGATTTCTCAAATCCTACCCGGAGCTGCCGGATCTGCTTGTCAAAATACGCCACCTGTGTGCCCATTTTAGAAAGTCAGCTACAGCTTCCGCTGCACTTGACGTGCTTCAGCAGCGTTTGCAGCTTCCGGCTCACAGACTGCTGTGTGATGTCCCCACGCATTGGAACTCAACACTGCAGATGTTGGGAAGGATTTGTGAGCAGAAGAGGGCAGATATTGAGTACCAGCATCAACAAGGCCATCGGTATTCAGTTCAGACTCCACACATAAGACCTCAGGAGTGGACATGGATGTCAGACATATGTACCATCCTCCAAAACTTTGAGAACTTCACCAAGATGGTGAGCGGCGATGACGCCATAATTAGTGTAACATACCTGGTGGTGGGCTTGCATGCTGCACCATCTCTCACTGTGCAAGATCGCAAACTCAATCTTCAGTCCAGTCTGCTAGCCTGGCTTCTATTCATGCTGTCTGTTTGTCTCTGTTCTGACTGCTTAGGGCGGCGGCCCGGTTACTTCCTGTTTCTTGTAGCTGCTGTGGGCACACCCCTAATGCGTCCTCAGCCTATTGCTGTCTGTCACTGGATATTTAAACCAGCTTCACCTGGAAGCTGGTGCCTGAGCAACTCTATCATTCAGTGTGCTCCTTGACTCTGAATGTGCCAGGTCCTGTTCTGTTTCTCTTGCCTGTCTGTCTGCCTTCCTGGAGGCTGTATTTCCAGGCCTGTCTGAACACGCTCCTAGCCTGTTCGTCCCGCCTTCTAGGGGCCGCATACCTAGATCTGTTATCTGTGTTTTCTTGCCTGTCTGTCCGCCTTCCTGGAGGCTGTATTTCCAGGCCAGTCTGAACTCGCTCCTATCCTGTTCGTTCCGCCTTTTCTGGGGGCCGCATACCCAGACTCGCTCCTGTATCTCGCTGCAGTGTCAGTTCCTGTCTGAACACTCAGTTCCTGTCTAAACACTCTCCTAGCCTGTTACCTGTCTTTATGTTCATACCTTCCCTTTTTCTGCAGAGTCTGAACCTGCACCTAACTCTTACTCATTGTCGCTGTACTTCCGTTTGTGAGTTTAGAGTACACTCGCTACTTCATTGCAAGTATCTTGTGTGTATCTGGTTCTGCCTTTCTCTTCCAGTCTGTTCCGTGTGAACAGTGCCCTGTCTGCTCTGCTCTGCCTTTGCTCACCGCTCCAGCGGTTTATCTCTGCTGTGCCTTGTTCACCGCTCCGGTGGTTCCTGCCCGCTCTGCCTTGCTCACCGCTCCGGCGGTTTCTGCCCACTCTGCCTTGCTCACCGCTCCGGCGGTTCCTGCCTGCTCTGCCTTGCTCACCGCTCCGGTGATTCCTGCCTGCTCCGTCTTGTTTACCGCTCCGGCGGTTCCTGCCTGCTCTGCCTTGCTCACTGCTCCAGCGGTTCCTGCCTGCTCTGCCTTGCTCACCGCTCCGGCGGTTCCTGCCTGCTCTGCCTTGCTCACCGCTCTGGCGGTTTCTGCCCGCTCTGTCTTGCTCCCCGCTCCAGCGGTTTCTGCCCGCTCTGTCTTGCTCACCGCTCCGGCGGTTTCTGCCCACTCTGCCTTGCTCACCGCTCCGGCGGTTCCTGCCTGCTCTGCCTTGCTCACCGCTCCGGCGGTTCCTGCCTGCTCCGTCTTGTTTACCGCTCCGGCGGTTCCTGCCTGCTCTGCCTTGCTCACTGCTCCAGCGGTTCCTGCCTGCTCTGCCTTGCTCACCGCTCCGGCGGTTCCTGCCTGCTCTGCCTTGCTCACCGCTCTGGCGGTTTCTGCCCGCTCTGTCTTGCTCCCCGCTCCAGCGGTTTCTGCCCGCTCTGTCTTGCTCACCGCTCCGGCGGTTTCTCCCTGCTCTGTCTTGCTCACCACTCTGGCAGTTTCTCCTTGCTCTGTCTTGCTCACCGCTCCGGCGGTTCCTGCCTGCTCTGCCTTGCTCACCACTCAGGCGGCTCCTGTCTGCTCCGCCTTGCTCACTGCTTCGGCGGTACCTCT
This sequence comes from Phyllobates terribilis, assembly GCF_046119375.1. NCBI lineage: Eukaryota > Metazoa > Chordata > Amphibia > Anura > Dendrobatidae > Phyllobates > Phyllobates terribilis. Next base: position 150,528 of record NW_027363082.1, read on the forward strand.
CTGCTCCGCCTTGCCCACCTCTCCGGCGGTTCCTCTCTGCTCTGCTTGTCTACCGCATCTTCAGTTCTGTTCCTGAATCCCAGTCTGTACTGGACCCTATCCAGCCTGTGCTCCAACCTGCTAGTACCTCCCCGTCTGTACGCCAGCTGTACTTGTCAGTACCCTCCTGTCTGCATACCAGCCGTGCCTGCCAGTATCCTCCTGTCTGCACTCCAGCAGTGCCTGCCAATACCCACCTGTCTGTATGCCAGCCTAACCTGCCTGTTCCTGTATTCCCCGGTGTGGGCGTAAACAGCCGTGTCAGGGGTCTGACCTGGAGTCACGCCTGGTCCCTCTTCTCGGTTCCTCTCTGGCGCATGGCATCGTAGCCGTCGTGCGACCTTGGTCGGATCGGGTTGATACTTAGTTACGCCCCTCCAGGCACTCTCCGGTTCATGGCACAGTGGAATCACTAAATCACGCACACGCCAGTCAGCCCGGGCGTGTGCATAACAATTAGCATCACCATCCCGCTTCTCTGTCTTCTGAAACGCTCTTTTCTCACAATCAAAGAGGATGCATTGCAGGTGGAGCACGATGAGATGAAGCAAGGAACCATACAGGGTGATTACACACAGCCAAGCCTCAACTCATCCCAATGTGGATTGGGTGACAATGAGGAAGAGGAGGAGGAACAACAGGAGCTAGTTTCATGAGCTATAGACGGTACTACCTGCATAACTGTCATCCCATCTGTTCAGTGTGGATGGCCAGAGGACAGAGAGGAGGAGGAAGAGGAGAGAATGGTCAGTCATCCTCTTGCCTGTTAGCAGTCTGGCACGTATGGCTAAGTTTATGTTACGCTGCCTTTCCCATGACCCTCGCGTTTTCAAAATTTTGGGCGACAGTCATTACTTGTTGGTGACACTTCTAGACCCACGCTACAAGGAGAACTTTATATCTCTTATTTCTGAGGCTGACTGGTCTACAAAAATGGGGCAGTACCAGAAGGCCCTTGCTGCGGAACTATTAAAAAAATTCCCATCTGAAAACGCTGGTGGCAGAGGTCACAGTTCGTTGGACAACCAAGGAGTACAGGCAAGAGAAACACAACTTCAATCCAGCAGAGGCAGGGGAACACTGTCAAAGTTCTGGGAGAATTTTCTCAGCCCCTCCCATCGCACAGGCCCTGAGGCGCGGGGTACTCTCACAAGGAGTGCAAAGTTTGGGAAGATGCTGAGGGAGTACCTTGCCGACCGTACCAACTTCCTCCGTGATTCCTCTGTGCCTTATAATTATTGGGTATCCAAGCTGGATACGTGGAATGAACTGGCTCTCTATGCCTTGGAGGTCCTGGCCTGCCCTGCTGCCAGCGTTTTATCAGAGCGGGTTTTTAGTGCCGCTGGTGGAATTATAACTGATAAGTGCATCCGCCTGTCAACTGAAAATGCTGACAGGCTGACTCTTATAAAAATGAACAAGGGTTGGATTGGGCAAGACTTCTCAATGATAGCAGCGTAACATAAACTCAAATCCAGTGTCTTTTTTTGGGAGGTGTATTCCCATGCACCTCTTCACACCCACACATGGGTATACGCTTCCTGATTTTGTCTATTTGCTCTTGTCCTCCTCCTTCTCCTCATCCTCATCCTCCACCACCATATCACCAGGTAATTTTTTTAAAGGGTGTTTATGATGCATGTAGTTTTTATACAGTATGTTCATGTATACCCCCTAGGGGTAAATGTTTGTCAGCCCATACACTTAGGGCATGGGCATTACAAGTATAGGAGGCCCGCTCCTTTCTAATGAGGACATTTTTTATGAGGCCCTCCTCCATGTGTCTTCCAAGGGGTATTGGAGTGCCTCCTAGTTTTTAGCAGCCCTTGCATTCACTGCATAGGCAAACACAATGGGAGGCCCACTTTCTAATAATGGGAACATTTTTTTTCAAGAGGCCCACCTCTACGTCTCTTCCAAGGGGCATTGGAGTGCCTCCAAATTTTTGGTAACCCTTGCATTCACTACATAGGCAAACATAATGGGAGACCTACTTCCTAATAATGGGAACATTGTTTTCAGGAGGCCCTCTGACCTCCACGTCTCTTCCAAGGGGCATTGGAGTGCCTCCAAATTTTTGGCAACCCTTGCTTTCACTGCATAGGCAAACACAATGGGAGACCTACTTCCTAATAATGGGAACATTGTTTTCAGGAGGTCCTCCTCTAAGTCTCTTCAAGGGGGTATTGGGGTGCGTCCAAATTTTGGGCAGCCCTGCCACTCACTGCATACGCAATAACAGTATAAGAGACCCACTCTTTAGTAATGGGAACAATAAAACATAGCCGGCTGATGGCTCTCTAAGAATAATGAGGGCCGACTGCTGGCCCTTTAAGAATAGTAAAGGCCGCCTGATGGCCCTATAAAATAGGCTTTGTGACTTTCAGAGTCCCTCCTTCATAAATGAAACACGATGTGTCTGATCATGTCTCACACACCACATGGCCAGATAAGGTTGTAAAATGTTAAAATGACATTTCCTGGTGAATGCATTTGCCACGGTTGAAAGCAATGCAAAAGTGCAAAAACGCATCAAAAACGCTAAGTGTGAACATAGCCCAAGGTGTGGAGGAGTATTTTTGTTTTTGGCTATTCATTTTTCTTTATATACAATACAAGTCATTACAATGGAAAGCATGTTCCTTAACATATTTCCCAGGAAAATCCATTTTGGTTTCGTTTTTGTATGTTTTATTGTGAGTCTGTAAAAGTGGTGTAATACCTCTGATAACGTTGGTGACAGCAGTGACCTGGGAGTCAGAAATGCTTCCAGGGGTCTTCCGCATGCTGTTCCCATGTCATTTGAGCACTGTTCCCATCGATTTGGGCAATTTTTAGGCCCTCTGCAGACTGCCGGGGGGAGGCGCCTGAAAAATGCTCGAGTTTCCCATAGACTTACATTGGGCTCGTTGCTGTGGTCGAGCACCCGAGTATTCCAATGTGCTCGACCCGAGCAACGAGCACCCGAGCATTTTAGTGCTCGCCCATCACTAGTCAGGAGGAATGGGCCCAAATTCCGACCAACTATTGTGAGGAGCTTGTGGAAAGATATCCCAAATGTTTGACCCAAGTCATTCAGTTTAAGGGTAATGGTACCAAATTTTAATGAAATGTATGTAAACTTTTGATTTTGCAGCAAGTAGTAAAAATGCCTTAAAACATTCTCTCTCTCTCATTATTCTGTCATTTGGCAAATATTAAAAATTATGGTAATCCTAATGGACCTAAAATGGGAAAGGTTTATTCTGATTTCATGTCAGATATTGAGAAAAACATGCATATGTGTCTTTTTATATAGTGTATGTGTAAGGGGGAAGACTGGGGTGTAAGTACTTTCAGAGCAAGGGATCCGGAACTGCCGGGGCCGTACCTCGTGTTGCAGGGGGAAGACAGACTGCAAGCAGAGGAGTCATGTGACAGGGAAGCTGGGGGTGTGTCGAGAAAGAGAGCTGGGAGGTCTGGTGACAGAGGGACTCCTGGTGTGACGAGAGAGAGGGAGAGACGAGGACGTTTGCGTGGGAAAGCAGAGCTGAGTCCTGCGGAGCAGAGCAGTGTGAGAGGGTCCAGGCTCCTGGCTACAGGACTTGGAGCAAGGGATCCGAGTGCAGTGGACCGGAGGAGTCAATCTAACTGTAGGGAGAAGAGACGCAGGGTCCGTGGAGCTGAGCACGTGAGGTGCCGTGTTATGGACTATGGGCTCAGCGGGTAAAACCGGAGACCGCCCGCTGCCGCTAGAAGACGGAGCATTGTTTGGGCGGGGACGCCTGAAGACAGCGTCACCAGCACCAGCTGGCAACTGCCTTGTAGAGGATACAAGTCAGCTAAATGAAAAAACTGTCGTTTGTTACTGGTTTGACTCTGCTACATCTAGTTAAACTGTAAACTGTCAGTTACAGACTAATATCTGCTATTTCCCCATATTTTCCCCTGTTACTCCTTTTTATTCTTGATGCTTATGAGTGGCTTGCACCGTGCAGTGAACCCTCTGTATTTACTTTCACGCAGTCTTCTCTTTATGGTAGATTTGGATATTGATACGCCTACCTCCTGGAGAGTGTTGTTCACTTGGTTGGCTATTGTGAAGGGGTTTCTCTTCACCATGGAGATTATTCTGCGATCATCCACCACTGTTGTCTTCCGTGGGCGCCCAGGTCTTTTTGCATTGATGAGTTCACCAGTGCTTTCTTTCTTTCTCAGGATGTACCAAACTGTAGATTTTGCCACTCCTAATATTGTAGCAATTTCTCGGATGGGTTTTTTCTGTTTTTGCAGCTTAAGGATGGCTTGTTTCACCTGCATGGAGAGCTCCTTTGACCACATGTTTACGTCACAGCAAAACCTTCCAAATGCAAGCACCACACCTCAAATCAACTCCAGGCCTTTTATCTGCTTAATTGAGAATGACATAACGAAGGGATTGCCCACACCTGTCCATGAAATAGCCTTGGAGTCAATTGTCCAATTACTTTTGGTCCCTTTAAAAACAGGGTGGCACATGTTAAGGAGCTGAAACGCCTAAACTTTTCATCCAATTTTAATGTGGATACCCTCAAATGAAAGCTGAAAGTCTGAACTTCAACTGTATCTGAATTGCTTTGATTAAAATTCATTGTGGTAATGTCTAGAACCAAAATTAGAAAAATGTTGTCTCTGTCCAAATATATATGGACCTAACTGTATATTCAGGTATTTAAGTGCTTTATACAGCTTCAATTTTCCAAAGACTTCAAGCGGTTAACAGAAGTGGGCTCACCATTCTTCAGGCATTTTCAGTTATTGAATGAAGTTAAAAAGAAATAGCCAGAAAATCTCAGTAAAAAAAAATGTTAGTGGCCAAAAACATCTAATAAGCAATCAGGAAGTGACCAAAAGACTCTAAATACAGTTCAGGGAAAAAAAGTCAGCGTGCCCTTGAGCATCTTCCTTCTGACAAACTTGATAATGTCGCCCGCCTCGAAAAGACATCATATGCACATATCCTAATGGTGGTTTTGATCCTCTATTTTGTATGTTACTAGATATACAGTGGGGGAAATGAGTATTTGATACACTGTCAATTTTGCAAGTTTTCCCACCTACAAAAAATGGAGAGGCCTGTAATTTTTATCGCAGGTACACTTCACCTGTGAGACAAAGAATCTAAAAAAAATCCAGAAAATCACATTGTATGATTTTTACATAAATAAATTGGATTTTATTGCATGAAATAAGTATTTGATTACCTACCAACCAACAAGAATTCTGGCTCTCACAGACCGGTTAGTTTTTATTTAAGAAGCCCTCCTACTCTGCACTCATTACCTGTATTAATTGCATGTGTTTGAACTCATTACCTGTATAAAAGACACCTATCCACACACTCAATCAATTACACTCCAATCTCTCCACCATGGCAAAGACCAAAGAGCTGTCTAAGGACACCAGGGACAAAATTGTAGACCTACAAAAGGCTGGGATGGGCTACAGGACAATAAGCAAGCAGCTTGTTGAGAAGGCAACAATTGTTGGCTCAATTATTAGAAAATGTCAGAAACATAAGATGGCTGTCAATCTTCCTCAGTCTGGGGCTCCATGCAAGATCTCACCTCATGGGTAAGGATGATACTGAAAAAGGTTAGGAATCAGCCCAGAACTACACGGGAGGACCTGGTCAATGAACTGAAGAGAGCTTGGACCAAAGTCTCCAACATTACCGTTAGTAACACACTACGCCATCATAGATTAAAATCCTGCAGGGCATGAAAGGTCCCCCTGCTCACACAGGCACATGTCCAAGCCCGTTTGAAGTTCGCTAATGACCTTGTGGATGATCCAGAGGAGGCATTGGAGAAGGTCATGTGGTCAGATGAGACCAAAATAGAACTTTTTAGTATCAACTCCATTCGCCGTGTTTGGGGAAGAAGAAGGATGAGTAGAATCCCAGGAACACCGGCCCAACCGTGAAGCATGGTGGGGGAAACATCCTACTTTGAGGGTGCTTTTCTGCAAAGAGGACAGGATAACTGCACTGTATTGAAGGGAGGATGGATGGGGTCATTATTGCGAGATTTTGGCCAACAACGTCCTTCCCTCAGTAAGAGCATTGAAGATGTAATTACTGTGTCGGGGTAAAAGAGAATATATATTTTTGTAACTTTTATACTTTTGTAACTTTTATACGCTTTTTTGCTAATGTACTAACCACCATTTTGTGTCTTATAACAATAAGCTTTCCTTGCTACGTATTACTTAAATCGAAACTTAAACTAAGACAGTTCCAGTGTTGCCAAGACTTATTTCAGAGAAACGAAACAAGATTATAAGCTGACGGCTGCAATATCTGCCCAGAGAATGAGATAAGGAGATGTGGACCAATCAGGAGTGGCCAGACACTGGACTTTCATGGCTTACCCCGCCCCGGACAACCCCTTTTCCCTCCCCATTATGTAGTGTATTTAGGTTTGTGTATGTAGGAATAAACACAGAACATTGCTGAGAGCGTTGTCTGTAGTAGTCTTTTGAGCGTGCTCTGAGTTTGAACCAGCTTGTTGTCTGACTCATTCTTTGAATGGTTGACCCATGCTCATAGCCTTAATTTGGAGTGACTGGAGGACGAGTGGAATGTCATCACGACCCCCACAAATGGCGCTCAACGTGCGGCGTGGCTAGCGGTACGCCGCCCTCCCGGACCCATATTGCTGACTTCCCTGGTGGTGACCGCGGTGGCTGAATTTGAGGCCTGATCAACCTCCATCGAACATGGTAAGTTGAGATATATATAATATATGTGTTTCACTTGCCTGTGTGTCAGCCGCAGCGGTTTCTGTGGGGCTGTCAGGTTGGATCTGGGTGGGTGACCGGTCGAGTGGTGAGACCTCAGGCGTCCCGCACCACGTCCTGAACCAGCAAGTGTTAAAACGAGTGACGTCGCATGCCTGCGCGTGCTCGTGTGAACACCACCTCCTCCTCCCCCGGTCACTGTACTTTTCTTAGATAGCTGCCTCCCGTGACTGATAATCGAGGTTTCAAAGCATTCCTGAATTGTAGTGTAAGGGAGAAAGAATCTGTGACGAATTGAGGTGTACTCTTCGTCTTATACAGAGAAACCTCATAAGGAGGTGTTCTGCTGTCAGAATCTGTGACGAATTGAGGTGTACTCTTCGTCTTATACAGAGAAACCTCATAAGGAGGTGTTCTGCTGTCAGGGTCCATGACGGATTGAGGTGTACTCTTCGTCTTATACAGAGAAACCTCATAAGGAGGTGTTCTGCTGTCAGGATCTGTGACGAATTGAGGTGTACTCTTCGTCTTATACAGAGAAACCTCATAAGGAGGTGTTCTGCTGTCAGGATCTGTGACGAATTGAGGTGTACTCTTCGTCTTATACAGAGAAACCTCATAAGGAGGGGTTCTGCTGTCAGGATCTGTGACGAATTGAGGTGTACTCTTCGTCTTATACAGAGAAACCTCATAAGGAGGGGTTCTGCTGTCAGTCAGGGTGCCGTGGTGAGTCGTACTGTAAAGTCGCCATTCAAGGTTAGGAAAAAGGGATAGATGAGGGGTCTCTCTGTCTTATCAGTGTATTGAGGAGTACTCTACACTGACGGGTGGCGACCTGTCGGCTGCACCAGTGATCTGAGTCGCGACAGATCATTGCATTCTATAAGAAAATGTTGCGTATATTCAAATTTGAAAGATCTCGTAAGTTGCGGAATGCTGCTGTGGGAGTTAAGCCAATTAGTGGAGTTACGGGAAGGCAAGAAGGCAAGAAGAATGTTAGGAATTTGTATAACATGATAAGCTTATCCAGTACAGGCAGGCTTTAGTTTTCAGTGTAGAAAGAATGTGTTACACAGAAATTGGGAAAGCTGGGTGAGGACTTCTGCACCAGGCTCAGACACATCTTAGAGTAGATGGTGCAGGGGGGAACAGAGAATGCCGAGCCTTTGTTCGGATACATGAAAGCTGCAGAATGTGATTTGTTATGTGACCCTAAATTGGCCGTAACCCCGTTGATGCCTGTCACTACACCTTTCCCTGCCCCCAAGAACAATCCCACCCCCACTCCCCCCTCCTTCCTCCAACGGCCATCTTACTACACCTTTCCCTGCCCCCAAGAACAATCCCACTTCCACTCTAACTCCTCCCTCCCACGGCCATCTTGCTACACCTCTTACTTGTTGTGGGAGGCCCGGAAAGCCCCAATCCGGCCTATATCCACTACTAGATCCGTCCGGTGCATATTACCAGCCACCAGCACAGGTGGAAAAGCCCGCAGTCCCAGAGCACCCATCTGAAGTTAATGTGACACCCTCTGCTCCAGTCCACGATGCTGAGACGCTTCCCCTGTTTCCTATGGGAGTCACCCACAACCCTGGGGATATCCTCCTCAACTCCCCAGAATTTCAGGCCAGACTGCTCTCCCTCCGCCAACATACTGTTACTCAAGACGATACGGAGCCAAATGAGGCATGGGCTCAAGATACTCCAGCCCCCCCTCCTTTACCCCATACGTCTCCTATGGCATCCTCCACCCCACATTCATTGCCCATACTCCGACCCTTGCTCCAAGCAACTGCTGAAAGAGCACCACCCCCCCAGCCCCTCAGAAGTCTGGGACCCCTGCCGCTCCCGAAACCTAGTAGACCCATCAGGACGCCCCGTCACTCTGTCAATAGGCTATGGTGACATCCTTACACATCGGGTGGGGGCCATAATCAACCCTGCAAACACCCGTATGAGCCATGTTGGAGGATTGGCTCGTAAAATTGCCCTTGCTGCTGGTTCTACTCTGGCTGCAGAATGCCAGGCTCACTTAGCCGAAAACGGAGAGCTTTCAAAAGGCCATGGATTCCACAAAAGCAGGATCTCTTAGTACGTATGAATCCGGCCTAGAATACATGAAACAGTTAAAAACCTGGGCTCAGGATCGCTTGTCAGATCAAGCTGGGTCTGTACAAGATGTTCAACAAGACCCTGATGAATCTGTGGAAAGATATGCTGCAAGACTCAGCATGCATTTTGAGGATCTCGGATACAGTCCTCACGTCAAGACGCAGGCCGCCCTGTTGGTTCAGGCCCTAGTAGATGGCCTACAAGACGCTCTCAGAGATGAAGTCCTGAGAGTACGGCCCGAGATTCGTTCTTCTTCTTTCAACGACTCGGTGGACATCGTTAAAGCTTTCCAAAAATCAATGCTAAAAATGGAAAAGGATACTAAGCCAAAGAAGAAAACCGCTCCTGCCATGGTATATCAAGCTCAAGAAAGCTACCCACCTCCTGGCAACCAACATGGAATCAAGTGGGTAATGGTTAAAGGCACAGGTGATGATACTCCTCCCACATATAGAAAACAAGACAGAAGAGATGACAAGGGACCATCTAGAAACAGAAGACAATCTCGTGATTCTGGAGGACGAATGTTGTGTTGGGAGTGTGGTAGCCTTGACCACATCCTCAGAGACTGTCCAACCCGCAGACAGTACCATGACCGGTCGTTCCGTGACGGTCCACACAACCAGGGACCTTCCCGTGAACCATCTCATCCACGCCAATGACAGCTCGGTCAACCAGTGTCCACTTTCCCGGCTACGCATCTCATGGCCGCCTGTGGGACTGTCACTTTACAGGTGGACCATCAACCACTGGAGTTCCTGGTGGACACTGGGGCGGCCACATCTGTCATTTCCTCTGCACAGCTCCCTCCTTCTGTATCCCTATCACCGGATACCCTCACCTGTGTTGGGGTGGAAGGCCAACATATTTCCTCTCCACTCACAGTCCCTGTGTCTGCAGGACCGTTCACCGGAGTACTAACAAGATTCTTGGTCTCTGAAACTTGCCCTGTCAACCTGTTGGGAGCCAATCTCTTAGAGCGGATGAAGGCAACAATTACCTTCGGAAACCATGGTATGGAGCTTCTTTTGCGGGACCCTCATTCCGAACAAGGGACTGAAGACCGCTGTGTTCTTAAAGCCTTCCCTCTCATGATGATGACCATACAACCTCACACTTTTCTTGATACCTCACAGTTCCCTCACTCTCTGTGGTCCAGTGGGCCGGAGGACGTCGGCCTCCTGCAGGTTCCCCCGGTCCGAGTACACCTCAAGCCTGGACACAGGTACCCACGGTTGCCACAATACCCCCTCAAGGCTGCACAAGAACAAAGCTTGGGTACCCAAATCGTTTCCCTCCTGGAATCAGGAGTCCTTGTCAGATGTGTATCTCCATGCAATACACCCCTCTTTCCTGTAAAAAAGAAAACCGCTCCGGGAAAGCCTCCAAGATACCGGTTGGTTCAGGATCTCAGAGCCGTCAATGCAGCTACCATTTTAGAAACTCCAGTGGTACCCAACCCAAACACCCTCTTGTCTCAGCTGCCTCCAACGGCCACCTTGTTTACGGAGTTAGATCTGGCCAACGCCTTCTTCAGTATACCCTTACATGAAGATTCGTGGTTTCTTTCTGCCTTCACCTTTCAAGGAGCACAGCTTACATGGACCAGGACTCCGCAGAGCCCAGAACTCTCCTAACCAATTCACTCATTCTATGAAGTCTATTCTGGAGCCATGGGTTCAAGAGAACCCTCAGGTCACCCTTCTACAGTATGTGGATGATCTTTTACTCTGTGGCACTGAAGCAAATTTGCCAGAGATGTCAGACTGTCTCAAGGATGAAGGCTCAGTTTGGCTTCATGCTGAAGATCCACGTGTTTCTCTTCAACACAGACTATATTTTGACAGCCTTAAACAGGCTGTTTTCTCTGCCCCGGCCTTGGGCTTACCAGACTATACTCAGCCATTTCACCTTTTTGTCTCGGAATCGGAAGGTCATGCCTCTGGAGTTCTAGCACAACGCTATGATCATAAGTATTGGCCTTTGGGCTACTACTCAGCCCGCCTGGACCCTGTCGCCCGAACTGCCCCCACGTGCCTTAAGGCGGTCCACGCTGCTCACATCCTCCTTGACAAATCAGCTGATATCGTCCTTGGACATGATCTAGTTATACAGGCCGGTCATGATCTCTCAGCTGTTCTGCAACAAACATCTCCGAAACATCTAACCAACCAAAGACACCTGCGGCTGCAGTGTTCCCTATTGTTGCCCTCCAATATAACATTTACCAGATGTCTGACTATCAATCCTGCCACTTTGCTTCCACCTTCTAGGGGGGAAGGTGAAGAGGGTGAAGGTCCATTGGTGGAACCTCATGATTGTATAAAAATTTTGCAGGAAGAGACTTCTGCTCCAGAGAATATGGTGGCACATCCGCTCGCAGACCCTGCCTTGCACCTATGGACTGATGGATCCCGTTTCGCAGACCCTCAAGGGAAGTTCCACACGGGATATGCTGTCACAACAGACCTAACAGTCCTCAAGGCTGAAGCTCTACCACCATACATGTCTGCACAAGAAGCTGAACTTGTGGCTCTCACAGAGGTCTGCCACCTGGCAGCAGGAACAAAGGCGAATATATATATACCGATTCCAGGTATGGACATGGAATTTGCAATGATTCTGGACTCTTGTGGAAGTCTAGAGGATTCATCACAGCTGCAGGTACACCAGTGAAACATGTCTCATGGATTAAGGCCCTAATGAAGGCCCTGGAGCTACCCATTCAGGTTGCTGTTATCAAGGTCAAGGCCCATGGAAGACTAGATTCCAGGGAAGCCAGGGGCAACCACCTAGCTGACCAAGCAGCCAAGACTGCAGCAGTGGAGAATGTGTCATCAAAGTGGCAGGAAAAGGAAGAAGAGATGGGGGAGACCCTGCAAACCGTAGCTGTGGCGCTCACTAGAGCAAGAGCCAAAGAACAGCCGGCGGAAGATCATACAAGTCCAGCGGAGACACGAGTGGAATCCAGGGGGGTCAGGATGCCTGAAGAAAAATTGTGTGAGGAACAAAGGAAGACCCCCACTGAAGAAGTCAAGCAATGGAAAGCGGCAGGAGCTGTGCTGGCAGGTCGCAAAGATTCAAAGGTCAACTCGACTCTTTACCAAGTGGATGGGAAGCCTTGCTTGCCTAGACGCATGTACTCAGCTGTGGCAGCATGGGCTCACGGGCCTACACACAGAGGAAAGAATCAAGCCTTGGCATGTATCAAGAAACTGTACTTTGCACCCGGAATCTCTTCCACTGTGACTGCATACTCAAAATCCTGCTCTGTCTGCGCTACCTGCAACCCAACGTGTACGGCACGGGTCCCTCTCCAACACCTGGCTAAACCAGACTACCCTTGGCAGAGAATACAAGTCGACCATATCCAAATGCCTAAAGCAGGAAAATAGGAGTACGTTTTGGTAGCCGTGGATATGTTCTCAGCCTGGCCCGAGGCCTACCCGGTTGTCAACATGACTGCTAAAGTCACAGCCAAGAAACTGATCACCGAAATTGCCTGCAGATTTGGAGTTCCCCAAGTCATAGAATCGGATCAAGGACCAGCTTTCACAGCAAATATCTACGAAGAACTCTGGAACATGTTGGGAACAGATTTGGGCCTCCACACTCCATACCATCCTGCCAGTTCAGGCAAAGTGGAAAGGATGAATTCCACACTCAAGACCCAGCTCTTGAAAATGACCTAAGATCATCCCCTCCCCTGGCCCGACCTACTCCCCATAGTATTGTATCATATCACACACACTCCTCAGGCCAAACATGGGCTGACTCCCTATAAAATTTTGTTTGGGACCCCACACAAGATAGGAGAGATTAGGCCCCAAGAGTTGTCTGAAACACATGATAGAGTGGTAAAATTTGTGATTGCCTTGTCTAGAGAATTGACTAACACCCGCTCTCCAGTATCTGCCTCTCTCCCAGAATCTATAGGTGATGCAGTACATGATTTCATCCCAGGCGATCTAGTGTATGTGAAGAAGTTTGTCCGGAAAGACTGCCTCCAGCCGCGGTTCGAGGGACCGTACACTGTGCTTCTCACCACCCCGACGGCTCTGAAGCTTGAGGGCAAGAGCACCTGGATTCACGCCTCCCACTGCAAGAGAGACAGAACGAGTCTATAAAAGATGACTACCTTCTTCTATATCCTTTCCATATGCTTACTGTCTGTCCCAGGGTGGACAGCTACCACACAGGGGTAGATACCTCCTTTTTCTCAGGTTGGTTGGGAGGGCTCAAGGGATTCCTCCAACAAGTTTGTCTAGTAATGGGAGGTCTACTAGTATTGGGCCTGGTGGTCCTGTGCTGCATAGTCCCCTTATACAGGAAAAATATAACCAATGCTGTCCCAACCTCCGGGACCTTTCTGAATCAAGAGAAGATATGGAGAAATACACTCCTTTGAACAAGCCTGACCAGCCCCCCCATGACAAAGTTCAATTGAGAGATTTAGTTTAGGGACAGTTGGGAGAACTCCATGTGTCATCCAGGATAGGGCTCGATTGTCTGGGGGCGTCCCATAAGGGGGCAGCTTCTAAGATGATTGGGTGAAGAAATCCACCTCCCCTCTCCCCACACATGGACAGTCTCAAAGGCCCCGAAGCAAGGGAAAGCTTAGTGTTTAGGGGGGAATGTCGGGGTAAAAGAGAATATATATTTTTGTAACTTTTATACTTTTGTAACTTTTATACGCTTTTTTGCTAATGTACTAACCACCATTTTGTGTCTTATAACAATAAGCTTTCCTTGCTACGTATTACTTAAATCGAAACTTAAACTAAAACAGTTCCAGTGTTGCCAAGACTTATTTCAGAGAAACGAAACAAGATTATAAGCTGACGGCTGCAATATCTGCCCAGGGACTGAGATAAGGAGATGTGGACCAATCAGGAGTGGCCAGACACTGGACTTTCATGGCTTACCCCGCCCCGGACAACCCCTTTTCCCTCCCCATTATGTAGTGTATTTAGGTTTGTGTATGTAGGAATAAACACAGAACATTGCTGAGAACATTGTCTGTAGTAGTCTTTTGAGCGTGCTCTGAGTTTGAACCAGCTTGTTGTCTGACTCATTCTTTGAATGGTTGACCCATGCTCATAGCCTTAATTTGGAGTGACTGGAGGACGAGTGGAATGTCATCACGACCCCCACAGCTGTACCTGTACCAAATATTAAGTTCTGCTTTTCTATTGTATCAAATACTTATTTCATGCAATAAAAAGCAAATTAATTATGTAAAAATCATACAATGTGATTTTCTGGATTTTTTTTAGATTCAATCTCTCACAGTTGAAGTGTACCTGCGATAAAAATTACAGACCTCTCCATTCTTTTTAGGTAGGAAAACTTGCAAAATCATCAGTGTATCAAATACTTATTTTCCCCACTGTATACAATGTTAATAATTTTCACAGTATAAAACTACATATTTTGTTACAAAAAATTTCCCAGTCCTGAGGAGGCTGTTATTCAATGAGGTAGTGCAGATCTGAGGTTTTTTTTCTGAGCTGTATTCAGAGTGAGCAAAAAATTGCAGCATGATGTGATTTCACTTCAAAATCGGATGGGTGCAAGAAAAAATATTGGATGCCATTCAGACCATTAGAGTGGCATCGGATTTTTACGGATACACTGCAATTCTGTAACATAGCAAGCTGTAAATGGTCCTGTAAAAGATTAAAATCTTCTGAGTAAAAAAATGGATTGTATACGGACTGCACATGGATGACAAGTGAGGAAAAAATTAAACCATTTTTCTGGATGAAAATCGGACTGATTTTTTTATATGCTTGTGTGACCCCAGCCTAACAGGCTGAGTCAGTGAGAAACTGAAAGGTCTCACTGCAGAGATCAAAGTATCAATTATACATGTCCCACAGTGAAAAAAATAAAAAAAGTTAAATAAAGCATGTTAAAAAGTTTTTAAAAAATAACAAAAGAAACGCTGACAAATCACAAAAAGCCAATTCACCACTAAAAATGCAGCCTTTGTAATAAAGCAAAAATAAACAAAAGATGTAAACATAAATCTATAAAACTGTCAAGTTTTTTATTCTGTGTGGCGAACGCCGTAAAAAAAAACAAAAAAACATGCCAAAATTGTTGCTTTTTCATCATACTGACACACAAAAGATTGAATTAAAAGCGATCAAAAACTCATATATAAAAAAAATATGGTATAAATGAAAATGTCAAATAGTCCCTAAAAAAGCAATCCCTAATATGGCTCATTTGGCAAAAAAATAAAAAAATGACAGCTCTCAGAATATGATGATGCAAAAATAAATTATTTTTTGTCAAATTTAGTTTTTAGTGTGTAAAACTAGCGAAGCGAAGCATAAAAAAAATGATATACATCTGGTATCACTGTAATCATACCGACCCGACAAACAAATCTGTCTTATCACTTTTACTGCACAGTGAACCATGCAAAAAAATATCTAAAGACAATAACTGAATTGTTGGTTTTTGTTCATTCTGTGTCTGAAAAGTCTGATTAAAAAGCGATCAAAAATTACTATGTGCCCCAAAATGGTACCAAAAAAATCTGCAATTCGTCATGCAAAAAATAAGTCTTCATAAAACTGTTTGCCAAAAAATAAAAAAGTTATAGCTCTCAGAATAAGGAGAAGAAAAAAAACATTTTTTAATAAAAAACATATTTACTGTGTGACAGCAGCAAAACATAAAAAACTATATATATCTGGTATCACTGTAATCGCACCGACCAAAAGAATTAAGCTGCCTTATCACTTATCGGATAGTGAACGGTGCAAAAATAAAAATATGAACTGTTCTTGTACTGCTGTCTATTTGTTCATTCTACCTCCCAAAAATCGAAATAAGACTCAGGTCACATTTATCTTGCGTTCTGCGCTGAGCACTTATGTCGGAGTTTCCATGTAAGTCCCAAAAAAAGGCAATTCAGATAAAACCCCTGAAGGAACTACTCACTTATGAGCAGGGTCGGACTGGAGTTCCTCGGGCCCAGAGGGGAGATTGATTCCACAGGGCCCACCCTACTGCTACTCTACATAGACATTTTACTGCTTCATACTTAGGCCTCATGCACATATACAACACACAATACAGTGTGTAAAACAGCGTGTGTGCCACCTAATGAATTCGGCACATATTTCAGCTTACAAGTGCCACCATCTGCCGCATGATGTTGTAATGAGTGATTCACTACTAAAATTTAAGAAGGGCATGGATGCCTTTCTTGATAAGTATAATATTACAGGTTATATATACTAGATTCCTTGATAGGGCGTTGATCCAGGGAACTAGTCTGATTGTCGTATGGGGTCAGGAAGGAATTTTTTCCCCCAATGTGGAGCTTAGTGTTTGCCACATGGGTTTTTTTTTTTGCCTTCCTCTGGATCAACATGTTAGACTATGGGTTGAACCAGATGGACGTAATCTTCTTTCAACCTTAAAAACGATGTTACTATGTTACTATCTCACAAAAAATGCCCTACAGTCAGGAACCGGCTGAAAATGCCATTTTGTCCGGCAAAAAGCAAGTTACCAAACAGCTTCATCAGGAAAAAGCATAAAAAAGTTATAGCTCTCAGAATAGAGTGATGCAAAAACAATTATTTTTTCTATAAAATAGTGTTTATTGTGGGGGTTCAATGTGCTTACCACACATCTAGATAAATTCCTTGAGGGGCCTAGTTTACAAAATAGAGTCACTGATAGGGGTTTTTTCACTGTTTAGGCACATCAGGGGCTTTCCAAATGCAACATGGCGTCCACTCTCGATTCCAGCCATTTTTGAGTTCAAAAAGTCAAACGGAGCTCTTTACCTTCCGAACCCTGCCATGTGCCCATAGAGTAGTCTTCCCCCACATATGGGGTATCGGCAGGGCCAGCATCAGCACTTGGGCAAGCGGGGGTGCTCACTCACCGTTAGGGACCCTGGTGCACTATGGGGCCAGTGAGTCGGGGGAGCATGGTGCCAGCGCTCGCGAGTGAGCCCCCATGCTTTGTTCAGTGCTCTGGCACTTATACTTACCTCATCTCAATCCTCTGCAGCTCCGGTATCTTCCGTGTCTTCTGACACTGTGATGTGTCAGGGTCAGAGGGCGCAATGACGTCAGTACACCGCGACCTCTGCTCTGACAGTGCAGAGAGCCAGAAGACACTGAGGAGTCCTGACCTGCCATGAAAGGTGAGTATTTATTTATTTTTTTAAATCTATGGAGCATTATATGGAGCCCATTCTCTATGGAGCATTATATGGGGCCCATTCTCTATGGAGCATTATATGGACCCATTCTCTATGGAGCATTGTATGGGGCCCATTCTCTATGGAGCATTATATGGGACCCATTCTCTATGGAGCATTATATGAGGCCCATACTGTTTGGAGTTTTATATGCGGCCCATTCTATATGGAACATTATATGAGGCCCATTCTCTATGGAGCATTATATGGGGCCCATTCTCTATGGAGCATTATACGGGGCCCATTCTCTATGGAACATTATATGGGACCCATTCTCTATGGAGCATTATATAGGGCCCATTGGGTTCAGGGGGGGGGGACTTCTGAGTGGGCCCCTAACCATATAACCCTGATTACAAATATGGTGATGCACCCTAATAGTGGAAGTAGGAGAACTTCAGCAGATGACCACGCTGTTGCTAACAGAAATCTTTATACAATGATTAACACTGATATTACCGCCATACTGTGTTGACCATATAGTAGTAGATACCAGTATTGCAGAGCCTATAAGAGATTACAGTACAGGTATATATATTGGTGGCCAAAAGTATTGGCACCCCTGCAATTCTGTCAGATAATACTCAGTTTCTTGCTGAAAATGACTGCAGTCACAAATTATTTGGTATTATTATCTTCATTTAATTTGTCTTCTATGAAAAAACACAAAAAGAATTGTCCTAAAGCCAAATTGGATATAATTCCACACCAAACCTAAAAAAGGGGGTGGACAAAAGTATTGGCACTGTTTAAAAAATCATGTGATGCTTCTCTAATTCGTGTAATTAACAGCCCCTGTAACTTACCTGTGGCACCTAACAGGAGTTGACAATAACTAAATCATACTTGCAGCCAGTTAACATGGATTAAAGTTGACTCAACCTCTGTCCTGTGTCATTGTGTGTACCACATTGAGCATGGAGAAAAGAAAGAAGACCAAACAACTGTCTGAGGACTTGAGAAACCAAATTGTGAGGAAGCATGAGCAATCTCAAGGCTACAAGTCCATCTCCAAAGACCTGAATGTTCCTGTGTCTTCCGTGCGCAGTGTCATCAAGAAGCTTAAAGCCCATGGCACTGTGGCTTACCTCCCTAGATGTGGACGGAAAAGAAAAATTGACGAGAGATTTCAACGCAAGATTGTGCGGATGGTGGATAAAGAACCTCGACTAACATCTAAACAAGTTCAAGCTGCCCTGCAGTCCGAGGGTACAACAGTGTCAACCCGTACTATCCGTCGGCGTCTGAATGAAAAGGGACTGTATGGTAGAATACCCAGGAAGACCCCACTGCTTACCCCGAGACATAAAAAAGCCAGGCTGGAGTTTGCCAAAACTTACCTGAGAAAGCCTAAAATGTTTTGGAAGAATGTTCTCTGGTCAGATGAGACAAAAGTCGAGCTTTTTGGGAAAAAGCATCAACATAGAGTGTACAGGAAAAAAAAAGAGGCATTCAAAGAAAAGAACACGGTCCCTACAGTCAAACATGGCGGAGGTTCCCTGATGTTTTGAGGTTGCTTTTCTGCGTCTGGCACTGGACTGCTTGACCGTGTGCATGGCATGAAGTCTGAAGACTACCAACAAATTTTGCAGCATAAGTGTGAGAAAGCTGGGTCTCCCTCAGAGGTCATGGGTCTTCCAGCGGAACAATGACCGAAAACACACTTCCAAAAGCACTATAAAATGGTTTGAGAGAAAGCACTGGAGACTTCTAAGGTGGCCAGCAATGAGTCCAGACCTGAATCCCATAGAACACCTGTGGAGAGATCTCAAAATGGCAGTTTGGAGAAGGCATCCTTCAAATATCAGGGACCTGGAGCACTTTGCCAAAGAAGAATGGTCTACAATTCCAGCAGAGCATTGTAAGAAACTCATTCATGGTTACCGGAAGCGGTTGTTCGCAGTTATTTTGGCTAAAGGTTGTGCAACCAAGTATTAGGCTGAGGGTACCAATACTTTTGTCTGGCTCATTTTTGGAGTTTTGTGTGAAATGATCAATGATTTGATTTTTGCTTCATTCTCGTTTGTGTTTTTTTCCTTGCAAGCAAATTAAATGAAGATAATAATACCAAAGAATTTGTGATTGCAATCATTTTCAAGAAGAAACTGAGTATTATCTGACAGAATTGCAGGGGTGCCCATACTTTTAGCCACCACTGTATAGTACCTTATAGGTGACGTCCTTTCTGCTGGAGTCATTCACTTTTCCCGTCTTTTCCTTCTGTCCCTGACCGATACGACAACTTCTCCAGGACTCATCTGCAGAGATCACAACAAAGACACATTTGACTTCTCACATTTCAGGCACCAACCCCATCTATTCCAACCTGCACAAACCCCTCATCCTGCTGATACCCCAATGCTGAGTCGCTGCTGCTGTATGTGTCCCTATTACTGATCCTCTTAGTATCCAAATAATAATGCCCACCACTGTGCCCCCTCATAATAATGCTAATACTGTGCCTCTTACAAAGTAAAATCCCCCCTTTGTGCTCTCTTGATGGTAAAAATACCCCTTTAAAATATTAGTGCCGTGTGCAAGTGCCCTAGAAAACAGTGCCCACATTTTGCCCCTAAAAGTAATAATGCCCCAGGTGCACCGTTGACAGCCACAATACTGTAAGTGCCCCTATAACAATAATGATTCTTAACCCCTTTACGACATAGGGCGTATTAGTACGTATCTGTGCCCTGGGACTTACGGACCAGATACGTATTTATACGCCCTGGCGATTTCGCCCACACACAGGCTGTGCAGGCGCGATCGACGCCGGGTGTCAGCTGATTGTCACAGCTGATACCCAGTGCTATGTGCAGGGAGTGGTCCCGCACCACTCCTGGCACATTAACCCCCGCAATGCTGCGATCGAAGTCGATCGCAGCATTGCGGTGGCAAGGGGAGGTGATCGGAATACTCACCTCGTCTTCCGGCCTCCAGCGCTGTCTGCCGTGGCTTCCAGGATGTTGCCATGACGACCCAATGTCGTCATGACAACATCGGGGTCACCAGATAGCAGGAAGATTTTTTGGACATGCGCAGTGCATCTTCAAACTATCTTCTCCCTGTCCAGCGCTGACAGCCTGCATGGCACAGGGATGGTGCTCCATTCCTGTGCCATGCAGGTGATCAGAGAAAAAAAAAGTGAAAGTCCCATAGTGGGACAAAGTAAAAAAGTAAAAAAAGTGTCATAAAGTGAAAAAAGAAATAAAAAAAAAAAATTGTAAAAATATTAAAAAAAAATAAAAAAAATAATCCACCAAAAATAAAAATATAATGTACCCATCAATAAATATTATTATAAAAAAAAAAACAATAAACGTACACATATTTGGTATCACCGCGTCCGGAACAACCTGACCTATAAAACTGTCCCACTAGTTAACCCCTTCAGTGAACACGGTAAAAAAATAAAAAATAAAAAACGAAGCAAAAAACAATGCTTTATCACCATACCACCAAACAAAAAATGGAATAACACGCGATCACAAAGACAAATATAAATAAAAATGGTACAGCTGAAAAGGGCATCTCGTCCCGCAAAAAAGAAGCTGCCATACAGGTCCATCAGCTGAAAAATAAAAAAGTTATAGCTCTCAGAATAAAGCGATGCTAAAAAATAATTTTTTCGATAAAATTGCTTTTATTATGTAAAAGTGCAAAACATAGAAAAACGATATAAATGTGGTACCGCTGTAAACGTACTAACCTGAAGAATAAACCTGCCTTATCAATTTTACCACACGCGGAACAGAATAAAAAAAAAAAAAAAAAAACAATTCCTGAATTGTTAGTTTTTGTTTATTCTGCCTCCCAAAAATCGGAATAGAAAGCGATAAAAAAATGTCACGTGCCTGAAAATGGCACCAACAACAGCGTCAACTCATCCCGCAAAAAACAAGCCGTCAAATGACTCTGTCTGCCAAAATCTGGAAAAATTATAGCTCTCTTTTATGGTGCATTAAAACCGTCTTGTTAAGATACTGTGACCTTCACGTCTCTTCCACAGGGCATTGATATTGTTTTTTTATTCCACTGTAACCTCCACCACTCTTCCAAGGGGCATTAAAACCGTCTTGTTAAGCTACTGTGACCTGAACGTCTCTTCCATGGGGCATTGATATTGTCTTTTTATTCCACTGCTACATCCACAACTCTACCAAGGGGCATTGATGTTGTCTTTTTATTCCATTGCGACCTCCACCACTCTTCCAAGGGGCATAAAAACCGTCTTGTTAAGCTACTGTGACCTCCACGTCTCTTTCACGGGGCATTGATATTGTTTATTTATTTCACTGTAACCTCCACCACTCATCCAAGGGGCATTAAAAACCATCTTGTTAAGGTATTGTCACCTCATCCTCTCTTCCGAGGGGCATTAAAACCATCTTGTTAAACCACTCTGAACTCCACAGCTTTTCCAAGGGGCATTAAAACCGTCTTGTTAAGCTACTGTGATCTCCATCTCTCTTCCAAGGGGCATTAAAACCGTCTTGTTAAGCTACTGTGACCTCCACGTATCTTCCATGAGGCATTGATATTGTCTTTTTATTCCGATGCTACCTCCTCCACTCTTCCAAGGGGCATTAAATCCATCTTTTTAAGGTACTGTGACTTCCACGTCTCCTCCATGGGGCGTTGATATTGTCTTTTTATTCCACTGCGACCTCCACCACTCTTCCAAGGGGCATTGATATTGTCGTTTTATTCCACTGCAACCTCCACCACTCTTCCAAGGGGCGTTAAAACCATCTTGTTAAGCTTCTGTGACCTCCACGTCTCTTTCACGGGGCATTGATATTTTCTATTTATTCCACTGTAACCTCCACCACTCTTCTAAGGGGCATTAAAACCATCTTGTTAAGTTACTGTGATCTCCACCTCTCTACCAAGGGGCTTTAAAACGTCTTGTTAAACCACTCTGAACTCCACAAATCTTCCAAACGGCATTAAAACCTTTTCGTAAAGCTACTGCGACCTCCATGTCTCTTCCACGGGGCTTTGATATTGTCTTTTTATACCACTGCTACCTCCCCCACCTTTACAAGGGGCATTAAAACGGTCTTGTTAAGCGACTGTGACCTCCACGTTTCTTCCATGCTGTATTGATATTGTCTTTTTAGTCCACTGCGACCTCCACCACTCTTTCAAGGGGCATTAAAACCATCTTCTTAAGCTACTGTTACCTCCACGTCTCATCCAAGGGGAATTAAAACTGTTTTGTAAAACCCCTCTGAACACCACAGCTCATTCAAGGGGCATTAAAACTGTCTTGTTAAGCTACTGTGACCTCCACGTCTCTTCCACGGGGCATTGATATTGTCTTTTTATTCCACTGCGACGTCCACCACTCTTCCAAGGAGCATTAAAAGCGTCTTGTTAAGCTACTGTGACCTCCACGTCTCATCCAAGGGGCATTTAAACCGTCTTGTAATACCCCTCTGAACTCCACAGCTCTTCCAAGGGGCATTAAATCTGTCTTGCTAAGCTACTGTGACCTCCACGTCTCTTCCACGGGGTATTAATATTGTCTTTTTATTCCACTGCGACCTCCACCACTCTTCCACAGGGCATTGATATTGTCTTTTTATTCCACTGCGATGTCCACCACTCTTCCAAGGGGCATTATAACGGCATTGTTAAGCTACTGTAACCTCCACGTCTCTTCCACGGAGCATTGATATTATCTTTTTATTCCACTGCGACCTCCACCACTCTTCCAAGGAGCATTAAAACCATCTTGTTAAGCTACTCTGACCTCCACGTCGATTCCACGGGGCATTGATATTGTCTTTTTATTACACTGTAAACTACACCTTTCTTCCAAGGGGCATTAAAACAATCTTGTTAACCTACTGTGACCTCCACGTCTCTTCCTAGAGGCATTAAAAACGTCTTGTTATACCTCTCTGAACTCCACAGCTCTTCCAAGGGGCATTAGAACCGTCTTGTTAAGCTACTGTGACCTCCACGTCTCTTCCACGTGGCATTGATATTGTCTTTTTATTCTAGTGCGACCCCCACCACTCTTCCAAGGGGTATTAAAACCGTCTTGCTAAGTTACTTTGATCTCCACATATCTTCCACGGGGCATTGATATTGTCTTTTTATTCCACTGCGACATTCACCACTCTACCAAGGGGCATTGATATTGTTTTTTTTATTCCATTGCGACGTCCACCATTCTACCAAGGGGCATTAAAACCGTATTGTTAAGCTCCTGTGACCTCCTCGTCTCTTCCACGGGGCATTGATATTGTCTTTTTATTCCACTATAACTTCCACCCCTGTTCCAAGGTGCATTAAATCCATATTGTTAAGCAACTGTGATCTCCACATCTCTTCCAAGGGGCATTAAAATTGTCTTGTTAAACCACTCGAATCGCCACAGCTCCTCCAAGGGGCATTAAAATCTCTAGTTAAGCTACTGTGACCTCCACGTCTCTTCCACGGGGCATTGATATTGTCTATTTATTCCACTGTAAACTCCACCTTTCTTCCAAGGGGCATTAAAACCGTCTTGTTAAGCTACTGTGACCTCCACGTCTCTGCCAAGAGGTATTAAAAACATCTTGTTAAACCTCTCTGAACTCCACAGCTTTTCCAACGGGCATTAGAACCATCTTGTTAAGCTACTGTGACCTCGACATCTCTTCCATGGGACATTGATATTGTCTTTTTATTCCACTGCGACATTCAACACTCTACCAAGGGGCATTGATATTGTTTTTTTTATTCCATTGTGACGTCCACCATTCTACCAAGGGGAATTAAAACCGTCCTGTTAAGCTCCTGTGACCTCCACGTCTCTTCCACGGGACATTGATATTGTCTTTTTATTCCACTGTAACCTCCACCACTCTTCCAAGGGGCATTAAATACATCTTGTTAAGCAACTGTGATCTCCACGTCTCTTCCAAGGGGCATTAAAATTGTCTTGTTAAACCACTCGAATCTCCACAGCTCTTCCAAGGGGCATTAAAATCTCTAGTTAAGCTACTGTGACCTCCACGTCTCTTCCAAGGTGCATTGATATTGTCTTTTTATTCCACTGCGACCTCCACCACTCTTCCAAGGGGCATTAAATCCATCTTGTTAAGCTACTTTGACTTTCACGTCTCCTCCACGGGGCATTGATATTGTTTATTTATTCCATTGCGACCTCCATCACTCTTCAAAGGGGCATTGATATTGTCTTTTTATTCCACTGCGACATCCACCACTCTTCTAAGGGGCATTAAAACCATTTTGTTAAGCTACTGTGACCTCCACATCTTTTCCAAGGGGCATTGATATTGTTTTTTTATTCCACTGTAAACTCCACCTTTCTTCCAAGGGGCATTAAAACCGTCTTGTTAAGCTACTGTGACCTCCACGTCTCTTCCATGTGGCATTGATATTGTCTTTTTATTCCAGTGCGACCCCAACCACTCTTCCAAGGGGTATTAAAACCGTCTTGTTAAGCTACTGTGACATCGACATCTCTTCCACGAGGCATTGATATTGTCTTTTTATTCCACTGCGACATCCACCACTCTAGCAAAGGGCATTGATATTGTCTTTTTATTCCATTGCAACGTCCACCATTTTACCAAGGGGCATTAAAACAGTCTTGTTAAGCTGCTGTGACCTCCACGTCTCTTCCACGGGGCATTGATATTGTCATTTTATTCCTCTGTAACCTCCACCACTCTTCCAAGGGGCATTAAATCCATCTTGTTAAGCTACTGTGACCTCCATGTCTCTTCCAAGGGGCATTAAAATCGTCTTGTTAAACCACTTGGAACTCCACAGCTCTTCCAAGGGGCATTAAAATCTCTTGTTAAGCTACTGTGACCTCCACGTCTCTTCCACGGGGCATTGATATTGTCTTTTTATTCTACTGCGACCTCCACCACTCTTCTACGGGACTTTAAATCCCTCTTGTTAATCTACTGTGACTTCCACGTCTCTTCCACGAGACATTGATATTGTCTTTTTATTCCATTGCGACCTCCATCACTCTTACATGGTGCACTGATATTGTCTTTTTATTTCACTGCGACATCCACCACTTTTCCAAGGGCATTAAAACCATCTTGTTAAGCTACTGTGACCTCCACATCTCTTCCACGGGGCATAGATATTGTCTTTTTATTCCAGTGAGACCTCCACCATTCTTCCAAGGTGCATTAAATCCATATTGTTAAGCAACTGTGATCTCCACATCTCTTCCAAGGGGCATTAAAATTGTCTTGTTAAACCACTCGAATCGCCACAGCTCTTCCAAGGGGCATTAAAATCTCTAGTTAAGCTACTGTGACCTCCACGTCTCTTCCACGGGGCATTGATATTGTCTATTTATTCCACTGTAAACTCCACCTTTCTTCCAAGGGGCATTAAAACCGTCTTGTTAAGCTACTGTGACCTCCACGTCTCTGCCAAGAGGTATTAAAAACATCTTGTTAAACCTCTCTGAACTCCACAGCTTTTCCAACGGGCATTAGAACCATCTTGTTAAGCTACTGTGACCTCGACATCTCTTCCATGGGACATTGATATTGTCTTTTTATTCCACTGCGACATTCAACACTCTACCAAGGGGCATTGATATTGTTTTTTTTATTCCATTGTGACGTCCACCATTCTACCAAGGGGAATTAAAACCGTCCTGTTAAGCTCCTGTGACCTCCACGTCTCTTCCACGGGACATTGATATTGTCTTTTTATTCCACTGTAACCTCCACCACTCTTCCAAGGGGCATTAAATACATCTTGTTAAGCAACTGTGATCTCCACGTCTCTTCCAAGGGGCATTAAAATTGTCTTGTTAAACCACTCGAATCTCCACAGCTCTTCCAAGGGGCATTAAAATCTCTAGTTAAGCTACTGTGACCTCCACGTCTCTTCCAAGGTGCATTGATATTGTCTTTTTATTCCACTGCGACCTCCACCACTCTTCCAAGGGGCATTAAATCCATCTTGTTAAGCTACTTTGACTTTCACGTCTCCTCCACGGGGCATTGATATTGTTTATTTATTCCATTGCGACCTCCATCACTCTTCAAAGGGGCATTGATATTGTCTTTTTATTCCACTGCGACATCCACCACTCTTCTAAGGGGCATTAAAACCATTTTGTTAAGCTACTGTGACCTCCACATCTTTTCCAAGGGGCATTGATATTGTCTTTTTATTCCACTGTAAACTCCACCTTTCTTCCAAGGGGCATTAAAACCGTCTTGTTAAGCTACTGTGACCTCCACGTCTCTTCCATGTGGCATTGATAGTCTTTTTATTCCAGTGCGACCCCAACCACTCTTCCAAGGGGTATTAAAACCATCTTGTTAAGCTACTGTGACATCGACATCTCTTCCACGAGGCATTGATATTGTCTTTTTATTCCACTGCGACATCCACCACTCTAGCAATGGGCATTGATATTGTCTTTTTATTCCATTGCAACGTCCACCATTTTACCAAGGGGCATTAAAACAGTCTTGTTAAGCTGCTGTGACCTCCACGTCTCTTCCACGGGGCATTGATATTGTCTTTTTATTCCTCTGTAACCTCCACCACTCTTCCAAGGGGCATTAAATCCATCTTGTTAAGCTACTGTGACCTCCATGTCTCTTCCAAGGGGCATTAAAATCGTCTTGTTAAACCACTTGGAACTCCACAGCTCTTCCAAGGGGCATTAAAATCTCTTGTTAAGCTACTGTGACCTCCACGTCTCTTCCACGGGGCATTGATATTGTCTTTTTATTCTACTGCGACCTCCACCACTCTTCTACGGGACTTTAAATCCCTCTTGTTAATCTACTGTGACTTCCACGTCTCTTCCACGAGGTATTGATATTGTCTTTTTATTCCATTGCGACCTCCATCACTCTTACATGGTGCACTGATATTGTCTTTTTATTTCACTGCGACATCCACCACTTTTCCAAGGGCATTAAAACCATCTTGTTAAGCTACTGTGACCTCCACATCTCTTCCACGGGGCATAGATATTGTCTTTTTATTCCAGTGAGACCTCCACCATTCTTCCAAGGGGCATTAAAACGATCTTGTTAAGCTACTGTGACCTCCATGTCTCTTCCACGGGGCATTAATATTGTCAATTTATTCCACTGAAGACCTCCACCACTCTTTCACGAAGCATTGATATTGTCTTTTTTTTCCACTGCGACCTCCGTCACTCTACCAAGGGGCATTAAAACTGTCTTTTTAAGCTACTGAGAAATCCACGTCTCTTCCCTGTGGCATTGATGTTGTCATTTTATTCCACTGTAACCTCCACCACTCTTCCAAGGGGCATTGAAACCATCTTTTAAAGCTACAGTGACCTCCACGTCTCTTCCATGAGGCATTGATATTGTCTTTTTATTCCACTGCGACCTCCACGACTCTTCCAATGGGCATTAAAACTGTCTTTTTAAGCTGCTTTGACCTCCTCGTCTATTTCACGGGGCATTAATATTGCCTTTTTATTCCACTGCGACCTCCACCATTCTTCCAAGGGGCATTAAAACCAACTTGTTAAGCTACTCTGACCTCCACTTCACTTCCACGTGGCATTGATATTGTCTTTTTATTCCACTGCAACCTCCACCACTCTTCCAAGGGGCATTGATATTGTCTTTTTATACCACTGCGACCTCCACCACTCTTCCAAGGGGCATTAAAAATGTCTCGTTAAGCTACTGTCACCTCCACGTCTCTTCCCTGTGGCTTTGATGTTGTCTTTTTATTCCACTGTAACCTCCACCACTCTTCCAAGGAGCATTAAAACTGTCTTGTTAAGCTACTGTTACCTCCACATCTCTTCCAAGGGGAATTAAAACCGTCTTGTTAAACCACTTTGAACTCCACAGCTCTTCCAAGGGGCATTAAAACCGTCTTGTTAAGATACTGTGCCCTCCACATATCTTCCACGGGGCATTGTTATTGTCTTTTTATTCCACTGCGACCTCCACCACTCTTCAAAGAGGCATAGATATTGTCTTTTTATGCAACTGCTACCTCCAAAATTCCTCCAAAGGCCGATAAAACCGTCTTGTTAAGCTACTATGACCTCCACGTCTTTTCCATGGGGCAAATATATTGTCCTTTTATTCCGCTGTAACCTCCACCACTTTTCCAAGGTGCATTAAAATGGTCTTCTTAAGCTACTGTGACCTCCACGTCTCTTCCAAAGGGCATTTAAACCATTTTGTTAAGCTACTGTGACCTCCACGTCTCTTCCAGGGGGCATTGATATTTTCTTTTTATTCCACTGCGACCTCCACCACTCTTCTAAAGGGCATTAAATCCATCTTGTTAAGCTACTGTTACCTCCACGTCTCTTCCACGGGGATTTGATATTGTCTTTTTATTCCACTGCTCCCTCCACCACTCTTCCAAGGGGCATTGTTATTGTCTTTTTATTAGACTGCGACATACACAACTCTTCCAAGGGACATTAAAGCCGTCTTATTAAGCTACTGTGACCTCCACATCTCTTCCACGGAGCATTGATATTGTCTTTTTATTTCACTGCGACCTCCACCACTCTTCTAATGTGCATTGATATTGTTTATTTATTCCAATGCGACCTCCACCACTCTTCTAAGGGGCATTAAAACCGTCCTGTTAAGCTACTGTGACCTCCACGTCTCTTCCACGGGACATTGATATTGTCTTTTTATTCCACTGTAAACTCCACATTTCATCCAAGGGGCTTTAAAACTGTCTTTTTAAGCTACTGTGACCTCCACGTCTCTTCCAAGAGGTATTAAAACTGTCTTGGTATACCTCTCTGAACTCCACAGCTCTCCCAAGGGGCATTAGAACCGTCTTGATAAGCTACTGTGATCTCCACGTTTCATTCACGTGGTAAAGATATTGTCTTTTTATTCCACTGCGACACCCACCACTCTACCAAGGGTATTAAAACCGTCTTGTTAAGCTACTGTGACCTCCACATCTCTTCCGTGGGGCATTGATATTGTCTTTTTATTCCACTAAGATATCCATCACTCTACAAAGAGGCATTGATAATGTCTTTTTATTCCACTGTAACCTCCACCACTCTTCCAAGGGGCATTAAATCCATCCTGTTAAGCTACTGTGACCTCCACGTCTCTTCCAAGGGGCATTAAAATCGTCTTGTTAAACCACTCTGAATTACACAGCTCTTCCAAGGGGCTTTAAAACCTTCTTGTTAAGCTACTGTGACCTCCACGTCTCTTCCACGGGGCATTGATATTGTCTTTTTATTCCACTGCGACCTCCACCACTCTTCCAAGGGGCTTTAAATCTGTCTTGTTAAACTATTGTGACTTCCATGTCTCCTCCACGGGACATTGATATTGTCTTTTTTTTCCACTGCGACTTCCAACACTCTACCAAGGGGAATTAAAACCGTCTTGTTAAGCTACTGTGACCTCTACGTCTCTTCCACGGGGGATTGATATTGTCTTTTTATTCCACAGTAAACTACACCTTTCTTCCAAGGGGCATTAAAACCATCTTGTTAACCTACTGTGACCACCACATCTCTTCCTAGATGTACTAAAAACGTCTTGTTAAACCTCTCTGAACTCCACAGCTCTTCCAAGGGGCATTAGAACCGTCTTGTTAAGCTACTGTGACCTCCACATGTCTTACACGGGGCATTAAGATTGTCTTTTTATTCCACTGTGACATCCAACTCTACCAAGGGGCATTGATATTGTCTTTTCATTCCATTGCGACGTCCACCATTCTACCAAGGGGCATTAAAACCGTCTTGTTAAGCTACTGTGACCTCCACGTCTCTTCCACGGTGTATTGATTTTGTCTTTTTATTCCACTGTAACCTCCACCACTCTTCCAAGGGGCATTAAGTTCATCTTGATAAGCTACTGTGACCTCCATGTCTCTTCCAAGGGGCATTAAAATCGTCTTGTTAAACCACTCGGAACACCACAGTTCTTTCAAGGGGCATTAAAATTGTCTTGTTAAGCTACTGTGACCTCCACGACTCATCCAAGGGGCATTTAAACTGTCTTGTAAAACCCCTCTGAACTCCACAGCTCTTCCAAGGGGCATTATATCTGTCTTGCTAAGCAACTGTGACCTCCATGTCTCTTCCACGGGGTATTGATATTGTCTTTTTATTCCACTGAGACCTCCACGTCTCTACCACGGGGCATTGATATTTTCTTTTTATTCCACTGCCACCTCCACCACTCTAACACGGGGCATTGATATTGTCTTTTTATTCCACTACGATGTCCACTACTCTTCCAAGGAGCATTAAAACAGCATTGTTAAGCTACTGTGACCTCCACGTCTCTTCCACGGAGCATTGATATTATCTTTTTAATCCACTGCGACCTCCACCACTTTTCCAAGGGGCATTAAAACCGTCTTGTTAAGATACTGTGACCTCCACTTCTCTTAAAGGGGCATTAAAACCATCTTGTTAAACCTCTCTGAACTCCACAGCTCTTCCAAGGGGCATTAGAACCGTCTTGTTAAGCTACTGTGACCTCCACGTCTCTTTCACATGGCATTGATATTATCTTTTTATTCCAGTGCGACCACCACCACTCTTCCAAGGGGTATTAAAACCATCTTGTTAAGCTACTGTGACTTCCACATATCTCCCACGGGGCATTGATATTGTCTTTTCATTCCATTGCGACATCCACCACTCTACCAAGGGGCATTGATATTGTTTTTTTTATTCCATTGCGACGTCCACCATTCTACCAAGGGGCATTAAAACCGTCTTGTTAAGCTACTGTGATCTCCACGTCTCTTCCAAGGGGCATTAAAATTGTCTAGTTAAACCACTCGAATCTCCACAGCTCTTCCAAGGAGCATTAAAACCGTCTTGTTAGACCACTTTGGACTCCACAGCTCTTCCAGGGGTCATTAAAACCATCTTGTTAAGCTACTGTGACCTTCACGTCTCTTCCACGGGGCATTGATATTGTCTTTTTAGTCCACTGCGACCTCCACCACTCATCTAAGGGGCATTGATATTGACTCTTTATTCCACTGCGACCTCCACCACTTTTCCAAGGGGCATTAAAACCATCTTGTTAAGCTACTGTGACCTCCACGTCTCTTCTATGGGGTATTGATATTGTGTTTTTATTCCACTGCGACCTCCACCACTTTTCCATGGGGCAATAAAACCATCTTGTTAAGCTACTGTGATCTCCACATCTTTTCCAAGGGGTATTGATATTGTCTTTGTATTCCACTGCGACCTCCACTGCTCTTCCAAGGGGCATTAAAACCGTCTTGTAAAGCTACTGTGACCTCCACGTCCCTTCCACGGGGCATTGATATTGTCTTTTTATTCCACTTTAACCTCCACCACTCTACCAAGGGGCATTAAAACCATCTTGTTAAGCTACTGTGACCTCCACTGCTCTTCCAAGGGGCATGAACACAGTCTTGTTAAGCTACTGTGACCTCCACGTCTCTTCTGCGGGGTATTGATATTGTGTTTTTATTCCACTGTAACCTCCACCACTCGTCCAAGGGGCATTAAAACCATCTTGTTAAGCTACTGTGAACTCCACGTCTCTTCCAAGGGGCATTAAAACCGTCTTGTTGAACCACTCTGAACTCCACAGCTCTTCCAAGGGGCATAAAAACCGTCTAGTTAAGCTACTGTGAACTCCACGTCTCTTCCCCAGAGCATTGATATTGTCTTTTTATTCCACTGCGACCTCCACCACTCTTCCAAGGAGCATTAAAACCGTCTTGTTAAGCTACTGTGACCTCCACGTCTCTTCCACGGGCATTGATGTTGTCATTTTATTCCACTGTGACCTCCACCACTCTTCCACGGGGCATTGATATTGACGTTTTATTCCAATGCCACCTCCACCACACTTCCGAGGGGCATGAAAACCGTCTTGTTAAGCTGCTGTGAACTCCACCACTCCTCCACGGGGCATTGATATTGTCGATTTATTCCAATGCGACCTCCACCACACTTCCAAGGGGCAATAAAACCTTCTTTTTAAGCTACTGTGACCTCCACATCTCTTCCACGGGGCATTGATATTGTCATTTTTTTCCACTGCGACCTCCACCACTCTTCCACTGGGCATTGGTTTTGTCGTTTTGTTCCACTGCGACCTCCACCACACTTCCAAGGGGCAATAAAACCGTCTTGTTAAGCTACTGTGACCTCCACATCTCTTCCACGGGGCATTGATATTGTCATTTTATTCCACTGCGACCTCCACCACTCTTCCACGGGGAATTGATTTTGTCGTTTTATTCCACTGCGACCTCCACCACACTTCCAAGGGGCATGAAAACCGTCTTGTAAAGCTACTGTCACCTCCGAGTCTCTTCCAAGGGGCATTAAAACCGTCTTGTTAAACCACTCTGAACTCCACAGCTCTTCCAAGGGGCATTAAAACCGTCTTGTTAAGCTACTGTGACCTCCACGTCTTTCCAAGGCTCATTGATATTGTCTTTTTATTCCACAGTAACCTCCACCACTTTTCCAAGGGGCATTAAAACCATCTTTTTAAGTTACTGTGACCTCCACGTCTCTTCTAAAGGGCATTAAAACCATCTTGCTAAAGCACTCTGAACTCCACAGATCTTCCAAGGGGCAATAAAACCGCATTGTTAAGCTACTGTGACCTCCACATCTCTTCCACGGGGCATTGCTATTGTCTTCTTATTCCATAGTGACCTCCACCACTCTTTCAAGGAGCATTAAAACCGTCTTGTTAAGCTAATGTGACCTCCACGTCTCTTCCACAGGGCATTGATTTTGTCTTTTTATTCCACTGCGACCTCCACCACTCTTCCAAGGGGCGTTAAAACCATCTTGTTAAGCTACTATGACCTCCACGCCTCTTTCACGGGGCATTGATATTGTCTTTTTATTCCACTGCGACCTCCACCAATCTTCCAAAGGGCATTGATATTGTCTTTTTATTCCACTGCGACCTCAACCATTCTTCCAAGGGGCATTAAAACCGTCTTGTTAAGCTACTGTGAGCTCCACGTCTCTTCTACGGTGCATTGATATTGTCGTTTTATTCCACTGTAACCTCCACCACTCTTCTAGTGGGCATTAAAACCGTCGTGTTAAGCTACTGTGACCTCCACGTCTCTTTCAACGGGCATTAAAACCGTCTTGTTAAACCACTCTGAACTCCACAGCTTTTCAAATGCGCATTAAAACCGTCTCGTTAACTTACTGTGACCTCCACATCTCTTCCACGGGGAATTGATATTGTCATTTTATTCCACTGCGACCTCCACCACACTTCCAAGGGGCATTAAAACTGTCTTGTTAAGCTACTGTGACCTCACCGTCTCTTCCATGGGGCCTTGATATTGTCTTTTTATTCCACTGCGATGTCCACCATTCTTCCAAGGGGCATTAAAAGCGTCTTGTTAATCTACTGTGACCTCCACATCTCATCCAAGGGGCATTAAAACCGTCTTGTAAAACACCTCTGAACTCCACATATCTTCCAAGGGGCATTAAAACCGTCTTGTTAAGCTACTGTCACCTCCACGTCTCTTCCAAGGGGCATTGATATTGTCTTTTTATTCCACTGTGACCTCCACCACTCTTCCAAGGGGCATTAAAACGTTCTTGTTAAGCTACTGTGACCTTCACGTCTTTTAAACGGGGCATTGATAATGTCTTTTTATTCCACTGCGACCTCCACTACTCTTCCAAGGGGCATTAAATCCATCTTCTTAAGCTACTGTGACCTCCACGTCTCTTCCAAAGGGCATTAAAACTGACTTGTTGAACCACTCTGAACTCCATTGCTTTTCCAAGTGGCATTAAAACCGTCTTGTTAAACCAATCTGAACTCCACAGCTCTTCCAAGGGGCATTAAAACCGTCTTGTTAAGCTACTGTGATCTCCATCTCTCTCCCAAGGGGCTTTAAAACCATCTTGTTAAGCTACTGTGACCTCCATGTCTCTTCCACGAGGCATTGATATTGTCTTTTTATTCCACTGCTACCTCCTCCACTCTTCCAAGGGGCATTAAATCCGTCTTTTTAAGGTACTGTGACTTCCACGTCTTCTCCATGGGGCATTGATATTGTCTTTTTATTACACTGCGACCTCCATCTCTCTTTCAAGGGGCATTGATATTGTCGTTTTATTTCACTGCGACTACCACCACTCTTCCAAGGGGCGTTAAAACCATCTTGTTAAGCTTTTGTGACCTCCACGTCTCTTTCACGGGGCATTGATATTTTCTATTTACTCCACTGTAAACTCCACCACTCTTTCAAGGGTAATTAAAACTATCTTGTTAAGTTACTGTGATCTCCACCTCTCTTCCAAGGGGCATTAAAACCGTCTTGTTAAACCATTCTGAACTCCACAGCTCTTCCAAACGTTATTAAAACCATTTCGTAAAGCTACTGTGACCTCCATGTCTTTTCCACGGTGCTTTGACATTGTCTTTTTATACCACTGCTACCTCCTCCACCCTCCCAAGGGGCATTAAAACCGTATTGTTAAGCTACTGTGACCTCCTCGTCTCTTTCATGCGGTATTGATATTGTCTTTTTATTCCACTGCGATCTCCACCACACTTCCATGGGGCATTAAAAACGTCTTGTTAAGCTACTGTGACCTAAACGTCTCTTCCACGGGGCATTGATATTGTCTTTTTATACAACTATCACCTCCACTACTTTTCCAAGGTGCATTAAAACTGTCTTCATAAGCTACTGTTACCTCCACGTCTCATCCAAGGGGCATTAAAACTATGTTGTAAAACCCCTCTGAACTCCAGAACTCTTCCAAGGGACATTAAAACTGTCTTGTTAAGCTACTGTGACCTCTACTTCTCTTCCACGGGGCATTGACATTGTCTTTTTATTCCACTGCGACCTCCACCACTCTTTCAAGGGGCATGGATATTGTCGTTTTATTCCACTGCGACCTCCACCACTCTTCCAAGGGGCGTTAAAACCATCTTGTTAAGTTTTTGTGACCTCCACGTCTCTCTCATGGGGTATTGACATTTTCTATTTACTCCACTGTAACCTTCACCACTCTTCCAAGGGTCATTAAAACCATCTTGTTAAGTTACTGTGATCTCCACCTCTCTTCCAAGGGGCATTAAAACCATCTTGTTAAACCACTCTGAACTCCACAGTTCTTCCAAACGTTATTAAAACCGTTTCGTAAAGCTACTGTGACCTCCATGTCTCTTCCACGGTGCTTTGATATTGTCTTTTTATTCCACTGCGATCTCCACCACCCCTCCAAGGGGCATTAAAACCGTATTGTTAAGCTACTGTGACCTCCACGTCTCTTTCATGCGGTATTGATATTGTGTTTTTATTCCACTGCGACCTCCACCACTCTTCCAAGGGGCATTGATATTGCCTTTTTATTTCACTGCGATCTCCACCACACTTCCAAGGGGCATTAAAAACGTCTTGTTAAGCTACTGTGACCTACACGTCTCTTCCACGGGGCATTGATATTGTCTTTTTATACAACTATCACCTCCACTACTTTTCCAAGGTGCATTAAAACTGTCTTATTAAGCTACTGTGACCTCCACTTCTCTTCCACGGGGCATTGACATTGTCTTTTTATTCCACTGCGACGTCCACCACTCTTCCAAGGGTCAATAAAAGCGTCTTGTTAAGCTACTGTGACCTCCACGTCTCATCCAAGGGGCATTAAAACCGTTTTGTAAAACCCCTCTGAACTCCACAGCACTTCCAAGGGGCATTAAATGCTTCTTGCTAAGCTACTGTGACCTCCAGGTCTCTTCCACGGGGCATTGATATTTTTTATTTATTCCACTGTAACGTCCACCACTCTTCCAAGGGGCATTAAAACCATCTTGTTAAGTTACTGTGATCTCCACCTCTCTTCCAAGGGGCATTATAACCGTCTTGTTAAACCATTCTGAACTCCACAGCTCTTCCAAACTGCATTAAAACCATTTTGTAAAGCTACTGTGACCTCCATGTCTCTTCCACGGGGCTTTGATGCTGTCTGTTTATACCACTGCTGCCTCCTTCACCCTTCCAAGGGGCATTAAAACCTTCTTGTTAAGCTACTGTGACCTCCACGACTCTTCTGTGCGATATTGATATTGTCTTTTTTTTCCACTGCGACCTCCACCAATCTTCCAAGGGGCATTGATATTGCCTTTTTATTCCACTGCGACCTCCACCACACTTCCAAGGGGAATTAAAAACGTCTTGTTAAGCTACTCTGACCTACACATCTCTCCCGCGGAGCATTGATATTGTCTTTTTATTCCACTGTCACCTCGACTGCTTTTCCAATGGGCATTAAAACCGTCTTGTTAAGCTACTGTTACCTCCACATCTCATCCAAGAGGCATTAAAACTGTCTTGTAAAACCTCTCTGAACTCCACAGCTCTTCCAAGGGGCATTAAAACTGTCTTGTTAAGCTACTGTGACCTCCACGTCTCCTACACGGGGCATTGATATTGTCTTTTTATTCCACTGCGACGTCAACCACTCTTCCAAGGGGCATTAAAAGCGTCTTGTTAAGCTACTTTGACGTCCATGTTTCATCCAAGGGGCATTAAAATCATCTTGTAAAACCCCTCTGAACTCCACAGCTCTTCCAAGAGGCATTAAATCCGTCTTGTTAAGCTACTGTGACCTCCACGTCTCTTCCACGGGGCATTGATATTGTCTTTTTATTCCACTGCGGCCTCCACCACTCTTCCACGGGGCATTGGTATTGTCTTTTTATTCCACTGCGACCTCCAACACTCTTCCAAGGGGAATTGAAACCATCTTGTTAAACCACTCTGAACTCCACAGCTCTTCCGAGGGGCATTAAAATGGCATTGTTAAACTACTGTGACCTCCACGTCTCTTCCACGGAGCATTGATATTGTCTTTTTATTCCATAGCGACCTCCACCACCCTTCCAAGGGGCATTAAAACCGTCTTGTTAAACCACTCTGAACTCCACAGCTCTTCCAAGCGGCATTAAAACCGTCTTGTTAAGCTACTGTGACCTCCACGTCTTTCCACGGGGAATTGATATTGTCTTTTTATTCCACTGCGACCTCCACCACTCTTGAAAGCGGCATTAAAACCGTCTTGTTAAGCTACTGTGACCTCCACGTCTCTTCCGCGGGGCATTGATTTTGTCTTTTTATTCCACTGCGACCTCCATTACTCTTCCAAGGGGCATTGAAACCATCTTATTAAGGTACTGTGACCTCCACGTCTCTTCTACGGGGCATTGATATTGTTGTTTTATGCCACTGTAACCTCCACCACTCTTCTAAGGGGCATTAAAACCGTCGTGTTAAGCTACTGTGACCACCACATCTCTTTCAACGTGCATTAAAACCGTCTTGTTAAACCACTCTGAACTCCACAGCTTTTCCAAGGGGCATTAAAACCGTCTTGTTAAGATACTGTAATCTCCACGTCTCTTCCACGGAGCTTTGATATTGTCTTTTTTTTCCACTGCAACCTCCACCACTCTTCAAAGGGGCATTAATAACGTCTCGTTAAGCTATTGTGACCTCCACGTCTCTTCCACGGGGCATTGATATTGTCTTTTTATTCCACTGCGACCTCCACCACACTTCCAAGGGGCATTAAAACTGTCTTATTAAGCTACTGTGACCTCACCGTCTCTTCCATGGAGCATTGATATTGTCTTTTTATTCCACTGCGATGTCCACCACTCTTCCAAGGGGCATTAAAAGCGTCTTGTTAATCTACTGTGACCTCCACACCTCTTCCAAGGGGCATTAAAACCGTCTTGTTAAGCTACTGTGACCTCCACGTCTCTTCCAAGGGGCATTGATATTGTCTTTTTATTCCACTGTGACCTCCACCACTCTTCCAAGGGTCATTAAAACCTTCTTGTTAAGCTACTGTGACCTCCACGTCTTTTAAACGGGACATTGATAATGTCTTTTTATTCTACTGTGACCTCCACTACTCTTCCAAGGGGCATTAAATTCATCTTCTTAAGCTACTGTGACCTCCACGTCTCTTCCAAAGGGCATTAAAACTGTCTTGTTGAACCACTCTGAACTCCACTGCTTTTCCAAGGGACATTAAAACCGTCTTGTTAAACCAATCTGAACTCCACAGCTCTTCCAAGGGGCATTAAAACCATCTTGTTAAGCTACTGTGATCTCCATCTCTCTCCCAAGGGGCTTTAAAACCATCTTGTTAAGCTATTGTGACCGCCATGTCTCTTCCACGAGGCATTGATATTGTCTCTTTATTCCACTGCTACCTCCTCCACTCTTCCAAGGGGCATTAAATCCGTCTTTTTAAGGTACTGTGACTTCCACGTGTCCTCCATGGGGAATTGATATTGTCTTTTTATTACACTTCGACCTCCACCATTCTTTCAAGGGGCATTGATATTGTCGTTTTATTCCACTGCGACCTCCACCACTCTTCCAAGGGGCATTAAAACCATCTTGTTAATCTTTTGTGACCTCCACGTCTCTTTCACGGGGCATTGACATTTTCTATTTACTCCACTGTAACCTCCACCACTCTTCCAAGGGTCATTAAAAGCGTCTTGTTAAGCTACTGTGACCTCCACGTCTCATCCAAGGGGCATTAAAACCGTCTTGTAAATCCCCTCTGAACTCCACAGCTCTTCCAAGGGGCATTAAATCCATCTTACTAAGCTACTGTGACCTCCACGTCTCTTCCACGGGGCATTGATATTGTCTTTTTTTTCCACTGTCACCTCCACTACTTTTCCAATGGGCATTAAAACCGTCTTGTTAAGCTACTTTGACCTCCACGTCTCATTCAAGGGGCATTAAAACCGACTTGTAAAACCACTCTGAACTCCACAGCTCTTCCAAGGGGCATTAAATCCGTCTTGTTAAGCTACTGTGACCTCCACGTCTCTTGCACTGGGCATTGATATTGTCTTTTTATTGCACTGTGACCTCCACCACTCTTCCACGGGGCATTGGTATTGTCTTTTTATTCCACTGCGACCTCCACCATTCTTCCAAGGGGCATAGAAACCATCTTGTTAAACCACTCTGAACTCCACAGCTCTTCCGAGGGGCATTAAAATGGCATTGTTAAACTACTGTGACCTCCACGTCTCTTCCACGAAGCATTGATATTGTCTTTTTATTCCACAGCGACCTCCACCACCCTTCCAAGGGGCTTTAAAACCGTCTTGTTAGACCACTTTGGACTCCACAGCTCTTCCAGGGAGCATTAAAACCATCTTGTTAATGTACTGTGACCTTCACGTCTCTTCCACGGGGCATTGATATTGTCTTTTTATTCCACTGAGACCATCACCACTCATCCAAGGGGCATTGATATTGTATTTTTATTCCACTGCGACCTCCACCACTCTTCCAAGGGGCATTGAAACCGTCTTGTTAAGCTACTGTGACCTCCACGTCTCATCAACGGGGCATTGATATTGTTTTTTTATTCCACTGTAACCTCCACCACTGGTCCAGGGGGCATTAAAACCGTCCTATTAAGCTACTGTGATCTCCACGTCTCTTCCAAGGGGTCATTGATATTGTATTTTTATTCCACTGCGACCTCCACCACTCTACCAAGGGGCATTAAAACCGTCTTGTTAAGCTACTATGACCTCAAGGTCTCTTCCACGGGCAAAGATATTGTCTTTTTATTCCACTGCGACCTCCACCACTCTTCCAAGGGGCAATAAAACCGTCTTGTTAAGCTACTGTGACCTCAACGTCTCTTCCACGGGGCATTGATATTGTCATTTTATGCCACTGCGACCTCCACCACTCTTCCACGGGGCATTGATATTGTCGATTTATTCCAATGCGAACTCCACCACACTTCCAAGGGGCATTAAAACCGTCTTGTTAAGCTACTGTGACCTCCACGTCTCTTCCACGGGGCATTGATATTGTCATTTTATTCCACTGCGATCTCCACCACTCTTTCACGGGGCAGTGATATTGTTGTTTTATTCCACTGCGACCTCCACCACACTTCCAAGGGGCATGAAAACTGTCTTGTTAAGCTACTGTGACCTCCACCACTCTTCCACTGTGCATTGGTTTTTTCGTTTTATTCCACTGTAACCTCCACCACTTTTCCAAGGGGCATTAAAACCGCATTTTAAGCTACTGTGTTCTCCACATCTCTTCCACGGGGCATTAATATTTTCTTTTTATTCCATAGCGACCTCCACCACTCTGCCAAGGGGCATTAAAACCATCTTGTTAAGCTACTGTGACCTCCACAACTCTTCCACGGGGCATTGATATTGTCTTTTTATTTCACTGCGACCTCCACCAATCTTCCAAGTGGCATTGAAACCGTCTTGTTAAGCTACTGTGACCTCCACTTCTCTTCTATGGGGCATTGATATTGTGTTTTTATTCCACTGTAACATCCACCACTTGTCCAAGGGGCATTAAAACCGTCTTGTTAAGCTACTGTGATCTCCACGTCTCTTCCAAGGGGCATTGATATTGTCTTTTTAATCCACTGCGACCTCCACACTCTTCCAAGGGGCATGAAAACCGTCTTATTAAGCTGCTATGACCTCCAAGTCTCTTCCACTGGACATTGATAATGTCTTTTTTTTCCACTGCGACCTCCACCGATCTTCCAAGGGGCAATAAAACAGTCTTGTAAAGCTACTGTGACCTCCACGTCTCTTCCAGGGGGCATTGATATTGTCTTTTTATTCCACTGTAACCTCCACCACTCTTCTCACGGGCATTAAAACCGTCTTGTTAAGCTACTGTGACCTCCACGTCTCTTCCAAGGGGCATTAAAACCGTCTTGTTAAACCACTCTGAAATCCACATCTTTTCCAAGGGGCATTAAAACCGCATTGTTAAGCTACTGTGACCTCCACGTCTCTTCCCCTGGGCATTGATATTGTCTTTTTATTCCACAGCGACCTCCACCACTCTTCCAAGGGGCATTAAAACCGTCTTGTTAAGCTACTGTGACCTCCACGTCTTTTCCACGGGGCATTGATTTTGTCTTTTTATTCCACTGCGACCTCCACCACTCTTCCAAGGGGCATTGACGTTGACGTTTTATTCCACTGCAACCTCCACCACTCTTCCAAGGGGAATTAAAACGGTCTTCTTAAGCTACTGTGATCTCCACGTCTCTTCTACAGGGCATTGATATTGTGTTTTTATTCCACTGTAACCTCAACCACTCATCCAAGGGGTATTAAAACCGTCTTTTTAAGATACTGTAATCTCCACGTCTCTTCCAAGGGGCATTGATATTGTCTTTTTATTACACTGCGACCTCCACCTCTCTTCCAAGGGGCATTAAAACCGTCTTTTAAAGCTACTGTGACCTCCCCGTCTCTTCCAAGGGGCATTAAAACCATTTTACTAAACCACTCTGAACTCCACAGCTCTTCCGAGGGGCATTAAAACCGCATTGTTAAGCTACTGTGACCTCCACGTCTCTTCCCCTGGGCATTGATATTTTCTTTTTATTCCACAGAGACCTCCACCAGTCTTCCTAGGGGTATTAAAACTGTCTTGTTAAGCTACTGTGACCTCCACGTCTCTTCTACGGGGCATTGATATTGTCTTTTTATTCCACTGCGACCTCCACCTCTCTTCCAAGGGGCATGAAAACTGTCTTGTTAAGCTACTGTGACCTCCACCACTCTTCCACTGTGCATTGGTTTTTTCGTTTTATTCCACTGTAACCTCCACCACTTTTCCAAGGGGCATTAAAACCGCATTTTAAGCTACTGTGTTCTCCACATCTCTTCCACGGGGCATTAATATTTTCTTTTTATTCCATAGCGACCTCCACCACTCTGCCAAGGGGCATTAAAACCATCTTGTTAAGCTACTGTGACCTCCACAACTCTTCCACGGGGCATTGATATTGTCTTTTTATTTCACTGCGACCTCCACCAATCTTCCAAGGGGCATTGAAACCGTCTTGTTAAGCTACTGTGACCTCCACTTCTCTTCTATGGGGCATTGATATTGTGTTTTTATTCCACTGTAACATCCACCACTTGTCCAAGGGGCATTAAAACCGTCTTGTTAAGCTACTGTGATCTCCACGTCTCTTCCAAGGGGCATTGATATTGTCTTTTTAATCCACTGCGACCTCCACACTCTTCCAAGGGGCATGAAAACCGTCTTATTAAGCTGCTATGACCTCCAAGTCTCTTCCACTGGACATTGATAATGTCTTTTTTTTCCACTGCGACCTCCACCGATCTTCCAAGGGGCAATAAAACAGTCTTGTAAAGCTACTGTGACCTCCACGTCTCTTCCAGGGGGCATTGATATTGTCTTTTTATTCCACTGTAACCTCCACCACTCTTCTCACGGGCATTAAAACCGTCTTGTTAAGCTACTGTGACCTCCACGTCTCTTCCAAGGGGCATTAAAACCGTCTTGTTAAACCACTCTGAAATCCACATCTTTTCCAAGGGGCATTAAAACCGCATTGTTAAGCTACTGTGACCTCCACGTCTCTTCCCCTGGGCATTGATATTGTCTTTTTATTCCACAGCGACCTCCACCACTCTTCCAAGGGGCATTAAAACCGTCTTGTTAAGCTACTGTGACCTCCACGTCTTTTCCACGGGGCATTGATTTTGTCTTTTTATTCCACTGCGACCTCCACCACTCTTCCAAGGGGCATTGACGTTGACGTTTTATTCCACTGCAACCTCCACCACTCTTCCAAGGGGAATTAAAACGGTCTTCTTAAGCTACTGTGATCTCCACGTCTCTTCTACAGGGCATTGATATTGTGTTTTTATTCCACTGTAACCTCAACCACTCATCCAAGGGGTATTAAAACCGTCTTTTTAAGATACTGTAATCTCCACGTCTCTTCCAAGGGGCATTGATATTGTCTTTTTATTACACTGCGACCTCCACCTCTCTTCCAAGGGGCATTAAAACCGTCTTTTAAAGCTACTGTGACCTCCCCGTCTCTTCCAAGGGGCATTAAAACCATTTTACTAAACCACTCTGAACTCCACAGCTCTTCCGAGGGGCATTAAAACCGCATTGTTAAGCTACTGTGACCTCCACGTCTCTTCCCCTGGGCATTGATATTTTCTTTTTATTCCACAGAGACCTCCACCAGTCTTCCTAGGGGTATTAAAACTGTCTTGTTAAGCTACTGTGACCTCCACGTCTCTTCTACGGGGCATTGATATTGTCTTTTTATTCCACTGCGACCTCCACCTCTCTTCCAAGGGGCATGAAAACTGTCTTGTTAAGCTACTGTGACCTCCACCACTCTTCCACTGTGCATTGGTTTTTTCGTTTTATTCCACTGTAACCTCCACCACTTTTCCAAGGGGCATTAAAACCGCATTTTAAGCTACTGTGTTCTCCACATCTCTTCCACGGGGCATTAATATTTTCTTTTTATTCCATAGCGACCTCCACCACTCTGCCAAGGGGCATTAAAACCATCTTGTTAAGCTACTGTGACCTCCACAACTCTTCCACGGGGCATTGATATTGTCTTTTTATTTCACTGCGACCTCCACCAATCTTCCAAGGGGCATTGAAACCGTCTTGTTAAGCTACTGTGACCTCCACTTCTCTTCTATGGGGCATTGATATTGTGTTTTTATTCCACTGTAACATCCACCACTTGTCCAAGGGGCATTAAAACCGTCTTGTTAAGCTACTGTGATCTCCACGTCTCTTCCAAGGGGCATTGATATTGTCTTTTTAATCCACTGCGACCTCCACACTCTTCCAAGGGGCATGAAAACCGTCTTATTAAGCTGCTATGACCTCCAAGTCTCTTCCACTGGACATTGATAATGTCTTTTTTTTCCACTGCGACCTCCACCGATCTTCCAAGGGGCAATAAAACAGTCTTGTAAAGCTACTGTGACCTCCACGTCTCTTCCAGGGGGCATTGAT
Organism: Phyllobates terribilis; assembly: GCF_046119375.1. Taxonomy (NCBI): domain Eukaryota; kingdom Metazoa; phylum Chordata; class Amphibia; order Anura; family Dendrobatidae; genus Phyllobates; species Phyllobates terribilis. The sequence continues at coordinate 194,554 of NW_027363082.1, forward strand.
ATTGTCTTTTTATTCCACTGTAACCTCCACCACTCTTCTCACGGGCATTAAAACTGTCTTGTTAAGCTACTGTGACCTCCACGTCTCTTCCAAGGGGCATTAAAACCGTCTTGTTAAACCACTCTGAAATCCACATCTTTTCCAAGGGGCATTAAAACCGTCTTTTAAAGCTACTGTGACCTCCCCGTCTCTTCCAAGGGGCATTAAAACCATTTTACTAAACCACTCTGAACTCCACAGCTCTTCCGAGGGGCATTAAAACCGCATTGTTAAGCTACTGTGACCTCCACGTCTCTTCCCCTGGGCATTGATATTTTCTTTTTATTCCACAGAGACCTCCACCAGTCTTCCAAGGGGTATTAAAACCGTCTTGTTAAGCTACTGTGACCTCCACGTCTCTTCTACGGGGTATTGATATTGTCTTTTTATTCCACTGCGACCTCCACCTCTCTTCCAAGGGGCATAAAAACAGTCTTGTTAAGCTACTGTGATCTCCACGTCTCTTCCAAGGGGAATTGATATTGTCTTTTTATTCCACTACGAACTCCTCCGATGTGCGAAGGGGCATTAAAACCGTCTTGTAAATCTACTGGGACCTCCACGTCCCTTTCACGGGGCATTGATATTGTCTTTTTATTCCAATGTAACCTCCACCACTCTTCTAAGGGGCATTAAAACAGTCTTTTTAAGCTACTGTGACCTCCATGTCTCCTCCAAGGGGCATTAAAACCATCTTGTGAAACCACTCTGAACTCCACAGCTTTTCCAAGGGGCATTGAAACCGTCTTGTTAAGCTACTGTGACCTCCACGTCTTTTCCACGTGGCATTGATATTGTCTTTTTATTTCACTGTAACCTCCACCACTCTACCAAGGGGCATTAAAATTGTCTTGTTAAGCTACTGTCTCCTCCACGTCTCTTCCAAGGGGCATTAAAACAGTATTGTTAAACCACTCGGAACTCCACAGCTCTTCCAAGGGGCATTGATATTGTCTTTTTAGTCCAATGTAACCTCCACCACTCTTCTAAGGGGCATTAAAACCATCTTGTTAAGCTACTGTGACCTCCACGTCTTTTCCAAGTGGCTTTGATATTGTCTTTTTATTCCACTGCAACCTCCACCACTCTTTCAATGGGCATTGATATTGTCTTTTTATACCACTGTAACCTCCACCACTTTTCCAAGGGGCATTAAAACCGTCTTTTTAAGCTACTGTGACCTCCACGTCTCTTCCAAGGGGAAATTTATATTGTCTTTTTATTCCACTGCGACCTCCACACTCTTACAAGGGTCGTTAAAACCATATTCTTAAGCTGCTGTAACCTCCAACTCTCTTCCACTGGACATTGATATTGTCTTTTTATTCCACTGCGATCTCGATCGCTCTTCCAAGGGGCATTAAAGCCGTCTTGTAAAGCTATTGTGACCTCCACGTCTCTTCCACGGGGCATTGATATTGTCTTTTTATTCCACTGTAACCTCCCCTACTTTTCCAAGGGACATTAAAACCGTGTTGTTAAGCTACTGTGACCTCCACGTCTCTTCCAAGGAGCATTAAAACCGTGTTGTTGAACCACTCTGAACTCAACAGCTCTTCCAAGGGGCAATAAAACCCTCTTGTTAAGCTACTGTGATCTCCACATCTCTTCCACGGAGCATTGATATTGTCTTTTTTTTACAATGCGACCTCCACCCCTCTACCAAGGGGCATTAAAAGTGTCTTGTTAAGCTACTATGACCTCAACGTCTCTTCCACGGGCATTGATATTGTCTTTTTATTCCACTGCGACCTCCACCACTCTTCCAAGGGACATTAAAATGCCTTGTTAAGCTACTGTGACCTCCACGTCTCTTCCATGGGGCATTTATACTGCAATTTTAATCAACTGCGATCTCCACTACTCTTCCACGGGACATTGATATTGTCTTTTTATTCCACTGCTACCTACACCACTTTTCCCAGGGACATTTAATCTGTCTTGTTAAGCTACTTTGACCTCCACGTCTCTTCCACGTGGCATTGATATTGGCTTTTTATTCCACTGCGACCTCCACCACTCTTTCACGGGGCATTGATATTGTCGTTTTATTCCCTGCGACCTCCACCACTCTTCAAAGGGGCAATAAAACCATCATGTTAAGCTACTGTGACCTCCACGTCTCTTCCAAGGGGCATTGATATTGTCTTTGTTTTCCTCTGTGACCTCCACCACTCTTCCATGTTGCATTAAAACCGTCTTGTAAAGCTACTGTGATCTCCACGTCTCTTCCACAGGGCATTGATATTGTCTTTTTAATCCACTGTAACCTCCACCACTTTTCCAAGGGGCAATAAAACCGTCTTGTTAAGCAACTGTGACCTCCACGTCTCTTTCACGGGGCATTGATATTGTCATTTTATTCCACTGCGACCTCCACCACTCTTTCACGACGCATTGATATTGTCGTTTTATTCCACTGCGACCTCCACCACATTTCAAAGGGGCATTAAAAAAGTCTTGTTAAGCTACTGTGATCTCCACCACTCTTCCACGGGGCATTGATATTGTCTTTTTATTCCACTGCGACCTCCACCACACTTCCAAGGGGCAATAAAACCATCTTGTTAAGCTACTGTCACCTTCACGTCTCTTCCAAGGGGCATTAAAACCGTCTTATTAAACCACTCTGAACTCCACAGCTCTTCCAAGGGGCATTAAAACCGTCTTGTTAAGCTACTGTGACCTCCACGTCTTTTCCACTGGGCATTGATATTGTCTTTTTATTCCACTGCGACCTCAACCACTCTTCCAAGGGGCATTAAAACCGTCTTGTTAAGCTACTGTGACCTCCACGTCTCTTCTACTGGCATTGATATTGTGTTTTTATTCCACTGTAACTTCCACCACTCATCCAAGGAGCATTAAAACCATCTTGTTAAGCTGCTGTGATTTCCACGTCTCTTCCAAGGGGCATTGATATTCTCTTTTTATACCACTGAGACCTCCACCACTGTTCCAAGGGGCATTAAAACTGTATTGTTAAGCTACTGTGACCTCCACGTCTTTTCCACGGGGTATTGATATTGTCTTTTTATTCCACTGTGACCTCCACCACTCTTCCAAGGGGCATTGATATTGTCTTTGTTTTCCACTGCGACCTCCACCTCTCTTCCAGGGGGCATTAAAACCGTCTTGTAAAGCTACTGTGATCTTCACGTCTCTTCCACGGGGCATTGATATTGTCTTTTTATTCCACTGCGACCTCCACCACACTTCCAAGGGGCAATAAAACCATCTTGTTAAGCTACTGTCACCTTCACGTCTCTTCCAAGGGGCATTAAAACCGTCTTATTAAACCACTCTGAACTCCACAGCTCTTCCAAGGGGCATTAAAACCGTCTTGTTAAGCTACTGTGACCTCCACGTCTTTTCCACTGGGCATTGATATTGTCTTTTTATTCCACTGCGACCTCAACCACTCTTCCAAGGGGCATTAAAACCGTCTTGTTAAGCTACTGTGACCTCCACGTCTCTTCTACTGGCATTGCTATTGTGTTTTTATTCCACTGTAACTTCCACCACTCATCCAAGGAGCATTAAAACCATCTTGTTAAGCTGCTGTGATTTCCACGTCTCTTCCAAGGGGCATTGATATTGTCTTTTTATTCCACTGAGACCTCCACCACTGTTCCACGGGGCATTAAAACTGTATTGTTAAGCTACTGTGACCTCCACGTCTTTTCCACGGGGTATTGATATTGTCTTTTTATTCCACTGTGACCTCCACCACTCTTCCAAGGGGCATTGATATTGTCTTTGTTTTCCACTGCGACCTCCAACTCTCTTCCAGGGGACATTAAAACCGTCTTGTAAAGCTACTGTGATCTTCACGTCTCTTCCACGGGGCATTGATATTGTCTTTTTATTCCACTGCGACCTCCACCACTGTTCCAAGGGGCTTTAAAACTGTATTGTTAAGCTACTGTGACCTCCACGTCTTTTCTACGGGGCATTGATATTGTATTTTTATTCCACTGTGACCTCCACCACTCTTCCAAGGGACATTGATATTGTCTTTTTATTAAACTGCGATCTCCACCACTCTTCCAAGGGGCATAAAAAACGTTTTGTTAAGCTACTGTGACCTCCACGTCTCTTCCACTGGGCATTGATATTGTCTTTTTATTCCACTGCGACCTCCACCACTTTACCCAGGGACATTTAATCTGTCTTGTTAAGCTACTGTGACCTCCCCGTCTCTTCCACGGGGCATTGATATTGTTTTTTTATTCGACTGCGACCTCCACCACTCTTCCAAGGGGCATTGATATTATTTTTTATTCCACTGCGTCCTCCACCACTCTTCCAAAGGGCATTAAATCTGTCTTGTTAAACGACTGTGACCTCCACGTCTCTTCCCATGGGCATTGTTATTGTCTTTTTAATAAACTGCGACCTCCACCACTCTTCCAAGGGGCATTGATTTTGTCTTTTAATTCCACTGCGACCTCCACCACTCTTCCAAGGGGTAATAAAACCATCATGTTAAGCTACTGTGACCTCCACGTCTCTTCCAAGGGCCATTGATATTGTCTCTGTATTCTACTGCGACCTCCACCACTCTTCCAAGGGGCATTAAAACAGTCTTGTAAAGCTAATGTGATCTCCACGTCTCTTCCACGGGGCATTGATATTACCTTTTTATTCCACTGTAACCTCCACCACTCTACCAAAGGGTATTAAAACCGTTTTGTTAAGATACTGTGACCTTCAAGTCTCTTCCCCGGGGCATTGATATTGTCATTTTATTCCACTGCGACCTCCACCACACTTCCAAGGGGCATTAAAACCGTCATGTTAAGCTACTGTGACCTCCACGTCTCTTCCAGGGGCATTGATATTGTCTTTTCATTCCACTGTAACCTCCACCACTCTACCAAGGGGCATTAAAATCTTCTTGGTAAGCTACTGTCACCTCCACGTCTCTTCCAAGTGGCATTAAAACTGTCTTGTTAAACCACTCTGAACTCCACAGCTCTTCCATTGGGCATTGAAACAGCCTTGTTAAGTTACTGTGACCTCCATGAATCTTCCACGAGCATTGATATATTTTTTTTATTCCACTGCAACCTCCATCACTCTTTCAAGTGGCATTTAAACCGTCTTGTTAAGCTACTGTTACCTACACTTCTCTTCTACGCGGCATTGATATTGTCTTTTTCTTCCACTGCGACCTCCACTACTCTTCCAAGTGTCATTGATATTATCTTTTTATTCCACTGAGACCTCCATCACACTTCCAAGGGGCATTAAAACCGTCTTGTTGAGATAATGTGACCTCCACGTCTCTTCCACGGGAAATTGATATTGTTATTTTATTCTACTGTAACCCCCACCTCCCTGACAAGGGGCATTAAAACAGTCTTGTTAAGCTACTTTGTCCTCCACGTCTCTTCCAAGGGGCATTAAAAAAAGTCTTGCTAAACCACTCTGAACTCCACAGCTGTTCCAAGGGGCATTAAAACCATCTTGTTAAGCTACTGTGACCTCCAAGTCTCTTCCACCGGGCATTGACTTTGTCTTTTTATTCCACTGCGACCTCCACCACTCCTCCAAGGGGCAATGATATTTTCTTTTTATTCCACTGCGACCTCCACCACTCTTCCAAGGGGCATTAAAACCATCTTGTTAAGCTACTGTGACCTCCACATCTCTTCCACGGGGCATTGATATTGTCTCTTTATTCCACTGCTACCTCCACCACTCTTCCATTGGGCATTAAAACCATCTTGTTAAGCTACTGTGACCTCCACGTATATTCCAAGGGGCATTGATATTGGGTTTTTATTCCACTGTAACTTCCACCACTCATCCAAGGGGCATTAAAACCGTCTTGTTAAGCTACTGTGACCTCCACGTCTCTACCACGTGGCATTGATATTGTCTTTTTATTCCACTGCGACCTCCACCAATCTTCCAAGGGATTTTTAATCTGTCTTGTTAAGCTACTGTGACCTCCACGTCTCATCCACGGGGCATTGATATTGTCTTTTTATTCCACTGCGAACTCCACCACTCTTTCAAGGGGCATTGATATTATCTTTTTATTCCACTGCAACCTCCACCACTCTTCCAAGGGGCAATAAAACCATCAAGTTAAGCTACTGTGACCTCCACGTCTCTTCCACGGGGTATTGATATTGTCTTATTATTCCACTGCGACCTCCACCACTCTTCCAAGGGGCATTTAAACCATCTTGTTAAGCTACTGTGACCTCCACGTCTCTTCCACGGGGCATTGGTGTTGTCTTTTTCTTCCACTGCGACCTCCACCACTCTTCCAAGGGGCATTGATATTGTCTTTTTATTCCACTGCATCCTCCACCTCTGTTCCAAGGGGCATTAAAACCATTTTTTAAGCTACTGTGACCTCCACGTCTCTTCCACAGGGCATTCATATTGTCTCTTTATTCTACTGTAACCTCCCCCAGTCTTCCAAGGAACATTGAAACCATCTTGTTAATCTACTGTCATCTCCACGTCTCTTCCAAGGGGCATTAAAACCATCTTGTTAAACGACTTTGGACTCCACAGTTCTTCCAAGGGGCATTAAAATCATCTTGTTAAGCTACTGTGAAATCCTCGTCTCTTCCACAGGAAATTTATATTGTCTTTTTATTCCACTACGACCTCCACCACTCTGCCAATGGGCATTGGTATTGTCTTTTTATTCCACTGCGACCTCCACACTCTTTCAAGGGGCATTAAAACCATCTTGTTACCCTGCTGTAACCTCCAAGTCTCTTCCAGTGGACATTGACATTGTCTTTTTATTCCACTGCAACATCCACCGCTCTTCCAAGGGGCATTAAAACCGTCTTGTAAAGCTACTGTGACCTCCACGTCTCTTCCATGGGGCATAGATATTGTAATTTTATTCCACTGCGACCTCCACTACTCTTCCACGGGGCATTGATATTGTCGTTTTATTCCACTACAACCTCCACCACACTTTCAAGGGGCATTAAAACCGTCTTGTTAAGCTACTGTGACCTCCACGTCACTTTCATGGGGCATTGATATTGTCATTTTATTCCACTGTGACCTCCTCCACTCTTTCACGGGGCATTGATATTGTCGTTTTATTCCACTGCGACCTCCACCACATTTCAAAGTGGCATTAAAGAACTCTTATTATGCTACTGTGACCTCCACCACTCTTCCACGGGGCATTGATATTGTCGTTTTAATCCACTGCAACCTCCACCACACTTCCAAGGAGCATTAAAACCATCTGGTTAAGCTACTGTGACCTCCACGTATATTCCACGGGCATTGATATTGGGTGTTTATTCCACTGTATCCTCCATCACTCCTCCAAGGGGCATTAAAACCATCTTGTTAAGCTACTGTGACCTCCACGTCTCTTCCACGGGGCATTGATATTGTCTTTTTATTCCACTGCGACCTCCACCAGTCTTCCAAGGGACATTTAATCTGTCTTGTTAAGCTACTGTGACCTCCACGTCTCTTCCACGGGGCATTGATATTGTCTTTTTATTCCACTGCGACCTTCACCACTCTTTCAAGGGGCATTGATATTATCTTTTTATTCCACTGCAACCTCCACCACTCTTCCAAGGGACAATAAAACCATCATGTTAAGCTACTGTGACCTCCATGTCTCTTCCACGGGGTATTGATATTGTCTTATTATTCCACTACAACCTCCACCACAGTTTCAAGGGGCATTAAAACTGTCTTGTTAAGCTACTGTGACCTCCACGTCTCTTTCACGGGGCATTGATATTGTCATTTTATTCCACTGTGACCTCCTCCACTCTTTCACGGGGCATTGATATTGTCGTTTTATTCCACTGCGACCTCCACCACATTTCAAAGTGGCATTAAAGAAGTCTTATTATGCTACTGTGACCTCCACCACTCTTCCACGGGGCATTGATATTGTCGTTTTATTCCACTGCAACCTCCACCACACTTCCAAGGAGCATTAAAAAAATCTTGTTAAGCTACTGTGACCTCCACGTCTCTTCCACGGGGCATTGGTGTTGTCTTTTTCCTCCACTGCGACGTCCACCACTCTTCCAAGGGGCATTGATATTGTCTTATTATTCCACTGCGACCTCCACCACTCTTCCAAAGGGCATTTAAACCATCTTGTTAAGCTACTGTGACCTCCACGTCTCTTCCACGGGGCATTGGTGTTGTCTTTTTCCTCCACTGCGACGTCCACCACTCTTCCAAGGGGCATTGATATTGTCTTTTTATTCCACTGCGACCTCCACCTCTCTTCCAAGGGGCATTAAACCATTTTGTTAAGCTACTGTGACCTCCATGTCTCTTCCACGGGGCATTCATATTGTCTTTTTATTCTACTGTAACCTCCTCGACCCTTCCAAGGAACATTAAAACCATCTTGGTAAGATACTGTCACCTCGATTTCTCTTCCAATAGGCATTAAAACCATCTTGTTAAACGACTTTGGACTCCACAGCTCTTCCAAGGGGCATTAAAACCATCTTGTTAAGCTACTGTGACCCCCACGTCTCTTCTACGCGGCATTGATATTGTGTTTTTATTCCACTGTAACCTCCACCACTCGTCCAATTGGCATTAAAACTGTCTTGTTAAGCTACTGTGACCACCACGTCTCTTCCACAGGAAATTTATATTGTCTTTTTATAACACTACGACCTCCACCACTCTTCCAAGGGTCATTGGTATTGTATTTTTATTCCACTGCAACCTCCACACTCTTACAAGGGGCATTAAAACCATCTTGTTAAGCTGCTGTATCCTCCAAGTCTCTTCCACTGGACATTGATATTGTCTTTTTATTCCACTACGACCTCCACCGCTCCTCCAAGGGGCATTAAAACCATCTTGTAAAGCTACTGTGACCTCCACTTTTCTTCCACGGGGCATTGATATTGCCTTTTTATTCCACTGTAACCTCCACCACTTTTCCAAGGGGCATTAAAACCGTCTTGTTAAGCTACTGTGACCTCCACGTCTCTTCCAAGGGGCATTAAAACCGTCTTGTTGAACCACTCTGAACTCCACAGCTATTCCAAGGGGCAATAAAACTGTCTTGTTAATCTACTGTGATCTCCAATTCTCTTCCACGGGCACTGATATTGTCTTTCTATTCCACTGCGACCTCCATCACTCTTCTTAGGGGCATTAAAACCGCATTGTTAAGCTACTGTGACCTCCACGTCTCTTTCATCGCGTATTGATATTGTAATTTTTTTCCTCTGCGACCTCCACTACTCTTCCACGGGGCATTGATATTGTACTACAACCTCCACCACACTTCCAAGGGGCATTAAAACCGTCTTGTTAAGCTACTGTGACCTCCACGTCTCTTTCACTGGGCATTGATATTGTCATTTTATTCCACTGTGACCTCCACCACTCTTCCACGGGGCATTGATATTGTCGTTTTATTCCACTGCAACCCCACCACACTTCCAAGGGGCAATAAAACCATCTTGTTAAGCTACTGTCAACTTTACGTCTCTTCCAAGGCACATTAAAACCGTCTTTTTAAACCACTTTGAACTCCACAGCTCTTCCAAGGGGCATTAAAACCGTCTTGTTAAGCTACTGTGAACTCCACATCTTTTCCACGGGGCATTGATATTGTCTTTTTATTCCACTGCGACCTCCACCACTATTCCAAGGGGCATTAAAACCGTCTTGATAAGCTACTGTGACCTCCACGTCTCTTCTACTGGCATTGATATTGTGTTTTTATTCCACTGTAACTTCCACCACTCGTCCAAGGGGCATTAAAACCATCTTGTTAAACTACTGTGATTTTCACGTCTCTTCCAAGGGGCATTGATGTTGTCTTTTTATTTCACTGCGACCTCCACCACTCTTCCATGGGGCATTAAAACTGTATTGTTAAGCTACTGTGACCTCCGCGTCTTTTCCACGGGGCATTGATATTGTCTTTTTATTCCACTGCGACCTCCACCACTCTTCCAAGGGGCATTGATATTATTTTTTATTCCACTGCGACCTCCACCACTTTTTCAAGGGGCATTAAATCTGTCTTGTTAAACGCCTGTGACCTCCACGTCTCTTCCACTGGGCATTGATATTGTCTTTTTAATAAACTGCGACCTCCACCATTCTTCCAAGGGGCAATAAAACCATCATGTTAAGCTACTGTGACCTCCACGTCTCTTCCAAGGGGCATTGATATTGTCTTTGTATTCCACTGCGACCTCCACCGCTCTTCCAAGGGGCATTAAAACCGTCTTGTAAACCTACTGTGATCTCCACGTCTCTTCCAAGGGGCATTAAAACCGTCTTGTTGAACCACTCTGAACTCCACAGCTCTTCCAAGGGGCATTAAAACCGTCTTGTTAAGCTACTGTGATCTCCACGTCTCTTCCACGGGGCATTGATATTGTCTTTTTATTCCACTGTAACCTCTACCAAGGGGCATTAAAACCATCTTTTTAAGCTGTTGTGACCTCCACGTCTCTTCCAAGGGGCATTAAAACCGTTGTGATCTCCACGTCTCTTCCCTGGAGCATTGATATTGTCTTTTTATTCCACTGCGACCTTCACCACTCTTCCAAGGGGCATTACAACCGTCTTATTAAGCTACTATGACCTCAAGTTCTCTTCCACGGGCAATGATATTGTCTTTTTATTCCACTGCAACCTCCACCACTCTTCCAAGGGGCAATAAAACAGTCTTGTTAAGCTACTGTGACCTCCACGTCTCTTCCACGGGGCATTGATATTGTCATTTTATGCCACTGCGACCTCCACCACTCTTCCACGGGGCATTGATATTGTCGATTTATTCCACTGCGACCTCCACCACACTTCCATGGGGCATTAAAACCGTCTTGTTAAGCTACTGTGACCTCCACGTCTCTTCCACGGGGCATTGATATTGTCATTTTGTTCCACTGCGACCTCCACCACTCTTCCATGGGGCATTGATATTGTCGTTTTATTCCACTGCGACCTCCACCATACTTCCAAGGATCATGAAAACGGTCTTGTTAAGCTACTGTGACCTCCACCACTCTTCCATGGTGCATTGATTTTGTCGTTTTATTCCACTGCGACCTCCACCTCATTTTTAAGGTGCATTAAAACCGTCTTGTTAAGATACTGTGATCTCCACGTGTCTTCCCAGGTGCAATGATATTGTATTTTTATTCCACTGCGACCTCCACCACTCTTCTACGGGGCATTGATATTGTCGTTTTATTCCACTGCGACCTCCACCACACTTCCAAGGGGCATGAAAACTGTCTTGTTAAGTTACTGTAACCTCCACCACTCTTCCACGGTGCATTGATTTTGTCGTTTTATTCCACTGCGACCTCCACCACACTTTTAAGGGGCATTGAAACCGTCTTGCTAAGCTTCTGTCACCTCCACGTCTCCTCCACGGGGCATCGATGTTGTCTTTTTATTCCACTGCGACCTCCACCACCCTTCCAAGGGGCATTGATATTGTCCTTTTATTCCTCTGTAACCTCCACCACTTTTCCAAGGGGCATTAAAACCGTCTTTTTAAGCTACTGTGACCTCCACGTCTCTTCCAAAGGGCATTAAAACCATCTTGTTAAAGCACTCTGAACTCCACAGATCTTCCAAGGGGCATTAAAACCGCATTTTAAGCTACTGTGTCCTCCACATCTCTTCCACGGGGCATTAGTATTGTCTTTTTATTCCACAGCGACTTCCACCACTCTTCCAAGGGGCATTAAAACCATCTTGTTAAGCTCCTGTGACCTCCACGTCTCTTCCACGGGGCATTGATATTGTATTTTTATTCCACAGCGACCTCCACCACTCTTCCAATGGGCATTTAAACCGCATTGTTAAGCTACTGTATCCTCTACGTCTCTTCCACTGGTCATTTATATTTTCTTTTTATTCCACTGGGACCTCCACCACTGTTCCAATGGGCATTAAAACCGTCTTGTTAAGCTACTCTGACCTCCACGTCTCTTCCACGGGGCATTGATATTGTCTTTTTCTTCCACTGCGACTTCCACCACTCTTCCAAGGGGCATTGATATTGTCTTTTTATTCCACTTCGACCTCCATCACACTTCCAATGGGCATTAAAACCGCATTGTTAAGCTACTGTGTCCTCCACGTCTCTTCCATTGGGCATTTATATTTTCTTTTTATTCCACTGCGACCTCCACGACTCTTCCAAGGGGCATTAAAACCATCTTGTTAAGCTACTCTGACCTCCACGTCTCTTCCACGGGGACATTGATATTGTCTTTTTATTCCACTGTAACCTCCATCACTCTTCCAAGGGGCATTAAAACCATCTTGTTAAGTTACTGTGACCTCCACGTCTATTCCAAGGGGCATTAAAACAGTCTTGTTAAGTTACTGTGTCCTCCATGTCTCTTCCACGGGCATTGGTATATTTATTTTACTCACTGCAACCTCCACCACTCTTTCAATTGGCATTTAAACCATCTTGTTAAGCTACTGTGACCTACACTTCTCTTCTACGCCGCATTGATATTGTCTTTTTCTTCCACTGCGACTAGTGTTGAGCCACCCCCGTAGTGTTCGAGTTCGGTTCGGTTCGTCGAACACCCGTGTGTTCGCCCAACTGTTCGTCGAACTGTTTGTCGAACACCTATGAACACCATTAAAACCAATGGCAGGCAAACAAAAACACATAGAAACACATAGAAAACACCTTCAAAGGTGTCCAAAACCTGACAAACTGCTCAGAAGACACAACTAATACATGGAAAAGTGACAAGTACATATAGTCATGTGAAAAGAAAAGAGGTGGAGGAGTAAAAGGAGGCAGAGACACAGATATAGGCATGCCATGCCCTTCTAAAAGCAAAGAAGTGCGAAGCCGACCCGGCCAGTCCGTTCCTGCCCGTGCCACCTCCGTGTCGCTGGGTTCGTGCCAGAGCCGCGGTGGACCCTGACGGCCAGCCCCCCCCTCTCCCAATACTGGTGCCCGTCCGCTGGTGGGTCGAGCCCCCCCGCAGTGGGGGGGGGGAGTAACATCTGCAGAAGAAAGTCCATCTTCCAGCCAAACTAAGATGTCGACTTTTTTTTGTGGACAATGTGATAAGATCCCTTTCTTACAGCCACGCCAATCGCTACAAATTCCAGATGAGGCACAAAAACAGCAGGTGCTTCAACGGATATCAAGTGCTCCTTCAAGTGGGCTCTCCTCCACCTCAACTTCAACATCACAAATACTCCAGTCCTCAGAGGTGTCACCCCAATCGCACTTGCTTCCTCACAGCTCCCAAGTCTCCAGCTGCCCTTCTGAGTATGGGGTAACACAGATGGTTGAGTCTGCACAGCTGTTTACTCATACTATAGCCTGAGAAACGGAGGTCTACTCCAGAGCTTCTGTTAATCCAGACGAGGAAATGATCTGCACTGATGCCCAGAATCTTTATAAGTCGGATCCAGGACCAGATGAAGAAGGTTCTGAGCATAATGTAGACCCTTGTTCCCAAACTGTAACTCCTGTTGGTGGAGACAATGAGGAAGATGATGATGAGACTCAAATACCTGATTGGAGCGACAACTTGACTTTTCGGTCAGGGCAGGAAGAGGTTGGCTCTGAGGACGATGGGTGTGAGAACACACAGGGTGATGATGACGAGGTTGGAGATCCCACTTACTGTCAACCCACAGTCAGCCAGTCGATGAGGTCAGCAGAGGAGGTGGAGGAGGATGTGACTAGCCCAGGGGATGGGGATGACTCAGTACCCGGGCCTTTGCCTGGCCTTGGGGATGTCGCGGTGGTCGGCTCCCTGGCCCGTACCCTGGGGTCACTCTTTAAAAGGGTGGATAATTGTTAATTTTATAAGAGTTCGTGACGCCACCTGTGGTATCTGGTGAGAAGCACCAGCGCTGCAGCAGTCCACTGAGTCCCGTAATAAGGCAGCTCAATGGTATAGCTCCCCACAGGTGGAGCTAGGTCTCAGGGCAGCGTATGCAGGGGGAATGCAGGACAGGCAAGACCCAGCTGGGTCAGACCAAGAACGGGAACGGACACGGTAGTCACTTCAGTACCTTTTACTGGTGGAAATTCAGGCACATCCCGGAGCACTGTAGGGTGAAGGGTGCATATCAGGATCCTCCCCAATGAGCGGGTGTAGGGCCTCCTGTTTCTTGCCTCTGCGTAGTAAGTTTCTGACCTGCCTGGAGCTAGGCCTAACTTTGTCTCTGTCCTGCACTGGCTGACCTTGTGGTAGGGCCTTCTCTTGGAGTTCACGCTCCCAGTATGCGAGGCCTAAGCGTCTCCTGGCTCTGTTACTTATCAGCACCTTAGCGATCTTGCGACTTGTAGTTCTCCAGGGAGTCCGGTTATGCCTTACTGGGTCATAGAGATCCCGGTAAGCTCGGATCCGGTGTCTGGTAAATGCTTCGGGGTGAGCTGGTTAAGCTCCTCTGCCCCTTATGTACTAACTCGCCACTCGCCTTCGGCCTACTTGGGCCCTCACTAGGCTATACACACTAACGGCAGCTTGCCGCGCTTCACCGATCTCATGGCGCCGGCACACCTTAAGCTCTATCTGGGCTCCCTGAATCTAGCTAGCAGGAGCCTCGTGCTCCACTGCTGAACTATTAACTGAGTTCTCTAGACTAGACTGAGCTCCACTGCAGACTGACCTCTCTTAGGCTTCTCTACTGCAGGAACTCTTCAGAGGAAATGAACTGCCTAGCTCCACCTTCCCTATTTATATCCCTAACGGGCTCCCTCTGTTGATCTGAGGTGGAAGGTGGAGATGTGTGAATGTTTATGGGGGCCTCTTGTGGAGGGTTCCATCAATGCACTCTTCTAGGATCTGTGATACCAAGCGCAGCGGGGCGTCACAGATGCTATTGACGATGAGGTTTGGTTGCGCCTTCCTGGACAGAGACGGGGTACTGGAAGCACGTCAACAACTGCATCCTCAACCACAACTCTGGCTCTGACCACAAGTCGTGGTGGCTCTTCAGGTCGCATGGGCTCTAAGCCTTGTATAGCCTGGGCATTTTTTCAGATCGATAAGGATGACCCAACTCGTGTTATCTGTAATATTTGTCACCAAAAGCTAAGTGGAGGCCAAAAAATCCATAGTTTGAGTACTTTATGCATGTACCGTCACATGGATATGAAGCATAAGTTGCAGTGGGAAGCTCACCGTGCTACAATGCGGCCTAGCGGGCCGGGCCAACCACTGTCTGCCCCATCTTGTGCATCCGCAGCCTCTTCATCCTCTGTGACTGGGGGGACAGCAGTCACACATGTTTTTGGACGCAGACCTGCCACCTCTTTACCCGCAACAGCCAGTGTGATTGGCAGGTCGTCAGTTCATTGAGAAGTGGAAACACCTGCTGGTGTTGAGCGCACTCCGACATCGAGAGCACCACCTTTGGATCAAGGCAACCTAACATGTCCGCCTGCATCTTCCTCAGAGACCGGCAGTTTGCCGGGGACACCCTTCTCAACCCCGTCTAAGCACAAAAGCCAGCCCTCGATCCCTCAGATGTGGACAAGTAAAAGACCATTTCCTCCTAGCCATGAGAAAGCTAAGAGGTTGAATTTTACCATCTGCAAGCTCTTGGCTACAGAAATGCTTCCTTTCCGCCTGGTGGACACAGAGGATTTTCGAGACCTTATGTCCATCGCAGTGCCCCAGTACCAGATGCCTAGTCGGCACTACTTCTCAAAGAAAGGTGTGCCTGCGTTCCACCAGCATGTCGCACACAACATCACCACTTCTTTGAGAAACTCTGTGTGTGACAGGGTGCATTTCACCACAGACACTTGGACGAGTAGGCATGGACAGGGGCGTTACATGTCGCTGACTGGGCACTGGGTAACTATGGTGACAGCAGAACAAGGGGCTGCTGTCCAAGTCTTGCCGTCCCCACGAGTTGTGCGTAAATCCTCTTTATCTCAAAGTTCCTCCACTGCTTCTGCCTCCTCAACCTCCTCTTGGTCCTCCACCTGCACCCAAAGCCTGTCTGGTCATGCCACAAGCTTTCTAACTGCGCAGAAGGGATCCTGCACACCAGGGGCGGACACAGACTGTAGTGGGCCCCTGTGCAAGAAATTTTTGGGGGGCCCCCCCTGCGCTTCATAAGGCAACAAAGTTATGTAAACATAACCCCCCCATGTGCAGCTCACCCCCCCGTGCATCTCCCATCCCCCCCGTGCATCTCTCATCCCCCCCATGTGCATCTCTCACCCCCCCATGTGCATCTCTCACCCCCCGTGTGCATCTCTCACCCCCCCGTGTGCATCTCTCACCCCCCCCGTGTGCATCTCTCACCCCCCCCGTGTGCATCTCTCACCCCCCCATGTGCATCTCTCACCCCCCCCCCCGTGTGCATCTCTCACCCACCCACTCCTAGTTAATTAATTGTATTTAAAACAAATAAAACTTGTTATACTTACCCCCATGCGATCCCTGCAGAATCCTGGCGCTCGTCCACGTCGCTGCCACCACATTCTCCTGACGTTCGGCCATGTGACGGTGCCACATGCATAGCCATCAGCTTTTGTTTTGGCCAAAAGATTTTTAAAGCCGCCACCACGATAAGGTAGACTCTTCTGGCCGGGCCCTACTCTAACCTATTAAAATTTTCTTAAAATATCCAATACTCTTTTTAGATATATTTTTATTTAGTTTTCTCTAAGGGAATGTGTCATATACATTTTTTTTTTAAAATGACCAATAATACCACATACAGGGAATACCGCCACACCATGACCAGACCACATATTACCACAACATAGTGACTGAATAATACCACACAGAAGGGGGAAAAACTGCCACACCATGACCAGACCACATATTACCACCACATTACTAATATTACCACCACATTACTAATATTACCATAAGTGTCATTATACACGGGAGCTCTATACATGGTATGTATAATGTAAGTGTCCAGGTAATCTAGTGATCACCAGTGACATTATACACAGGAGCCCGGTACATAGTATATAGTGTAAGTGTACATGTAATACAGTGATCACCAGTGACATTATACACAGGAGCTCTGTATATAGTGTCAGTGTACAGGTAATACAGTGATCACCAGTGACATTATACACAGGAGCTCTGTATATAGTGTCAGTGTACAGGTAATACAGTGATCACCAGTGACATTATACACAGGAGCTCTGTATATAGTGTACAGGTAATACAGCGATCACCAGTGACATTATACACAGGAGCTCTGTATATAGTGTATAGTGTACAGGTAATACAGTGATCACCAGTGACATTATACACAGGAGCTCTGTATATAGTGTCAGTGTACAGGTAATACAGTGATCACCAGTGACATTATACACAGGAGCTCTGTATATAGTCTACAGGTAATACAGGGATCACCAGTGACGTTATACACAGGAGCCCGGTACATAGTATATAGTGTAAGTGTACATGTAATACACTGACTCACTGGTGACGTCTCTAGGTGAAGTCCTTCAGCTACGCTTTTCTCCTTCATCCAGCACAGACCGCCATCACGTCTTCCAGCCAGGACTCGTCTCTGCATAAAATAACACAGTTATCTAGAGCACATTCCCCAACTTCTACATTACGCAGCTGAATACAGACGTGCATCCACCATCAATATATGGTTAGTCATTATGCAACCTACCATTCCAAATATAAATTGTAATCCACCACGGTGCCCCCATTAACTTTAAATAGGCACTTAATATATAATTTAATTAGAACCTCTACTCTTTCCGCCAATTTGTTACCAGTTACACTCCTGCATCCGCAACGCCCCCTACTCTATACTTCCTGCTCCCCGCATTCATTATTTACATGCACCCCCTGCCGCAATTCATTATATCATGTCCGTGCTCTCCCCACCCCATCATCATTTATCATTTACTGTCCCCCACCCCACATTCATTATGTGCAGCTCGTTATCCCCCTACTCCCAATTCCCCCATGTACAGCTAATTTTCTCCCAATTCCACCATGTGCAGCTCATTTTCTCCCAATTCCCCCATGTGCAGCTCTCATCCCCCCATGTGCAGCACTCACCCCTTCATGTGCACATCCCTCATCCCCCTCCCCCCCATGTGCCCCTCTCTCATCCCCCCCATGTGCCCCTCTCTCATCCCCCACATGTGCCCCTCTCTCATCCCCCCCATGTGCATCTCTCATCCCCCACCACCACATGTGCATCTCCCATTCCCCCCACTCCTAGTAAATTGTATTTAAAAAAAAATAAAACTTGCTATACTTACCCCCATGCGATCCCTGCAGAATCCTGGCGCTCGTCCAAATCGCTGACACCAGGTTCTCCTGACTTCCGGTCATGTGACGGTGCCGTCACATGACCGGAAGTCAGGGGAATCATGAAAGCGCTGCCGCAGCAGCGCAGCGCTGAGATGTCCCGGACCCGGCTCTTAGCATGGGGCCGGGGGCCCCATGAGGAGAGAGACGCACAAGAGGGGGGCCCCCAAGGGGGCCCCTACTGGCTGGGCCCCATACTGGAGTCAGGGCAGTCATGCCCTGATGGCGGCCCTGCTGGAGGGGCCCCCTCTCCCTCGGGGCCCCCGTTCAATGAACCGGCTGCACGGGCGGTAGTTCCGCCCCTGCTGCACACCCCTTTACTATGCTGGCAGCAGGGCTCAACGTCATCAGGCGGTTTTTACTTTGAAATGTCTGGGAAATGTGAGTCACACAGCTGAGGAGTTGTGGACAGCTCTGGAGACCCAGTTTCATGAATGGTTGTCTCCACTGGACCTGCAACCAGGGAAGGCTGTGTGCGACAATGCTACAAACCTGGGTGCGGCCCTTCGCCGGGGCAATGTCACACACGTGCCTTGTATGGCTCACGTGTTGAACCTGGTTGTCCATCAATTTTTAGCCCACTATCCCGGACTAGATGGCCTTCTGCAGACAGCACGGTCGCTGTGTGCTCACTTCCGCCATTCGCATCCCGCAGCTCTACGACTTACATCTCTACAAAAGTCGTTGGGCCTGCCAGTTCACCGGCTGAAATGCGATGTGCCGACACGGTGGAATTCAACTCTGCACATGTTGCAGCGACTGTGGCAGCACCGACAAACCCTGGTGCAATACGTACTGACGTATAGCCTGGGCCAATGAGATCCAGAGGTGGGGCAAATCACGCTGCAGGAGTGGTCTCAGATCAGGGACCTATGAAGTTGACGCGCCCACTGGGCCATGGGATACCCGGAGCTGGGCCGGTAGACGCCGGGGGTTGTAGTCACTGTGGCGGTGACCCGGTCCGTGACCCAGGGCGGTCAATCCAAGGGTAATTTGTATATATGGGTTTTATAATGTCCGACTACGCCACCTCTGGAGTGCGGCAAATGGGGCCGCCGCTGCGGAACAGTCCTCTGAAGCTGGTGGTTTTGCAGCAATGGTATTATTACTCCCCACAGGAAGAGTGTAGCTTCAGGGCAGTGTGGGTGGATGATGGTGGTTGTAGTGCAGGGAGTCAGTAATGAACACAGAGTCCATGTGATGCAGTCCCAAGATCTTTACTCACAGTTGTTGCAGTCCAGATTACAGGTACCAGAGCAATCTCCCCCGTCGTGCTGTGCGTACTCAGTGAGGGGCTCAGTCCACCCCCAGATAGCTCTGGAGTACTTAGCAGGAGCCCCTTCTGTGTGTCCTTTCTCTGGCCTTCTCCCTGCACCTCACACCCAGTGACACTTCTATCCGGTATCCTCGGGCCTTGGCGGGCGACGTGTGTTCCGTCCCCTGGGTCCTATGTGGCTACCTTCTTAGTGAGACTGGTGTGGACTTTGGCCTGCAGTACATGAAATGCTGCAGCCTCCGGTTTCTAGTTGAGCCTTGCTGTTTCTCCGCTAGTTGAGGGACCGGTTCCCCTTATCTGGCCTGACCCCTCTACCTCCTGGTAGCAGCGGGAGTACGGGTGGCCTTCTGCACAGCCCATACCCCTAGGGTCCCTTTGGTTCCTGGAGCCTTCTTGCTCCCACTCCTCTCTTCTTTCCTTCAGTCCTGGGCCTCCCAGGCTAGGCCCGCCTCCGGAGCAGAGCTCATGCAGAGCCTCTGCTCCTGTCACTTTTCCTCCTCTGACTGGCTTGCTTTTTCTAAGATGGCTTCCTATTTATACTCTCCCTGTCATGTGCTCCCCTAAGCACCCACTACATAGGACCGTCCCAAAAGCTAGGGACCTGGGACTCTGCTCTCCCTTAGGAGTAATCTCGCCCTACCCCCACTGCGGGTATGTGTTGGATGCAGGTGTTAGGGTCCCGAGCCATACGCTTTCCTTACCTGAGGGTGAGATACCACACCTCTGGGTGAGATGCAGTAACTCTGTGGCGACTGAATCCTCAGGGGCGCCACACACCCTTTTGCACAGTTTTGAAATGGTGACGAAGATGTTTAGTGCTGACGACGATGCCATTATCAGCATGACTATTCCGGTGACTTACATGCTGGAGCACACATTAAACAGAATTCAGAGTCAGGTGGTGGGACAAGAGGAGGTGGAGGAAGTAGAGGAGGAGTCGTATGCGGAAGGGATAACATCTCCAAGGTCCAGACGGTCGGCAGCACTAAGGTGGCAGGCATGGGAGGGTGGGAGAGAGGGATTAACCAGGGCACATGGTAGCAGCCAAACTGTTGAGGAAGGTGCAGGAGCCGAGGAAGAAGTGGAGGACGAACTAGCGATGGGCATGGAAGACTCATCAGATGAGGGAGACCTTGATCACATTTCTGTTGTGCGAGGTTGGGTGGAGAGGGTAGAGGAAGGAAGCATGATTCTTACCTCGCTACCAACACAACAAGGACTTGGTTCTCCTGGATACGCAAGACACATGAGTGCCTTCTTGCTGCACTACCTGCAAAATGACCCTTGGATTGTCAGAATTCGAAGTAATCCTGACTACTGGGTTGCCACACTCTTAGATCCCAAAAGTAAATTTGCCGAAATAATTCCTGCCATAAAAAGGGATTTACGCATGCAGGAGTATCTGCAGACGCTGTTGCAGAATCTTACATGTGCTTTTCCACAAAACACCAGTGGTGCACGTAGTGAATCTCACAGTTCTAACTTGCCAACCGTTGGACTGTCGAGTCTTCATCACTCAAACTGTAACAGTAACACAGTATCTGCTGGTAACAGCAATTTTGTGGAATCGTTTCACCACTTTTTTAGACCATCCTTTGCAAGGACACAGGAGACAAGAAGTCTGACACATAGTCAATGCCTAGAGAGGATGGTACAGGAGTATCTCCAAGTAAACATTGAAGCCATGACTGTGTCACTGGACCCTTGCTCATTTTGGGATTCCAATCTGGAAAAATGGCCAGAGCTCGCCACTCACGCCTTGGAGACCTTGTCATGCCCCATAGCCAGCGTTCTCTCTGAGCGTGTGTTCAGTGCTGCTGGTGGTATGCTGACAGATAAGCGCACGCGGCTCTCCACTGATAATGTAGACAGACTCACGTTCATAAAGATGAACAAATCATGGATTCGCAAGGACTTTTCTACCCCTGTGTCATCCTGGGGAGACTAAAAGCTTGAGGATTTCGTAAAATCACCTCACCAACCGTTTTAAGCAACTGTGGGGCAATTGATGCCACTTAACCCTAGAACGCATGACCATAAAAATCTACACTTTCACGTACCTGGGACCTTTTAGGCCCGTGTGCAAATAACATGGAATAACTCAAAGTCAAATGACAAACAACTATATACATGAAGAATACCTAGAGTTTCAAAATTCTAACTAAAAGAATCTTGCAGAAAATAGAAAACAACTAACAGGGCGGGCCTGCGAGGCCCCAGGTATGCGTTCTAGGGTTAAGTGGTGTCTGTGCCACAATTTTGTGAAAAAATGGAGACTCTTTTTGGAGTCCCCTTGCTGTGTCTTACGTGACGTTGTCATCGTCAATTCCAGGTGAGTTGGGTCGCTCCCCCCCCCCTTTTAACTGTAAGAAACTACATACACTATGGCTTGGGGTAACACAGATGGTTGAGTCTGAAGAGCTGTTTACTCAGAGGTCTGCTCCAAAGCTTCAGTGTCTGCTAGTCAGCGTAGAATTTTTAACTGCATCTAGCCTAGGCAATACTTTGGGCGTAGTAGCCAAGCTGCGAAGCAAGCTGCACCGCCTGTGTATCTAATAAGAATTTTTAAATGCATCTAGCCTAGGCAGACTGTGGGGACCCCCAAACAAACCCAGACGCTCAGGCCCCCTACCACCACCCTTTCCTTGACAATACAATAATGTAATTCTTACAACTGGATGGGTGAGGATCGGTCACAGCTTTATTAACTCTTTATACTCATTCCATTAGAAAGGAATTTTATTTCTAAAATAATTCAGCTTGTTGCAGCATGCCCTGGGTCTCCACTCCAGCAAGTTGGCCAACAAGTGTAACTCTCCAACTTGTCCTTTCTATTTCCAGGCCACGGAGGATCCTGCGTACTCGTATGCAGGACTCTGACCCCCACCTATCACTCCTAACGCTTGTTCCACTCCGTCCTTTAGTCCTGACAGGAATATGTCCAGTCCAATATCCATTAAGTGAACACCATCGGGCCGTATGAGACCTGCTTTATCTACCTCCAGTTGTCGGTGTCGTATCACTACATTGTCTCTGTCTCTTCTAAATTTTGCCATCCGAATATTTATTACCCGCCTTGTCCGTTCGATGGCCGTGATGTCTTGCGCACCTTGCCATACCGCTATCGGCACAATCTCTGACCATACTATAGCTAGTTTTGTGAAAAATTCTCTGAAGCGCTCAGTGTCTACTTTCATTATTGCCATTAGTTATGCGCTCTTGTGATGACCTAGGTTGTTTCCCCGGGCCTGTATAACTAAGATGACCAGACCTCTTGCCTCTCTCCCTACCTTGATTACCTCCATTAGTACCTGTGGCCATAGCAGGCCTCTAATACCTCTCCAGTTGAAATATGTGTTATGAAACTCTAATTTCCTCCCGCCTGGGCGGACTTTCGCCGTTTTTTCTGCCAAATATATATACGAGTGGCCTATCACCCACACTGTTGGCTTAGCGTCACCTGTAAAAGAAACAAACCACGTTAGGATAACAAGTCCGGTCTTATGTATCTCGCCAAACACGTGGATCGCCATATCCCTATCCTCTGAACTTCCGTTTCTGACAGTCCTGCTCTTGCTGCTTCCGTGGCCGCGCCTATGCGGAATGAGTGTGTGCCATAATCTTTGGGGTAGTTCCCTGCCGATGTTATGCATTTATTAAATATAGCTTGAAACTGGTATTTTGATAATGGCGTTCCATCAATGTGTGATAGGAATAAATTACTTTGTGATCTGATGGTTATATATGTTTTTACTATTGTTACCCGACTCAGTGTACCGTTTGTGGGTTGTAGAAGTACCCAAGTACCCCTGCCCGCTGGAACCGTTTTCGATTGGCGTATGCGTAGACGTATTGCATTATTGGCTATGACTACGTCCTGGTGTAATAAGCCTCCACTGGTGGTAATTTTGGATTGAGGGACTAATTCGCTTATGCATAGCGCCCCGAAGAAGGCGATCACAAATGCAGTAGACAGTAGTGTTGCTTCAAATTGTGAGTGTCATGTTAATGGTGTTAGGGATATGATGTGAGAAATCAGTTTTAGTGACACGGGACGGGACGTCTACACTCCTGACTTGGCTGACGCCTTTTCCACCCTTTTATGGATTGTCTGATGATGAATCTTTGTCACATCTCCCCAATTCAGTAGTTGGAAGTGAAATGCTACTCCGGTCAGACACCGCTGCGCTGACGCCCCTGATATGCCCCTCATCATTAGCTGGTGGAGAAACTCTATGGTGACTTGTGATCTGGCTTGTTCACATTGGTCAACCCGTCTGCCTGCTACTAGTCGTGTCCACTCTTCCCATGCCTTACCGTATGCTTGCCACGTCGACGGGGCAACTGACGCTCTGATTAATGGCATCAACTATTAGCCACTAGATCCCATAGGGAGGGTGGGCAACTGCTGCCCAATGGGTGGGCGTTGGGGAAGAGCTCTGTGAAAATCTGCCAATTGAATTGTTATAAAGCATTAGCAGCAGCTTTACACCCCTCAGCATAGTGGCTAGCGTGGACCCATACATTGTATTTTAGGCACAGGAATGCTAGCCAGCGAAGTAGGCCTAGTACTGGGAGAGACGATGAGGCCATCTTATTAATGCAATGCTCTAGGCTGGTGTTTTTTGTTATGAAGCGTATATTTTTGTTAGCCAGGCGCGCCCCATATTTCTATTGCTACCACTATTGGGAAGAAAAATTATTTTCAGGGCTAGATGCAGCTAAAAATTATTATTAATTTCAAAGCTGGTGGAGGTCAGTATAGATGGCCTAATACAATGAGTACCACACACTGCTAGAAGCCGAAATATTTTTTCAGAGCTAGATGCAGAAAAAAATTATTTTTAATTTGCAACCTGGTGGAGGTTAGTATAGATGGACTAATAGACCAAGTCCCACACACTGCTAGAAGCCCAAATATTTTTTCAGAGCTAGATGCAGAAAAAAATTATTTTTAATTTGCAACCTGGTGGAGGTTAGTATAGATGGACTAATAGACCAAGTCCCACACACTGCTAGAAGCCAAAATATTTTTTCAGAGCTAGATGCAGAAAAAAATTATATTGAATTTGCACCCTGATGGAGGTCAGTATAGATGGACTAATTGTTATGATCTGCTACAAGCACTAAGGAAAGACAGGAGATCTGTCCCTACAATGGAACTAAGCTGGATCCCTACGATGTAACGGGGAACCTGATCCTGTGATCAGACCCGCTAAAGTCCTCGGCCAGTCTGAACGAAGATCTATAGATGTGAGGGAAGGGATCCCTACAAGAACTAGAGACTGGGAGAAAGATGGACACCTCCTAGCAGAAATTGTAGCAGAAATAGGACAAACAAACAACACAGAACATAGAGGTCCGAAGACCTAGCAAAACTGACAGAGAAAGGTAACAGAGTACCAAGCTAGCTCAAGAGTAGAAATTACAATGAAGTCCAGCAAGGCCAGGAGGGCGGAGCCGGATTAAATAGGCAAAAATGGTCATGTGACTAGCAAACTAAAAAAAAACTAACAGGAGAGTTCTAACAGTACCCCCTCTTCTAAGAGGATCCCCCGGATCCCCTAGGCCCGGGCTTATCAGGAAACCTCCTATGAAACGCTCTGACAAGTCTGGAAGCAGAAACATCATCCGCCCTCACCCATGAGTTATCCTCGGGTCCGAAACCCTTCCAAGCGACGAGATACTGCAAACTCCCTCTATACCATCTAGAATTTAGGATGCGGGAAATTTCATATTCCCCGTCCTCCACCACCGGAGGAACAGTGGCAGAGGCATCACCATCCGATACATCAGCTCTTTTCAACAGAGAAACATGAAATACCGGATTAATCTTCCAGGAGGTAGGAACCTCCAACCTAACAGCAGATTGGTTAACTATCTGAAGCACCTTAAAGGGCCCTACGAACTTGGGACCCAATTTTTTAGAAGGAATTCTCAATCGCAGATTCTTAGAGGACAACCAAACCATGTCACCAACAGCAAACAAAACCTCTTGCCATTTCCTATCAAAGTACCTCTTAGATTTTTTGTTAGCCTCCTGAAGATTACTATGCACATCCGTCCAAACTCTCTCCAAATCACCAGAAAAACTCTCCTCCTCAGGCACAGCCGATACCAATTTGGAGAATGACCCAAAAGACGGATGTCTCCCAGAACAACAAAAAAAAGGCGAACACCCAGCAGAAGAGGATGTATGGTTGTTAAGAGCAAATTCAGCAAGCGGAAGAAACTCAGACCACCCCTCTTAATTGTCTGCCACAAAACAACGCAAGAACTGCTCAACATCCTGGTTCTTCCTTTCTGTCTGGCCATTGGACTCAGGATGATATCCGGATGAAAACGACAAATGAACTCCCAACCTGTCACAAAAGGCACGCCAAAAACGAGCCACGAACTGAGGTCCCCTATCAGAAACAATGTCAGTAGGAACGCCATGTAGTCTGACAATTTCCTTGACAAAGGCCTTAGCGAGTGTCTTAGCGCAGGGCAGTTTGATGAAGGGAACCAAGTGACACATCTTGCTAAAACGGTCCATGACCACCCAGATGACAGTGAAACCCTCAGAGGGGGGAAGGTCAGTAATAAAGATCATAGCCAGATGTGTCCAAGGTGCACTAGGAACCTCCAGAGGGCAAAGCAGCCCCGCAGCAGGAGCATGCGAAGACTTAGATCTAGCACACACAGAACATTGACGCACCCACTTAATGACTTCCTTCTGCCATCCAGGCCACGAAAAACTGCGACCCACAAGTCTCTTGGTTTCAGAAATTCCTGGATGACCTGCCAACCGAGACTCATGACACTCAACAAACAAATCTCTCCTAAAGGTCTAGGCACAAACAACCTCCCATGGGGAGTGTTAGATGGGGCATTCTCCTGAGCTTTAAGAATCTCATCCTCCAAAACGGAGTCCAAAGCAGCAATCACAACACCTTCTTGTAAAATGCTCTCCTCCTCCTCCTCAGCACCGACCATGGGAGAAAAGCTGCGAGACAAAGCATCAGCTTTAACATTCTTGGTACCCGGGTTGTAAGTAATGGAAAAATTAAACCGCGAGAAAAAAAGTGCCCACCTAGCCTGACGGGCATTCAAGCGCTTGGCAGCATCAAGATAGATCAGATTTTTATGATCAGTGAAAACCTGAATGGGAAATTCAGCACCTTCCAAGAGATGACGCCAGTGTTCAAATGCGAGTTTAATCGCCAGCAATTCCCGATTACCAATATCGTAATTAAGTTCAGTCTCAGAAAATTTTTTTGAAAAAAAGGCACAGGGATGTACTCCATCCTTGTTTTCCTGAGACAACACCGCATCGACCCCCACAGAAGAAGCATCAACCTCAACCAAAAACGGCTTAGTCAAATCAGGCTGCATAAGGATGGGAGCAGAGGTGAACCTCTCCTTTAGAAACACAAAAGCTTCAATGGCCTCAGAAGTCCACTGAACCGCATTAGCACCTTTCCTGGTGAGATCAGTCAGTGGTTTGACAATAATAGAAATTTTTTTTATGAATTTTCTGTAATAATTGGCGAAACCCAAAAACCTCTGTATCGATTTCAAACCAATAGGCCTAGGCCATTCCTGCACAGCTTGAACTTTAACCGGATTCATCTCAAAACCTTCACTGGAGATAATGTAGCCCAAAAAACTAATTCTCTGTACAGCAAACTCACATTTCTCTAGCTTAGCAAAAAGCGAATTGTCCATTAATAACTGTAAAACCTCACGTACGCTCTGCCAATGAGACTCCAGATCCGGCGAATAAATCAAAATGTCATCCAAATACACAACCACATTTTTGCTGATCAAAGGTCTAAGGATGTCATTAATAAGATTCTGAAAAAATGCTGGAGCATTGGTAAGACCAAAAGGCATAACCAGATTCTCAAAATGACCCACAGGAGTGTTAAAAGCAGTCTTCCAGTCATCACCCTCCTTCATGCGCAACAAATTGTATGCCCCCCGGAGATCAATTTTAGAGAACCACTTGGCCCCCACTAACTGGTTAAACAAATCAGGAATCAATGGCAGTGGGTAGGGATTGCGTACAGTAATTTTATTAATCTCACGAAAGTCCAGACAAGGAAGTAAACCGTCGTCCTTTTTTTTTAACAAAAAAAAATCCAACAGCCACAGGAGACTTGGAAGGCCTAATGTGACCGGTGGCCAAGCTTGTCTGTATGTATTCCTCCAAAGCCTTTCTCTCAGGAATAGTAAGATTAAATAAACGACTTTTAGGAAGAGTCGCTCCAGGGACAAATTCAATGGTACAATCATAGTCTCTATGGGGAGGCAAAATTTGCAATTCCTTCTCAGAAAAAACTTTCCAAAAATCCTGAATAGGTACAGGTAATTCCCCTTTATCCACAGCAGCAATGCGCCCGTTACAACACTTGTCATAACACTTAGGGCTCCAGGACTTAATTTCATTGGTAGACCAATCCAGTACAGGATTGTGCAATTTTAACCAGGGTAACCCCAACACTACTGGAGAAGGCAAATTATTTAATACTACCAAATCCAAATTCTCTTGGTGAATACCATTAATAGTGAGGGGAAATTCACAGACCTTGTGAGTAACACTCTTTAAGGGAGAGCCATCGACAGAAACCACAGCAATAGGGGATGACAAAGGTTTGGGTTTTAATTTAAGTTTTTCCAGGAATCCCCCATCAATCACATTCAGAGTAGAACCACAATCCACAAATACCCGAAATTCAATTAATTCTTCTTGAGCAGTGATAGTAGCAGAAAGAAGTACACCCTTAGTATTTAAACAGGCTATACGAGCGTAACTGACCTTTTTTTTTTTCTTTGTTCATACGAAGCACACAGTTCTTAATGAAATGATCAGATTTTCCGCAATAAAAGCACAAACCTTCAGAAAATCTGCGGTCTTTTTCCTGAGAGCGGGGTGACATCGCCCCAATCTCCATCGGCTCACCAATGTCAGTACAGACCCTCTCAAGACTCGGAGCTGACATGGCAGAGGATTTACTCTTATTAACCCTAGCACGCAGTCTCCTGTCCACCCGTATAGCTAATTGCATTGCCTCCTGCAAGTTTCCAGGTGAAGGATAAGCAATCAGCAGATCCTTAACCCTTTCACCTAGCCCCGCAAGAAATGAGCTTTTCAAAGCTGAATCGTTCCACTCCACCTGAGCAGACCACCGACGGAAGTGAGTACAATAATTTTCCACATTACCTGATCCCTGTCTCAAACGTCTTAATTCAGACTCAGCAGATGAGACACGATCAGGATCATCATACAACAACCCCAAAGCAGAAAAAAAACTATCCACTGATCTAAAGCACGGATCACTAAGTTGGATAGAAAAGGCCCATCCCTGAGGTTCTTTGCGCAAAAGTGACATTATGAACCCTATGCGCTGTGATTCATCACCAGAGGATCTGGGTCTTAAACGAAAATACAATAAACAAGCATTTTTAAAGTAAAAAAATCTTGTTGTTCACCAAAAAATAGATCAGGCAGACGTACCTTTGGCTCTACAAAATGTGCTCCAAGGCAGCTACTCATGTGTTGTTGGAGCTCGGCCACCTCCAGAGAGAGTCCCTGCAGGCGTTGAGCCAAATCCTGAACCGAGACCATGATGGAAACTGGGGGCCTTTCCTTAGAGAAATTTTTTTGGGCTGGACTTACTGTTATGATCTGCTACAAGCACTAAGGAAAGACAGGAGATCTGTCCCTACAATAGAACTAAGCTGGATCCCTACGATGTAACGGGGAACCTGATCCTGCGATCAGACCCGCTAAAGTCCTCGGCTAGTCTGAACCAAGACCTATAGATGTGAGGGAAGGGATCCCTACAAGAACTAGGGACTGGGAGAAAGATGGACACCTCCTAGCAGAAATTGTAGCAGAAATAGGACAAACAAACAACATAGAACATAGAGGTCCGAAGACCTAGCAAAACTGACAGAGAAAGGTAACAGAGTACCAAGCTAGCTCAAGAGTAGAAATTACAATGAAGTCCAGCAAGGCCAGGAGGGTGGAGCCGGATTAAATAGGCAAAAATGGTCATGTCACCAGCAAACTAGAAAAAACCTAACAGGAGAGTTCTAACACTAATAGAACAAGTCCCACACACTGCTAGAATCTGAAATATTTTTTCAGAGCTAGATGCAGAAAAAAATTATATTGAATTTGCACCCTGATGGAGGTCAGTATAGATGGACTAATAGACTAAGTCCCACACACTGCTAGATGCCGAAATATTTTTTCAAAGCTAGATGCAGAAAAAAATTATATTGAATTTGCACCCTGATGGAGGTCAGTATAGATGGACTAATAGACCAAGTCCCACACACTGCTAGAAGCCCAAATATTTTTTCAGAGCTAGATGCAGATAAAAATTATATTTAATTTGCAAGCTGGTGGAGGTCAGTATAGATGGACTAATAGACCAAGTCCCACAAACTGCTAGAAGCCCAAATATTTTTTCAGAGCTAGATGCAGATAAAAATTATATTCAATTTGCAACCTGATGGAGGTCAGTATAGATGGACTAATAGAACAACTCCCACACACTGCTAGAAGCCCAAATATTTTTTCAGAGCTAGATGCAGAAAAAAATTATATTGAATTTGCAACCTGATGGAGGTCAGTATAGATGGACTAATAGACTAAGTCCCACACACTGCTAGAAGCCCAAATATTTTTTCAGAGCTAGATGCAGATAAAAAATATTTTTAATTTGCAACCTGGTGGAGGTTAGTAAAGATGGACTAATAGACCAAGTCCCACACAGTGCTAGAAGCCCAAATATTTTTTCAGAGCTAGATGCAGAAAAAAATTATATTGAATTTGCAACCTGGTGGAGGTTAGTATAGATGGACTAATAGAATGATGCTATGCCCAAAAGGTTTTACTTCACTAGGTGCATTAAAAAAATTGGTATTCTATACACAGGTGGTGTAGCTTGCAACACAGATAGGCTACTCCACTGACTAACACACTCTGCAATAGGCCAGAAAGGATTTGCTTTGCTAGATTTAGCAAAATGCTGTGAAAAAAACTTGCACAGTACTGGCACACACCTGACTGGCAAAAACTGATAGGAACTGATGTAACTTAGTCCTGAAAAGGACTGCAATTACAATTAGTCTTTACTCCCAACCTATCTATTTAAGAGCACAGACCTGCCTGATAAAAGTCGTAGGAAATGCTGTAACCTAGTCCTTAAAAGGACTGCAATCAAAACTATTCCCTACTCCCAAGCTATCTGTAGATTTGTGCGAAAATTGGCTTGAAATTAACAAGGTTTAGCGCACACAGCAACAGCTGTGCCGTCTAACACGCAGCTGCAGCAGTGAGAAAATGGTGGCGACGGGGAAAATGGCTGGGTCTTATAGGGCAAGGACATGTGACATACACTGCCAATGACACATGCCCTTGCTTGTGTGAAAAAAAGCAGTTCGATCAATGTGTGCTCTGCTGATAGGCTGACAGATTGCACCTCCCTACTGTAAATGCGGGAAAGAGAAAAAAAAATGGAGATCTTCATTATTCCTGCAGAGATCCATCCCCTGCCCCTCCCCCCGCCCCGCTGTACACTCAAACTGCGTATTAACATTAATTTTCAGCATTACTGAGAAAAAATTCAATTGCAAAAAGAACTTCAGCACTCCATACATGAATATATAAGATATATTGTATCTAGACTAATGTCACTTTGAAAAATGAAGGTTTTTTGCGCATAATTTGGCCAATTTATGTGTGCCCATCAACCACGACAAGGTCACCTTCGTATGATGGGAAACTACGCTACGCTACCACTGGATATGCCACTCTTGGGCTGTAAGCCTGTATGGACAATATGTCTCTGCTTGGGCTTTTAACCTACAATGTATGGGCTGGTAGAGCTAGTTAAAACCACCTGTGACTGAATGGGAGGGACACATGGTCAGAAAAAAGGCTGTCAAACTTCTAATAGTGTGAACACGTACCTGCTGCAATGCTCCAGGAGCGGGATCCCAAAAATGATTAATAGAAAAAAGAGAGGGGTCGCTCACTGGTCTATTCGGGTGCTCTGAAGAAAAGAGTAATCTCAATTGCAAAAAGAACTTCGGCACTCCATACATGAATATATAAGAAATATTGTATCTAGACTAATGTCACTTTGAAAAATGAAGGTTTTTTGCGCATAATTTGGCCAATTTATGTGTGCCCATCAACCACGACAAGGTCACCTTCGTATGATGGGAAACTACGCTACGCTACCACTGGATATGCCACTCTTGGGCTGTAAGCCTGTATGGACAATATGTCTCTGCTTGGGCTTTTAATCTACAATGTATGGGCTGGTAGAGCTAGTTAAAACCACCTGTGACTGAATGGGAGGGACACATGGTCAGAAAAAAGGCTGTCAAACTTCTAATAGTGTGAACACGTACCTGCTGCAATGCTCCAGGAGCGGGATCCCAAGAATGATTAATAGAAAAAAGAGAGGGGTCGCTCACTGGTCTATTCGGGTGCTCTGAAGAAAAGAGTAATCTCAATTGCAAAAAGAACTTCGGCACTCCATACATGAATATATAAGAAATATTGTATCTAGACTAATGTCACTTTGAAAAATGAAGGTTTTTTGCGCATAATTTGGCCAATTTATGTGTGCCCATCAACCACGACAAGGTCACCTTCGTATGATGGGAAACTACGCTACGCTACCACTGGATATGCCACTCTTGGGCTGTAAGCCTGTATGGACAATATGTCTCTGCTTGGGCTTTTAACCTACAATGTATGGGCTGGTAGAGCTAGTTAAAACCACCTGTGACTGAATGGGAGGGACACATGGTCAGAAAAAAGGCTGTCAAACTTCTAATAGTGTGAACACGTACCTGCTGCAATGCTCCAGGAGCGGGATCCCAAAAATGATTAATAGAAAAAAGAGAGGGGTCGCTCACTGGTCTATTCGGGTGCTCCGAAGAAAAGAGTAATCTCAATTGCAAAAAGAACTTCGGCACTCCATACATGAATATATAAGAAATATTGTATCTAGACTAATGTCACTTTGAAAAATGAAGGTTTTTTGCGCATAATTTGGCCAATTTATGTGTGTCCATCAACCACGACAAGGTCACCTTCGTATGATGGGAAACTACGCTACGCTACCACTGGATATGCCACTCTTGGGCTGTAAGCCTGTATGGACAATATGTCTCTGCTTGGGCTTTTAACCTACAATGTATGGGCTGGTAGAGCTAGTTAAAACCACCTGTGACTGAATGGGAGGGACACATGGTCAGAAAAAAGGCTGTCAAACTTCTAATAGTGTGAACACGTACCTGCTGCAATGCTCCAGGAGCGGGATCCCAAAAATGATTAATAGAAAAAAGAGAGGGATCGCTCACTGGTCTATTCGGGTGCTCTGAAGAAAAGAGTAATCTCAATTGCAAACTGCGCCCTCCACCACTCTTCCAAGGGGCATTAAAACCATCTTGTTAAGCTTCAGTGACCTCCACGTTTCTTCCACGGGGCATTTATTTTGTCTTTTTATTCCACTGCGACCTCCACCACTCTTCCAAGAGGCATTAAAACCATCTTCTTAAGCTACTGTGACATCCACGTCTCTTCCACAGGGCATTGATATTGTCTCTTTATTCCACTGCGACCTCCACCACTCTTCCAAGGGGCATTGATATTATTTTTTATTCCACTGCGACCACCACCACTCTTCCACAGGGCATTAAATCTGTTTGTTAAACGACTGTGACCTCCACGTCTCTTCCACTGGGCATTGATATTGTCTTTTTAATAAACTGCGACCTCCACCACTCTTCCAAGGGGCATTGATTTTGTCTTTTAATTCCACTGCGACCTCCACCACTCTTCCAAGGGGAATTTATATTGTCTTTGTATTCCACTGCGACCTCCACCGCTCTTCCAAGGGGCATTAAAACCGTCTTGTAAAGCTACTGTGATCTCCAAGTCTCTTCCATGGGGCATTGATATTGTCTTTTTATTCCACTGTAACCTCCAGCACTCTACCAAGGCGCATTAAAACCGTCTTTTTAAGCTACTGTGACCTCCACGTCTCTTTCAAGGGGAATTAAAACCGTCTTGTTGAACCACTCTGAACTCCACAGCTCTTCCAAGGGGCATTAAAACCGTCTTGTTAAGCAACTGTGATCTCCATGTCTCTTCCCCGGAGCATTGATATTGTCTTTTTATTCCACTGCGACCTCCACCACTCTTGCAAGGGGCATTAAAACCGTCTTGTTAAGCTACTATGACCTCAAGGTCTCTTCCACGGGCAATGATATTGTCTTTTTATTCCACTGCGACAGCCACCACTCTTCCAAGGGGCAATAAAACCGTCTTGTTAAGCTGCTGTGACCACCACGTCTCTTCCACGGTGCATTGATATTGTCATTTTATTCCACTGCGACCTCCACCACTCTTCCAAGGGGCATTGATATTGTCTTTTTATTCCACTGTAACCTCCACCACTTTTCCAAGGGGCATTAAAACCGTCTTTTTAAGCTACTCTGATCTCCACGTCTCTTCCAAAGGGCATTAAAACCAACTTGTTAAAGCACTCTGAACTCCACAGATCTTCCACGGGGCATTAGAACCGCATTTTAAGCTACTGTGTCCTCCACATCTCTTCCACGGGGCATTAATATTGTCTTTTTATTCCACAGCGACCTCCACCACTCTTCCAAGGGGCATTAAATCCATCTTGTTAAGCTACTGTGACCTCCACATCTCTTCCACAGGGCACTGATATTGTCTTTTTATTCCACAGCAACCTCCACCACTCTTCCAATGGGCATTAAAACCGCATTGTTAAGCTACTGTGTCCTCCACGTCTCTTCCACTGGGCATTTATGTTTTCTTTTTATTCCACTGCGACCTCCACCACTGTTCCAAGAGGCATTAAAACCGTCTTGTTAAGCTACTCTGACCTCCAGGTCTCTTCCATGGGGACATTGATATTGTCTTTTTATTCCACTACGACCTCCACCACTCTTCCAAGGGGCATTGATATTGTCTTTTTATTCCACTGCAATCTCCACCACTCTTCCAAGGGGCATTAAAACCATCTTGTTAAGCTGCTCTGACCTCCATGTCTCTTCCACGGAGACATTGATATTGTCTTTTTATTCCACTGTAACCTCCACCACTCTTCCAAGGGACATTAAAACTGAATTGTTAAACCACTCTGAACTCCACAGCTCTTCCAATGGGCATTAAAATAGTCTTGTTAAGTTACTGTGACATCCATGTCTCTTCCACGGGCATTCATATATTTTTTTTATTCCACTGCAACCTCCACTACTCTTTCAAGGGGCATTTAAACCGTCTTGTTAAGCTACTGTGACCTACACTTCTCTTCTACGCGGCATTGATATTGTCTTTTTATTCCACTGCGACCTCCATCACACTTCCAATGGGCATTAAAACCACATTGTTAAGCTACTGTGTCCTCCACGTCTCTTCCACTGGGCATTGATAATGTCTTTTTATTCCACTGCGACCTCCACCACTGTTCCAAGGGGCATTAAAACCGTCTTGTTAAGCTACTCTGACCGCCACGTCTCTTCCACGGGGACATTCATATTGTCTTTTTATTCCACTGTAACCTCCACCACTCTTCCAAGGGGCATTAAAACCATCTTGTTAAGTTACTGTGACCTCCACGTCTATTCCAAGGGGCATTAAAAAAGAACTGTTAAACCACTCTGAACTCCACAGCTCTTCCAATGGGCATTAAAACATTATTGCTAAGTTACTGTGACCTCCATGTCTCTTCCACGGGCATTGATATATATATTTTTTTATTCCACTGCAACCTCCACCACTCTTTCAAGGGGCATTTAAACAGTCTTGTTAAGCTACTGTGACCTCCACGTTTCTTCCACGGGGCATTTATTTTGTCTTTTTATTCCACTGCGACCTCCACCACTCTTCCAAGGGGCATTAAAACCATCTTGTTAAGCTACTGTGACTTCCACGTCTCTTCCACGGGGCATTGATATTGTCTCTTTATTCCACTGCGACCTCCACCACTCTTCCTAGGGGCATTAAAACCGTCTTGTTAAGTTACTATGACCTCAAGGTCTCTTCCACGGGCAATGATAATGTCTTTTTATTCCACTGCAACCTCCACCACTCTTCTAAGGGGCAATAAAACTGTCTTGTTAAGCTACTGTGACCTCCACGTCTCTTCCACGGGGCATTGATATTGTCATTTTATGCCACTACGACCTCCACCGCTCTTCCACGGGGCATTGATATTGTCGATTTATTCCACTGCGACCTCCACCACACTTCCAAGGGGCATTAAAACCATCTTGCTAAGCTACTTTGACCTCCACGTCTCTTCCACGGGGCAATGATATTGTCATTTTATTCCACTGTGACCTCCACCACTCTTCCACGGGGCATTGATATTGTCGTTTTATTCCACAGCGACCTCCACCACACTTCCAAGGGGCATTAAAACCGTCTTTTTAAGCTACTGTGACCTCCATGTCTCTTCCAAAGGGCTTTAAAACCATCTTGTTAAAGCACTCTGAACTCCACAGATCTTTCAAGGGGCATTAAAAACGCATTTTAAGCTACTGTGTCCTCCACATCTCTTCCACGGGGCATTAATATTGTCTTTTTATTCCACAGTGACCTCCACCACTCTTCCAAGGGGCATTAAAACCATCTTGTTAAGCTACTGTGACCTCCACGTCTCTTGCACCGGGCATTGATATTGTCTTTTTATTCCACAGCGACCTCCACCACTCTTCCAATGGGCATTAAAACCGCATTGTTAAGCTACTGTGTCCTCCACGTCTCTTCCACTGGGCATTTATATTTTCTTTTTATTCCACTGCGACCTCCACCACTGTTCCAAGGGGCATTAAAACCATCTTGTTAAGCTACTCTGACCTCCACGTCTCTTCCACGGGCATTGATATTTTCTTTTTATTCCACTGCAACCTCCACCACTCTTCCAAGGGGCATTAAAACTGTATTGTTAAGCTCCTGTGACCTCCACGTCTCTTCCACTGTGCATTGATATTTTCTTTTTATTCCACTATATCCTCCACCACTCTTCCAATGGACATTAAAACCGTCTTGTAAAGATACTGTGACCTCAACGTCTCTTCCACGGGGCAATGAAATTGTCTTTTTATTCCACTGCGACCTCCATCTCTCTTCAAAGGGGCATTAAAACTGTATTGTTAAACTCCTTTGACCTCCACGTCTCTTCCACGGGGGCATTGATATTGTCATTTTATTCCATTGCGACCTCCACCATTCTTCCAAGTGGCTTTGATATTGTCTTTTTATTTCAATGCGACCTCCATGACTCTTCCAAGGGGCATTGAAACCGTCTTGTTAATCTACTGTGATCTCCAAGTCCCTTCCACGGGGCATTGATATTGTCTTTTTATTCCA
Source organism: Phyllobates terribilis (assembly GCF_046119375.1). Classification (NCBI taxonomy): domain Eukaryota; kingdom Metazoa; phylum Chordata; class Amphibia; order Anura; family Dendrobatidae; genus Phyllobates; species Phyllobates terribilis. Next base: position 231,569 of record NW_027363082.1, read on the forward strand.
CTACGACCTCCACCACTCTTCCAGTGGGCATTAAAACCGTCTTGTTAAGCTTCTCTGACCTCCATGTCTCTTCCACGGGGCATTGATATTGTCTTTTTATTCCACTGTGAACTCCACCACATTTCCAAGGGGCATTGATATTGTTTTTTTATTCCACTGCGACCTCCACCACTATTCCAAGGGGCATTTAAATTGTCTTGTTTAGCTAATGTTATCTCCAAGTCTCTTCCACGGGGCATTGATATTGTCTTTTTATTCCACTGTGACCTCCACCACTATTCCAAGGGGCATTAAAACCATCTTGTTAAGCTACTGTGACCTCTACGTCTTTTCCACGGGGCATTGATATTGTCTTTTATTGCACTGCCACCTTCACCACTCTTCCAAGAGGCATTAAAACAGTCTTATTAAGCTACTGTGACCTCCACGTCTCTCCACGGGGCACTGATAATGTCTTTTTCTTCCAATGTAACCTCCACCACTTTTCCAAGGGGCACAAAAACCGTCTTGTTAAGCTACTGTGACCTCCACATCTCTTCCAAGGGACATTAAAACCATCTTTTTAGACCTCTCTGAACTTCACAGCTCTTCCAAGGGGCATTAAAGTCATCTTGTTAAGCTACTGTGACCTCCACGTCTCTTTCACAGGGCATTGATATTGTCTTTTTATTCCACTGCGACCTCCACCACTCCTCCAAGGGGCATTGATATTTTCTTTTTTTTCCACTTCAACCTCCACCACTCTAACAAGGGGCAATAAAACCGTCTTGTTAAGCTACTGTGACCTCCACGTCTCTTCCACAAGGCATTGATATTGTCTTTATATTCCACTGTAACCTCCACCACTTTTCCAAGGGGCATTAAAACCGTCTTGTTAAGCTACAATGACCTTCACGTCTCTTCCAAGGGGCATTAAATCTGTCTTGTTAAACCACTCTGAACTCCACAGCTCTGCCAAGGGGCATAAAAACCATCTGGTTAACCTAATGTGACCTCCACGTCTATTCCACGGGGCATTGATATTGTCTTTTTATTCCACTGCGTACCTCCACCTCTTTTCCAAGGGGCATTAAAACCGTCTTGTCACGCTAATGTGACCTCCACGTCTCTTACACTGGGCATTGATATTGTCTTTATATTCCACTGTAACCTCCACCACTCTTCCAAGGGGCATTAAAACCATCTTGTTAAGCTACAATGACCTTCACGTCTCTTCCAAGGGGCATTAAATCTGTCTTGTTAAACCACTCTGAACTCCACAGCTCTGCCAAGGGGCATAAAAACCATCTGGTTAACCTAATGTGACCTCCACGTCTATTCCACGGGGCATTGATATTGTCTTTTTATTCCACTGCGTACCTCCACCTCTTTTCCAAGGGGCATTAAAACCGTCTTGTCACGCTAATGTGACCTCCACGTCTCTTACACTGGGCATTGATATTGTCTTTATATTCCACTGTAACCTCCACCACTCTTCCAAGGGGCATTAAAACCATCTTGTTAAGCTACTGTGACCTCCACGTCTCTTCCACTGGGCATTGATATTGTCTTTTTATTCCACAGCGACCTCCACCACTCTTCCAATGGGCATTAAAACCGCATTGTTAAGCTACTGTGTCCTCCACGTCTCTTCCATTGGGCATTTATATTTTCTTTTTATTCCACTGCGACCTCCACCACTGTTCCAAGGGGCATTAAAACCGTCTTGTTAAGCTACTCTGACCTCCACGTCTCTTCCACGGGCATTGATATTTTCTTTTTATTCCACTGCAACCTCCACCACTCTTCCAAGGGGCATTAAAACTGTATTGTTAAGCTCCTGTGACCTCCACGTCTCTTCCACTGGGCATTGATATTTTCTTTTTATTCCACTATATCCTCCATCACTCTTCCAATGGACATTAAAACCGTCTTGTAAAGGTACTGTGACCTCAACATCTCTTCCACCGGGCAATGAAATTGTCTTTTTATTCCACTGCGACCTCCATCGCTCTTCAAAGGGACATTAAAACTGTATTGTTAAGCTCCTGTGACCTCCACGTCTCTTCCACGGGGCATTGATATTTTCTTTTTATTCCACTATATCCTCCACCACTCTTCCAATGGACATTAAAGCCTTCTTGTAAAGGCACTGTGACCTCAACATCTCTTCCACGGGGCAATGAAATTGTCTTTTTATTCCACTGCGACCTCCATCCCTCTTCAAAGGGGCATTAAAACCGTATTGTTAAGCTGCTGTGACCACCAAATCTCTTCCACGGGGCATTGATATTGTTTTTTTTCCACTGTGATCTCCACCATTCTTCCACAGGGCATTGATATTGTCTTTTTATTTCACTGCGAACTCCACCACATTTCCAAGGGGCATTGATATTGTTTTTTTATTCCACTGCGACCTCCACCACTATTCCAAGGGGCATTAAAACCATCTTGTTAAGCTACTGTGATCTCCAAGTCTCTTCCACGGGGCATTGATATTGTCTTTTTATTCCACTGCGACCTCCACCACTATTCCAAGGGGCATTAAAACCATCTTGTTAAGCTACTGTGACCTCTACGTTTTTTCCACGGGGCATTGATATTGTCTTTTATTGCACTGCGACCTTCACCACTCTTCCAAAAGGCATTAAAACAGTCTTGTTAAGCTACTGTGACCTCCACGTCTCTCCCACGGGGCACTGATAATGTCTTTGTATTCCAATGTAACCTCCACCTCTTTTCCAAGGGACACAAAAACCGTCTTTTTAAGCTACTGTGACCTCCACATCTCTTCCAAGGGACATTAAAACCATCTTTTTAGACCTCTCTGAACTCCACAGCTCTTCCAAGGGGCATTAAAACCATCTTGTTAAGCTACTGTGACCTCCACGTCTCTTTTACGGGCCATTGATATTGTCTTTTTATTACACTGCGACCTCCACCACTCTTCCAAGGGTCATTAACACCATCTTGTTAAGCTTCTCTGACCTCCACGTCTCTTCCACGGGGCATTGATATTGTCTTTTTATTCCACTGCGAACTCCACCACATTTCCAAGGGGCATTGATATTGTTTTTCTATTCCACTGCGACCTCCACCACTCTTCCAAGTGGCATTAAAATTGTCTTGTTAAGCTACTGTGACCTCTACGTCTCTTCCTCGGGGCATTTATATTGTCTTTTATTGCACTGCGACGTTCACCACTCTTCCAAGAGACATTAAAACTGTCTTGTTAAGCTACTGTGACCTCCACGTCTCTCCCACGGGGCACTGATAATGTCTTTTTACTCCAATGTAACCTCCACCACTTTTCCAAGGGGCACAAAAACCGTCTTGTTAAGCTTCTGTGACCTCCACATCTCTTCTAAGGGACATTAAAACCATCTTTTTAGACCTCTCTGAACTCCACAGCTCTTGCAAGGGGCATTAAAACCATCTTGTTAAGCTACTGTGACCTCCACGTCTCTTTTCCGGGCCACTGATATTGTCTTTTTATTCCACTGCGACCACCACCACTCTTCCAAAGGGCATTAAAACTGTTTGGTTAAGCTACTGTGACCTCCACGTCTCTTCCACGGGGCATTGATATTGTCTTTTTATTCCACTGCGACTTCCACCACTCTTCCAAGGGGCATTAAAACTGTCTTGTTAATCTACTGTGATCTCCACATCTCTTCCACGGGATATTGATATTGTCTTTTTATTCCACTGCAACCTCCACCAGTCTTCCAAGGGACATTGATATTGTCTTTTTATTCCACTACGACCTTCACCACTCTTCCAACGGGCATTAAAACCATCTTGTTAAACCACTCTGTACTCCACAGCTCTTCCAAGGGGCATTAAAACCATCTTGTTAAGATACTGTGTCCTCCACGTCTCTTCCACGGGGCATTTAAACCGTCTTGTTAAACCACTCTGAACTCCACAGCTCTTACAAGGGGCATTAATATCATCTTTTTAAGCTACTGTGATCTCCACGTCTCTTCCACGGGGCATTGATATTGTCTTTTTATTCCACTGTAACCTCCACCACTCTTCCAAGGGGCATTAAAACCATCTTGTTAAGCTACTGTGACTTTCACATTTCTTCCAAGGGGCATTAAAACCGTCTTGTTAAACCACTCCGAACTCCACAGTTCTGCCAAGGGGCATTAAAACCGTCTTGATAATCTACTGTGACCTCCACCTCTCTTCCACGCGGCAATGATATTGTCTTTTTATTTAACTGTGACTTCCACCACTCTTACAAGTGGGCAATAAAACCGTCTTGTTAAGCTACTGTGACCTCCACGTCTCTTCCACGGGGCATTGATATTGTCTTCTTATTCCACTGTAAACTCCACGACTCTTCCAAAGGGCTTTAAAACCGTCTTGTTACGCTACCATGACCTTCACGTCTCTTTCACGGGGCATTGATACTGTGTTTTTATTCCACTGCGACCTCCACTACTCCTCCAAGGGTGATTGCTAGTTTCTTTTTTTTCCATTGCGACCTCCACTACTCTTCCAAGGGGCAAAAAAAACATCTTGCTAAGCTACTGTGACCTCCACGTCTATTCCACAGGGCATTGATATTGTCTTTTTATTCCATTGTATCCTCCACCACTCTTCCAAGGGGCATTAAAACCGTCTTGTTAAGCTACAGTTACCTTCACATCTCTTCCAAGGGGCATTAAAACCGTCTTGTTAAGCCACTCTGAACACCACAGCTCTGCCCTCTGCCAAGGGGCATTAAAATTATCTGGTTAACCTAATGTGACCACCACGCCTCTTCCACTGGGCATTGATATAGTGTTTTTATTCCACTGTAACCTCCACCACTCTTCCAAGGGGCATTAAAATCGTCTTGTAAAGCTAATATGACCTTCACATCTCTTCCAAGGGACATTAAAATCGTCTTGTTAAACCACTCTGAACTCCACAGCTCTGCCAAGGTGCATTAAAACCGTCTTGATAATCTACTGTGACCTGAATGTCTCTTCCACACGGCAATGATATTGTCTTTTTATTCCACTGCGATCACAACCACTCTTCCAAGGTGCAATAAAACTGTCTTGTTAAGCCACTGTGACCTCCACGTCTCTTCCACGGGGCATTGATATTGTCTTTTTATTCCGCTGTAACCTCCACCACTCTTCCAAGGGGAATTAAAACCGTCTTGTTAAGCTACGGTGACCTTCACGTCTCATCCACTGGGCATTGATATTGTCTTTTTATTCCACTGCGACCTCCATCACTCTTCCAAGGGGCATTGATATTGTCATTTTATTATACTGCGAACCACCATCACTCTTCCAAGAGGCATTAAAATCGTCTTGTTACGCTACTGTGACCTCCTCTTCTCTTCCACTGGGCATTAATATTGTCTTTATATTCCACTGTAACCTCCACCACTCTTCCAAGGGGCATTAAACCTTCTTGTTAAGCTACTGTGACCTCCACGTCTCTTCCAAGGGGAATTAAAACCGTCTTGTTAAACCACTCTGAACTCCACAGCTCTTCCAAGGGGCATTAAAACCTTCTTATTAAGCTACTTTGACCTCCACGTCTCTTTTACGGGGAATTGATATTGTCTTTATATTCCACTGTAACCTCCACCACTCTTCCAAGGGGCATTAAACCTTCTTGTTAAGCTACTGTGATCTCCACGTCTCTTCCACGGGGTATTGATATTGTCTTTTTATTTCACTGTGACCTCCACCAATCTTCCAAGGGGCATTGATAATGTCTTTTTATTCCACTAAGACCTCCACCACTCTTCCAAGGGGCATTAAAACCATCTTGTTAAGCTACTGTGACCTTCACCTCTTTTCCAAGGGGCATTAAAACCGTCTTGTTAAACCACTCTGAACTCCACAGTTCTGCCAAGGGGCATTAAATCCGTCTTGATAATCTACTGTGACCTCCACGTCTCTTCCACGCGGCAATGATATTGTATTTTTATTCCACTGCTACGTCCACCACTCTTACAAGGTGGAAATAAATCCGTCTTTTTAAGCTCCTGTGACCTCCATGTCTCTTCCATGGGGCACTGATAATGTCTTTTTATTCCAATGTAACCTCCACCACTTTTCCAAGGGGCAGAAAAACCGTCTTGTTAAGCTACTGTGACCTCCATGTCTCTTCCAAGGGACATTAAAACCATCTTTTTAAACCTCTCTGAACACAACAGCTCTTCCAAGGGGCATTAAAACCGTCTTATTATGCTACTGTTACCTTCATGTCTCTTCCACGGGAAATTGATATTGTCTTTTCATTCCACTGCGTCCTCCACCACTCTTCCAAGCGGCATTAAATTTGTCTTGTTAAGTTACTGTGACCTCCACGTCTCTTCCACGGGGCATGGATATTGTCTTTTTATTCCACTGTGACCTCCACAACTCTTCCAAGGGGCATTAAAACCATCATGTTAAGCTACTGTGACCTCCACTTCTCTGCGAAGGGGCATTAAAACTTTCTTGTTAAACCACTCTGTACTCCACCACATTTCCAAGGGGCATTACAACCGTCTTGTTAAGCTACTGTGACCTCCACGTCTTTTCCACGGGGCATTAATATTGTCTTTTTATTCCACTGCAACCTCCACCACTCTCCCAAGGGGCATTAAAACCGTCTTGTTAAGCTATTGTGACCTCCAAGTCTTTTCCACGGGGCATTGATATTGTCTTTTTATTCCACTGCGACCTCCACCACTCTTTCAAAGGGCATTAAAACTGTTTTGTTAAGCTACTGTGACCTCCACGTCTCTTCAACTGAGCATTGATATTGTCTTTTTTTTCCACTGCGACCTCCACCACTCTTCCAAGGGGCATTAAAACCGTCTTGTTAACCTACTGTGACATCCATGTCTCCTCCAAGGGGCATTAACACCGTCTTGTTAAACCACTCTGAATTCCACAGCTCTTCCAACGGGCTGTAAAACCATGTTATTAAGCTACTTTGACCTCGATGTCTCTTCCACGGGGCAATGATAATGTCTTTTTATTCCTCTTCGACCTCCATCACTCTTCAAAGGGGCATTAAAACCGTATTGTTAAGGTGCTGTGACCACCACGTCTCTTCCACGGGGCATTGATATTGTCTTTTTTCCACTGTGATCTCCACCACTCTTCCAAGGGGCATTGATATTATCTTTATATTCCATTTCAATCTCCACCACTCTTCCAAGGGACATTGAAACCGTCTTGTTAAGCTACTGTGATCTCCACGTCTCTTCCACGGGGCATTGATATTGTCTTTTTATTCCACTGTAACCTCCACCACTCTTCCAAGGGGCATTAAAACCATTTTGTAAAGCTACTGTGACCTCCATGTCTCTTCCACGGGGCATTGATATTGTCTTTTTATTCCACTGCTACATCCACCACTCTTCCAAGTGGCATTGATATTTTCTTTTTATTCCACTGCGACCACCACCACTCTTCGAAGGGGCATTAAAACCGTCTTGTTAAGCTACTGTGACCTCCACGTCTCTTCCACGGGGCATTGATATTGTCTTTTTATTCCACTGCGACCTCCACCACTCTTCCAAGGGGCATTAAAACCGCCTTGTTAAGCTACTGTGGCCTCCACGTCTCATCCAAGGGGCATTGATTTTGTCTTTTTATTCCACTGCTACCTCCATCACTTTTCCAATGGGCATTAAAACCATCTTCTTAAGCTACTGTGACCTCTACGTCTCTTCCATGTGCCATTGATATTGACATTTTATTCCACTGCGACCTCCACCACCCTTCCAAGGGGCATTGATATTGTCTTTTTATTCCACTGCGACCACCACCACTCTTCAAAGGGGCATTAAAACGGTCTTGTTAAGCTACTGTGACATCCACGTCTCTTCCACGGGGCATTGATATTGTCTTTTTTCCACTGTGATCTCCACCACTCTTCCAAGGGGCATTGATATTATCTTTATATTCCACTGCGATCTCCACCACTCTTCCAAGGGACATTGAAACCGTCTTGTTAAGCTACTGTGATCTCCACGTCTCTTCCACGGGGCATTGATATTGTCTTTTTATTCCACTGTAACCTCCACCACTCTTACAAGGGGCATTAAAACCGTCTTGTAAAGCTACTGTGACCTCCACGTCTCTTCCACTTGGCATTGATAATGTCTTTTAATTCCACTGCGACCTCCACCACTTTTCCAAGGGGCATTGATATTGTCTTTTTATTCCACTGCGACCACCACCACTCTTCGAAGGGGCATTAAAACCGTTTTGTTAAGCTACTGTGACCTCCACGTCTCTTCCACGGGGCATTGATATTTTCTTTTTATTCCACTGCGACCTCCACCTCTCTTCCAAGGGTCATTAGAACCATCTTGTTAAGCTACTGTGGCCTCCACGTCTCATCCAAGGGGCATTGATTTTGTCTTTTTATTCCACTGCTACCTCCACCACTTTTCCAATGGGCATTAAAACCATCTTCTTAACTACTGTGACCTCTACGTCTCTTCCACGGGGCATTGATATTGTCTTTTTATCCCACTGCGACCTACACCACTCTTCCAAGGGGAATTGATATTGACTTTTTATTCCACTTCGACCACCACCACTCTTCGAAGGGGCATGAAAATCGTCTTGTTAAGCTACTGTGACCTCTATGTCTCTTCCACGGGGCATTCATATTGTCTTTTTATTCCACTGTAACCTCCACCACTCTTCCAAGGGGCATTAAAACCGTCTTGTTAAGCTACTCTGACCTAAACGTCTCTTCCACAGGGCATTGATTTTGTCTTTTTATTCCACTGCTACCTCCACCACTCTTCCAAGGGGCATGAAAACCATTTTGTTAAGCTTCTGTGACCTCCATGTCTCTTTCACGGGGAATTGATATTGTCTTTTTAGTCCAATACGACCTCCACCACTCTTCCAAGTGGCATTGATATTGTCTTTTTATTCCACTGCAACCTCCACAACTTTTCTAAGGGCCATTAAAACTATCTTGTTAAACTACTGTGACCTCCACGTCTCTTGCACGGGGCATTGATATTGTCTTTTTATTCCACTGCGAACTCCACCACTCTTCCAAAGGGCTTTAAAACCGTCTTGTTACGCTACTATGACCTTCACGTCTCTTCCACGGGGCATTGATATTGTGTTTTTATTCCACTGCGCCCTCCACCACTCCTCCAAGGGCGAATGATGTTTTCTTTTTTTTCCATTGCGACCTCCACTACTCTTCCAAGGGGTCATGAAAATCGTCTTGTTAAGCTACTGTGACCTCTATGTCTCTTCCACGGGGCATTCATATTGTCTTTTTATTCCACTGTAACCTCCACCACTCTTCCAAGGGGCATTAAAACTGTCTTTTTAAGCTACTGTGATCTTCACGTCTCTTCCAAGGGGCATTAAATCCTTCTTGTTAAACCACTCTGAATGACACAGCTCTGCCAAGGGGCATTAAAAAGTGTCTTGTTAAGCTACTGTGGCCTCCATGTCTCTTCCACAGGGCATTGATATTGTCTTTTTTTTTTCACTGTAGCCTCCAACACTCTTCCAAGAGGCATTAAAACTGTCTTGTTAAGCTACTGCTACCTCCACGTCTCTTCCAAGGGGCATTACAACCATCTTGTTAAACCACTCTGTACTCCACAGCTCTTCCAAGGGGCATTAAAACCATCTTGTTAAGATACTGTGAACTCCACTTCTCTTCCACGGGGCATTAATATTGTCTTTTTTTTCCACAGCGACCCCCACTACTCTTCCAATGGGCATTAAAACCGTCTTGTTAAGCTACTCTGACCTAAACGTCTCTTCCACAGGGCATTGATTTTGTCTTTTTATTCCACTGCTACCTCCACCACTCTTCCAAGGGGCATGAAAACCATTTTGTTAAGCTTCTGTGACCGCCATGTCTCTTTCACGGGGAATTGATATTGTCTTTTTAGTCCAATACGACCTCCACCACTCTTCCAAGTGGCATTGATATTGTCTTTTTATTCCACTGCAACGTCCACCACTTTTCTAAGGGCCATTAAAACTATCTTGTTAAGCTACTGTGACCTCCACGTCTCTTGCACGGGGCATTGATATTGTCTTTTTATTCCACTGCGAACTCCACCACTCTTCCAAAGGACTTTAAAACCGTCTTGTTACGCTACTATGACCTTCACGTCTCTTCAACGGGGCATTGATATTGTGTTTTTATTCCACTGCGCCCTCCACCACTCCTCCAAGGGCGATTGATGTTTTCTTTTTTTTCCATTGCGACCTCCACTACTCTTCCAAGGGGCAAAAAAAACATCTTGCTAAGCTACTGTGACCTCCACGTCTATTCCACGGCGCATTGATATTGTCTTTTTATTCCATTGTATCCTCCACCACTCTTCCAAGGGGCATTAAAACCGTCTTGTTAAGCTACAGTTACCTTCACGTCTCTTCCAAGGGGCATTAAACCGTCTTGCTAAGCCACTCTGAACTCCACAGCTCTGCTCTCTGCCAAGGGGCATTAAAATTATCTGGTTAACCTAATGTGACCTCCACGTCTCTTCCACTGGGCATTGATGTAGTGTTTTTATTACACTGCGACCTTCACCACTCTTCCAAGGGGCAATGAAACCATATTGCTAAGCTACTGTGACCTCCACGTCTCTTCCACGGGGCATTGATATTGTCATTTTTTTCCACTGCAACCTCCACCAGTCTTCCAAGAGGCATTGATATTGTCTTTTTATTCCACTACGACCTCCACCACTCTTCCAAGGGGCATTAAAACCGTCTTGTTAAACGACTCTGTTCTCCACAGCTCTTCCAAGGGGCATTAAAACCGTCTTGTTAAGATACTGTGCCCTCCATGTCTCTTCCACGGGGCATTGATATTGTCTTTTTATTCCACTGAGACCTTCACCACTGTTCCAAGGAGTATTAAAATCATCTTTTTAAGCTACTGTGACATCCACGTCTCTTCCAAGGGGCATCTAAACTGTCTTGTTTAACCACTCTGAACTCCACTGCTCTTACAAGGGGCATTAAAACCGTCTTATTAGGCTACAGTGACCTCCACATCTCTTCCAAGGGGCATTAAAACCATCTTGTTACACCACTTTGAACTCCAGAGCTCTTCCAAGGGGCTTTAAAACCGTCTTATTAAGCTACTTTGACCTCCACGTCCCTTCCACGGGGCATTGATATTGTCTTTTTCTTCCACTGCGACTTCCACCACTCTTCCAAGGGGCATTAAAACTGTCTTGTTAATCTACTGTGATCTCCACATCTCTTCCACGGGATATTGATATTGTCTTTTTATTCCACTGCAACCTCCACCAGTCTTCCAAGGGGCATTGATATTGTCTTTTTATTCCACTACGACCTCCACCACACTTCCAAGGGGCATTAAAACCATCTAGTTAAACCACTCTGTACTCCACAGCTCTTCCAAGGGGCATTAAAACCATCTTGTTAAGATACTGTGCCCTCCACGTCTCTTCTACGGGGCATTGATATTGTCTTTTTAATCCACTGAGACCTTCACCACTCTTCCAAGGAGTATTAAAATCATCTTTTTAACTACTGTGACATCCACGTCTCTTCCAAGGGGCATTTAAACCATCTTTTTAAACCACTCTGAACTCCACAGCTCTTACAAGGGGCATTAAAACCGTCTTGTTAAGATACTGTGCCCTCCACGTCTCTTCCACAGGGCATTGATATTGTCTTTTTATTCCACTGAGACCTTCACCACTCTTCCAAGGAGTATTAAAATCATCTTTTTAAGCTACTGTGTTCTCCACGTCTCTTCCACGGGGACATTGATATTGTCTTTTTATTCCACTGTAACCTGCACCACTCTTCCAAGGGGCATTAAAACCATCTTGTTAAGCTACTGTGACTTTCACCTTTCTTCCAAGGGGCATTAAAACCGTCTTGTTAAGATACTGTGCCCTCCACGTCCCTTCCAAGGGACATTTAAACCGTCTTGTTAAACCACTCTAAACTCCACTGCTCTTACAAGGGGCATTAAAGCCGTCTTGTTAGGCTACTGTGACCTCCACGTCTCTTCCAAGGGGCATTAAAACCGTCTTGTTACACTACTCTGAACTCCAAAGCTCTTCCTAGGGGCATTAAAACTGTCTTATTAAGCTACTTTGACCTCCACGTCCCTTCCACGGGGCATTGATATTGTCTTTTTATTCCACTGCGACTTCCACCACTCTTCCAAGGGGCAATAAAACTGTCTTGTTAATCTACTGTGATCTCCACATCTCTTCCACGGGATATTGATATTGTCTTTTTATTCCACTGCAACCTCCACCAGTCTTCCAAGGGACATTGATATTGTCTTTTTATTACACTACGACCTCCACCACTCTTCCAAGGGGCATTAAAACCGTCTTGTTAAACCACTCTGTTCTCCACAGCTCTTCCAAGGGGCATTAAAACCGTCTTGTTAAGATACTGTGCCCTCCATGTCTCTTCCACGGGGCATTGATATTGTCTTTTTATTCCACTGAGACCTTCACCACTGTTCCAAGCAGTATTAAAATCATCTTTTTAAGCTACTGTGACATCCACGTCTCTTCCAAGGGGCATTTAAACTGTCTTATTTAACCACTCTGAACTCCACTGCTCTTACAAGGGGCATTAAAACCGTCTTATTAGGCTACAGTGACCACCACGTCTCTTCCAAGGGGCATTAAAACCATCTTGTTACACCACTTTGAACTCCAGAGCTCTTCCAAGGGGCTTTAAAACCGTCTTATTAAGCTACTTTGACCTCCACGTCCCTTCCACGGGGCATTGATATTGTCTTTTTCTTCCACTGCGACTTCCACCACTCTTCCAAGGGGCAATAAAACTGTCTTGTTAATCTACTGTGATCTCCACATCTCTTCCACGGGATATTGATATTGTCTTTTTATTCCACTGCAACCTCCACCAGTCTTCCAAGGGACATTGATATTGTCTTTTTATTACACTACGACCTCCACCACTCTTCCAAGGGGCATTAAAACCATATTGTTAAACCACTCTGTACTCCACAGCTCTTCCAAGGGGCATTAAAACCATCTTGTTAAGATACTGTGCCCTCCACGTCTCTTCTACGGGGCATTGATATTGTCTTTTTAATCCACTGAGACCTTCACCACTCTTCCAAGGAGTATTAAAATCATCTTTTTAACTACTGTGACATCCACGTGTCTTCCAAGGGGCATTTAAACCATCTTGTTAAACCACTCTAAACTCCACAGCTCTTACAAGGGGCATTAATATCATCTTTTTAAGCTACTGTGATCTCCACGTCTCTTCCACGGGGCATTGATATTGTCTTTTTATTCCACTGTAACCTCCACCACTCTTCCAAGGGGCATTAAAACCATCTTGTTAAGCTACTGTGAATTTCACATTTCTTCCAAGGGGCATTAAAACCGTCTTGTTAAACCACTCCGAACTCCACAGTTCTGCCAAGGGGCATTAAAACCGTCTTGATAATCTACTGTGACCTCCACCTCTCTTCCACGCGGCAATGATATTGTCTTTTTATTTAACTGTGACTTCCACCACTCTTACAAGTGGGCAATAAAACCGTCTTGTTAAGCTACTGTGACCTCAACCTCTCTTCAACGGGGCATTGATATTGTCTTCTTATTCCACTGTAAACTCCACGACTCTTCCAAAGGGCTTTAAAACCGTCTTGTTACACTACCATGACCTTCACGTCTCTTCCACGGGGCACTGATATTGTGTTTTTATTCCACTGCGACCTCCACCACTCCTCCAAGGGTGATTGATAGTTTCTTTTTTTTTCCATTGCGACCTCCACTACTCTTCCAAGGGGCAAAAAAAACATCTTGCTAAGCTACTGTGACCTCCACGTCTATTCCACGGGTCATTGATATTGTCTTTTTATTCCATTGTATCCTCCACCACTCTTCCAAGGGGCATTAAAACCGTCTTGTTAAGCTACAGTTACCTTCACGTCTCTTCCAAGGGGCATTAAAACCGTCTTGTTAAGCCACTCTGAACACCACAGCTCTGCCCTCTGCCAAGGGGCATTAAAATTATCTGGTTAACCTAATGTGACCTCCACGCCTCTTCCACTGGGCATTGATATAGTGTTTTTATTCCACTGTAACCTCCACCACTCTTCCAAGGGGCATTAAAATCGTCTTGTAAAGCTACTATGACCTTCACATCTCTTCCAAGGGACATTAAAATCATCTTGTTAAACCACTCTGAACTCCACAGCTCTGCCAAGGTGCATTAAAACCGTCTTGATAATCTACTGTGACCTGAATGTCTCTTCCACACGGCAATGATATTGTCTTTTTATTCCACTGCGATCACAACCACTCTTCCAAGGTGCAATAAAACTGTCTTGTTAAGCCACTGTGACCTCCACGTCTCTTCCACGGGGCATTGATATTGTCTTTTTATTCCGCTGTAACCTCCACCCCTCTTCCAAGGGGAATTAAAACCATCTTGTTAAGCTACTGTGACCTTCACGTCTCATCCACTGGGCATTGATATTGTCTTTTTATTCCACTGCGACCTCCATCACTCTTCCAAGCGGCATTGATATTGTCATTTTATTATACTGCGAACCACCACCACTCTTCCAAGAGGCATTAAAATCGTCTTGTTACGCTACTGTGACCTCCTCTTCTCTTCCACTGGGCATTAATATTGTCTTTATATTCCACTGTAACCTCCACCACTCTTCCAAGGGGCATTAAACCTTCTTGTTAAACTACTGTGACCTCCACGTCTCTTCCAGGGGGAATTAAAACCGTCTTGCTAAACCACTCTGAACTCCACAGCTCTTCCAAGGGGCATTAAAACCTTCTTATTAAGCTACTTTGACCTCCACGTCTCTTTTACGGGGAATTGATATTGTCTTTATATTCCACTGTAACCTCCACCACTCTTCCAAGGGGCATTAAAACCATCTTGTTAAATCACTCTGTACTCCACAGCTCTTCCAAGGGGCATTAAAACCATCTTGTTAAGCTACTGTGATCTCCACGTCTCTTCCACAGGGTATTGATATTGTCTTTTTATTCCACTGTGACCTCCACCAATCTTCCAAGGGGCATTGATAATGTCTTTTTCTTCCACTAAGACCTCCACCACTCTTCCAAGGGGCATTAAAACCATCTTGTTAAGCTACTGTGACCTTCACCTCTTTTCCAAGGGGCATTAAAACCGTCTTGTTAAACCACTCTGAACTCCACAGTTCTGCCAAGGGGCATTAAATCCGTCTTGATAATCTTCTGTGACCTCCACGTCTCTTCCACGCGGCAATGATATTGTATTTTTATTCCACTGCTACGTCCACCACTCTTACAAGTTGGAAATAAAACCGTCTTTTTAAGCTCCTGTGACCTCCATGTCTCTTCCATGGGGCACTGATAATGTCTTTTTATTCCAATGTAACCTCCACCACTTTTCCAAGGGGCAGAAAAACCATCTTGTTAAGCTACTGTGACCTCCATGTCTCTTCCAAGGGACATTAAAACCATCTTTTTAAACCTCTCTGAACACAACAGCTCTTCCAAGGGGCATTAAAACCGTCTTATTATGCTACTGTTACCTTCATGTCTCTTCCACGGGAAATTAATATTGTCTTTTCATTCCACTGCGTCCTCCACCACTCTTCCAAGCGGCATTAAATTTGTCTTGTTAAGTTACTGTGACCTCCACGTCTCTTCCACGGGGCATGGATATTGTCTTTTTATTCCACTGCGACCTCCACAACTCTTCCAAGGGGCATTAAAACCATCATGTTAAGCTACTGTGACCTCCACTTCTCTGCGAAGGGGCATTAAAACTTTCTTGTTAAACCACTCTGTACTCCACCACATTTCCAAGGGGTATTACAACCGTCTTGTTAAGCTACTGTGACCTCCACGTCTTTTCCACGGGGCATTAATATTGTCTTTTTATTCCACTGCAACCTCCACCTCTCTTCCAAGGTGCATTAAAACCGTCTTGTTAAGCTATTGTGACCTCCAAGTCTTTTCCACGGGGCATTGATATTGTCTTTTTATTCCACTGCGACCTCCACCACTCTTTCAAAGGGCATTAAAACTGTTTTGTTAAGCTACTGTGACCTCCACGTCTCTTCAACTGGGCATTGATATTGTCTTTTTTTTCCACTGCGACCTCCACCACTCTTCCAAGGGGCATTAAAACCGTCTTGTTAACCTACTGTGACATCCATGTCTCCTCCAAGGGGCATTAACACCGTCTTGTTAAACCACTCTGAATTCCACAGCTCTTCCAAGGGGCTGTAAAACCATGGTATTAAGCTACTTTGACCTCGACGTCTCTTCCACGGGGCAATGATAATGTCTTTTTATTCCTCTTCGACCTCCATCACTCTTCAAAGGGGCATGAAAACCATATTGTTAAGGTGCTGTGACCACCACGTCTCTTCCACGGGGCATTGATATTGTCTTTTTTCCACTGTGATCTCCACCACTCTTCCAAGGGGCATTGATATTATCTTTATATTCCATTGCGATCTCCACCACTCTTCCAAGGGACATTGAAACCGTCTTGTTAAGCTACTGTGATCTCCACGTCTCTTCCACGGGGCATTGATATTGTCTTTTTATTCCACTGTAACCTCCACCACTCTTCCAAGGGGCATTAAAACCATTTTGTAAAGCTACTGTGACCTCCATGTCTCTTCCACGGGGCATTGATATTGTCTTTTTATTCCACTGCTACATCCACCACTCTTCCAAGTGGCAGTGATATTTTATTTTTATTCCACTGCGACCACCACCACTCTTCGAAGGGGCATTAAAACCGTCTTGTTAAGCTACTGTGACCTCCACGTCTCTTCCACGGGGCATTGATATTGTCTTTTTATTCCACTGCGACCTCCACCACTCTTCCAAGGGGCATTAAAACCGCCTTGTTAAGCTACTGTGGCCTCCACGTCTCATCCAAGGGGCATTGATTTTGTCTTTTTATTCCACTGCTACCTCCACCACTTTTCCAATGGGCATTGACATTGTCTTTTTATTCCACTGCTACATCCACCACTCTTCCAAGGGGCATTAAAACCGCCTTGTTAAGCTACTGTGACCTCTACGTCTCTTTCATGGGCCATTGATATTGACATTTTATTCCACTGCGACCTCAACCACTCTTCCAAGGGGCATTGATATTGTCTTTTTATTCCACTGCGACCACCACCACTCTTCGAAGGGGCATTAAAACGGTCTTGTTAAGCTACTGTGACATCCACGTCTCTTCCACGGGGCATTGATATTGTCTTTTTATTCCACTGCGACCTCCATCACTCTTCAAAGGGGTATTAAAACCGTATTGTTAAGCTGCTGTGACCACCACATCTCTTCCACGGGGCATTGATATTGTCTTTTTTCCACTGTGATCTCCACCACTCTTCCAAGGGGCATTGATATTATCTTTATATTCCACTGCGATCTCCACCACTCTTCCAAGGGACATTGAAACCGTCTTGTTAAGCTACTGTGATCTCCACGTCTCTTCCACGGGGCATTGATATTGTCTTTTTATTCCACTGTAACCTCCACCACTCTTCCAAGGGGCATTAAAACCGTCTTGTAAAGCTACTGTGACCTCCACGTCTCTTCCACTTGGCATTGATATTGTCTTTTAATTCCACTGCGACCTCCACCACTCCTCCAAGGGTGATTGATATTTTCTTTTTTTCCATTGCGACCTCCACTACTCTTCCAAGGGGCAAAAAAAACATCTTGCTAAGCTTCTGTGACCTCCACGTCTATTCCACGGGGCATTGATATTGTCTTTTTATTCCATTGTAACCTCCACCACTTTTCCAAGGGGCATTAAAACCGTCTTGTTAAGCTACAGTTACCTTCACGTCTCTTCCAGGGGGCATTAAAACCGTCTTGTTAAGCCACTCTGAACTCCACAGCTCTGTCCTCTGCCAAGGGGCATTAAAATTATCTGGTTAACCTAATGTGACCTCCACGTCTCTTCCACTACGCATTCATGTAGTGTTTTTATTCCACTGTAACCTCCACCACTCTTCCAAGGGGCATTAAAATCATCTTGTAAAGCTACTGTGACCTTCACATCTCTTCCAAGGGACATTAAAATCGTCTTGTTAAACCACTCTGAACTCCACAGCTCTGCCAAGGTGCATTAAAACCGTCTTGATAATCTACTGTGACCTCCATGTCTCTTCTACGTGGCAATGATATTTTCTTTTTATTCCACTGAGATCACAACCACTCTTCAAAGGGGCAATAAAACTGTCTTGTTAAGCCACTGTGACCTCCGCGTCTCTTCCTCGGGGCATTGATATTGTCTTTTTATTCCGCTGTAACCTCCACCACTCTTCCAAGGGGCATTAAAACCGTCTTGTTAAGTTAATGTGACCTTCACGTCTCTTCCACTGGGCATTGATATTGTCTTTTTATTCCACTGCGACCTTCACCACTTTTCCAAGGGGCATTGATATTGTCTTTTTATTCCACTGTGACCACCACCACTCATCGAAGGGGCATTAAAACCGTCTTGTTAAGCTACTGTGACATCCACGTCTCTTCCACGGGGCATTGACATTGTCTTTTTATTCCACTGCGACCTCCATCACTCTTCAAAGGGGTATTAAAACCGTATTGTTAAGCTGCTGTGACCACCACATTTCTTCCACGGGGCATTGATATTGTCTTTTTTCCATTGTGATCTCCACCACTCTTCCAAGGGGCATTCATATTATCTTTATATTCCACTGCGATCTCCACCACTCTTCCAAGGTACATTAAAACAGTCTTGTTAAGCTACTGTGACCTCCACGTCTCTTCCATGGGGCATTGATATTGTCTTTTTATTCCACTGTAACCTCCACGACTCTTCCAAAGGGCTTTAAAACCGTCTTGCTACGCTACTATGACCTTCACGTCTCTTCAACGGGACATTGATATTGTGTTTTTATTCCACTGCGACCTCCACCACTCCTCAAAGGGTGATTGATATTTTCTTTTTTTTCCATTGCGACCTCCACTACTCTTCCAAGCGGCAAAAAAAACATCTTGCTAAGCTACTGTGACCTCCACGTCTATTCCACGGGGCATTGATATTGTCTTTTTATTCCATTGTAACCTCCACCACTCTTCCAAGGGGCATTAAAACCGTCTTGTTAAGCTACAGTTACCTTCATGTCTCTTCCAAGGGGCATTAAAATCGTCTTGTTAAGCCACTCTGAACTCCACAGCTCTGCCCTCTGCCAAGGGGCATTAAAATTATCTGGTTAACCTATTGTGACCTCCACGTCTCTTCTACTGGGCATTGATGTAGTGTTTTTATTCCACTGTAACCTCCACCACTCTTCCAAGGGGCATTAAAATCGTCTTGTAAAGCTACTGTGACCTTAACATCTCTTCCAAGGGACATTAAAATCGTCTTGTTAAACCACTCTGAACTCCACAGCTCTGCCAAGGTGCATTAAAACCGTCTTGATAATCTACTGTGACCTCCATGTGTCTTCCACGCGGCAATGATATTGTCTTTATATTCCACTGCAATCACAACCACTCTTCCAAGGGGCAATAAAACTGTCTTGTTAAGCCACTGTGACCTCCTCGTCTCTTCCACGGGGCATTGATATTGTCTTTTTATTCCGCTGTAACCTCCACCACTCTTCCAAGGGGCATTAAAATCGTCTTGTTAAGCTACTGTGACCTTCACGTCTCTTCCACTGGGCATTGATATTGTCTTTTTATTCCACTACGACCTCCACCACTCTTCCAAGGGGCATTGATATTGTCATTTTATTATACTGCGAACCACCACCACTCTTCCAAGAGGCATTAAAATCGTCTTGTTACGCTACTGTGACCTCCTCTTCTCTTCCACTGGGCATTAATATTGTCTTTATATTCCACTGTAACCTCCACCACTCTTCCAAGGGGCATTAAACCTTTCCTCTTAAGCTACTGTGACCTCCACGTCTCTTCCAAGGGGAATTAAAACCGTCTTGTTAAACCACTCTGAACTCCACAGCTCTTCCAAGGGGCATTAAATCCGTCTTATTAAGCTACTTTGACTTCCACGTCTCTTTTACGGGGAATTGATATTGTCTTTATATTCCACTGTAACCTCCACCACTCTCCCAAGGGGCATTAAACCTTCTTGTTAAGCTACTGTGATCTCCACGTCTCTTCCACGGGGTATTGATATTGTCTTTTTATTCCACTGTGACCTCCACCAATCTTCCAAGGGGCATTGATAATGTCTTTTTATTCCACTAAGACCTCCACCACTCTTCCAAGGGGCATTAAAACCGTCTTGTTAAGCTACTGTGACCTTCACCTCTTTTCCAAGGGGCATTAAAACCGTCTTGTTAAACCACTCTGAACTCCACAGTTCTGCCAAGGGGCATTAAATCCGTCTTGATAATCTACTGTGACCTCCACGTCTCTTCCACGCGGCAATGATATTGTATTTTTATTCCACTGCGACGTCCACCACTCTTACAAGTTGGAAATAAAACCGTCTTGTTAAGCTACTGTGACCTCCATGTCTCTTCCATGGGGCACTGGTAATGTCTTTTTATTCCAATGTAACCTCCACCACTTTTCCAAGGGGCACGAAAACTGTCTTGTTAAGCTACTGTGACCTCCATGTCTCTTCCAAGGGACATTAAAGCCATCTTTTTAAACCTCTCTGAACTCCACAGCTCTTCCAAGGGGCATTAAAACCGTCTTTTTATGCTACTGTTACCTCCATGTCTCTTAAACGGGATATTGATATTGTCTTTTCATTCCACTGCGTCCTCCACCACTCTTCCAAGGGGCATTAAATTTGTCTGGTTAAGCTACTGTGACCTCCACGTCTCTTCCACGGGGCATTGATATTGTCTTTTTATTCCACTGCGACCTCCACCACTCTTCCAAGGGGCATTAAAACCATCTTGTTTAGCTGCTGCGACCTCCACTTCTCTGCCAAGGGGCATTAAAACTTTCTTTTTAAACCACTCTGTACTCCACCACATTTCCAAGGGGCATTAAAACCGTCTTGTTAAGCTACTGTGACCTCCATGTCTCTTCCACGGGGCATTAATATTGTCTTTTTATTCCACTGCAACCTCCACCACTCTTCCAAGGGGCATTAAAACCGTCTTGTTAAGCTGCTGTGACCCTCCAAGTCTTTTCCACGGGGCATTGATATTGTCTTTTTATTCCACTGCGACCTCCACCACTCTTTCAAAGGGCATTAAAACTGTTTTGTTAAGCTACTGTGACCTCCACGTCTCTTCAACTGGGCATTGATATTGTCTTTTTTTTCCACTGCGACTTACACCACTCATCCAAGGGACATTAAAACCGTCTTGTTAAGCTACTGTGACCTCCATGTCTCTTCCAAGGGGCATTACCACCATCTTGTTAAACCACTCTGAATTCCACACCTCTTCCAATGGGCAGTAAAGCCATGTTATTAAGATACTTTGACCTCGACGTCTCTTCCACGGGGCAATGATAATGTCTTTTTATACCACTTCGACCTCCATCACTCTTCAAAGGGGCATTAAAACAGTATTGTTAAGTTGCTGTGACCACCACGTCTCTTCCACGGGGCATTGATATTGTCTTTTTTCCACTGTGATCTCCACCAGTCTTCCAAGGGGCATTGATATTATCTTTATATTCCACTGCGATCTCCACCACTCTTCCAAGGGACATTGAAATCATTTTGTTAAGCTACTGTGATCTACACTTCTCTTCCACGGGGACTTGATATTGTCTTTTTATTCCACTGTAACCTCCACCACTCTTCCAAGGGGCATTAAAACTGTTTTGTAAAGCTACTGTGACCTCCATGTCTCTTCCACGGGGCATAGATATTGTCTTTTTATTCCACTGCTACCTCCACCACTCTTCCAAGGGGTATTGATATTGTCTTTTTATTCCACTGCTACCACCACCACTCTTCGAAGGGGCATTAAAACCGTCTTGTTAAGCTACTGTGACCTCCACGTCTCTTCCACGGGGCATTGATATTGTATTTTTATTCCACTGCGACCTCCACCACTCTTCCAAGGGGCATTAGAACCGCCTTGTTAAGCTACTGTGGCCCCCACGTCTCATCCAAGGGGCATTGATTTTGTCTTTTTATTCCACTGCTACCTCCACCACTTTTCCAATGGGCATTAAAACCATCTTCTTAAGCTACTGTGACCTCTACGTCTCTTCCACGGGGCATTGATATTGTCATTTTATTCCACTGCGACCTCCACCACTCTTCCAAGGTGCATTGATATTGTCTTTTTATTCCACTGCGACCACCATAACTCTTCGAAGGGGCATTAAAACCGTCTTGTTAAGCTACTGTGACATCCAGGTCTCTTCCACGGGGCATTGATATTGTCTTTTTATTCCACTGCGACCTCCATCACTCTTCAAAGGGGTATTAAAACTGTATTGTTAAGCTGCTGTGACCACGACATCTCTTCCACGGGGCATTGATATTGTCTTTTTTCCACTGTGATCTCCACCACTCTTCCAAGGGGCATTCATATTATCTTTATATTCCACTGCGATCTCCACCACTCTTCCAAGGGGCATTGAAACCGTCTTGTTAAGCTACTGTGATCTCCACGTCTCTTCCACGGGGCATTGATATTGTCTTTTTATTACACTGTAACCTCCACCACTCTTCCAAGGGGCATTAAAACCATCTTGTAAAGCTACTGTGACCTCCACGTCTCTTCCAAGGGGCAATGATATTGTCTTTTTATTCCACTGCGACCACCACTAC
The DNA here is from genome assembly GCF_046119375.1 of Phyllobates terribilis. Lineage (NCBI taxonomy): Eukaryota > Metazoa > Chordata > Amphibia > Anura > Dendrobatidae > Phyllobates > Phyllobates terribilis. The sequence goes on from NW_027363082.1 coordinate 254,278, forward strand.
TCTTCGAAGGGGCATTAAAACCATTTTGTTAAGCTACTGTGATCTACACTTCTCTTCCACAGGGAATTGATATTGTCTTTTTATTCCACTGTAACCTCCACCACTCTTCCAAGGGGCATTAAAACTGTTTTGTAAAGCTACTGTGACCTCCATGTCTCTTCCACGGGGCATAGATATTGTCTTTTTATTCCACTGCTACCTCCACCACTCTTCCAAGGGGCATTGATATTGTCTTTTTATTACACTGCGATCACCACCACTCTTCGAAGGGGCATTAAAACCGTCTTGTTAAGCTACTGTGACCTCCACGTCTCTTCCACGGGGCATTGATATTGTATTTTTATTCCACTGCGACCTCCACCACTCTTCCAAGGGGCATTAGAACCGCCTTGTTAAGCTACTGTGGCCCCCACGTCTCATCCAAGGGGCATTGATTTTGTCTTTTTATTCCACTGCTACCTCCACCACTTTTCCAATGGGCATTAAAACCATCTTCTTAAGCTACTGTGACCTCTACGTCTCTTCCACGGGGCATTGATATTGTCATTTTATTCCACTGCGACCTCCACCACTCTTCCAAGGGGCATTGATATTGTCTTTTTATTCCACTGCGACCACCATAACTCTTCGAAGGGGCATTAAAACCGTCTTGTTAAGCTACTGTGACATCCAGGTCTCTTCCACGGGGCATTGATATTGTCTTTTTATTCCACTGCGACCTCCATCACTCTTCAAAAGGGTATTAAAACTGTATTGTTAAGCTGCTGTGACGACGACATCTCTTCCACGGGGCATTGATATTGTCTTTTTTCCACTGTGATCTCCACCACTCTTCCAAGGGGCATTGATATTATCTTTATATTCCACTGCGATCTCCACCACTCTTCCAAGGGGCATTGAAACCGTTTTGTTAAGCTACTGTGATCTCCACGTCTCTTCCACGGGGCATTGATATTGTCTTTTTTCCACTGTGATCTCCACCACTCTTCCAAGGGGCATTGATATTATCTTTATATTCCACTGCGATCTCCACCACTCTTCCAAGGGGCATTGAAACCGTTTTGTTAAGCTACTGTGATCTCCACGTCTCTTCCACGGGGCATTGATATTGTCTTTTTATTACACTGTAACCTCCACCACTCTTCCAAGGGGCATAAAAACCATCTTGTAAAGCTACTGTGACCTCCACGTCTCTTCCAAGGGGCATTGATATTGTCTTTTTATTCCACTGCGACCACCACTACTCTTCGAAGGGACATTAAAACCATTTTGATAAGCTACTGTGACCTCCACGTCTCTTCCACGGGGCGTTGATATTGTCTTTTTATTCCACTGCGACCTCCACCACTCTTCCAAGGGGCATTGATATTGTCTTTTTATTCCACTGCGACCACCACCACTCTTCGAAGGTGCATTAAAACCGACTTGTTAAGCTACTGTGACCTCCACGTCTCTTCCACGGGGCATTGATATTGTCTTTTTATTCCACTGCGACCTCCACCACTCTTCCAAGGGGCATTAAAACCGTCTTGTTAAGCTACTGTGACCTCCACGTCTCTTCTACGGGGCACTGATATTGTCTTTTTATTCCCTGCGACCTACACCACTCTTCCAAGGGGCAATAAAATTTTCTTTTTAAGCAACTGTGACCTCCACGTTTCTTCCACGGGGCAGAGATATTTTCTTTTTATTCCAATGCGACATCCACCACTCTTCCAAGGTGCATTGATATTGTCTTTTTATTCCACTGCAACCTCCAACACTCTTCCAAGGGGCATTAAAACTGTCTTGATAAGCTACTGTGACCGCCACATCTCTTCCACGGGGCGTTGATATTATCTTTTTATTCCAATGTAACCTTCACCACCTTTCCAACGTGCATTAGAACTGCCTTGTTAAGCTACTGTGGCCTCCCCGTCTCATCCAAGGGGAATTAAAACCGTCTTGTTAAACCAATCTGAACTCCACAGCTCTTCCAAGGGGCATTAAAACCGTCTTGTTAAGCTACTGTGACCTCCACGTATATTCCACGGGGCATTTATATTGACTTTTTAATCCAATGCGATCTCCACCACTCTTCCAAGGGGCATTAAAACTGTGTTGTTAAGCTACTGTGACCTCGACATCTCTTCCACGGGGCATTGAAATTGTCTTTTTCTTCCACTGTAACCTCCACCACTTTTCCAATGGGCATTAAAACTCTCTTTTTAAGCTACTGTGACCGCCACGTCTCATCCAAGGATCATTAATACCGTCTTTATAAACCACTCTGAACTTCACAGCTCTTCCAAGGTATATTAAAACCATCTTGTTAAGCTACTTTGACCTCCACGTCTCTTCCACGGGGCATTAATATTGGCTTTTTATTCCACTGCGACCTCCACCACTCTTCCAAGGGGCATTAAAACCATCTTGTTAAGCTACTTCTACGTTCACGTCTCTTGCACGGGGCATTGATATTCTCTTTTTACTCCACTGCAACCTCCACCACTCTTCTAAGGGGCACTAAACCTGTATTGTTAAGCTACTGTGACCACAATGTCTCTTCCACAGGGCATTGATATTGTCTTTTTATTCCACTGCGACCTCCACCAATCTTCCAAGTGGCATTAAAACAGTCTTGTTAAGCTACTATTACCTCCACGTCTCTTCCACGGGGCATTGATATTGTCTTTTTATTCCACTGCGACCAACATCACTCTTCCAAGGAACATTGATATTGTCTTTTTATTCCACTGCGACCCCCACAGCTCTTCCAACGGGCATTAAAACCGTCTTGTTAAGCTACTGTGACTTCCACGTCTCTTCCAAGGGGCATTAAAACCGTCTTGTTAAACCTCTCTCAACTCCACAGCTCTTCCAAGGGGCATTAAAACAGTCTTATAAAGCTACTGTGACCTCCACGTTTCTTCCACTGGGCATTGATATTGTCTTTTTATTCCAATGTAACCTACACCACGATTCCAATTGGCACTAAAACCGTCTTGTTAAGCTACTGTGACCTCCATGCCTCTTCCAAGGGGCATTAAAACTGTCTTGTTAAACCTCTCTGAACTACACAGTTCTTCCAAGGGGCATTAAAACAGTCTTGTTATGCTACTGTGACCTTCATGTCTGTTCCACTGGGTATTGATATTGTCTTCTTATACCACTGCGACGTCCACCACTCTTCCAAGGGGCTTTAAAATAGCCTTGTTAAGATACTGTGACCTCCACGTCCCTTCTACGGGGCATTGATATTGTCTTTTTATTCCACTGTATCCTCCACCACTCTTCCAAAGGGCATTAAAACTGTCTTGTTAAGCTACTGTCATCTTCACGTCTCTTCCAAGGGGCATTAAATCCTTCTTGTTAAACCACTCTGAATGCCACAGCTCTGCCAAGGGGCATTAAAAAGTGTCTTGTTAAGCTACTGTGGCCTCCATGTCTTTTCCACAGGGCATTGATATTGTCTTTTTTTTTCACTGTAACCTCCACCACTCTTCCAAGAGGCATTAAAACTGTCTTGTTAAGCTACTGCTACCTCCACGTCTCTTCCAAGGGGCATTAAAACCATCTTGTTAAACCACTCTGTGCTCCACAGCTTTTCCAAGGGGCATTAAAACCATCTTGTTAAGCTACTGTGACCTCCACGTCTCTTCCACGGGGCATTGATATTGTCTTTTTATTCCACAGCGACCCCCACTACTCTTCCAATGGGCATTAAAACCGTCTTGTTAAGCGACTCTGACCTCCACGTCTCTTCCACGGGGCATTGATTTTGTCTTTTTATTCCACTGCTACCTCCACCACTCTTCCACGGGGCATGAAAACCATTTTGTTAAATTTCTGTGACCTCCATGTCTCTTCTACGGGGAATTGATATTGTCTTTTTAGTCCAATACGATCTCCACCACTCTTCCAAGGGGCATTGATATTGTCTTTTTATTCCACTGCAACCGCCACAACTTTTCTAAGGGCCATTAAAACCATCTTGTTAAGCTACTGTGACCTCCACGTCTCTTACACGGGGCATTGATATTGTTTTTTTATTCCACTGCGACATCCACCACTCTTCCAAGGGGCATTAAAACCGCTTTGTTAAACTACTGTGACCTCCACGTCTCTTCCACGGGGCATTGATATTGTATTTTTATTCCACAGCGACCTCCACGACTCTTCCAAGGGGCATTAAAACCGTCTTGTTAAGCTACTGTGACCTCCACGTCTTTTCCAAGGGGCATTGATATTGTCTTCTTATTCCACTGCGACCTCCACCCATCTTCCAAGCGGCATTAAAACTGTCTTGTTAAGCTACTATTACCCCCACGTCTCTTCCACGGGGCATTGATATTGTCTTTTTATTCCACTGCAACCAACATCACTCTTCCAAGTAACATTGATATTGTCTTTTTATTCCACTGCGACCCCCACAACTCTTCCAACGGGCATTAAAACCATCTTGTTAAGCTACTGTGACTTCCACGTCTCTTCCAAGGGGCATTAAAACCGCCTTGTTAAACCTCTCTGAACTCCACAGCTCTTCCAAGGGGCATTAAAACTGTCTTGTTATGCTACTGTGACCTCCACATTTCTTCCAATGGGCATTGATATTGTCTTTTTATTCCAATGTAACCTACACCACGATTCCAATTGGCACTAAAACCGTCTTGTTAAGCTACTGTGACCTCCACGTCTCTTCCAAGTGGCATTAAAACTGTCTTGTTAAACCTCTCTGAACTCCACAGTTCTTCCAAGGGGCATTAAAACAGTCTTGTTATGCTACTGAGACCTTCATGGCTGTTCCACTGGGTATTGATATTGTCTTCTTATACCACTGCTACCTCCACCACTCTTCCAAGGGGCATTAAAATAGTCTTGTTACGCTACTGTGACCTCCACGTCCCTTCTACGGGGCATTGATATTGTCTTTTTATTCCACTGCAACCTCCACCACTCTTCCAAGGGGCATTGTTATTGTTTTTTTATTCCACTGCGACCTCCACTACTCTTCCAAGGGACTTTGATATTGTCTTTTTATTACTCTGCGACCTCCACCAAGGGGCAATAAAGCCATCTTTTTAAGCTACTGTGACCTCCAAGTCTCTTCCACGGGGCATTCATATTGTCTTTTCATTCCACTGTAACCTCCACCACTCTTCCAAGGGGCATTAAAACTGTCTTGTTAAGCTACTGTCATCTTCACGTCTCTTCAAAGGGGCATTAAATCCTTCTTGTTAAACCACTCTGAATGCCACAGCTCTGCCAAGGGGCATTAAAAAGTGTCTTGTTAAGCTACTGTGGCCTCCACGTCTTTTCCACAGGGCATTGATATTGTCTTTTTTTTTCACTGTAACCTCCACCACTCTTACAAGAGGCATGAAAACTGTCTTGTTAAGCTACTGCTACCTCCACGTCTCTTCCAAAGGGCTTTAAAACCATCTTGTTAAACCGCTCTGTACTCCACAGCTCTTCCAAGGTGCATTAAAACCATCTTGTTAAGCTACTGTAACCTCCACGTCTCTTCCACGGGGCATTGATTTTGTCTTTTTATTCCACTGCTACCTCCACCACTCTTCCACGGGGCATGAAAACCATTTTGTTAAGTTTCTGTGACCTCCATGTCTCTTCTACGGGGAATTGATATTGTCTTTTTAGTCCAATACGACCTCCACCACTCATCCAAGGGGCATTATTATTGTCTTTTTATTCCACTGCAACCGCCACAACTTTTCTAAGGGCCATTAAAACCATCTTGTTAAGCTACTGTGACCTCCACGTCTCTTACACGGGACATTGATATTGTTTTTTTATTCCACTGTGACCTCCACCACTCTTCCAAGGGGCATTAAAACCGCTTTGTTAAACTACTGTGACCTACACGTCTTTTCCACGGGGCATTGATATTGTATTTTTATTCCACAGCGACCTCCACTACTCTTCCAAGGGGCATTAAAACCGTCTTGTTAAGCTACTGTGACCTCCACGTCTTTTCCAAGGGGCATTGATTTTGTCTTTTTATTCGAATGCGACCTCCACCACTCTTCCAAGGAACATTGATATTGTCTTTTTATTCCACTGCGACCTCCACCCCTTTTCTAAGGGCCATTAAAACCAACTTGTTAAGCTACTGTGACCTCCACGTCTCTTGCACCGGGCATTGATATTGTATTTTTATTCCACTGCAAACTCCACCACTCTTTTAAGGGGCATTACAACTGTCTTTTTAAGCTATTTAGATCTCCACGTCTCTTCCCCGGGGCATTGATATTGTCTTTTTATTCCACTGTAACCTCCACCACTCTTCTAAGGTGCAGTAAAACCATCTTGTAATGCTAATGTGACCACCACGTCTCTTCCAAAAGGCATTAAAACCATCTTGTAAAATCAATCTGAACTCCACAGCTCTTCCAAGGGGCATTAAAACTGTACTGTTAAGGTAGTGTGACCTCCACGTCTCTTCCAAGGGGCATTGAAATTGTCTTTTTATTCCACAGCGACCTCCACCACTCTTCCAAGTAGTATTAAAATCGTCCTGTTAAGCTGCTGTGAAATCCACGTCTCTTCCACGGGGCATTGATTTTGTCTTTTTATTCCACTGTAACCTCCATCACTTTTCCAAGGGGCATTAAAACCATCTTGTAAAGCTAATGTGGCCTCCACGTCTCTTCCAAGGGTCAATAAAACCATCTTGTAAAACCACTCTGAACTCCACCACTTTTCCAAGAGACATTTAAACCGTCTTGTTAAGCTACTGTGACCTCCACGTCTCTTCGAAGGGGCATTGATATTGTCTTTTTATTCCACTGCGACCTCCAGCAATCTTCCAAGGGGTATTGATATTGTCTTTTTATTCCACTGCAACCTCTAGCACTCTTCCAAGGGGCCTTGATATTGTTGTTTTATTAAACTGCGAACTCCACCACTCCTCCAACGGGCATTAAAACCGTCTTGTTAAGTTACTGTGACCTCAACGTCTCTTCCACGGGGCATTGATATTGTCTTTTTATTTCACTGTAACCTCCACCACTCTTCCAAGGGGCATTAATACCGTTTTTTTAAGCTACTGTAACCTCCACGTCTCTTCCAAGGGGCTTTCAAACCGTCTTGTTAAACCACTCTGAACTCCACAGCTCTTCCAAGGGGGAGTAAATCTGACTTGTTAAGCTACTGTGACCTCCACGTTTCTTCTACGGGGCATTAATATTGTCTTTTTATTCCACTTCAAACTCCAACACTCTTCCAAAGGGCATTTAAACCGTCTTGTTTAGCTACTGTGACCTCCACGTCTCTTCCACGGGGCATTGATATTGTCTTTCTATTCCACTTTAACCTTCACCACCTTTCCAAGGGGCATTAGAACCACCTTGTTAAGCTACTGTGGCCTCCATGTCTCATCCAAGGGGCATAAAAACCATCTTGTTAAACCTCTCTGAACTCCACAGCTCATCCAAGGGGCATTAAAAACGTCTTGTTAAGGTACTGTGACCTCCACGTCTATTCCATGGGGCATTGATATTGTCTTTTTATTCCACTGCGACCTCCACCACTCTTCCAAGGGGCATTGATATTGTCTTTTTATTCAAGTGCGATATCTACCACTCTTCCAAGGGGCATTAAAACTGTCTAATTAAGCTACTGTGTCCTCCACGTCTCTTCCAAGAGCCATTGATATCGTCTTTTTATTCCACTGCGACCTCCAACACTCTTCCAAGGGGCATTAAAACCGTCTTGTTAAGCTACTGTGACCTCCACGTCTCTTCCAAGGGGCATTGATATTGTCTTTTTATTCCACTGCGACCTCCAGCAATCTTCCACGGGGTATTGATATTGTCTTTTTATTCCACTGCAACCTCCACCACTCCTCCAAGGGGCCTTGATATTGTCGTTTTATTAAACTGCGAACTCCACCACTCCTTCAAAGGGCATTAAAACCGTCTTGTTAAGTTACTGTGACCTCCACGTCTCTTCCACGGGGCATTGATATCGTCTTTTTATTCCACTGCAACCTCCACCACTCTCCAAAGGGCATTGATATTTTCTTTTTATTCCACTGCAACCTCCAGCACTCTTCCAAGGGGCAAAAAAAACATTTTGTTAAGCTACTGTGACCTCCACTTCTCTTCGACGGGGCATTGATATTGTCTTTTTATTTCACTGTAACCTCCACCACTCTTCCAAGGGGCATTAATACCGTTTTTTTAAGCTACTGTGACCTCCACGTCTCTTCCAAGGGGCTTTCAAACCGTCTTGTTAAACCACTCTGAACTCCTCAGCTCTTCCAAGGGGGAGTAAAACTGACTTATTAAGCTACTGTCACCTCCACGTTTCTTCTACGGGGCATTAATATTGTCTTTTTATTCCACTTCGAACTCCAACACTCTTCCAAGGGGCATTTAAACCGTCTTGTTTCAAACTCCAACACTCTTCCAAGGGGTATTTAAACTGTCTTGTTAAGCTACTGTGACCTCCACGTCTCATCCAAGGGGCATTCATTTATTTTTTTTTATTCCATTGCGACCTCCACCACTCTTCCAAGGGGCCGTGATATTGTCTTTTTATTACACTGCGAACTCCACCATTCTTCCAAGGGGCATTAAAACCATCTTGTAAAGCTAAAATGACCTCCACGTCTCTTCCACGGGGAATTGATGTCTTTTTAATCCACTGCGACTTCCACTACTCTTACAAGGGGCATTAAAACCATCTTGTTATGCTTCTTTGACCTCCACGTCTCTTCCCCGAGGCATTGATATTGTCTTTTATTCCACTGCGACCTCCACCATTCTTCCAAGCGGCATTGATATTGTCTTTTTATTCCACTGCGACCTCTACCACTCTTCCAAGGGGCATTAAAACCGTCATTTTAAGATACTGTGACCTCCACGTCTCTTCCAAGGGGCATTCAAACCGTCTTGGTAAACCACTGTGAACTCCACCACTCTTCCAAGGGGAATTTAAACTGTCTTGTTAAGCTACTGTGACCTCCACGTCTCTTGCAAGGGGCATTGATATCGTCATTTTATTCCACTGTGAGCTCCACCACTCTACCAAGGGGCATTTATATTGTCTTTTTTTTCCACTGCGACCTCCACCACTCTTCCAAAGGGCCTTGATAATGTGTTTTTATTCCACTGCAAACTCCACAACTCTTCCAAAAGGCATTAAAACCATCTTGTTATGCTACTGTGACCTCCATGTCTCTTCCACGCGGCATTAATATTGTCTTTAAATTCCATTGTAACCTTTACCACTCTTCCAAAGGGCAATATAACCATATTGTTAAGCTACTTTGAGCTCCACGTCTCTTCCAAGGGGCATTGATATTGTCGTTTTATTCCCTGCGACCTCCACCACTCTTCCAAGGGGCAATAAAACCGTCTTTTTAAGGTATTGTGACCTCCACGTTTGTTCCTCGGGGCATTGATATTGTCTTTATATTCCACTGCGACATCCACCACTCTTCCAAGGGGCATTAAAACTGTCTTGTTAAGCTACTGTGACCTCCACGTCTCTTCCACGGGGCATTGATATTGTCTTTCTATTCCACTTTAACCTTCACCACCTTTGCAAGGGGCATTAGAACCACCTTGTTAAGCTACTGTGGCCTCCATGTCTCATCCAAGGGGCATAAAAACCATCTTGTTAAACCACTCTGAACTCCACAGCTCATCCAAGGGGCATTAAAAACGTCTTGTTAAGGTACTGTGACCTCCACGTCTATTCCATGGGGCATTGATATTGTCTTTTTATTCCACTGCGACCTCCACCACTCTTCCAAGGGGCATTGATATTGTCTTTTTATTCAAGTGCGATATCTACCACTCTTCCAAGGGGCATTAAAACTGTCTAATTAAGCTACTGTGTCCTCCACGTCTCTTCCAAGAGCCATTGATATCGTCTTTTTATTCCACTGCGACCTCCAACACTCTTCCAAGGGGCATTAAAACCGTCTTGTTAAGCTACAGTGACCTCCACGTCTCTTCCACAGGGCATTGATATTGTCTTTTTATTCCACTTTAACCTTCATCACCTTTCCAAGGGGCATGAGAACCTCGTTGTTAAGCTACTGTGGTCTCCACGTCTCATCCAAGGGGCATTAAAACCATCTTGTTAAACCACTCTCAACTCCACAGTTCTTCCAAGGGGCATTAAAACCGTCTTGTTAAGCTACTGTGACATCCACGTCTATTCCACGGAGCATTGATATTGTATTTTTATTCCACTGCGACCTCCACCACTCTTCCAAGGGGGATTGATATTGTCTTTTTATTCCACTGCGATCTCCACCACTCTTTCAAGGGGCATTAAAACTATCTTGTTAAGCTACTGTGTCCTCCACGTCTCTTCCAAGAACCATTGATATCATCTTTTTATTCCACTGCGACCTCCACCACTCTTCCAAGGGGCATTAAAACTGTCTTGTTAAGCTACTGTGACCTCCACGTCTCTCCACGGATCATTGATAGTGTCTATTTTTTCCACTGTAACCTCCACCACTCTTCCAAGGGGCAATAGAACCGTATTGTTAAGCTAATTTGACCTCCACGTCTCTTCCATGGGGCATTGATTTTGTCTATTTCTTCCCTGCGACCCCCAACACTCTTCCAAGGGCTATTGATATTGTCTTTTTATTCCACTGCAACCTTCACCACTCTTCCAAGAGGCTTTAAAACCATTTTGTTAAGCTACTGTGACCTCCACGTCTCTTCCACGGGGCAATGATATTGTCTTTTTATTTCACTGTAATCTCGCCCACTCCTCCAAGTGGCATTAATACCGTGTTTTTCAGCTACTGTGACCTCCATGTCTCTTCAAAGGGGCATTCAAACCTTCTTGTTAAACCACTCTGAACTCCACAGCTCTTCGAAGGGGCATTAAAACTTTCTTGTTAAGCTACTGTGACTTCCACGTCTCTTCTACAGGGCATTAACATTGTCTTTTTATTCCACTGCAAAATCCACCACTCTTACAAGGGGCATTTAAACCATCTTGTTAAGCTAATGTGACCTCCACGTCTCTTCCAAGTGGCATTGATATCGTCTTTTTATTCCACTGCGACCTCCACCACTCCTCCAAGGGGCATTGATATTGTCTTTTTATTCCACTGCGACCTCCACGACTCTTCCAAGGGGCATTGATGTTGTATTTTTATTCCACTCCAAACTCCACCACTCTAGCAAGCGGCATTAAAACCATCTTGTTAAGCTACTGTGATCTCCACATCTCTACCACGGGGCATTGATATTGTCTTTAATTTCCACTGTAACCTCCACCACTCTTCCAAGGGGAAATAAAACCGTATTGTTAAGCTACTTTGACCTCCACGGTTCATCCAAGGGGCATTGATATTGTCTTTTTATTGCCTGCGACCTCCAGCACTCTTCCAAGGGGCAATAAAACCATCTTTTTAAGCTAATGTGACTTCCACGTTTCTTCCACATGGCAATGATATTGTCTTTTTATTCCACTGCGACATCCACCACTCTTCCAAAAGGCATTGATATTGTCTTTTTATTCCACTTTAACCTCCAACACTCTTCCAAGGGGCATTAAACTGTCTTGCTAAGCTACTGTGACCTCCACGTCTCTTCCACGGGGCATTGATATTGTCTTTTTATTCCAATGTAACCTTCACCACCTTTCCAAAGGGCATTAGAACTAAATTGTTAAGCTACTGTGGCCTCCAAGTCTCATCCAAGGGGCATTAAATCCGTCTTGTTAAACCACTGTGATCTCCACAGCTCTTCCAAGGGGCATTAGAACCGTCTTGTTAAGCTACTGTGACCTCCACGTCTATTCAATGGGGCATTGATACTGTCTTTTTATTCCAATGCGACCTCCTCCACTCTTCCAAGGGGCATTAAAACCGTCTTGTAAAGCTAATGTGACCACCGTGTCTCTTCCAAGGGGCATTAAAACCATCTTGAAAAACCACTCTGAACTCCACAGCTCTTCCAAGGGGCATTAATACCGTATTGTTAAGCTACTGTCACCTCCACGTCTCTTCCACGGGGCATTGATATTGTCTTTTTATTCCACAGTGATCTCCACCACTCTTCCATGTAGCATTAAAACCGTCTTGATAAGCTACTGTGACCTCAACGTCTCTTCCACGGGGCAGTGATTTTGTCTTTTTATTCCTCTGTAACCTCCAGCACTCTTCCAAGGGGCATTAAAACAGTCTTGTAAAGCTAATGTGACCTCCATGTCTCTTCCACGGGGCATTGATGTTGTCTTTTTATTCCACAGCGACCTCCACCACTCTTCCTAGTAGCATTAAAACTGTCTTGTTTTGCTATTGTGACCTCCACGTCTATTCCACAGGGGGAACTGATATTGTCTTTTTATTCCACTACGACCTCCACCACTCTTCCAAAGGGCATTGATATTGTCTTTTTATTCCACTGTAACCTCCTCCACTGTTCCAAGGAGCATTAAAACCATCTTGTTAAGCTACTGAGACCTCCACATCTCTATCAAGGGGCATTAAAACTGTCTTGTTAAACCACTCTGAACTCCACAGCTCTTCCAATGGGCATTTAAACCGTCTTGTTAAGCTACTGTGACCTCCATGTCTCTTACAGGGCATTGTTATTGTCTTTTTATTCCACTTAGACCTCCACCACTCTTCCAAGGGGCATTAAAACCATCTTGTTAAGCTACTGTGTCCTCCACGTCTCTTTCACGGGGCATTGACATTGTCTTTTTATTCCACTGCGACCTCCACCACTCTTCCAAGGGGCATTGATATTGTCTTTTTATTCCACTGTAACCTCCTCCACTGTTCCAAGGGGCATTAAAACCATCTTGTTAAGCTACTGAGACCTTCACATCTCTATCAAGGGGCATTAAAACCATCTTGTTAAACCACTCTGAACTCCACAGCCCTTCCAAGGGGCATTAAAACCGTCTTGTTAACCTACTGTAACCTCCACGTCTCTTTTACGGGGCATTGATATTGTCTTTTTATTCCACTGCGACCTCCACCACTCTCCCAAGGGGCATTAAAAGCGTCTTGATAAGCTACTGTGACCTCCACGTCCCTTCCACGGGGCATTAATATTGTCTTTTTATTCCACTGCGACCTCCACCACTCTACCAAGGGGCATTGATATTGTCTTTTTATTCCACTGCGAACTCCACCACTCTTCCAAGGGACATTGATATTGTCTTTTTATTCCACTGCGACCTTCACCTTTCTTTGTCACACTGTCTCTGTGTACTGGAGGTAGGGGGCCTAAGCTGACCCTAAGCTGGGGCCCTGACTAATCCCTCTACCTGGAAGTACTGTTAAAGGTACAGAGGTCCAGGCCGCCAGCGTAACCCCTACCTCCTGAGGATCCCTGCACCTAAGTAATCTAGTCCTGAGAAGGACCCCTGATCACAACAAAAGGGGACAGGTAATAATATGCCCACACTCAGTACTTAGACGAACGAGACAGTACAACGGTAAAACCAAAACCACCTTGCATACAAAAACTACACAACTACAACAGAGGGAACACCAACGGGAAAGGAGATAAATGTTAAAGTGAGGAAGGGAAAAAAACACTCCAAATACACTTAGCTCTGAAACTCCAAATACCACGATCCGCTCTGTTAGTCTGCATGAAATGCTTTCACCGACACTTCCCTAACAGACCGGCAGGCATTTGAAGGAGTCCCACTACAGCAGCATTGATTGCAGCTGGGCGAGGCTGGACCTTGTCTAGCACAGAGAGAGAGTTAACTCCCTCACTGCCGAAAAACACAAAGCACCAAAAACTCAGCTGCGAGAAGTCAGGCTGTGTAATCGTGAGGATCTTCGTGGCGACACACCCGTGACAGTACCCCTCCTTCTACTAGGGGCCTCCGGACCCTCAGGGCCAGGTTTATCCGGGTGAGTCGTGTGGAAGGCCCGAACTAATCGGTCTGCGTTAATATCCGACGCAGGAACCCACATCCTCTCCTCAGGACCATACCCCTTCCAATGAACCAGGTACTGAAGGGACCGGCGATTAAAGCGTGAATCGATGACCCTCGATACCTGGAACTCCAAGTTACCATTGACCACCACTGGAGGGGGAGGTAAAGGTGACGGTACCACCGGCGCCACATACCTCTTAAGCAATGATCTGTGGAACACGTTGTGAATTTTAAACGTAGGGGGGAGGTCAAGACGGAATGCCACCGGATTAATTATAGAACTGATCCTGTACGGCCCGATGAACCTGGGACCCAGTTTCCAGGAGGGAACCTTAAGTTTTATATTCCTGGTAGACAACCATACCCGATCGTTCACACTTAGGTCCGGACCAGACACTCTCCTCCTATCAGCCATACGTTTGTATCGGTTCCCCATAGTATTCAGATTCTTCAGCACCCCTCTCCATACTGAAGCGAGTGATGAAGAAAATCGTTCCTCCTCAGGAACCCCCGAAGAGACCCCCTACTGAAAGTACAAAACTGGGGGTGAAAACCATATGCCCCAAAAAACGGGGACTTACCAGTGGACTCGCTCCGCCTATTATTAAGAGCAAACTCTGCCAGAGGTAAGAAAGAAGCCCAGTCCTCCTGGTTCTCTGACACAAAACACCGGAGATATGTCTCCAAGCTCTGGTTCATACGTTCCGTCTGACCATTGGTCTGAGGATGAAAAGCCGATGAGAACGATAAATGCATCCCCCGCCATGTACAAAACGCCTTCCAGAATTTGGACACAAACTGAGACCCCCGATCTGACACCACCTCGGAGGGTACCCCGTGAAGCCTCACAATCTCCCCAATGAACACCTGCGCAAGAGTTTTAGCATTAGGAAGAGCAGGAAGAGCGATAAAATGTGCCATCTTGCTGAACCTGTCCACTACAGCGAGTATGACCGTTTTACCTGAAGACGGAGGGAGGTCCGTAATAAAGTCCATAGACAGATGAGTCCAAGGACGCTCCGGGATCTTCAAAGGTAAGAGGGCCCCAGACGGACGGGTATGTGAGGTCTTAGAGCGCGCACAAACCCCACAGGACGCGACAAAAGTTACCACCTCCTTATGTAAGTTAGGCCACCAAAACCGACGCGAGAGGAGATCCACAGTTGCTTTACTCCCTGGGTGTCCTGCTAAAGCTGAGTTATGGTGTGCCTCGATCACCTTTTGTCGCAACTGATCTGGAACAAACAGTCTCCCCGGAGGTCCAACAGGGGCGTCCCCCTGAGCCTCCAATACCTCCTCCTCAAGCTCAGAGCATACTGCCGAAACCACCACCCCCTCCTGAAGGATAGGAATCGGGTCGTCCGTATTCCCGGCCCCAGGGAAACTACGAGATAAGGCATCCGCCTTTACATTTTTTGACCCAGGACGATATGTAACGACAAAATTAAACCTGGTAAAAAACAATGACCACCTAGCTTGTCTGGGATTCAGACGTTTCGCGGACTCCAGATAAAGCAGGTTCTTGTGATCGGTGATGACGGTGACCGGATGGACTGCCCCCTCTAAAAAATGGCGCCACTCCTCAAAAGCTAACTTAATGGCCAAGAGTTCCCTATTGCTGACATCGTAATTCCTCTCAGCGGACGACAATTTTTTAGAGAAAAAGGCGCACGGATGCCACTTACCAGGGGACGAACCTTGTGACAATACTGCTCCCACCCCTACCTCGGAAGCGTCTACCTCTACAATGAATGGCTGTGACGCATCAGGTTGAATGAGTATGGGTGCTGAGGAAAAACATTTTTTCAAGGAGGAGAATGCTTGACAAGCCTTGTCAGACCACCTAGAAAAATCCGTCCCCTTTTTAGTCATGTCTGTGAGAGGCTAAACCATGGACGAGAAATTACGCATGAACTTCCGGTAATAATTAGCAAACCCCAGGAAACGTTGTAGTGCCTTAAGATTCTCTGGCCGATCCCACTCAAGAACTGCCCGCACTTTCCCAGGGTCCATACGAAAACCGGACGCTGAAACCAGGAAGCCTAAAAACTGGAGTTCCTGTACGGCGAACACACACTTTTCCCATTTGGCATACAGTTTATTATCCCGCAAGATCTGTAACACCTGCCTAACGTGCTCCTGATGAGACACCAGATCCGGCGAGTAAATTAAGATATCATCCAGATATATGACAACAAACTGTCCCACCAGGCGGCGAAAAATGTCATTAACAAAGTGTTGGAACACCGCCGGGGCATTAGTCAGACCGAATGGCATGACAAGGTTCTCATAATGCCCCTCCGGAGTGTTAAACGCCGTCTTCCACTCATCCCCCTCCTTCATCCTAAGCAGATTGTACGCCCCCCTGAGATCCAACTTAGAGAACCATTTGGCGCCCACGATCTGATTAAAGAGATCGGGAATAAGTGGGAGCGGATACGGATCTCGGACCATAATCCGATTAAGTTCACGGAAATCCAGGCAAGGGCGTAGGCCTCCATCTTTCTTCTTAACAAAGAAGAACCCCGCGGCCACCGGTGAAGATGAAGGTCTAATATGCCCCTTAGCCAGACTTTCTGAAATATAATCCTTCATGGCCTGCCTCTCAGGACCAGAAAGGTTATACAACCTAGCTTTAGGTAACTTGGCCTCAGGGAGCAGTTTTACAGAACAGTCATACTCGCGATGAGGAGGTAGTTCCTGACACCCTTTCTCCGAGAATACATCCTCAAAGTCCGCCAGAAATGGAGGTAAGACCCTAGGAGTAACCGCACCGATGACCGTATTCATGCAGTTTTTATTACAGAATTTACTCCATTGGCTTATCTCTCCGGATTGCCAATTAATAACCGAGTTATGCTTAGTTAACCAAGGAAGGCCCAACACTATAGGAGTGGGAAGACCCTCCAACACGTAGCAAGACAACAGTTCTTTATGTATCGCCCCCACTTGAAGTTTTACGTTATGCACAGCTTGCAAAAAACTTCCCTAACCGAGAGGCCTGGCATCGATCGAGAATATGGGGATGGGTTTAGCCAACTCACTCAATCGCATACCTTGAACCCGGGCAAACCGAGCGTCCACCAGATTAGCCCCGGCCCCACTATCCAGAAGAACAGATATCCTCTCAGTTCTCGTACCCACCACCACCTCCGCCGGAACGAGAAACTGAGACGAACCTAGGGACGAAATACCTACTCCCAGATTGCCGTCCACCACACAACCTGGGATCAACAGTTTTCTGACGACTCTTCACTCTGCAAGGGACGGGATGGACACCCCCCAATAAAATGTCCCTTTCTCCCGCAGAAGAAACACCTTCCTGTCTTATGGCACACCACCAGTCCCCTCCCCCGAAATGATGTCCCTCCTAATTGCATAGGCTCCTCTGGACTGACCAGGGGAACCACCATATGAGGGGACCTTGTAGGAGGTGGAGTCATCACAGGGGGTGGAGTTATCCCGCACCTCTCCCGAAGCCATCTGTCAATGCGAATAGCAAGGGCCATAGCGGCTTCCAGTGACGCGGGAGAGTCATACTGTGCCAACACATCCTGTAATTTGTCGGATAAACCTTGACAAAACTGGCTCCTAAGAGCCGGGTCATTCCATTGGGTGTCAGTGGCCCACCTACGGAACTCCGAACAGAATTCCTCCACCGGACGATCTTCCAGCTGGATCCTACGTAACTTAGATTCAGCAAGGGAGATCCGATCCGGGTCATCATATACAAGACCCAGAGCAGCAAAAAACCTATCCACTGACTGGAGAGCCGGGGAGCCCGGGGGAAGAGAGAACGCCCAAGATTGTGGGTCCCCTTGTAGGAGCGAGATGACAATTCCCACCCTTTGTTCTTCACTCCCCGATGACCGAGGCCGCAGCCGAAAGTACAACTTGCATGCCTCCCGGAAAACAAAAAACTTGTCCCGCCCCCCAGTGAACCTGTCAGGGAGAGCTACTTTAGGTTCTGGACCGGCTTGCTCCTGAGGATACAAAACCTTGGACCTAACGTCCGCCAGCTCCATGGACAAACTCTGCAACTGCCGAGCTAGACCGGCTACTGGATCCATGGTAGCTGGAGAAAATCTAAGTGGTCGGTGAAAATGTCACGCTGTCTCTGTGTACTGGAGGTAGGGGGCCTAAGCTGACCCTAAGCTGGGGCCCTGACTAATCCCTCTACCTGGAGGTACTGTTAAAGGTACAGAGGTCCAGGCCGCCAGCGTAACCCCTACCTCCTGAGGATCCCTGCACCTAAGTAATCTAGTCCTGAGAAGGACCCCTGATCACAACAAAAGGGGACAGGTATTAATATGCCCACACTCAGTACTTAGACGAACGAGACAGTACAAGGGTAAAACCAAAACCACCTTGCATACAAAAACTACACAACTACAACAGAGGGAACACCAACGGGAAAGGAGATAAATGATAAAGTGAGGAAGGGAAAAAAACACTCCAAATACACTTAGCTCTGAAACTCCAAATACCACGATCCGCTCTGTTAGTCTGCATGAAATGCTTTCACCGACACTTCCCTAACAGACCGGCAGGCATTTGAAGGAGTCCCACTACAGCAGCATTGATTGCAGCTGGGCGAGGCTGGACCTCGTCTAGCACAGAGAGAGAGAGAGTTAACTCCCTCACTGCCGAAAAACACAAAGCACCAAAAACTCAGCTGCGAGAAGTCAGGCTGTGTAATCGTGACGATCTTTGTGGCGACACACCCGTGACACTCTTCCAAGGGGCAATAAAACCATCTTGTTAAGCTACTGTGACCTCCACGCCATTTCCACGGGGCATTGATATTGTCTTTTTATCCCACAGTAACCTCCACCACTCTTCCAAGGGGCATTAAAACCATCTTCTTAAGCTACTGTGACTTCTACATCTCTTCCACGGGGCATTGATATTGTCTTTTTATTCCACTGCGACCTCCACCACTATTTCAAGGGGCATTGATATTGTCTTTTTATTCCACTGCGACCACCACCACTCTTCGAAGGGGCATTAAAACCGACTTGTTAAGCTACTGTGACCTCCACGTCTCTTCCACGAGGCATTGATATTGTCTTTTTATTCAACTGCGACCTCCACCACTCTTCCAAGGGGCATTAAAACCATCTTGTTAAGCTACTGTGACCTCCATGTCTCTTCTACGGGGCATTGATATTGTCTTTTTATTCCCTGCGACCTACACCACTCTTCCAAGGGGCAATAAAATTTTCTTTTTAAGCAACTGTGACCTCCACGTTTCTTCCACGGGGCAGAGATATTTTCTTTTTATTCCACTGCGACATCCACCACTCTTCCAAGGTGCATTGATATTGTCTTTTTATTCCACTGCAACCTCCAACACTCTTCCAAGGGGCAGTAAAACTGTCTTGATAAGCTACTGTGACCTCCACATCTCTTCCACGGGGCGTTGATATTGTCTTTTTATTCCACTGTAACCTTCACCACCTTTCCAACGTGCATTAGAACTGCCTTGTTAAGTTACTGTGGCCTCCCCGTCTCATCCAAGGGGAATTAAAACCATCTTGTTAAACCACTCTGAACTCCACAGCTCTTCCAAGGGGCATTAAAACCGTCTTGTTAAGCTACTGTGACCTCCACGTATATTCCACGGGGCATTTATATTGACTTTTTAATCCAATGCGATCTCCACCACTCTTCCAAGGGGCATTAAAACTGTGTTGTTAAGCTACTGTGACCTCGACATCTCTTCCACGGGGCATTGAAATTGTCTTTTTATTCCACTGTAACCTCCACCACTTTTCCAATGGGCATTAAAACTCTCTTTTTAAGCTACTGTGACCGCCACGTCTCATCCAAGGATCATTAATACCGTCTTTATAAACCACTCTGAACTTCACAGCTCTTCCAAGGTGTATTAAAACCGTCTTGTTAAGCTACTTTGACCTCCACGTCTCTTCCACGGGGCATTAATATTGGCTTTTTATTCCACTGCGACCTACACCACTCTTCCAAGGGGCATTAAAACCATTGTGTTAAGCTACTTCTACGTCCACGTCTCTTGCACGGGGCATTGATATTCTCTTTTTACTCCACTGCGACCTCCACCACTCTTCTAAGGAGCACTAAAACTGTATTGTTAAGCTACTGTGACCACAATGTCTCTTCCAAGGGGCATTAAAACTGTCTTGTTAAACCTCTCTGAACTACACAGTTCTTCCAAGGGGCCTTAAAACAGTCTTGTTATGCTACTGTGACCTTCATGTCTGTTCCACTGGGTATTGATATTGTCTTCTTATACCACTGCGACCTCCACCACTCTTCCAAGGGGCTTTAAAATAGTCTTGTTAAGATACTGTGACCTCCACGTCCCTTCTACGGGGCATTGATATTGTCTTTTTATTCCACTGTATCCTCCACCACTCTTCCAAGGGGCATTAAAACTGTCTTGTTAAGCTACTGTCATCTTCACGTCTCTTCCAAGGGGCATTAAATCCTTCTTGTTAAACCACTCTGAATGCCACAGCTCTGCCAAGGGGCATTAAAAAGTGACTTCTTAAGCTACTGTGGCCTCCACGTCTTTTCCACAGGGCATTGATATTGTCTTTTTTTTTTCATTGTAACCTCCACCACTCTTCCAAGAGGCATTAAAACTGTCTTGTTAAGCTACTGCTACCTCCACGTCTCTTCCAAGGGGCATTAAAACCATCTTGTTAAACCACTCTGTGCTCCACAGCTCTTCCAAGGGGCATTAAAACCATCTTGTTAAGCTACTGTGACCTCCACGTCTCTTCCACGGGGCATTGATATTGTCTTTTTATTCCACAGCGACCCTCACTACTCTTCCAATGGGCATTAAAACCGTCTTGTTAAGCTACTCTGACCTCCACGTCTCTTCCACGGGGCATTGATTTTGTCTTTTTATTCCACTGCTACCTCCACCACTCTTCCACGGGGCATGAAAACCATTTTGTTAAATTTCTGTGACCTCCATGTCTCTTCTACGGGGAATTGATATTGTCTTTTTAGTCCAATACGCCCTCCACCACTCTTCCAAGGGGCATTGATATTGTCTTTTTATTCCACTGCAACCGCCACAACTTTTCTAAGGGCCATTAAAACCATCTTGTTAAGCTACTGTGACCTCCACGTCTCTTCCACGGGGCATTGATATTGTTTTTTTATTCCACTGCGACCTCCACCACTCTTCCAAGGGGCATTAAAACCGCTTTGTTAAACTACTGTGACCTCCACGTCTCTTCCACAGGGCATTGGTATTGTATTTTTATTCCACAGCGACCTCCACGACTCTTCCAAGGGGCATTAAAACCGTCTTGTTAAGCTACTGTGACTTCCACGTCTTTTCCAAGGGGCATTGATATTGTCTTTTTATTCCACTGCGACCTCCACCAATCTTCCAAGCGGCAATAAAACTGTCTTGTTAAGCTACTATTACCTCCACGTCTCTTCCACGGGGCATTGATATTGTCTTTTTATTCCACTGCGACCAACATCACTCTTCCAAGGAACATTGATATTGTCTTTTTATTCCAATGTAACCTACACCACGATTCCAATTGGCACTAAAACCGTCTTGTTAAGCTACTGTGACCTCCACGTCTCTTCCAAGGGGCATTAAAACTGTCTTGTTAAACCTCTCTGAACTCCACAGTTCTTCCAAGGGGCATTAAGACAGTCTTGTTATGCTACTGTGACCTTCACGTCTGTTCCACTGGGTATTGATATTGTCTTCTTATACCACTGCGACCTCCACCACTCTTCCAAGGGGCATTAAAATAGTCTTGTTACGCTACTGTGACCTCCACGTCCATTCTATGGGGCATTGATATTGTCTTTTTATTCCACTGCAACCTCCACCACTCTTCCAAGGGGCATTGTTATTGTCTTTTTATTCCACTGCGACCTCCACTACTCTTCCAAGGGACTTTGATATTGTCTTTTTATTACTCTGCGACCTCCACCAAGGGGCAATAAAGCCATCTTTTTAAGCTACTGTGACCTCTAAGTCTCTTCCACGGGGCATTCATATTGTCTTTTTATTCCACTGTAACCTCCACCACTCTTCCAATGGGCATTAAAACTGTCTTGTTAAGCTACTGTCATCTTCACGTCTCTTCCAAGGGGCATTAAATCCTTCTTGTTAAACTACTCTGAATGCCACAGCTCTGCCAAGGGGCATTAAAAAGTGTCTTGTTAAGCTACTGTGGCCTCCACGTCTTTTCCACAGGGCATTGATATTGTCTTTTTTTTTCACTGTAACCTCCACCACTCTTCCAAGAGGCATTAAAACTGTCTTGTTAAGCTACTGCTACCTCCACGTCTCTTCCAAGGGGCATTAAAACCATCTTGTTAAACCGCTCTGTACTCCACAGCTCTTCCAAGGGGCATTAAAACCATCTTGTTAAGCTACTGTGACCTCCACGTCTCTTCCACGGGGCATTGATTTTGTCTTTTTATTCCACTGCTACCTCCACCACTCTTCCACGGGGCATGAAAACCATTTTGTTAAGTTTCTGTGACCTCCATGTCTCTTCTACGGGGATACGGGGAATTAATATTGTCTTTTTAGTCCAATACGACCTCCACCACTCTTCCAAGGGGCATTGATATTGTCTTTTTATTCCACTGCAACCGCCACAACTTTTCTAAGGGCCATTAAAACCATCTTGTTAAGCTACTGTGACCTCCACGTCTCTTACACGGGGCATTGACATTGTTTTTTTATTCCACTGCGACCTCCACCATTCTTCCAAGGGGCATTAAAACCGCTTTGTTAAACTACTGTGACCTACACGTCTTTTCCACGGGGCATTGATATTGTATTTTTATTCCACAGCGACCTCCACTACTCTTCCAAGGGGCATTAAAACCGTCTTGTTAAGCTACTGTGACCTCCACGTCTTTTCCAAGGGGCATTGATTTTGTCTTTTTATTCCACCGCTACCTCCACCACTCTTCCACGGGGCATGAAAACCATTTTGTTAAGTTTCTGCGACCTCCATATCTCTTCCACGGGGCATTGATATTGTCTTTTTAGTCCAATGCGACCTCCACCACTCTTCCAAGGAACATTGATATTGTCTTTTTATTCCACTGCGACCTCCACCCCTTTTCTAAGGGCCATTAAAACCAACTTGTTAAGCTACTGTGACATCCACGTCTCTTGCACCGGGCATTGATATTGTATTTTTATTCCACTGCAAACTCCACCACTCTTTTAAGGGGCATTACAACTGTCTTTTTAAGCTATTTAGATCTCCACGTCTCTTCCCCGGGGCATTGATATTGTCTTTTTATTCCACTATAACCTCCACCACTCCTCTAAGAAGCAGTAAAACCGTCTTGTAATGCTAATGTGACCACCACGTCTCTTCCAAAAGGCATTAAAACCATCTTGTAAAACCAATCTGAACTCCACAGCTCTTCCAAGGGGCATTAAAACTGTATTGTTAAGCTAGTGTGACCTCCACGTCTCTTCCAAGGGGCATTGAAATTGTATTTTTATTCCACAGCGACCTCCATCACTCTTCCAAGTAGTATTAAAATCGTCCTGTTAAGCTGCTGTGAAATCCATGTCTCTTCCACGGGGCATTGATTTTGTCTTTTTATTCCACTGTAACCTCCATCACTCTTCCAAGGGGCATTAAAACCATCTTGTAAAGCTAATGTTACCTCCACGTCTCTTCCAAGGGTCAATAAAACCATCTTGTAAAACCATTCTGAACTCTACCACTTTTCCAAGAGACATTTAAACCATCTTGTTAAGCTACTGTGACCTCCACGTCTCTTCGAAAGGGCATTGATATTGTCTTTTTATTCCACTGCGACCTCCAGCA
The DNA here is from genome assembly GCF_046119375.1 of Phyllobates terribilis. NCBI lineage: Eukaryota > Metazoa > Chordata > Amphibia > Anura > Dendrobatidae > Phyllobates > Phyllobates terribilis. Next base: position 277,995 of record NW_027363082.1, read on the forward strand.
ATCTTCCAAGGGGTATTGATATTGTCTTTTTATTCCACTGCAACCTCCACCACTCTTCCAAGGGGCCTTGATATTGTTGCTTTATTAAACTGCGAACTCCACCACTCCTCCAACGGGCATTAAAACCGTCTTGTTAAGTTACTGTGACCTCAACGTCTCTTCCACGGGGCATTGATATTGTCTTTTTATTTCACTGTAACCTCCACCACTCTTCCAAGGGCATTAATACCGTTTTTTTAAGCTACTGTAACCTCCACGTCTCTTCCAAGGGGCTTTCAAACCGTCTTGTTAAACCACTCTGAACTCCACAGCTCTTCCAAGGGGGAGTAAAACTGACTTGTTAAGCTACTGTGACCTCCACGTTTCTTCTACTGGGCATTAATATTGTCTTTTTATTCCACTTCGAACTCCAACACTCTTCCAAAGGGCATTTAAACCGTCTTGTTTAGCTACTGTGACCTCCACGTCTCATCCAAGGGGCATTCATTTATTTTTTTTTATTCCACTGCGACCTCCAAAACACTTCCAATGGGCATTGATATTGTCATTTTATTCCATTGCGACCTCCACCACTCTTCCAAGGGGCCGTGATATTGTCTTTTCATTCCACTTCGAAATCCACCATTCTTCCAAGGGGCATTGATATTGTCTTTTCATTCCACTGCGAAATCCACCATTCTTCCAAGGGGCATTAAAACCATGTTGTAAAGCTAAAATGACCTCCACGTCTCTTCCACTGGGAATTGATGTCTTTTTAATCCACTGCGAACTCCACCACTCTTTTAAGCGGCATTACAACTGTCTTTTTAAGCTATTTAGATCTCCACGTCTCTTCCCCGGGGCATTGATTTTGTCTTTTTATTCCACTGTAACCTCCATCACTCTCCAGGGGGCATTAAAACCATCTTGTAAAGCTAATGTGACCTCCACGTCTCTTCCAAGGGTCAATAAAACCATCTTGTAAAACCACTCTGAACTCCACCACTTTTCCAAGGGGCATTTAAGCCGTCTTGTTAAGCTACTGTGACCTCCACGTCTCTTCCAAGGGGCATTGATATTGTCTTTTTATTCCACTGCGACCTCCAGCAATCTTCCAAGGGGTATTGATATTGTCTTTTTATTCCACTGCAACCTCCACCACTCCTCCAAGGGGCCTTGATATTGTCGTTTTATTAAACTGCGAACTCCACCACTCCTTCAACGGGCATTAAAACCGTCTTGTTAAGTTACTGTGACCTCCACGTCTCTTCCACAGGGCATTGATATCGTCTTTTTATTCCACTGCAACCTCCACCACTCTTCCAAAGGGCATTGATATTTTCTTTTTATTCCACTGCAACCTCAAGCACTCTTCCAAGGGGCAAAAAAAACATTTCGTTAAGCTACTGTGACCTCCACTTCTCTTCGACGGGGCATTGATATTGTCTTTTTATTTCACTGTAACCTCCACCACTCTTCCAAGGGGCATTAATACCGTTTTTTTAAGCTACTGTGACCTCCACGTCTCTTCCAAGGGGCTTTCAAACCGTCTTGTTAAACCACTCTGAACTCCTCAGCTCTTACAAGGGGGAGTAAAACTGACTTATTAAGCTACTGTCACCTCCACGTTTCTTCTACGGGGCATTAATTTTGTCTTTTTATTCCACTTCGAACTCCAACACTCTTCCAAGGGGCATTTAAACCGTCTTGTTTCGAACTCCAACACTCTTCCAAGTGGCATTTAAACCGTCTTGTTAAGCTACTGTGACCTCCACGTCTCATCCAAGGGGCATTCATTTATTTTTTTTTATTCCTCTGCGACCTCCACAACTCTTCCAATGGGCATTGATATTGTCATTTTATTCCATTGCGACCTCCACCACTCTTCCAAGGCCCCGTGATATTGTCTTTTTATTACACTGCGAACTCCACCATTCTTCCAAGGGGCATTAAAACCATCTTGTAAAGCTAAAATGACCTCCACGTCTCTTCCACGGGGAATTGATGTCTTTTTAATCCACTGCGACTTCCACCACTCTTGCAAGGGGCATTAAAACCATCTTGTTATGCTTCTTTGACCTCCACGTCTCTTCCCCGAGGCATTGATATTGTCTTTTATTCCACTGCGAACTCCACCATTCTTCCAAGCGGCATTGATATTGTCTTTTTATTCCACTGCGACCTCTACCTCTTCCAAGGGGCATTAAAACCGTAGTTTTAAGATAGTGTGACCTCCACGTCTCTTCCAAGGGGCATTCAAACCGTCTTGGTAAACCACTGTGAACTCCACCACTCTTCCAAGGGGAATTTAATCTGTCTTGTTAAGCTACTGTGACCTCCACGTCTCTTGCAAGGGGCATTGATATCGTCATTTTATTCCACTGTGAGCTCCACCACTCTTCCAAGGGGCATTGATATTGTCTTTTTTTTCCACTGCGACCTCCACCACTCTTCCAAAGGGCCTTGATATTGTGTTTTTATTCCACTGCGAACACCACAACTCTTCCAAAAGGCATTAAAACCATCTTGTTATGCTACTGTGACCTCCATGTCTCTTCCACGCGGCATTAATATTGTCTTTAAATTCCATTGTAACCTTTACCACTCTTCCAAAGGGAAATATAACCATATTGTTAAGCTACTTTGAGCTCCACGTCTCTTCCAAGGGGCATTGATATTGTCGTTTTATTCCCTGCGACCTCCACCACTCTTCCAAGGGGCATTAAAACTGTCTTGTTAAGCTACTGTGACCTCCACGTCTCTTCCACGGGGCATTGATATTGTCTTTCTATTCCACTTTAACCTTCACCACCTTTCCAAGGGGCATTAGAACCACCTTGTTAAGCTACTGTGGCCTCCATGTCTCATCCAAGGGGCATAAAAACCGTCTTGTTAAACCACTCTGAACTCCACAGCTCATCCAAGGGACATTAAAAACGTCTTGTTAAGCTACTGTGACCTCCACATCTATTCCACGGGGCATTGATATTGTCTTTTTATTCCACTGCGACCTCCACCACTCTTCCAAGGGGCATTGATATTGTCTTTTTATTCAAGTACGATATCTACCACTCTTCCAAGGGGCATTAAAACTGTCTAATTAAGCTACTGTGTCCTCCACGTCTCTTCCAAGAGCCATTGATATCGTCTTTTTATTCCATTGCAACCTCCAACACTCTTCCAAGGGGCATTAAAACCGTCTTGTTAAGCTACTGTGACCTCCACGTCTCTTCCACCGGGCATTGATATTGTCTTTTTATTCCACTTTAACCTTCACCACCTTTACAAGGGGCATTAGAACCTCGTTGTTAAGCTACTGTGGTCTCCACGTCTCATCCAAGGGGCATTAAAACCGTCTTGTTAAACCACTCTCAACTCCACAGTTCTTCCAAGGGGCATTAAAACCGTCTTGTTAAGCTGCTGTGACATCCACGTCTATTCCACGGGGCATTGATATTGTATTTTTATTCCACTGCGACCTCCACCACTCTTCCAAGGGGGATTGATATTGTCTTTTTATTCCACTTCGATCTCCACCACTCTTCCAAGGGGCATTAAAACTATCTTGTTAAGCTACTGTGTCCTCCACGTCTCTTCCAAGAACCATTGATATCGTCTTTTTATTCCACTGCGACCTCCACCACTCTTCCAAGGGGCATTAAAACTGTCTTGTTAAGCTACTGTGACCTCCACGTCTCTCCACGGATCATTGATAGTGTCTATTTTTTCCACTGTAACCTCCACCACTCTTCCAAGGGGCAATAAAACCGTATTGTTAAGCTAATTTGACCTCCACGTCTCTTCCACGGGGCATTGATTTTGTCTATTTCTTCCCTGCGACCCCCAACACTCATCCAAGGGGCATTGATATTTAGTGTTGAGCCACCCCCTTAGTGTTCGGGTTCGGTTCGGTTCGTCGAACACCGGGATGTTCGAGGAACTGTTCGTCGGACTGTTCGTCGAACACCTTAGAACACCGTCGAACACCGTTAAAACCAATGGCAGGCAAACAAAAACACATAGGAACACATAGAAAACACCTTCAAAGGTGTCCAAAAGCTCACAAACTGCTCAGAAGACGCTTTCTTTAAAAAAGCCGGCCGGCAATTCAGCAGCGGCATACACCGGTACCCGACAATTTAGACATGAAGGAATAGAGCATCACACATAGATTAGATAGATAGAAACATGTCAGTCACATATATATGAAGTACAGTGACAGTGTTGCTTACTGTACATGTCATTTAGTGTAAAGGATTTATTAAAAAATATAATAGTGTTTTCATGCACCGTCTCTTTAAAAAAGCCGGCCGGCAATTCAGCAGCGGTACCCGACAATTTAGAACAGAAAGATAGAGCTTCACACATAGATTAGATACAGGGCCGGCTCCAGGTTTTTCTGGGCCCCGGGCGAAAGAGTCTCAGTGGGCCCCTTTAACACATACCACGATTCATGATGCAGAGATACGGCGGAGAAATATATATATATAGTACAATGCAAAGATTTCACTTCATGAGTGATATCTATTGTAAATTCCACAATAGCTCAGAAACCGGTGAATCGCTCCACACAGAATAGTGGCCCCCATATAAGGCTCCATACGGAATACTGGTCCCCATATAACGCCCATACGGAATACTGGCCCCCATATAACGCTTCATACGGAATACTGGTCCCCATATAAGGCCCCATACGGAATACTTGCCCCCATATAAGGCCCCATACGGAATACTGGCCCCCATATAAGGCCCCATACGGAATACTGGCCCCATATAAGACCCCATACGGAATACTGGCCCCCATATAAGACCCCATACGGAATACTGGCCCCCATATAAGGCCCCATATGGAATACTGGCCCCCATATGGAATACTGGCCCCCATATAAGGCCCCATACGGAATACTGGCCCCCATATGGAATACTGGCCCCCATATAAGACCCCATACGGAATACTGGCCCCCATATAAGACCCCATACGGAATACTGGCCCCCATATAAGACCCCATACGGAATACTGGCCCCCATATAAGACCCCATACGGAATACTGGCCCCCATATAAGGCCCCATACGGAATACTGGCCCCCATATAAGGCCCCATACGGAATACTGGCCCCCATATAAGGCTCCATGCGGAATACTGACCCCCATATAAGGCTCCATGCGGAATACTGACCCCCATATAAGGCTCCATGCGGAATACTGACCCCCATATAAGGCTCCATGCGGAATACTGGCCCCCATATAAGGCTCCATGCGGAATACTGGCCCCCATATAAGGCTCCATGCGGAATACTGGCCCCCATATAAGGCCCCATACGGAATACTGGCCCCCATATAAGGCTCCATACGGAATACTGGCCCCCATATAAGGCTCCATACGGAATACTGGCCCCCATATAAGGCTCCATACGGAATACTGGCCCCCATATAAGGCTCCATACGGAATACTGGCCCCCATATAAGGCTCCATACGGAATACTGGCCCCATATGGAATACTGGCCCTCATATAAGGCTCCATACGGAATACTGGCTTCCATATAAGGCTCCATACGGAATACTGGCCGCCATATAAGGCTCCATACAGAATACTGGCCCCCATATAACGCTCCATACAGGATACTGGCCCCCATATAACGCTCCATACAGGATACCGGTCCCCATATAATGCTGCATGCAGGCTGTTACCCCCCACATAATGCCCCATACAGGCTGTCCCCCCCTTATAATGCTCCATGCAGGCTGTTACCCCCCACATAATGCCCCATACAGGCCCCTCCCTTTTAATGCTCCATGCAGGCTGTTACCCCCCACATAATGCCCCATACAGGCTGCCCCCCCCTTATAATGCTCCATGCAGGCTGTTACCCCCCACATAATGCCCCATACAGGCCCCCCCTTTTAATGCTCCATGCAGGCTGTTACCCCCCACATAATGCCCCATACAGGCTGCCCCCCCCCCCTTATAATGCTCCATGCAGGCTGTTCCCCCCCACATAATGCCCCATACAGGCCCCCCCCCTTTTAATGCTCCATGCAGGCTGTTACCCCCCACATAATGCCCCATGCAGGCTGTCACCCCTCCTCTTTATACTGCCCCATGCAGGCTGTCACCCCTCCTCTTTATAATGCCCCATGCAGGCTGTCACCCCTCCTCTTTATAATGCTCCATGCAGGCTGTCACCCCTCCTCTTTATACTGCCCCATGCAGGCTGTCACCCCTCCTCATTATAATGCCCCAAGCAGGAATCCCCCCCTCTTTATAATGCCCCATGCAGGCTGTTCCCCACCTTATAATGCCCCATGCAGGATGCCCCATGCAGGATGCCCCCCCCCCTCCCCTCTTTATACTGCCCCATGCCTCCATACATTAAAAAAAAAAAAAAATCAAATACTCACCTCCCTTCTCCTCACCTGCTACCTGCTGCCCGCTGCCTGCTGCCTGCTGCCCGCTGCCTGCTGCCCGCTGCCTGGCTCCGAACTCCAGCGTTGTCGGCGTTGTCCCACTCAGCGCTCCCTGTGACGGCTCAGGGGAGGGCGCGGTGTAAAGACGTCACCGCGCCCTCTGACCTGAGACGTCACAGGGAGCGCAGAGCAGGAAGACAGCTGATCTGCGGAGGCACGGGGAGAGGTAAGTATCGGGCTGCCGGGGCCCTGAGCAAGCGGCGGAGAAGGGCGGGCGCAGACACCGCTCTCCTCCGCCCATAGCCCAGCGGGGTGCGCGACCGCCAGTGGGCCCCTCTGCCTGCTCAGGGCCCCGGCATTTGCCCGGGTGCGCCGGGTGCTGACGCCGGCCCTGATTAGATAGATAGAAACATGTCAGTGACATATATAATAAGTACAGTGACAGTGTTGCTTACTGTACTTGTCATTTACTGCAAAGGATTTATTAAAAAAAATAATAGTGTTTTCATGCACCGTCTCTTTAAAAAAGCCGGCCGGCAATTCAGCATCTGTACCCGACAATTTAGAATAGAAGGAATAGAGAATCACACATAGATTAGATAGATAGAAACATGTCAGCCACATATTTATGAAGTACAGTGACAGTGTTGCTTACTGTAATTGTCATTTAGTGTAAAGGATTTATCAAAAAAAATAATAGTGTTTTCATGCACCGTCTCTTTAAAAAAGCCGGCCGGCAATTCAGCATCTGTACCCGACAATTTATAACAGACAGAATAGAGCTTCACACATAGATTAGATAGATAGAAACATGTCAGTCACATATATAATAAGTACAGTGATAGTGTTGGTTACTGTACTTGTCATTTAGTATTAAAATAAAGGATTTATTATTAAAAAAAATTGGCGTGGGGTTCCCCATAATTTTAGTCTCTAGCGGAGGTTAAGCAGACAGCTGGGGCAGATGTTTGAAGCCTGGGAAGGGGGTAATACCCACGGAGCTTCCCAGGCTACTAATATCAGCCCCCAGCTGAATACCTAGCCTTTACTGGCTATTAAAATGGAGGACCCCCCCAAAAAAAATGACGTGGGGTCCCCCCTAATTTAATAGCTAGCAAAGGCTAGGCAGACAGCTGGGGGCTGATATTAATAGCCCAGGAAGGGAGCCATGAATATTGGCCCCCTCCCAGGCTAGAAACACCAGCCGTCAGCCGCCCCAGAAATGGCGCATCCATAGGATGCGCCAATTCTGGCACTTAGCCTCGCTCTTCCACGCTGCCCTGGTGCGGTGGCAGTGGGGTAATAGGGCTGGGGATGATGTCAGCTTATAATGCCAGCTGACATCAAGCCCAGGTTAGTAATGGAGAGGCGTCTATAAGACACCCCCATTACTAACCCCATAGTCAAAGTTAAAAAAAAAACACAAACACCCAGAATAAAGTCCTTTAATTGAAATAAACACACAATTCTTTATTGTTCTAAATTAAACCATACTTACCATCACGCCCATTCCAGCTGAAGCCAACGATCTCCTGCAATAAAAGAAAAATAATAAAGCAACATCATCCTTACCTTTCCATGGTTCCCACGACAGCTTCAGCTCTGCTACATCGAGATGACAGGCTGGACCGCAGCAGAAAGCTGCCATCCAGCCTGTCATCCCGCAGACACTGAGAAGAGTACGCATGCTTGCGCTCCTCAGTGTCTCGCTGTGACGGCATAAAGATGAGACAAGTTCATGTCCAATGAACTCGGCGCACCTCATGCACGTCACTGACAGCGTGGGAGAATTCTCCTGCACTCAGCACTTCAGCGTGAGAATTCTCCCACGCTGTCAGTGACGTACATGAGGTCAGCTGAGTTCATTGGACATGAATGAGCTCACCTCATGCACGTCACTGACAGCGTGGGAGAATTCTCCTGCACTCAGCGCTACAGCGTGAGAATTCTCCCACGCTGTCAGTGACGTGCATGAGGTGAGCTCATTCATGTCCAATGAACTCAGCTGACCTCATGTACGTCACTGACAGCGTGGGAGAATTCTCACGCTGAAGTGCTGAGTGCAGGAGAATTTTCCCACGCTGTCAGTGACTTGCATGAGGGGCGCCGAGTTCATTGGACATGACCTCAGCTCATCTGGATGCCGTCACAGCCAGACACTGCAGAGCGCAAGCATGCCTGCGCTTCTCAGTGTCTGCGGGATGACAGGCTTGATGGCAGCTTTCTGCTGCGGTCCAGCCTGTTATCTCGATGTAGCAGAGCTGAAGCTGTCGTGGGAACCATGGAAAGGTAAGGATTATGTTGCTTTATTATTTTTCTTTTATTGCAGGAGATCGTTGGCTTCAGCTGGAATGGGTGTGATGGTAAGTATGGTTTAATTTAGAACAATAAAGGAATGTGTCTTTATTTCAATTAAAGGACTTTATTCTGGGTGTTTGTGTTTTTTTTTTAACTTTCACTATGGGGTTAGTAATGGGGGTGTCTTATAGACGCCTCTCCATTACTAACCTGGGCTTTATGTCAGCTGGCATTATAAGCTGACATCAACCCCAACCCTATTACCCCACTGCCACCGCTACAGGGCAGTGGGAAGAGCGAGGCTAAGTGCCAGAATTGGCGCATCCTAAGGATGCGCCATTTCTGGGGCGGCTGACGGCTGGTGTTTCTAGCCTGGGAGGGGGCCAATATTCATGGAACCCTTCCTGGGCTATTAATATCAGCCCCCAGCTGTCTGCCTAGCCTTTGCTAGCTATTAAAATAGGGGGGACCCCACGTCATTTTTTGGGGGGGTCCCCATTTTAATAGCTAGTAAAGGCTAGGTATTCCGCTGGGGGCTGATATTAGTAGCCTGGGAAGCTCCGTGGGTATTACCCCCTTCCCAGGCTTCAAACATCTGCCCCAGCCGTCTGCTTAACCTCCGCTAGAGCCTATAATTATGGGGATCCCCACGCCAATTTTTTTTTAAATAAATCCTTTATTTTAACACTAAATGACAAGTACAGTAATCAACACTGTCACTGTACTTCATATATATGTGACTGACATGTTTCTATCTATCTAATCTATGTGTGATTCTCTATTCCTTCTATTCTAAATTGTTGGGTACAGATGCTGAATTGCCGGCTGGCTTTTTTAAAGAGACGGTGCATGAAAACACTATTATTTTTTTTAATAAATCCTTTACACTAAATGACAAGTACAGTAATCAACACTGTCACTGTACTTCATATATATGTGACTGACATGTTTCTATCTATCTAATCTATGTGTGAAGCTCTATTCTGTCTGTTATAAATTGTCGGGTACAGATGCTGAATTGCCGGCCGGCTTTTTTAAAGAGACAGTGCATGAAAACACTATTATTTTTTTTAATAAATCCTTTACACTAAATGACAAGTACAGTAAGCAACACTGTCACTGTGCTTCTTATATGTGTGACTGACATGTTTCTATCTATCTAATCTATGTGTGAAGCTCTATTCTTTCGGTTCTAAATTGTCGGGTACCGGTGTATGCCGCTGATGAATTGCCGGCTTTTCATGTTTCACTGTGAGCACTGTTCCCATCGATTTGGGCAATCACTGTAATGCCACAACCACCATAGCTGTGGCATTACAGTGAGTGGCAGACAATCCCTGCATGATTGGTGCTCTAAATAGCGCCAGACATGCAGGACACGCTTTTAGTGCACGAACAGTTATCGAACATAACCTCGAACAGCCGAATTTTTTGCAAATCGTTCGGGTTCGTCGAACAACTCGAACACCGCCCAAAACAGCTCGAATTTGAGATTGGCGAACAGTTCTAGTCGAACACCGCTCATCTCTATTGATATTGTCTTTTTATTCCACTGCAACCTTCACCACTCTTCCAAGAGGCTTTAAAACCATTTTGTTAAGCTACTGTGACCTCCACGTCTCTTCCACGGGGCAATGATATTGTCTTTTTATTTCACTGTAATCTCGCCCACTCCTCCAAGTGGCATTAATACCGTCTTTTTCAGCTACTGTGACCTCCATGTTTCTTCAAAGGGGCATTCAAACCTTCTTGTTAAACCACTCTGAACTCCACAGCTCTTCGAAGGGGCATTAAAACTTTCTTGTTAAGCTACTGTGACTTCCACGTCTCTTCTACGGGGCATTAACATTGTCTTTTTATTCCACTGCGAAATCCACCACTCTTCCAAGGGGCATTTAAACCATCTTGTTAAGCTAATGTGACCTCCACGTCTCTTCCAAGTGGCATTGATATCGTCTTTTTATTCCACTGCGACCTCCACCACTCCTCCAAGGGGCATTGATATTGTCTTTTTATTCCACTGCGACCTCCACGACTCTTCCAAGGGGCATTGATGTTGTATTTTTATTCCACTCCAAACTCCACCACTCAACCAAGCGGCATTAAAACCATCTTGTTAAGCTACTGTGATCTCCACGTCTCCACCACGGGGCATTGATATTGTCTTTAATTTCCACTGTAACCTCCACCACTCTTCCAAGGGGAAATAAAACCGTATTGTTAAGCTACTTTGACCTCCACGGTTCATCCAAGGGGCATTGATATTGTCTTTTTATTGCCTGCGACCTCCAGCACTCTTCCAAGGGGCAATAAAACCATCTTTTTAAGCTAATGTGACCTCCACGTTTCTTCCACATGGCAATGATATTGTCTTTTTATTCCACTGCGACATCCACCACTCTTCCAAAAGGCATTGATATTGTCTTTTTATTCCACTGTAACCTCCAACACTCTTCCAAGGGGCATTAAACTGTCTTGTTAAGCTACTGTGACCTCCACGTCTCTTCCACGGGGCATTGATATTGTCTTTTTATTCCAATGTAACCTTCACCACCTTTCCAAGGGGCAATAGAACTGAATTGTTAAGCTACTGTTGCCTCCAAGTCTCATCCAAGGGGCATTAAATCCGTCTTGTTAAACCACTGTGATCTCAACAGCTCTTCCAAGGGGCATTAGAACCGTCTTGTTAAGCTACTGTGACCTCCACGTCTATTCCACTTGGCATTGATACTGTCTTTTTATTCCAATGCGACCTCCACCACTCTTCCAAGGGGCATTAAAACCGTCTTGTAAAGCTAATGTGACCACCACGTCTCTTCCAAGGGGCATTAAAACCATCTTGAAAAACCACTCTGAACGCCACAGTTCTTCCAAGGGGCATTAATATCGTAATGTTAAGCTACTGTCACCTCCACATCTCTTCCACGGGGCATTGATATTGTCTTTTTATTCCACAGTGATCTCCACCACTCTTCCAAGTAGCATTAAAACCGTCTTAATAAGCTACTGTGACGTCATAGTCTCTTCCACGGGGCAGTGATTTTTTCTTTTTATTCCTCTGTAAACTCCAGCAGTCTTCCAAGGGGCATTAAAACCGTCTTGTAAAGCTAATGTGAACTTCACGTCTCTTCCAAGGGGCATTAAAACCATCTTGTAAAACCACTCTAAACTCCACAGTTCTTCCAAGGGGCAATAAAATCGTATTGTTAAGCTAATGTGACCACCATGTCTCTTCCACGGGGCATTGATGTTGTCGTTTTATTCCACAGCGACCTCCACCACTCTTCCTAGTAGCATTAAAACCATCTTGTGAAGCTACTATGACTTCCACGTCTATTCCACGGGGCATTGATATTGTCTTTTTATTCCACTACGACCTCCACCACTCTTCCAAGGGCCATTGATATTGTCTTTTTATTCCACTGTTACCTCCTCCACTGTTCCAAGAAGCATTAAAACCATCTTGTTAAGCTACTGAGACCTCCACATCTCTATCAAGGGGCATTAAAACCGTCTTGATAAACCACTCTGAACTCCACAGCTCATCCAAGGGGCATTTAAACCGTCTTGTTAAGCTTCTGTGACCTCCACGTCTCTTACAGGGCATTGTTATTGTCTTTTTATTCCACTGAGACCTCCACCACTCTTCCAAGGGGCTTTAAAACCATCTTGTTAAGCTACTGTGTCCTCTACGTCTCTTGCACGGGGCATTGACATTGTCTTTTTATTCCACTGCGACCTCCACCACTCTTCCAATGGGCATTGATATTATCTTTTTATTCCACTGTAACCTCCTCCACTGTTCCAAGGGGCATTAAAACCGTCTTGTTAAGCTACTGAGACCTCCACATCTCTTTCAAGGGGCATTAAAACTTGTTAAACCACTCTGAACTTCACAGCTCTTCCAAGGGGCATTAAAACCGTCTTGTTAAGCTACTGTGACCTCCAAGTCTCTTTTATGGGGCATTGATATTGTCTTTTTATTCCACTGCGACCTCCACCACTCTTCCAAGGGGCATTGATATTGTTTTTTTATTCCACTTCGACTTCCACCACTCTTCCAAGGGGCTTTAAAACCGTCTTGCTAAGCTACTGTGAATGCCACGTCTCTTTCATGGTTCATTGATATTGTCTATTTACTCCACTGTAACCTCCACCACTCTTCCAAGGGGCATTAAAACCGTCTTGTAAAGCTACTGTGACCTCCATGTCTCTTCTGAGGGGCATTAAAACCATTTTCTTAAACCACTCTGAACTGCACAGCTCTTCCAAGGGGTACAAAAAGCGTCAACTTAAGCTACTGTGTCCTCCACGTCTCATCCACGGGGCATTGATGTTGTTATTTTTTTCCACTGTTCCCTCCACCACTCTTCCAAGCGCCATTAAAACAGTCTCGTTAAGCTACTGTGACCTTCACAGCTCTTCCATGGGGCATTAAAACCGTCTTGTTAAGCTACTGTGACCTCCATGTCTCTTCCATGGGGCATTGATATTGTCTTTTTATGCCACTGCGACCTCCACCACTCTTCCAAGGTGCACTAAATCTGCCTTGTTAAGCTACTGTGACCTCCATGTCTCTACCACGGGGCAATGACATTGTCTTTTTATTCCACTGCAACCTCCACCACTCTTCCAAGGGGCAATAAAACCGTCTTGCAAATCCACTGTGACCTCCACGTCTCATCCAAGGGGCATTAAAACCGTCTTGTTAAACCACTCTGAAAACCACAGCTCTTCCAAGGGGCATTAAAACCGTCTTGTTAAGCTAATGTGACTTCCACGTCTCTTCCACAGGCCATTGATATTGTCTTTTTATTCCACTGAGACCTCCACCACTCTTCCAAGGGCATTAAAACCGTCTTGTTAAGCTACTGTGACCTCCACGTCTCTTCCAAGGGGCATTAAAACCATCTTGTTTAGCTACTGTGACCTCCACGTCTCTTCCACGGGGCATTGATATTTTCTTTTTATTCCACAGCGACCCCTACTACTCTTCCAATGGACATTAAAACCATCTTGTTAAGCTACCCTGACCTAAACGTTTCTTCCACAGGGCATTGATTTTGTCTTTTTATTCCACTGCTACCTCCACCACTCTTCCAAGGGGCATGAAAACCATTTTGTTAAGCTTCTGTGACCTCCATGTCTCTTCCACGGGGAATTGATATTGTATTTTTAGTCCAATACGACCTCCACCACTCTTCCAAGGGGCATTAATATTGTCTTTTTATTCCACTGCAACCTCCACCACTTTTCTAAGGGCCATTAAAACCATCTTGTTAAGCTACTGTGACCTCCACGTCTCTTGCACGGGGCATTGATATTGTCATTTTATTCCACTGCGACTTCCACCACTCTTCCAAAGGGCATTAAAACCACTTTGTTAAGCTACTGTGACCTCCACGTCTCTTCCATGGGGCATTGATATTGTCTTTTTATGTCACTGTAACCTCCAGCACTCTTCCAAGGGGCATTAAAACCGTCTTTTTAAGCTACAATGACTTCCACGTCTCTTCCTAGGGGCACTCAAAATGTCTTGTTAAACCACTCTGAACTCCACAGCTCTTCCAAGGGGCATTAAAACTGTCTTGTTATGCTACTGTGACCTCTACGTCTCGTCTACGGGGCATTAGTATTGTCTTTTTATACCACTAAAAACTCCACCACTCTTCCAAGGGGCATTAAAACTGTCTTGTTAAGCTACTGTGACCTCCACGTCTCTTCCAAGGGGTATTAATACCGTCTTTTTAAGCTACTGTGAGCTCCACGACTCATCCAAGGGGCATTCAAACCATCTTGTTAAACCACTCTGAACTCCACAGCTCTTCCAAGGGGCATTAAAGCTGTCTTGTTAAGCTACTGTGACATCCACGTCTCTTCTGTGGGGCAATAATATTGTCTTTTTATTCCGCTGCGAACTCCACCACTCTTCCAAGGGGCACTAAGAACATCTTGTTAAGCGACTGTGAACACCATGTCTCTTCCAAGGGCATTAAAACCGTCTTGTTAAACCTCTCTGAACTCCACAGCTCTTCCAAGGGGCATTAAAACCGTCTTGTTATGCTACTGTGACCTCCACGTCTGTTCCACGGGGCATTGATATTGTCTTTTTATTCCACTGTAACCCACACCACGTTTCCAAGGGGCACTTAAATGGTCTAGTTAAGCTACTGTGACCTCCACGTCTCTTCCAAGGGGCATTAAAACCGTCTTGTTAAACTTCTCTGAACTCCACAGCTCTTCCAAGGGGCATTATAAAAGTCTTGTTATGGTACTCTAACCTCCATGTCTGGTCCACGGGGCATTGATATTGTCTTTTATTCCACTGCGACCTCCACCACTCTCCCAAGGGGCATTAACAGCGTCTTGATAAGCTACTGTGACCTCCACCACTCTACCGAGGGGCATTGATATTGTCTTTTTATTCCACTGCGAACTCCACCACTCTTCCAAGGGACATTGATATTGTCTTTTTATTCCACTGCGATCTTCACCACTCTTCCAAGGGGCAATAAAACCATCTTGTTAAGCTACTGTAACCTCCATGCCATTTTCATGGGGCATTGATATTGTATTTTTATCCCACAGTAACCTCCATCACTCTTCCAAGAGGCATTAAAACCATCTTCTTAAGCTACTGTGACCTCCACGTCTCTTCTACGGGGCATTGATATTTTCTTTTTATTCCCTGCGACCTACACCACTCTTCCAAGGGGCAATAAAATCTTCTTTTTAAGCAACTGTGACCTCCACGTTTCTTCCACGGGGCAGAGATATTTTCTTTTTATTCCACTGCGACATCCACCACTCTTCCAAGGTGCATTGATATTGACTTTTTATTCCACTGCAACCTCCAACACTCTTCCAAGAGGCATTAAAACTGTCTTGATAAGCTACTGTGACCTCCACATCTCTTCCACGGGGAATTGATATTGTCTTTTTCTTCCACTGTAACCCTCACCACCTTTCCAACGTGCATTACAACGACCTTGTTAAGTTACTGTGGCCTCCCCGTCTCATTCAAGGGGCATTAAAAACGTCTTGTTAAACCACTCTGAACTCCACAGCTCTTCCAAGGGGCATTAAAACCGTCTTGTTAAGCTACTTTGACCTCCACGTCTCTTCCACGGGGCATTGATATTGGCTTTTTATTCCACTGCGACCTCCACCACTCTTCCAAGGGGCATTAAAAGCATCTTGTTAAGCTACTTCTACGTCCACGTCTCTTCCACGGGGCATTGATATTGTCTTTTTACTCCACTGCGACCTCCACCACTCTTCTAAGGGGCACTAAACCTGTATTGTTAATCTACTGTGACCACAACGTCTCTTCCACAGTGCATTGATATTGTCTTTTTATTCCACTGCGACCTCCACCAATCTTCCAAGCGGCATTAAAACTGTCTTGTTAAGCTACTATTACCTCCACGTTTCTTCCACGGGGCATTGATATTGTCTTTTTATTCCACTGCGACCAACATCACTCTTCCAAGGAACATTGATATTGTCTTTTTATTCCACTGCGACCCCCACAACTCTTCCAACGGGCATTAAAACCGTCTTGTTAAGCTACTGTGACTTCCACGTCTCTTCCAAGGGTCATTAAAACCGTCTTGCTAAACCTCTCTGAACTCCACAGCTCTTCCAAGGGGCATTAAAACGTCTTGTTATGCTACTGTGACCTCCACGTTTCTTCCACTGGGCATTGATATTGTCTTTTTATCCCACTGTAACCTACACCACGTTTCCAATTGCCACTAAAACCGTCTTGTTAAGCTACTGTGACCTCCACGTCTCTTCCAAGGGGCATTGAAACTGTCTTGTTAAACCTCTCTGAACTCCACAGTTCTTCCAAGGGCATTTAAACAGTCTTGTTATGCTACTGTGACCTTCACGTCTGTTCCACGGGGTATTGATATTGTCTTTTTATACCACTGCGACCTCCACCACTCTTCCAAGGGGCATTAAAATAGTCTTGTTAAGCTACTGTGACCTCCACGTTCCTTCTACGGGGCATTGATATTGTCTTTTTATTCCACTGCAACCTCCACCACTCTTCCAAGGGGCATTGTTATTGTCTTTTTATTCCACTGCGACCTTCACTACTCTTCCAAGTGACTTTGATATTGTCTTTTTCTTACTCTGCGACTTCCACCAAGGGGCAGTAAAGCCATCTTTTTAAGCTACTGTGACCTCCAAGTCTCTTCCACGGGGCATTCATATTGTATTTTTATTCCACTGTAACCTCCACCACTCTTCCAAGGGGCATTAAAACTGTCTTTTTAAGCTACTGTCATCTTCACGTCTCTTCCAAGGGCATTAAATCCTTCTTGTTAAACCACTCTGAATGCCACAGGTCTGCCAAGGGGCATTAAAAAGTGTCTTGTTAAGCTACTGTGGCCTCCACGTCTCTTCCACAGGGCATTGATATTGTCTTTTTTTTCACTGTAACCTCCACCACTCTTCCAAGAGGCATTAAAACTGTCTTGTTAAGCTACTGCTACCTCCACGTCTCTTCCAAGGGGCATTAAAACCATCTGGTTAAACCACTCTGTACTCCACAGCTCTTCCAAGGGGCATTAAAACCATCTTGTTAAGCTACTGTGACCTCCACGTCTCTTCCACGGGGCATTGATATTGTCTTTTTATTCCACAGCGACCCCCACTACTCTTCCAATGGGCATTAAAACCGTCTTGTTAAGCTACTCTGACCTCCACGTCTCTTCCACGGGGCATTGATTTTGTCTTTTTATTCCACTGTAACCTCCATCACTCTTCGAAGGGGCATTAAAACCATCTTGTAAAGGTAATGTGACCTCCACGTCTCTTCCAAGGGTCAATAAAACCATCTTGTAAAACCACTCTGAACTCCACCACTTTTCCAAGGGGCATTTAAACCGTCTTGTTAAGCTACTGTGACCTCCACGCCTCTTCCAAGGGGCATTGATATTGTATTTTTATTCCACTGCGACCTCCAGCAATCTTTCAAGGGGTATTGATATTGTCTTTTTATTCCACTGCAACCTCCACCACTCTTCCAAGGGGCCTTGATATTGTAGTTTTATTAAACTGCGAACTCCACCACTCCTTCAACGGGCATTAAAACCGTCTTGTTAAGTTACTGTGACCTCCACGTCTCTTCCAAAAGGCATTGATATTTTCTTATTATTCCACTGCAACCTCCAGCACTCTTCCAAGAGGCAATAAAACCATTTTGTTAAGCTACTGTGACCTCCACTTCTCTTCGACGGGACATTGATATTGTCTTTTTATTTCACTGTAACCTCCACTACTCTTACAAGGGGCATTAATACCATTTTTTTAAGCTACTGTGACCTCCACGTCTCTTCCAAGGGTCTTTCAAACCGTCTTGATAAAACACTCTGAACTCCTCAGCTCTTCCAAGGGGGAGTAAAACTGACTTGTTAAGCTACTGTGACCTCCACGTTTCTTCTACAGGGCATTAATATTGTCTTTTTATTCCACTTCGAACTCCAAAACTCTTACAAGGGGCATTTAAACCGTCTTGTTAAGCTACTGTGACCTCCACGTCTCATGGAAGGGGCATTCATTTATTTTTTTTTATTCCACTGTGACCTCCACAACTCTTCCAATGGGCATTGATATTGTCATTTTATTCCATTGCGACCTCCACCACTCTTCTAAGGGGCCGTGATATTGTCTTTTTATTACACTGCGAACTCCATCATTCTTCCAAGGGGCATTAAAACCGTCTTGTAAAGCTAAAATGACCTCCACGTCTCTTCCACAGGGAATTGATGTCTTTTTAATCCACTGCGAGCTCCACCACTCTTACAAGGGGCATTAAAACCATCTTGTTATGCTTCTGTGACCTCCACGTCTCTTCCCCGGGGCATTGATATTGTCTTTTATTCCACTGCGACCTCCACCACTCTTCCAAGGGGCATTGATATTGTCTTTTTATTCCACTGCGACCTCTACCACTCTTCCAAGGGGCATTAAAACCTTCGTTTTAAGATACTGTGACCTCCACATCTCTTCCAAGGGGAATTCAAACCGTCTTGGTAAACCACTGTGTACTCCACCACTCTTCCAAGCATTTAAACTGTCTTGTTAAGCTACTGTGGCCTCCACGTCTCTTGCAAGTGGCATTGATATCATCATTTTATTCCATTGTGAGCTCCACCACTGTTCCAAGGGGCATTGATATTGTCTTTTTTTTCCACTGCGACCTCCACCACTCTTCCAAGGGGCCTTGATATTGTCTTTTTATTCCACTGCGAACTCCACAACTCTTCCAAAAGCATTAAAACCGTCTTGTTAAGCTACTGTGACCTCCACGTCTCTTCCACGCGGCATTGATATTGTCTTTAAATTCCACTGTAACCTTTACCACTCTTCCAAAGGGCAATATAACCATATTGTTAAGCTACTTTGATCTCCACGTCTCTTCCAAGGGGCATTGATATTGTTGTTTTATTCCCTGCGACCTCCACCACTCTTCCAAGGGGCAATAAAACCGTCTTTTTAAGGTACTGTGACCTCCACGTTTCTTCCAAGGGGCATTGATATTGTCTTTAAATTCCACTGCGACATCCACCACTCTTCCAAGGGGCATTAAAACTGTCTTGTTAAGCTACTGTGACCTCCATGTCTCTTCCACGGGGCATTGATATTGTCTTTCTATTCCAATTTAACCTTCACCACCTTTCCAAGGGGCATTAGAACCACCTTGTTAAGCTACTGTGGCCTCCATGTCTCATCCAAGGGGCATTAAAACCGTCTTGTTAAACCACTCTTTACTCCACAGCTCATCCAAGGGGCATTAAAAACGTCTTGTTAAGCTACTGTGACCTCCACGTCTATTTCACGGGGTATTGATATTGTCTTTTTTTTCCACTGCGACCTCCACCACTCTTCCAAGGGGCATTGATATTGTCT
This sequence comes from Phyllobates terribilis, assembly GCF_046119375.1. Taxonomy (NCBI): domain Eukaryota; kingdom Metazoa; phylum Chordata; class Amphibia; order Anura; family Dendrobatidae; genus Phyllobates; species Phyllobates terribilis. The sequence continues at coordinate 297,602 of NW_027363082.1, forward strand.
TTTTATTCCATTGCGATATCCACCACTCTTCCAAGGGGCATTAAAACTGTCTAATTAAGCTACTGTGTCCTCCACATCTCTTCCAAGAGCCATTGATATCGTCTTTTTATTCCACTGCGACCTCCAACACTCTTCCAAAGGGCATTAAAACAGTCTTGTTAAGCTACTGTGACCTCCACGTCTCTTCCACGGAGCATTGAGAGTGTCTTTTTTTTCCACTGTAAGCTCCACCACTCTTCCAAGGGGCAATAAAACCGTATTGTTATGCTAATTTGACCTCCACGTCTCTACCACGGGGCATTGATATTGTCTTTTTATTCCACTGTAACCTCCACCACTCTTCCAAGGGGCAATAAAACCGTATTGTTATGCTAATTTGACTTCCACGTCTCTACCACGGGGCATTGATATTGTCTTTTTATTCCACTTTAACCTTCACCACCTTTCCAAGGGGCATTAGAACCTCGTTGTTAAGATACTGTGTTCGCCACGTCTCATCCAAGGGTCATTAAAACCGTCTTGTTAAACCACTCTCAACTCCACAGTTCTTCCAAGGGGCATTAAAACCGTCTTGTTAAGCTACTGTGACATCCACGTCTATTCCACGGGGCATTGATATTGTCTTTTTATTCCACTGCGACCTCCACCACTCTTCCAAGGGGGATTGATATTGTCTTTTTATTCCACTGCGATCTCCACCACTCTTCCAAGGGGCATTAAAACCGTCTTGTTAAGCTACTGTGTCCTCCACGTCTCTTACAAGAGCCATTGATATCGTCTTCTTATTCCAATGCGACCTCCACCACTCTTCCAAGGGGCATTAAAACCGTCTTGTTAAGCTACTGTGACCTCCACGTCTCTTCCACGGAGCATTGAGAGTGTCTTTTTTTTCCACTGTAACCTCCACCACAACCGTATTGTTAAGCTAATTTGACCTCCACGTCTCTTCGACGGGGCATTGATTTTGTCTATTTCTTCCCTGCGACCTCCAACACTCTTCCAAGGGGCATTAAAACTATCTTGTTAAGCTACTGTGACCTCCAGGTCTCTTCCACGGTGCATTGATATTGGCTTTTTATTCCACTGCGACCTCCACCACTCTACCAAGGGGCATTGATATTGTCTTTTTATTCCACTGTCACCTCCACCACTCTTCCAAGGGGCATTGAAACCATCTTGTTAAGCTACTGTGATCTCCACGTCTCTTTCTTGGGGCATTGATATTGTCTTTTTATTCCACTGTAACCTCCACCACTCTTCCAAAGGGCATTAAAACCGTCTTGTAAAGCTACTGTGACCTCCAAGTCTCTTCAGCGGGGCATTAATATTGTCTTTTTATTCCACAGCAACCTCCACCACTCTTACAAGGGGCATTAAAACCATCTTGTTATGCTACTGTGACCTCCACGTCTCTTTCACAGGGCATTGATATTGTCTTTTTATTCCACTACGACCTCCACCACTCTTCCAAGAGGCATTGATATTGTCTTTTTATTCCACTGCAACCTTCACCACTCTTCCAAGAGGCTTTAAAACCATTTTGTTAAGCTACTGTGACCTCCACGTCTCTTCCACGGGGCAATGATATTGTCTTTTTATTTCACTGTAATCACGCCCACTCTTCCAAGGGGCATTAATACCGTCTTTTTCAGCTTCTTTGAGATCCACGTCTCTTCCAAGGGGCATTCAAACCGTCTTGTTAAACCACTCTGAAGTCCACAGCTCTTCGAAGAGGCATTAAAACTGTCTTGTTAAGCTACTGTGACCTCCACGTCTCTTCTACGGGGCATTAATATTGTCTTTTTATTCCACTGCGAAATCCACCACTCTTCCAAGGGGCATTTAAACCGTCTTGTTAAGCTACTGTGACCTCCACATTTCTTCCAAGTGGCATTTATATCGTCTTTTTATTCCACTGCGACCTCCACCACACCTCCAAGGGGCATTGATATTGTCTATTTATTCCACTGCGACCTCCACGACTCTTTCAAGGGGCATTGATGTTGTATTTTTATTCCACTCCAAACTCCACCACTCTACCAAGCGGCATTGAAACCATCTTGTTAAGTTACTGTAACCTCCACTTCTCTACCACGGGGCATTGTTATTGTCTTTAAATTCCACTGTAACCTCCACCACTCTTCCAAGGGGAAATAAAACCGTATTGTTAAGCTACTTTGACCTCCACGGTTCATCCAAGGGGCATTGATATTGTCTTTTTATTGCCTGCGACCTCCACCAGTCTTCCAAGGGGCAATGAAACCATCTTTTTAAGCTAATGTGACCTCCACGTTTCTTCCACGTGGCAATGATATTGTCTTTTTATTCCACTGTGACATCCACCACTCTTCCAAAAGGCATTGATATTGTCTTTTTATTTCTCTGTAACCTCCAACACTCTTCCAAGGGGCATTAAACTGTCTTGTTAAGCTACTGTTACCTCCACGTCTCTTCCACAGGGCATTGATATTGTCTTTTTATTCCAATGTAACCTTCATCACCTTTCCAAGGGGCATTAGAACTAAATTGTTAAGCTATTGTGGCCTCTACGTCTCATCCAAGGGGCATTAAATCCGTCTTGTTAAACCACTGTGATCTGCACAGCTCTTCCAAGGGGCATTAGAACCGTCTTGTTAAGCTACTGTGACCTCCACGTCTATTCCACGGGGCATTGATACTGTCTTTTTATTCCAATGCGACCTCCACCACTCCTCCAAAGGGCATTAAAACAGTCTTGTAAAGCTAATGTGACCACCATGTCTCTTCCAAGGGGCATTAAAACCATCTTGAAAAACCATTCTGAACTCCACAGCTCTTCCAAGGGACTTTAATACCGTATTGTTAAGCTACTGTCACCTCCACGTCTCTTCCACGGGGCACTGATATTGTCTTTTTATTCCACAGTGATCTCCACCACTCTTCCAAGTAGCATTAAAACCATCTTGATAAGCTACTGTGACCTCAACGTCTCTTCCACGGGGCAGTGATTTTGTCTTGTTATTCCTCTGTAACCTCCAGCACTCTTCCAAGGGGCATTAAAACCGTCTTGTAAAGCTAATGTGACCTCCACAGCTCTTCCAAGGGGCAATAAAACCGTATTGTTAAGCTAATGTGACCACCATGTCTCTTCCACGGGGCATTGATGTTGTCTTTTTATTCCACAGCGACCTCCACCACTCTTCCTAGTAGCATTAAAACCATCTTGTTTTGCTACTGTGACCTCCACGTCTATTCCACTGGGGCACTGATATTGTCTTTTTATTCCACTACGACCTCCACCACTCTTCCAAGGGGCATTGATATTGTCTTTTTATTCCACTGTAACCTCCTCCACTGTTCCAATGAGCATTAAAACCATCTTGTTAAGCTACTGAGACCTCCATATCTCTATCAAGGGGCATTAAAACCGTCTTTTTAAACCACTCTGAACTCCACAGCTCTTCCAAGGGGCATTAAAACCGTCTTGTTAAGCTACTGTGACCTCCACGTCTCTTTTACGGGGCATTGATATTGTCTTTTTATTCCACTGCAACCTCCACCACTATTCCAAGGGGCATTGATATTGTCTTTTTATTCCACTGTAACCTCCTCCACTGTTCCAAGGGGCATTAAAACCATCTTGTTAAGCTACTGAGACCTCCACATCTCTATCAAGGGGCATTAAAACCGTCTTGTTAAACCACTCTGAACTCCACAGCTCTTCCAAGGGGCATTTAAACCGTCTTGTTAAGCTACTGTGACCTCCACGTCACTTACAGGGCATTGTTATTGTCTTTTTATTCCACTGAGACCTCCACCACTCTTCCAAGGGGCATTGAAACCATCTTTTTAAGCTACTGTGTCCTCCAAGTCTCTTTCACGGGGCATTGACATTGTCTTTTTATTCCACTGCGACCTCCACCACTCTTCCAAGGGGCATTAATATTGTGTTTTTATTCCACTGTAACCTCCTCCACTGTTCCAAGGGGCATTAAAACCATCTTGTTAAGCTACTGAGACCTTCACATCTCTATCAAGAGGCATTAAAAGCGTCTTGTTAAACCACTCTGAACTCCACAGCTCTTCCAAGGGGCATTAAAACCGTCTTGTTAAGCTACTGTGACCTCCACGTCTCTTTTACGGGGCATTGATATTGTCTTCTTATTCCACTGCGACCTCCACCACTCTTCCAAGGGGCATTGATATTGTCTTTTTATTGCCTTCGACCTCCACCACTCTTCTAAGGGGCAATAAAACCATCTTTTTAAGCTAATGTGACCTCCACGTTTCTTCCACGTGGCAATGATATTGTCTTTTTATTCCACTGCGACATCCACCACTCTTCCAAAAGGCATTGATATTGTCTTTTTATTCCACTGTAACCTCCAACACTCTTCCAAGGGGCATTAAACTGTCTTGTTAAGCTACTGTGACCTCCACGTCTCTTCCACGGGGCATTGATATTGTCTTTTTATTCCAATGTAACCTTCACCACCTTTCCAAGGGGCATTAGAACTAAATTGTTAAGCTACTGTGGACTCCAAGTCTCATCCAAGGGGCATTAAATCCGTCTTGTTAAACCACTGTGATCTTCACAGCTCTTCCATGGGGCATTAGAACCGTCTTGTTAAGCTACTGTGACCTCCACGTCTATTCCACGGGGCATTGATACTGTCTTTTTATTCCAATGCGACCTCCACCACTCTTCCAAAGGGCATTAAAACCGTCTTGTAAAGCTAATGTGACCACTATGTCTCTTCCAAGGGACTTTAAAACCAACTTGAAAAACCACTCTGAACTCCACAGCTCTTCCAAAGGGCATTAATACCGTATTGTTAAGCTGCTGTCACCTCCACGTCTCTTCCACGGGGCATTGATATTGTCTTTTCATTGCACAGTGATCTCCACCACTCTTCCAAAGGGCATTAAAACTGTCTTGATAAGCTACTGTGACCTCAACGTATCTTCCACGTAGCAGTGATTTTGTCTTTTTATTCCTCTGTAACCTCCAGCACTCTTCCAAGGGGCATTAAAACAGTCATGTAAAGCTAATGTGACCTCCACGTCTTTTCTAAGGGGCATTAAAACCATCTTGTAAAACCACTCTAAACTTCACAGCTATTCCAAGGGGCAATAAAACCGTATTGTTAAGCTAATATGACCACCATGTCTCTTCCACGGGGCATTGATGTTGTCTTTTTATTACACAGCGACCTCCACCACTCTTACTAGTAGCATTAAAACCGTCTTGTTTTGCTACTGTGACCTCCACGTCTATTCCACTAGGGCACTGATATTGTCTTTTTATTCCACTACGACCTCCACCACTCTTCCAAGGGGCATTGATATTGTCTTTTTATTCCACAGTGATCTCCACCACTCTTCCAAGTAGCATTAAAACCGTCTTAATAAGCTACTGTGACCTCAACGTCTCTTCCACGGGGCAGTGATTTTGTCTTTTTATTCCTCTGTAACCTCCAGCACTCTTCCAAGGGGCATTAAAAAAAGTCTTGTAAAGCTAATGTGACCTCCACGTCTCTTCCAAGGGGCATTAAAACCATCTTGTAAAACCACTCTAAACTCCACAGCTCTTCCAAGGGGCAATAAAATCGTATTGTTAAGCTAATGTGACCACCATGTCTCTTCCACGGGGCATTGATGTTGTCGTTTTATTCCACAGCGACCTCCACCACGCTACCTAGTAGCATTAAAACCGTCATGTTAAGCTACTGTGACCTCCACGTCTATTCCACGGGGCATTGATATTGTCTTTTTATTCCACTACGACCTCCACCACTCTTCCAAGGGGCATTGATATTGTCTTTTTATTCCACTGTAACCTCCTCCACTGTTCCAAGGAGCATTAAAACCATCTTGTTAAGCTACTGAGACCTCCACATCTCTATCAAGGGGCATTAAAACCGTCTTGTTAAACCACTCTGAACTCCACAGCTCTTCCAAGGGGCATTTAAACCATCTTGTTAAGCTACTGTGACCTCCACGTCTCTTACAGGGCATTGTTATTGTCTTTTTATTCCACTGAGACCTCCACCACTCTTCCAAGGGGCATTAAAACCATCTTGTTAAGCTACTGTGTCCTCCACGTCTCTTTCACGGGGCATTGACATTGTCTTTTTATTCCACTGCGACCTCCACCACTCTTCCAAGGGGCATTGATATTGTCTTTTTATTCCACTGTAACCTCCTCCACTGTTCCAAGGATCATTAAAACCATCTTGTTAAGCTACTGAGACCTCCACATCTCTATCAAGGGGCATTAAAACCATCTTGTTAAACCACTCTGAACTCCACGTCTCTTCCACGGGGCATTGTTATTGTCTTTTTATACCACTATAACCTCCACCACTCTTCCAATTGGCATTAAAATCGTCTAGTTAGGCTACTGTGACCTCCACGTCCCTTTCACTGTACATTGATATTTTCTTTTTATTCCATTTCGACCTCCACCATTCTTCCAAGTGGCTTTGTTATTGTCTTTTAATTCCACTGAGACCTCCACTACTCTTCCATGGGCATTAAAGTCGTCTTGTTAAGCTACTGTGACCTCCACATCTCTTCCACGGGGCATTGATATTGTCTTTCAATTCCACTGTGACCTCCTCCACTCTTCCAATCAGCATTACAACCATCTTGTTAAGCTATTGTGATCTCCACATCTCTTCCCCAGGGCATTGATATTGTCTTTTCATTCCACTGTAACCTCCACCTCTCTTACAAGGGGCATTAAAACTGTCTTGTAAAGCTAATGTGATCTCCACATCTCTTCCCCAGGGCATTGATATTGTCTTTTTATTCCACTGTAACCTCAAACACTCTTCCAAGGGGCAGTAAAATAGTTTTCTTAAGCTAATGTGATCTCCACGTCTCTTCCTAAGGGCATTTAAACCACTCATAACTCTACAGCTCTTCCAAGGGGCATTAAAACCATCTTGTTAAGATACTGTGACCTCCACGTCTCTTTCACGGGGCATTGATATTGTATTTTTATTCCACTGAGACCTCCTCCACTCTTCCAAAGGGCATTAAATTCGTCTTTTTTAAGCTACTGTGACCTTCACGTCTCTTCGACGGTGAATTGATATTGTCTTTTTATTCCACTGTGACCTCCACCACTCTTACAATGGGCATTAAAACCATATTATTTAAGCTACTGTGACCTCCACGTCTCCTCCACGGTGCATTGATATTATTTTTTTATTCAACTACGATCTCCACCACTCTTACAATGCGCATTGGTATTGTCTTTTTATTCCACTGCGACCTCCACCTCTATTTCAAGGGGCTTTAAAACCGTCTTGTTAAGCTATGGTGAACTCCACTTCTTTTCCACGGGGCATTGATATTGTCTTTTTATTCCACTGTAACCTCCACCACTCTTCCAAGGAGCACTAAAGCCGTCTTGTAAAGCTACTGTGACCTCCACTTATCTTTCAAGGGGCATTAAATCCGTCTTGTTAACCCACTCTGAACACTACAGCTCTTCCAAGGGGCATTACAACTGTCTTGTTAAGCTACTGTGACTTCCATGTCTCTTCCACAGGGCAGTGATATTGTTTTTTTATTTCACTGCGACCTCCACCACTCTTCCAAGGGCATTAAAACCGTCTTGTTAAGCTACTGTGACCTCCAAGTCTCTTCCACGGGGCATTGATGTTATCTTTTTATTCCACTGCGACCTCCAACACACTTTTAAGGGGCATTACAACTGTCTTGTTAAGCTACTGTGAACTCCACGTCTCTTCCACGGGGCATTGATATTTTCTTTTTATTCCACTGTAACCTCCACCACTCTTCCAAGGGGCAATAAAACCATCTTGTAAAGATAATATGACCTCCACGTCTCTTCCAAGGGGCATTAAAACCATATTGTAAAATGACTCTGAACTCCACATCTCTTCCAAGATGCATTTAATCTGTATTGCTAAGCTACTGTGACCTCCACATCTCTTCCACGGGGCATTGATATTGTCTTTTTATTCCACAGCGACCTCTACCACTCTTCCAAGCATCATTAAAACCATCTTGGAAAGCTACTGTGACCTCCACTTCTCTTTCAAGGGGCATTAAATCCGTCTTGTTAACCCACTCTGAACACTACAGCTCTTCCAAGGGGCATTATAACTGCCTTGTTAAGCTACTGTGACCTCCATGTCTCTTCCACGGGGCAGTGATATTGATTTTTTATTCCACTGCGACCTCCGCCACTCTTACAAGGGCATTAAAACCTTCTTGTTAAGCTACTGTGACCTCCAAGTCTCTTCCACGGGGCATTGATATTGTCTTTTTATTCCACTGCGAGCTCCACCACTTTTCCAAGGGGCATTGATATTGTCTTTTTATTCCACTGCGACCTCCAACACACTTTTAAGGGGCATTATAACTGCCTTGTTAAGCTACTGTGACCTCCACATCTCTTCCACGGGGCATTGATATTGTCTCTTCATTCCACTGCGACATCCACCACTCTTCCAAGGGGCATTAAACCCGTCTTGTTAAGCTACTGTGACCTCCACGTCTCTTCCACGGGGCATTGATATTGTCTTTTTATTCCACTGTGACCTCCATCACTCTTCCAAGTTGTATTAAAACCGTCTTGTTAAGCTACTGTGACCTCCACGTCTCTTCCACGGGGCATTGATATTGTCTTTTTATTCCACTGCGACCACCACCACTCTTCCAAGGGGCATTAAATCGGTCTTGTTAAGCTACTATGACCTCCACGTCTCCTCCAAGGTTCATTGATATTGCCTTTTTATTCCACTGTGACCTCCACCACTCTTCCAAAAGTCATTGATATTGTGCTTTTATTCCACTGTGACCTCCACCTCTCTTCCAAGGGGCATTAATACCGTCTTTTTAAGCTACTGTGACCTCCCTCTCTCCTTCATGGGGTATTTATATTGTCTATTTATTCCACTGTAACCTCCACCACTCTTCCAAGGAGCATTAAAACCGTCTTGTTAAGGTACTGTGTCCTCCAAGTCTCTTCCAAAGGGCTTTAAAACCATCTTGTTAAACCACTCTGAACTTCACAGCTATTCCAAGGGGCATTAAAACCGTCTTGCTAAGCTACTGTGACCTCCACTTTTCTTCCACGGGGCATTGATATTGTCTTTTTATTCCACTGCGACCTCCATCACTCTTCCAAGGGGCATTAAGACAGTCTTGTAAAGCTACTCTGACCTCCACGTCTCTTCCACGGGGCATTGATATTGTCTATTTATTCCACTGTAACCTCCACCACTCTTCCAAGGGGCATTAAAATCGCCTTATTAAGCTACTGTGACCTCCAGATCTCTTCCAATTGGCATTTAAACCATCTTGTTAAACCACTCTGAACTATACAGCTCTCCCAAGGGGCATTAAAACCTTCTTGTTAAGCTACTGAGACCTCCACTTCTCTTCCACAGGGCATTGATATTGTCTTTTTATTCCATTGTGACCTCCACCACTCTTCCAAGGGGCATTAAATCCGTCTTGATAAGCTACTGTGACCTCAATGTCTCCTCCACGGGTTATTGATCTTGTCTTTTTATTCCTCTGTGACCTCCAAGTCTCTAACAAGGGGCATTAAAACCATCCTGTTAAACCACTCTGAACTCCACAGCTATTCCAAGGGGCATTAAAACAGTCTTGTCAAGCTACTGTGACCTCCACGTCTCTTCCACTGGACATTGATATTGTCTTTTTATTCCTCTGCTACCTCCACCACTTTTCCAAGGGGCATTGATATTGTCTTTTTATTCCACTTTGACCTCGACCACACTTCCAAGGGGCTTTAAAACCGTCTTCTTTAGCTACTGCGACCTCCATGTCTCTGCCACTGGGGCATTGATATTGTCTTTTTATTCCACTGTAACCTCCACCACTCTTCCAAAGGGCATTGAAACCATTTTATAAAGCTACTGTGACCTCCACATCTCTTCCAATGGACATTAAAACCATCTTGTTGTACCTTTCTGAACTCCGCAGCTCCTCCAGGGGGCTCTAAAACCATCTTGTTTAGCTACTGTGACCTTCACGTTTCTTAAAAGGGGCATTGATAATGTATTTTTTTTCCACTGTAACCTCCACCACTCTTCCAAGGGGAATTAAAACCGCCTTGTTAAGCTACTGTGACCTCCATGTCTCTCCAAGGGGCATTAAAACCATCTTGTTAAACCACGATGAACTCCACAGTTCTTCCAAGGGGCATTAAAACCGTCTTGTTAAGCTTACTGTGATCTCCACGTCTCTTCCACGGGGCATTTATATTCTCTTTTTTTTCCACTGCGACCTCCACAACTCTTCCACATAGCACTAAATCTGTCTTGTTAAGCTACTGTGACCTCCACGTCTCTTCCACGGGGAATTGATATTGTCTTTTTATTCCACTGCGACCTCCACCATTCTTCCAAGGGGCATTGATATTGTCTTTTTACTCGGCTGCGACCTCCACCACTCTTCCAAGGGGCATTAAAACCGTCTTGTTAAGCTACTGTGACCTCCACGTCTCTTCCAAGAGGCATTAAAACCTTGTTACTAAACCACTCTGAACTCCACAGCTTTTCCAAGGGCATTAAAACCGTCTTGATAAGCTAATGTGACCTCCACGTCTCTTACACTGGGCATTGATATTGTATTTTTATTAGACTGCGAACTCCACCACTCTTACAAGGGGCATTGATATTGTCTTTTTATTCCACTGCGACCTCCACCACTCTTCCAAAGGGCATTAAAACCGTCTTGTTAAGCTACTGTGACCTCCACGTCTCTTCCACGGGGCATTGATATAGTCTTTTTATTCCACTGTAACCTCCACCACTCTTCCAAGGGGCATTAAAGCCGTCTTGTAAAGCTACTGTGACCTCCAAGTCTCTATAAGGGGCATTTATATTGTCATTTTATTCCACTGCAACCTCCACCACTCTTCCAAGGGGCACTAAATCGGTCTTGAAAAAGCTACTGTGACCTCCAAGTCTCTTCCACGGAGCATTGATATTGTCTTTTTATTCCACTGTGAACTCCACCTCACTTCCAAGGGGCATTAAAACCGTCTTGTTAAGCTGCTGTCACCTCCACGTCTCTTTCACTGGACATTGAAATTGTCTTTTTAATCGACTGCGACCTCCACCACTCTTCCAAGGGGTATTAAAACTGTCTTGTAAAGCTACTGTGACCTCCAAGTTTCTTCCAAGGGGCATTATAACCGTCTTGTTAAACCACTCTAATCACCACAGCTCTTCCACGGGGCATTAAAACCGTCTTGTTAAGCTACTGTCACCTCCACGTCTCTTCCACGGGGAATTGATATTGTCATTTTATTCCGCTGCGAACTCCACCACTCTTCCAAGGGCATTAAAACCGCCTTGCAAAGCTACTGTGACCTCCACGTCTCTTCCAAGGGCCATTAAAGCCATCCTTTTAAACCACTCTAAACACCACAGCTCTTCCAAGGGGCATTAAAACCGTCTTGTTAAGCTACTGTGACCTCCACATCTCTTCCACCGGTCACTGAGATTGTCATTTTGTTCCACTGCGACCTCCACCACTATTCCAAGGGGCATTGATATTGTCTTTTTATTCCACTGCGACCTCCACCTCTCTTCCAACGGGCATTAAAACCATCTTATTAATCTACAATGACCTCTACGTCTCTTCCACGGGTCATTAAAACTGTCTTGTTAAACCACTCTGAACTCCACAGATTTTCCAAGGGGCATTAGAACCGTCTTGTTAAGCTACTGTGATCTCCACGTCTCTTCCACGAGGCATTGATATTGTCTTTTTATTCCATTGCGACCTCCACCACTCTACAAAAGGCATTAAAACCATCTTGACAATATCAATGCCCAGTGGAAGAGACTTGGAGGTCACAGTAGCTTAAAAAGATGGTTTTAATGCACCTTGGAAGAGTGGTGGAGGTCACATTGGAATAAAAAGACAACATTGATGCGCCTTGGAAGAGTGTTGGAGGTCGCTGTGGAAAAAAAAGACAATATCAATGCTAAGTGGAAGAGACGTTGAGGTCACAGTAGCTTAACAAATGATTATAATGCCCCTTGGAAATGATGTGAAGGTTTCAGTGGAATATAAAGACAATATCAATGCAATTTGGAAGATTTTTGGAGGTCACAATGGAATAAAAAGACAATATGAATGCCCCGTAGAAGAGACGTGGAGGTCATAGTAGCTTAACAAGATGGTTTTAATGACCCTTGGAGAAGTGGTGGAGGTCGCCGTGGAATAAAAAGACAATATCAATGCCCCTTGGAATAGATGTGGAGGTCACAGTAGCTTAACAATACAGTTTTAATGCCCCTTGGAAGAGCTGTGGAGTTCAGAGAGGTTTAACAAGATGGTTTTAATGACCCTTGGAAGACATGTGGAGGTCACAGTAGCTTAACAAGACAGTTTTAATGCCCCTTTTAAGAGTGGTGGAGGTTACAGTGGAATAAAAAGACAATATCAATGCCCCTTGGAAGAGATGTGGAGGTCACAGTAGCTTAACAAGATGTTTTTTTTGCCCCTTGGAGGAGTGGTGGAGATCGCTGTGGAATAAAAAGACAATATCAATGCCCCGTGGAAGAGACGTAGAGGTCACAGTAGCTTAACAAGACGGTTTTAATGCCTCTTGGAAGAGCTTTGGAGTTCGAAGTGGTTTAACAAGATGGTTTTAATGCCCCTTGGAAGAGACGTTTGTAGCATCAACGTCTCTGCCTCAATACCATGGCATCTTGCCCCGGACCACGGCTTTCTGCACCTCCTCGTTTCGGAGTTGACCCCGCTCAAACTCGGGGCTTCATAAACCAGTGCACCCTGCGCTTTGAACTCTTGGCTCATCAGTTTATCTCCGACCGGGCCAAAGTGGCATTCATCATGTCCCGTCTCAATGGGAAGGCACTGGCATGGCTTAACCCCCTGTGGGAGAGAGGGGACCCCCTGGTTTCCGACCTGTCGTCTTTCCTCACTGATTTCCGGAGAGTCTTCGATGAACCGGGGCGTAAGACCTCATCAGCCTCCTCTCTGCTATGTCTCCGCAAGGGACTCTCACCGTGGGCCAATATGCCATATGGTTCCGCACCCTCGCTTCTGAGCTTGCCTGGGATAACAAAGCCCTGGTGTCCATCTTCTGGGAGGGTCTTTCCGCTCTGATTAAAGATGAGCTCGCCGGTCGGGACATTCCTACCACCCTCGATGACCTGGTGTCGCTGGCTACCCGGATTGACATCCGGTTTCAAGAACGCACCAAGGAGACCACCCGTGAGAGAAGGTTTCCCCGCCTCGCTCCTACTTTCCAGAGACCTGTCTCCTCTTCTGTCACTCCCCGGGTGCACTCACCCGAGCCCATGCAGATCGACCAGACCATGATGGTCAAATCTCGCCAAGAGTCACGCCGAGCCGAGGGGAGCTGCTTCTATTGTGGCAGTAAGGAGCACCTGATCCGTTCCTGCCCGGAGAGGCCGGGAAACTCCAGTGTCTAGGACCACTCGGAGAGGTCGCCCTAGACAAAAGTAAGCCCTCTCCATCCCTGACTTAGTCTGTTTCTATCTCCTGGGGAGAGGACAGTCACTTTGAACTCGCCCACCTGGATTCTGGATCCGCTGGAAAACTCATCTCCCAGTCCCTGGTTGAGAAATACCATATTCCCACCAAGTCTCTGGCAGAACCATTGTCAGGCGCCTCCGTGGATGGAAGACTCCTTCCGGTGACCATCCTGCTCGTCACGGAACCCATAACCCTGCAGGTGGGAATGCTGCACTCTGAGGTAATCTCCTTCCATGTGCTACCCGGACTCTCCCACTCCCTATTGCTAGGCCTACCTTGGCTCCAGACACATGAACCCGTGTTGAACGGGCATTCCGGTGAAGTACTCCGGTGGGGGCCGCCCTGCCATAAGAGCTGACTGGTTCCGGTTCGTCCGGTTCGTCCACCACCTACCCCAGCTAATTTACCTGGTCTTCCGGCTCCTTACTGTCCCTATGCTGACATCTTCGGTAAAAAGGAAGCGGAGACATTGCCACCTCATAGGCCATATGATTGCCCGATCGACCTGGTACCTGGCGCCACTCCACCCCATGGGCATATTTATCCGTTGTCTGCAGCTGAAACCCGGGCCATGTCTGAGTACATAGAGGAAAATCTGGCTAGGGGATTCATCCGGAAGTCTACTTCCCCGGTTGGAGCCGGATTCTTCTTTGTCAAAAAAAAGGATGGCTCGCTACGCCCCTGTATTGACTATAGAGGACTCAATCAGATCACGGTTAAAAATAAATACCCCCTAACGCTCATCTCCGAGTTATTTGATCACCTTAAAGGTGCCAGAATCTTTTCCAAGCTAGATCTACGTGGAGCGTATAACCTGGTCCGTATCCGTCAAGGAGAAGAGTGGAAAACGGCATTTAATACCCGGAATGGACACTACGAGTACCATGTGATGCCCTTCGGCCTCTGCAATGCTCTTCCAAGTACTGGTCAATAACATCTTCCGTGATCTTCTTTACTCCTGCGTGGTGGTATACCTGGACGACATCTTGATCTTCTCTCCGGATCTTCCCACACACCGGAGGGATGTTCATCAGGTCCTGCTTAGGCTCAGGCAGAACCACCTCTATGCTAAATACGAGAAGTGCCTTTTTGAGCAGACCTCTCTTCTATTCCTGGGCTATGTTATCTCCCAGACAGGCTTGCGAATGGATCCCGAGAAGCTCTCTGCTGTCCTAAAGTGGCCCCGTCCGGAGGGGTTGAAGGCGATACAGCGATTCCTGGGCTTCGCTAATTACTATCGTCTCTTCATTCCACACTTCTCGTCTCGGACTGCTCCTATATCTGCGCTCACCTGTAAGGGAGCAAATCCCAAGGTATGGCCACCCGAAGCTGAGGAGGCCTTCCTTTCCGTGAAGCAAGCCTTCTCCTCTGCCCCTATGCTGCACCGTCCGGACTGCAACAAACAGTTCTACCTGGAGGTTGATGCTTCCTCCTCTGGAGCCGGAGCGGTGCTCACCCAAAAGTCTTCATCCGGGAGAATGGTAACCTGCGGCTTTTTCTCCAAAATCTTCTCCTCCTCTGAGCGCAATTACTCCATAGGAGACCAAGAATTGCTAGCCGTCAAATTGGCACTGGAAGAGTGGCGCTATCTGCTTGAAGGGGCTCTATACCCGGTGATCATCTACACGGATCACAAAACTCTGGCATATCTCCAAAATGCCCAGAGACTTAATCCACGTCAGGCCCGGTGGTCTTTGTTTTTTGCCCGCTTCGATTTCATCCTTCATTTCCTCCCGGTGGACAAGAATGTCAAAGCTGATGCCTTGTCCCGATCCTTCCTGTCCTCCGACCAAGAGGAGGAGCCTATGCAAATTATCGACCCCTCCAAGGTGATGAATGTGGCCCCCTTGGATTTGACTCGTCTTCCACCCGGCAAGACGTTCGTGGCGGTTCCTGACCGTGAGAAGGTTTTTCCCTGGGGTCATTCTTCTAAACTAGCTGGCCATGCCGGCCAAAAGAAGACCTTCCTGCTCATTTCCCGGCATTACAGGTGGTCTACCTGCGTAAGGATGTGGTAGACTTCGTCTCTGCCTGTTCATCTTGTGGCCGCAACAAAGTTCCCAGACACTTACAAGCCAGTCATCTCCTGCCGCTTCCCATAACTGTTGCCCCATGGCAACACATCGCTATGGACTTCATTACCGATCTCCCTGTTTCTGCCGGGTGTACTGTCATTTGGGTGGTCGTGGACCGCTTTTCTAAAATGGCCCACTTCATTCCCCTGCCTGGTCTCCCGTCTGCACCTGAGCTGGCTAAGGACTTTATCCGCCATATCTTCCGTCTCCATGGCCTACCCCTCCACATCGTGTCGGATCGAGGGGTTCAGTTCACCTCACGCTTCTGGAGAGCCACATGTAAACTGCTGGATGTAACCCTGGATTTCTCCTCCGCTTACCACCCTCAGTCCAATGGTCAAGTGAAGCGGATCAATCAGATCCTTACCAGCTACCTCCGGCACTTTGTTAATGCCCATCATTCTGATTGGGTGGACCTACTTCCTTGGGCCGAATTCTCTTATAATAACCACGAGAGCGAATCCTCTTCCAAGTCCCTGTTCTTTTTTGTCTATGGCCAACATCCCCGGATTCCGTTTCCCGTCTCCGCTTCTGTGGACAACCCTGCCGCGGAGTCTCTTGTCAGCGAGTTTTCTACCGTTTGGGAGAGTACTAGGTCCGCACTTCTTCACTCCTTCGAGCGGATGAAGAGATATGCTGATAAGAGACGTCTGGATCCGCCTCAATTCCATCCGGGAGACAAGGTTTGGCTCTCCTCCAAACATGTGCGGCTCAAGATACCCTCCTACAAGTTAGGTCCTCGCTTCATCGGCACTTTCGAAATCCTCAAGCAAATTAATCCAATGGCCTACAAGTTAAAAATCCCGGCCACCTTACGGATTCCCAACTCCTTCCACGTATCTCTCCTCAAACCCGTTGTCTTAAACTCTTTTTCCAACAATCCAGGTACTCCCCCTGCTCCGGTTTTCGCTGAGGACGTCTTTGAGGTAGAGAGTATTCTGTCCACCAAGAGGGTAAGAGGAAAGACCTTTTTTCTGGTGGATTGGAAGGGGTTTGGTCCTGAGGAGAGAACTTGGGAACCCAGGGAGAACATCCACGCCCCGCTTCTCCTTGAAAAATTTCTTACAGGCCAAAAAAAGAGGGGGCCTAAAGGGGGGGGGTACTGTAGCATCGGCATCTCTGCCCCTTGCTAGGCAGAGATGCCATCCCTCTCACCTGCCCGCTCCTGGCGCGGTGTCCTCCAGCGCTTCTCCCCCCGCTGCTGCCGGCACGCGCTCCTTCCCCGGCAATGTGCTTAGGGGGCTCGCACGCGCGCTTCCCCTCTCTTAAAGGGACCACACACGTCGTCTTAAGGAGTCTCCGGCCGATTGCCGGAGGACCTCCCGTATATAAGGCACCTCCTGCAAAATGGAGGTGCCCGAGCAAGTTGTTGCACAGTTACTTATCTCTGCTTCAGCCCTCAGGTCCCGCTGCTAGCCTGACTCCTCGTCCTGTCTGCCAGCCTGTTATCTGCCCGTTACCTGCCGAGCCTGCCAGCCTGCTCACCTGGAGCGCTCACCTGTTACCTGCCTGTTACCTGCGCTGTCTGCCAGTCCGCTCACCTGGGAGCATCTGCCTGTTACCTGCCCTGTCTGCCAGTCCGCTCACCTGGGAGCATCCGCCTGTAACCTGCCCTGTCTGCCAGTCCGCTCACCTGGGAGCATCCGTCTATTACCTGCAGAGTCCGTCAGCCCGCTCACCTGGGAGCGCTAACCTGTTACCTGCCTGTTTCCTGCCATGTCGATCTGCCCGCTCACCTGGGAGTGCCCGCCTGTTTCCTACCAGCCTGTCTGGAGGCTCTGCCGTCACTTGCTGTGACCACCTTCCTGGTAAAACTAGAGACTACTACCTGCTCTGCCGTCACGTAACGTGACCACCTGTCAGCCACCAGAGATTTCTGCCTGCTTGCCATGTTCATCCGCCATACCGGTCAGTCCCAACCATCTGACCCGTGGGAGCCACCTGCTCTCTTACAAGGTCGTCCCCAGAGTAGCACCTGGTCCCTCAGACCGGATCCTCCCTGGTCACGGTGTCGTTAGCTGCTGTCCGACCAGGGTCGGTTCGGGTTGATACTTAGTCACGCCTCTCTGGGTCCCTCCTTGCACCTCGGCACAGAGGTTTCACCACACGGACCCGTAACAACGTTGAGGTCACAGTAGCTTAACAATACGGATTTAATGCCCCTTGGAAGTGTGGTGGAGGTCGCAGAGGAATAAAAAGACAATATCAATGCCCCGTGGAAGAGACGTGGAGGTCACAGTAGCTTAAAAAGACGGTTTTAATGCTCCTTGGAAGAGTGGTGGAGGTCGCAGTGGAATAAAAAGACAATATCAGTGCGCCGTGGAAGAGACGTGGAGGTCACAGTAGCCTAAAAAGATGGTTTTAATGCCCCTTGGAAGAGTGGTGGAGGTCGCAGTGGAATAAAAAGACAATATCAACGCTCCGTGGAAGAGACGTGGAGGTCACAGTAGCCTAAAAAGATGGTTTTAATGCCCCTTGGAAGAGTGGTGGAGGTCGCAGTGGAATAAAAAGACAATATCAACGCTCCGTGGAAGAGACGTGGAGGTCAAAGTAGCTTAAGAAGACGGAATTAGTGCAACTTGAAGAGTGGTGGAGGTCGCTGTGGAATAAAAAGACAATATCAATGCTCCGTGGAAGAGATGTGGAGGTCACCGTAGCTTAACAAGCGGTTTTAATGCCCCTTGGAAGAGCTGTGGAGTTCAGAGTTGTTTAACAAGATGGTTTTAATGCCCCTTGGAAGAGAGGTGTAGGTCACAGAAGCTTTACAAGAAGGTATTAATGCCCCTTGGAAGAGTGGTGGAGGTTACAGTGGAAAAAAAATACAATATCAATGCCCAGTGGAAGAGTGGTGGAGGTCGCAATGGAATATAAAGACAATATTAATGCCCCCTGGAAGAGACATGGAGGTTACATTAGCTTAACAAGAAGTTTTAATGCCCCATGGAAGAGAGGTGGAGGTAGCAGTGGAAAAAAAAGACGATATCAATGTGCCGTGGAAGAGACATGGAGGTCACAGTAGCTTAACAAGACCATTTTAATGCCCCTTGGAAGAGTGGTGGAGGTCGCAGTGGAAAAAAAAGACAATATCAATGCCACTTGGAAGAGACGTGGAGGTCACAGCAGCATAACAAGACGCTTTTTTTTCCCCTTGGAAGAGTGGTGGTGATCGCGTGGAGGTCACAGTAGCTTGACAAGACGGTTTTAATGCCTCTTGGAAGAGCTTTGGAGTTTGAAGTGGTTTAACAAGATAGTTTTAATGCCCCTTGGAAGAAACGTTGAGGTCACAGTAGCTTAACAATGCGGATTTAATGCCCCTTGGAAGAGTGGTGGAGGTCGCAGTGGCATAAAAAAGACAATATCAATGCACAGTGGAAGAGACGTGGAGGTCAAAGTAGCATAACAAGACGTTTTTAATGCCCCTTGGAAGTGTGGTGGAGGTCGCAGTGGAATAAAAAGACAACATCAATGCCCCGTGGAAGAGGCGTGGAGGTCACAGTAGCTTAAAAAGACGGTTTTAATGCACCTTGGAAGAGTGGTGGAGGTCGCAGTGGAATAAAAAGACAATATCAATGCCCCGTGGAAGAGAAGTGGAGGTCACCGTAGCTTAACAAGACGGTTTTAATGCCCCTTGAAAGAGCTGTGGAGTTAAGAGTGGTTTAACAAGATGGTTTTAATGCCCCTTGGAAGAGAGGTGTAGGTCACAGTAGCTTTACAAGAAGGTATTAATGCCCCTTGGAAGAGTTTTGGAGGTTACAGTAGAAAGAAAATACAATATCAATGCCCCGTGGAAGAGTCGTGGAGGTTGCAATGGAATATAAAGACAATATTAATTCCCCCTAGTAGAGACGTGGAGGTCACATTAGCTTAACAAGAAGTTTTAATGCCCCATGGAAGAGAGGTGGAGGTCGCAGTGGAAAAAAAAGACAATATCAGTGTGCCGTGGAAGAGAGGTGGAGATCACAGTAGCTTAACAAAATGGTTTTAATGATCCTTGGAAGAGCTGTGGAGTACAGATTGGTTAAAGAAGATGGTTTTAATGCCCCTTGGTAGAGACGTGAAGGTCACAGTAGCTTAACAAGACGGTTTTAATGCCCCTTGGAAGAGTGGTGGAGGTTACAGTTGAATAAAAAGACAATATCAATGCCCCGTGGAAGAGACTTGGAGGTCACAGTAGCTTAATAAGACAGGTTTAATGCCCCTTGTAACAGTGCTGGAGGTCACAGTGGAATAAAAAGACAATATCAATGACCCCTTGGAAGAGTAGTGGAGGTCGCAGTAGTATAAAAAGACAATATCAATGCCCTATGAAAGAGTGGTGGAGATCGCAGTGGAATAAAAAGACAATATCAATGCCCCGTGGAAGTGACGTGAAGGTCACAGTAGCTTAACAAGTCCGTTTGAATGCCTGTTGGAAGAGTGGTGGAGGTCACAGTGGAATAAAAAGACAATATCAATGCCCCTTGGATGAGTGGTGGAGGTCGCAGTGGAATAAAAAAACAATTTCAATGCCCCGTGGAAGAGACATGGACGTCACAGTTGCCTAACAAGATGGTTTTAATGCCCATTGGAAGAGTGGTGGAGGTCGCAGTGGAATAAAAAGACAATATCAATGCCCCGTGGAAGAGACGTGCAGATCACAGTAACTTAACAAGACAGTTTTAATGCCTCTTGGAAGAGTGGTGGAGGTCGCAGTGGAATAAAAAGACAATATCAATGCCCCATGTAAAAGTGGTGGAGGTCGCAGTGGAATAAAAAGACAATACCAATGCCACTTGGAAGAGTGGTGAAGGTCGCAGTGGAATAAAAAGACAATATCAATGCCCCTTGGAAGAGAGGTGGAGGTCACAGTAGCCCAACAAGACAGTTTTAATACCCCTTGGAAGAGCTGAGGAATTCAGAGTGGGTTAACAACATAATTTTAATGCCCCTTGGAAGATAGGTGTAGGTCACAGTAGCTTAACAAGACGGTATTAATACCCCTTGGAAGAGTGGTGGAGGTAACAGTGGAATAAAAATAAAATATCAATGCCCCGTGGAAGAGACGTTGAGGTCACAGTAGCTTAACAATACGGATTTAATGCCCCTTGGAAGAGTGGAGAAGGTCGCAGTGGCATAAAAAAACAATATCAATGCCCCATGGAAGAGATGTGGAGGTCAAAGTAGCTTAACAAGACGTTTTTAATGCCCCTTGGAAGAGTGGTGGAGGTTGCAGTGGAAAAAAAAGACAATATCAATGCCCCGTGGAAGAGACGTGGAGATCACAGTAGCTTAACAAGATGGTTTTATTGCCCCTTGGAAGAGTGGTGGATGTCGCAGTGGAATAAAAAGACAATATCATTGCCCCTTGGAAGAGTGGTGGAGGTCGCAGTGGAATAAAAAGACAATATTAATGCCCCGTGGAAGAGACGTGGAGGTCACAGTAGCTTAGCAAGACGGTTTTAATGCCCCTTGGAAGAGTGGTGGAGGTTACAGTTGAATAAAAAGACAATATCAATGCCAAGTGGAAGAGACTTGGAGGTCACAGGAGCTTAACAAGATGGTTTTAATGCCCCTTGGAAGAGTGGTGGAGGTCGCAGTGGAATAAAAAGACAATATCAATGATCCCTTGGAAAAGTGATGGAGGAAGCAGTTGAATAAAAAGACAATATCAATGCCGAATGCAAGAGTGGTGGAGGTCGCAGTGTAATAAAAAGACAATATCAATGCCCCGTGGAAGAGACTTGGAGGTCACAGTAGCTTAACAACACCATTTTAATGCCCCTTGGAAGAGTGGTGGAGGTCGCGATGGAATAAAAAGACAGTATCAATGCCCCTTGAAAGAATGGTTGAGATTGCAGTGGAATAAATAGACAATATCAATGCCCTGTGGTAGAGATGTGGAGGTCACAGTAGCCTAACAAGATGGTTTTAATGCCCATTGGAAGAATGGTGGAGGTCGCAGTGGAATAAAAAGGCAATATCAATGCCCCGTGGAAGAGACCTGGAGGTCACAGGAGCTTAACAAGACGGTTTTTATGCCCCTTGGAAGAGTGGTGGAGATCTCTGTGGTATAAATAGACAATATCAATGCCTCTTGGAAGAGTGGTGGAGGTTACAGTGGAATAAAAAGTCAATATCAATGCCCCGTGGAAGAGACGTGGAGATAGTAGCTTAAAAAAACGTTTTTAATGCCCCTTGGAAGAGTGGTGAAGGTTACAGTGGAATAAAAAGACAAAACCAATGCCCCGTGGTATAGACGTGGAGATAGTAGCTTCACAAGACGGTTTTAATGCCCCTTGGAAGAGTGGTGGAGGTCGCATTGGAATAAAAAGACAATATCAATGCCCCTTGGAAGAGACGTGACGGTCACAGTAGCTTAACAAGATGGTTTTAATGGCCCATGGAAGAATGGTGGAGGTCGCAGTAGAAGAAAAGGGCAAAATCAATGCGCAGTGGAAGAGACTTGGGGTCACAATAGCTTAACAAGATGGTTTTAATGCCCCTTGGAACACTGGTGGAGGTCACAGTGGAATAAAAAGACAATATCATTGACCCCTTGGAAGAGAAGTGGAGGTCGCAGTTGAATAAAAAGACAATATCAATGCCCTATGGAAGAGTGGTGGAGAATGCAGTGGAATAAAAAAACAATTTCAATGCCCCGTGGAAGAGACATGGACGTCATAGTAGCCTAACAAGATGGTTTTAATGCCCATTGGAAGAGTGGTGGAGGTCGCAGTGGAATAAAAAGACAATATCAATGCCCCGTGGAAGAGACGTGCAGATCACAGTAACTTAACAAGACAGTTTTAATGCCTCTTGGAAGAGTGGTGGAGGTCGCAGTGGAATAAAAAGACAATATCAATGCCCCATGTAAAAGTGTTGGAGGTCGCAGTGGAATAAAAAGACAATACCAATGCCACTTGGAAGAGTGGTGAAGGTCGCAGTGGAATAAAAAGACAATATCAATGCCCCTTGGAAGAGAGGTGGAGGTCACAGTAGCCCAACAAGACAGTTTTAATGCCCCTTGGAAGAGCTGAGGAGTTCAGAGTGGGTTAACAACATAATTTTAATGCCCCTTGGAAGACAGGTGTAGGTCACAGTAGCTTACCAAGACGGTATTAATGCCCCTTGGAAGAGTGGTGGAGGTAACAGTGGAATAAAAATAAAATATCAATGCCCCGTGGAAGAGACGTTGAGGTCACAGTAGCTTAACAATACGGATTTAATGCCCCTTGGAAGAGTGGAGAAGGTCGCAGTGGCATAAAAAGACAATATCAATGCCCCATGGAAGAGATGTGGAGGTCAAAGTAGCTTAACAAGACGTTTTTAATGCCCCTTGGAAGAGTGGTGGAGGTCGCAGTGGAAAAAAAAGACAATATCAATGCCCCGTGGAAGAGACGTGGAGATCACAGTAGCTTAACAAGATGGTTTTATTGCCCCTTGGAAGAGTGGTGGATGTCGCAGTGGAATAAAAAGACAATATCATTGCCCCTTGGAAGAGTGGTGGAGGTCGCAGTGGAATAAAAAGACAATATTAATGCCCCGTGGAAGAGACGTGGAGGTCACAGTAGCTTAGCAAGACGGTTTTAATGCCCCTTGGAAGAGTGGTGGAGGTTACAGTTGAATAAAAAGACAATATCAATGCCAAGTGGAAGAGACTTGGAGGTCACAGGAGCTTAACAAGATGGTTTTAATGCCCCTTGGAAGAGTGGTGGAGGTCGCAGTGGAATAAAAAGACAATATCAATGATCCCTTGGAAAAGTGATGGAGGAAGCAGTTGAATAAAAAGACAATATCAATGCCGAATGCAAGAGTGGTGGAGGTCACAGTGTAATAAAAAGACAATATCAATGCCCCGTGGAAGAGACTTGGAGGTCACAGTAGCTTAACAACACCGTTTTAATGCCCCTTGGAAGAGTGGTGGAGGTCGCGATGGAATAAAAAGACAGTATCAATGCCCCTTGAAAGAGTGGTTGAGGTTGCAGTGGAATAAATAGACAATATCAATGCCCTGTGGTAGAGATGTGGAGGTCACAGTAGCCTAACAAGATGGTTTTAATGCCCATTGGAAGAATGGTGGAGGTCGCAGTGGAATAAAAAGACAATATCAATGCCCCGTGGAAGAGACCTTGAGGTCACAGGAGCTTAACAAGACGGTTTTTATGCCCCTTGGAAGAGTGGTGGAGATCTCTGTGGTATAAAAAGACAATATCAATGCCTCTTGGAAGAGTGGTGGAGGTTACAGTGGAATAAAAAGTCAATATCAATGCCCCGTGGAAGAGACGTGGAGATAGTAGCTTAAAAAAACGTTTTTAATGCCCCTTGGAAGAGTGGTGAAGGTTACAGTGGAATAAAAAGACAAAACCAATGCCCCGTGGTATAGACGTGGAGATAGTAGCTTCACAAGACGGTTTTAATGCCCCTTGGAAGAGTGGTGGAGGTCGCATTGGAATAAAAAGACAATATCAATGCCCCTTGGAAGAGTGGTGGAGGTCGCAATGGAATAAAAAGACAATATCAATGTCCCGTGGAAGAGACGTGACGGTCACAGTAGCTTAACAAGATGGTTTTAATGCCCCATGGAAGAAAGGTGGAGGCCGCAGTGGAATAAAAAGACAATATCAATGCCCCGTGGAAGAGACGTGAAGCTCACAGTAGCTTAACAAGATGGTTTTAATGGCCCATGGAAGAATGGTGGAGGTCGCAGTAGAAGAAAAGGACAAAATCAATGCGCAGTGGAAGAGACTTGGGGTCACAATAGCTTAACAAGATGGTTTTAATGCCCCTTGGAACACTGGTGGAGGTCACAGTGGAATAAAAAGACAATATCATTGACCCCTTGGAAGAGAAGTGGAGGTCGCAGTTGAATAAAAAGACAATATCAATTCCCTATGGAAGAGTGGTGGAGGTTGCAGTGGAAAAAAAAGACAATGTCAATGCCCCGTGGAAGAGATGTAGAGGTCACAGTAGCTTAACAAGACCGTTTTAATGTCCCTTGGAAGAGTAGTGGAGGTCACAGTGGAATAAAAAGACAATATCAATGCCCCTTGGAAGAGTGGTGGAGGTCGCAGTGGAATAAAAAGACAATATCAATGCCCCTTGGAAGAGTGGTGGAGGTCGCAGTGGAATAAAAAGACAAAAAGAGACAATATCAATGCCCCGTGGAAGAGACGTGGAGGTCGCAGTAGCCTAACAAGATGATTTTAATGCCCATTGGAAGAGTGGTGGAGGTCGCAGTGGAAAAAAAAGACAATATCAATGTCCCGTGGAAGAGACCTGGAGGTCACAGGAGCTTAAGAAGATGATTTTAATGGCTCTTGGAAGAATGGTGGAGGGCGCTCTGGAAAAAAAAAGACAATATCAATTCCCCCTGGTAGAGACGTGGAGGTCAGAGTAGCTTAACAAGATGGTTTTAATGCCCCTTGGTAGAGTGGTGGAGTTTACATTAGAATAAAAAGACAATATCAATGCCCCGTGGAAGAGACGTTCAGATCACAGTAGCTTAACAAGACGGTTTTAATGCCCCTTGGAAGAGTGGTTGAGGTCGCTGTGGAATAAAAAGACAATATCAATGCCCCTTGGTAGAGTGGTGGAGGTCGCAAAGGAATAAAAGGACAATATCAATGCCCCGAGGAAGAGACGTGGAGGTCACAGTAGCTTAACAAGTCGATATTAATGCCACTTGGAAGAGTGGTGGAGGTTACAGTGGAATAAAAATACAATATCAATGCCCCGTGGAAGAGACGTGGAGATCACAGTAGCTTAACAAGATGGTTTTAATGCCCCTTGGAAGAGTGGTGGTCTTCGAAGTGGAATAAAAAGACAGTATCAATGCCCCGTGGAAGAGAAGTGGAGATCACATTAGTTTAACAAGACGGTTTTAATGCCCCTTGGAAGAGCTGTGGAGTTCAGATTGGTTTAAAAAGATGGTTTTAATGACCCTTGGAAGAGACGTGAAGGTCACAGTAGCATAACAAAACGGTTTTAATGCTCCTTGGTAGAGTGGTGGAGGTTACAGTTGAAAAAAAGAACATATCAATGCCCAGTTGAAGAGACTTGGAGTTTACAGTAGCTTAACAAGATGGTTTTAATGCCCCTCGGGAAAGTGGTGGAGGCCGCAGTGGAATAAAAAGACAATATCAATGACCTCTTGGAAGAGTGGTGGAGGTCGCAATTGAATAAAAAGACAGTATCAATGCCCCGTGGAAAAGACTTGGAGGTCACAGTAGCTTAACGGCACCGTTTTAATGCCCCTTGTAAGAGTGGTGGAGGTGGCAGTCAAATAAAAAGACAATATCAATGCCCCTTGTAAGAGTGGTGGAGGTCACAGTGGAATAAAAAGACAATATCAATGACCTGTGGAAGAGACGTGGAGGTCACAGTAGCCTAACAAGATGGTTTTAATGCCCATTGAAAGAGTGGTGGAGCTCGTAGTGGAATAAAAAGACAATATCAATGCCACGTGGAAGAGACCTAAAGGTCACAGTAGCCTAACAACATGGTTTTAATGACCCTTGGAAGAGTGGTGGAGGTCTCTGTGGAATAAAAAGACAATATCAATGCCCCGTGGAAGAGATGTGGAGGTCACAGTAGCTTAAAAAGATGGTTTTAATGCCCCTTGGAAGAGCTGTGGAGTACAGATTGGTTTAACAAGATGGTTTTAATGCCCCTTGGTAGAGAAGTGGAGGTCACAGTAGCTTAGCAAGACGATTTTAATTCCCCTTGGAAGAGTGGTGGAGGTTACAGATGAATAAAAAGACAATATCAATGCCCAGTGGAAGAGACTTCGAGGTCACAGGAGCTTAACAAGATTCTTTTAATGCCCCTTGGAAGAGTGGTGGAGGTCGCAGTGGAATAAAAAGACAACATCAATGCCCTATGCAAGAGTGGTGGAGGTCACAGTGGAATAAAAAGACAATATCAATGAGCCGTGGAAGAGACTTGGAGGTCACAGTAGCTTAACAACACCGTTTTAATGCCCCTTAGAAGAGTGGTGGAGGTCGCGATGGAATAAAAAGACAGTATCAATGCCCCTTGAAAGAGTGGTTGAGGTTGCAGTGGAATAAAAAGACAATATCAATGCCCTGTGGTAGAGATGTGGAGATCACAGTAGCCTAACAAGTTGGTTTTAATGCCCATTAGAAGAGTAGTGGAGGTCGCAGTGGAATAAAAAGACAATATCAATGCCCCGTGGAAGAGACCTGGAGGTCACAGTAGCTTAACAAGACAGTTTTATTGCCCCTTGGAAGAGTGGTGGAGGTTACAGTGGAATAAAAAGTCAATATCAATGCCCCGTGGAAGAGACGTGGAGATAGTAGCTTACAAAAACGTTTTTAATGCCACTTGGAAGAGTGGTGGAGGTTACAGTGGAATAAAAAGACAAAATCAATGCCCCGTGGTAGAGACATGGAGATAGTAGCTTAACAAGACGGTTTTAATGCCCCTTGGAAGAGTGGTGGAGGTCGCAGTGGAATAAAAAACAATATCAATGCGCCGTGGAAGAGACTTGGAGGTCAAGTAGATTAGCAAGATGGTTTTAATGCTCCTTGTAACACTGGTGGAGGTCACAGTGGAAAAAAAGACAATATCAATGACCCATTGGAAGAGTAGTGGAGATAGTAGCTTAAAAAAATGTTTTTAATGCCCCTTGGAAGAGTGGTGGAGGTTACAGTGGAATAAAAAGACAAAATCAATGCCCCGTCATAGAGACGTGGAGATAGCAGCTTAACAAGACTGTTTTAATGCCCCTTGGAAGAGTGGTGGAGGTCGCATTGCAGTAAAAAGATAATATCAATGCCCCTTGGAAGAGACGTGAAGGTCACCGTAGGTTAGCAAGATGGTTTCAATGCCCCTTGTAACACTGGTGGAGGTCACAGTGGAAAAAAAAGACAATATCAATGACCCCTTGGAAGAGCAGTGGAGATAGTAGCTTAACAAGATGGTTTTAATCCCCATTGGAAAAGTGGTGGAGGTTACAGTGGAATAAAAAGACAAAATCAATGCCTCGTGGTAGAGACGTGGAGATAGGAGCTTAACAAGATGGTTTTAATGCCCCTTGGAAGAATGGTGGAGGTCGCATTGGTATAAAAAGACAATATCAATGCCCCTTGGAAGAGTGGTGGAGGTCGCAATGGAATAAAAAGACAATATCAATGTCCCGTGGAAGAGACGTGAAGGTCACAGTAGCTTAACAAGATGGTTTTAATGCCCCATGGAAGAAAGGTGGAGGCCGCAGTGGAATAAAAAGACAATATCAATGCCCCGTGGAAGAGACGTGAAGGTCACAGTAGCTTAACAAGATGGTTTTAATGCCCCATGGAAGAATGGTGGAGTTCGCAGTCGAATAAAAAGACAATATCAATGCGCTGTGGAAGAGACTTGTAGGTCACAATAGCTTAACAAGATGGTTTTAATGCCCCTTGGAACACTGCTGGAGGTCACAGTGGAATAAAAAGACAATATCATTGACCCCTTGGAAGAGTGGTGGAGGTCGCAGTGGAAAAAAAAGACAATGTCAATGCCCCGTGGAAGAGATGTAGAGGTTACAGTAGCTTAACAAAACCGTTTTAATGCCCCTTGGAAGAGTGGTGGAGGTCGCTCTGGAAAAAAAAGACAATATCAATTCCCCGTGGTAGAGACGTGGAGGTCACAGTAGCTTAACAAGATGCTTTTAATGCCCCTTGGAAGAGTGGTTGAGGTCGCAGTGGAATAAAAAGACAATATCAATGCCCCGTGGTAGAGTGGTGGAGGTCGCAAAGGAATAAAAGGACAATATCAATGCCCCGAGGAAGAGACGTAGAGGTCACAGTAGCTTAACAAGTCGATATTACTGCCACTTGGAAGAGTGGTGGAGGTTACAGTGGAATAAAAATACAATATCAATGCCCCGTGGAAGAGACGTGGAGATCACAGAAGCTTACCAAGATGGTTTTAATGCCCCTTGGAAGAGTGGTGGTCTTCGCAGTGGAATAAAAAGACAATATCAATGCTCCGTGGAAGAGAAGTGGAGATCACAGTTGTTTAACAAGACGGTTTTAATGCCCCTTGGAAGAGCTGTGGAATTCAGATTGGTTTAACAAGATGGTTTTAATGCCACTTGGAAGAGACGTGAAGGTCACAGTAGCATAACAAGACGGTTTTAATGCCCCTTGGAAGAGTGGTGGAGGTTACAGTTGAATAAAAGAACATATCAATGATCAGTTGAAGAGACTTGGAGTTCACAGTAGCTTAACAAGATGGTTTTAATGCCCCTTGGGAGAGTGGTGGAGACCGCAGTGGAATAAAAAGAAAATATCAATGACCTCTTGGAAGAGTGGTGAAAGTCGCAATTGAATAAAAAGACAGTATCAGTGCCCTATGGAAGAGTGGTGGAGTTCGCAGTGGATTAAAAAGACAATATCAATGCCCCGTGGAAGAGACTTGGAGGTCACAGTAGCTTAACGGCACCATTTTAATGCCCCTTGTAAGAGTGGTGGAGGTGGCAGACGAATAAAAAGACAATATCAATGCCCATTGTAAGAGTGGTTGAGGTCACAGTGGAATAAAAAGACAATATCAATGCCCTGTGGAAGAGACGTGGAGGTCACAGTAGCCTAACAAGATGCTTTTAATGCCCATTGAAAGAGTGGTGGAGCTCATAGTGGAATAAAACACAATATCAATGCCACGTGGAAGAGACGTGGAGATAGTAGCTTAACAAGACAATTTTAATGCCCTTGAAAGAGTGGTGGAGATCGCAGTGGAATCAAAATACAATATCAGTGCCCCTTGGAAGAGTTGTGGAGGTCGCAATGGAATAAAAAGACAATACCAATGCCCCATGGAAGAGACGTGAAGGTCACAGTAGCTTAACAAGATGGTTTTAATGCCCCATGGAAGAGTGGTGGAGGTCGCAGTGGAATAAAAAGACAATATCAATGCGCCGTGGAAGAGATGTGGAGGTCACAGTAGCTTAACAAGATGGTTTTAATGCCCCTTGGAACAGGGGTGGAGGTCGCAGTGGAAAAAAAAGACAATATCAATGCCCCTTGGAAGAGTAGTGGAGGTCGGAGTTGAATAAAAAGACAATATTAATGCCCTATGGAAGAGTGGTGGAGGTCACAGTGGAATAAAAAGACAATATCAATGCCCCATGGAAGAGTGGTGGAGGTCGCAGTGAAATAAAAAGACAATATCAATGCCCCTTGGAAGAGACGTGGAGGTCACAGTAGCCTAACAAGATGGTTTTAATGCCCATTGGAAGAGTGGAGGAGGTCGCAGCGGAATAAAAATACAAAATCAATGCCCCATGGAAGAGACCTGGAGGTCACAGTAGCTTAACAAGACGGTTTTAATGCCCCTTGGAAGAGTGGTGGAGGTCGCTGTGGAATAAAAAGACAATATCAATGCCCCTTGGAAGAGTGTTGGAGGTTGCTGTGGAAAAAAAGGACTAAATCAATGCACCATGGTAGAGACGTGAAGGTCACAGTAGCTAAACAAAACGGTTTTAATGCCCCTTGGAAGAGTGGTTTTGGTTACATTGGAATAAAAAGACAATATCAATGCCCCGTGGAAGAGACGGGCAGATCAAAGTGGCTTAACAAGACGGTTTTAATGCCCCTTAGAAGAGTGGTGGAGGTCGCAGTGGAATAAAAAGACAATATTAATGCCCCTTGGTAGAGCGGTGGAGGTCGCAATGGAATTAAAAAGACAATATCAATGCCCCGTGGAAGAGTGGTGGAGGTCGCAGTGAAATAAAAAGACAATATCAATGCCCCGTGGAAGAGACGTGGAGGTCACAGAAGCCTAACAAAATGGTTTTAATGCCCATTGGAAGAGTGGTGGAGGTCGCAGTGGAATAAAAAGACAATATCAATTCCCCTTGGAAGAGTGGTGGAGGTCGCAGTGAAATAAAAGGACAATATCAATGCCCAGTGGAAGAGAAGTGGAGGCCACAGTAGCTTAACAAGATGGTTTTAATGCCCATTGGAAGAGTGGTGGAAGGATGCAGTGAAATAAAAAGACAATATCTATACCCTGTGGAAGAGACGTGGAGGTCACAGTAGCCTAACAAGATGGAAGAGTGGTGGAGGTCGCAGTAGAATAAAAAGACAAAATCAATGCCCCATGGAAGAGACCTTGAGGTCACGGTAGCTTAAAAAGATGGTTTTCATGCCCCTTGGAAGAGTGGTGGAGGTCGCTGTGGAATAAAAAGACAATATCAATGCCCCTTGGAAGAGTGGTGGAGGTCGCTGTGAAAAAAAACGACAAAATCAATGCCCCGTGGTAGAGACGTGAAGGTCACAGTAGCTAAACAAGAAGATTTTAATGCCCCTTGGAAGAGTGGTGGAGGTTACATTGGAATAAAAACACAATATCAATGCCCCGTGGAAGAGACGTGCAGATCACAGCAGCTTAACAAGACAGTTTTAATACCCCCTGGAAGAGTGGTGGAGGTCGCAGTGGAATAAAAAGACAATATCAATGCGCCGTGATAGAGATGTGGAGGTCACAGTAGCTAAACAAAACGGTTTTAATGCCCCTTGGAAGAGTGGTGGAGGTTACATTGGAATAAAAAGACAATATCAATGCCCCGTTGAAGAGACGGGCAGATCAAAGTGGCTTAACAAGACGGTTTTAATGCCCCTTAGAAGAGTGGTGGAGGTCGCAGTGGAATAAAAAGACAATATTAATGCCCCTTGGTAGAGCGGTGGAGGTCGCAATGGAATTAAAAAGACAATATCAATGCCCCGTGGCAGAGTGGTGGAGGTTGCAGTGAAATAAAAAGACAATATCAATGCCCCGTGGAAGAGACGTGGAGGTCGGAGTTGAATAAAAAGACAATATCAATGCCCATTGGTAGAGTGGTGGAGGTCGCAATGGAATTAAAAAGACAATATCAATGCCCCGTGGAAGAGTGGTGGAGGTCGCAGTGAAATAAAAAGACAATATCAATGCCCCGTGGAAGAGACGTGGAGGTCACAGTAGCCTAACAAGATGGTTTCAATGCCCATTCGAAGAGTGGTGGAGGTCGCAGTGGAATAAAAATACAATATTAATGCCCCTTGGTAGAGTGGTGGAGGTTGCAATGTAATTAAAAAGACAATATCAGTGCCCCGTGCAAAAGACATGGAGGTCACAGTAGCTTAACAACACAGTTTTACTGCCCCTTGGAAGAGCTGTGGAGTTCAGAGTCGTTTAACAAGATGGTTTTAATGCCCCGTGGTAGTGACTTGGAGGTCACAGTAGCTTAACAAGACAGTTTTAATGCCCCTTGTAAGAGTCGTGGAGGTCGCAGTGGAATAAAAAGACAATATCAATGCCCCTTGGAAGAGTGGTGGAGGTCGCAGTGGAATAAAAAAAAAAAATCAATGCCCCTTGGAAGAGTGGTGGAGGTGGCAGTGGATTAAAAAGACAATATCAATGTCTCGTGGAAGAGACATGGAGGTCACAGTAGCCTAACAAGATGGTTTTAATGCCCCTTGAAAGAGTGGTGGAGGGCGCAGTGGAATAAAAAGACAATATCAATGCCCAGTGGAAGAGACGTGGAGGTCACAGTAGCTTAACAAGACGTTTTTAATGCCCCTTGGAAGAGTGGTGGAGGTTGCTGTGGAATAAAAAGACAATATCAATGCCCCGTGGAAGAGATTTGGAGGTCACAGTAGCTTAACAAGACGGTTTTAATGCCCCTTGGAAGAGCTGTGGAGTTCAGCGTGGTTTAGCAAGATGGTTTTAATGCCTCTTGGAAGAGTGGTGGAGGTTACATTGGAATAAAAAGACAATATCAATGCCCCGAGGAAGAGACGTGCCGATCACAGTAGCTTAATAAGACGGTTTTAATGCCCCTTGGAAGAGTGGTGGAGGTCGCAGTGGAATAAAAAGACAATATTAATGCCCCTTGGTAGAGTGGTGGAGTTCGCAATGGAATTAGAAAGACAATATCCATGCCGCGTGGAAGAGTGGTGGAAGTCGCAGTGAAATAAAAAGACAATATCAATGCCCCATGGAAGAGACGTGCAGATCACAGTAGCCTAACAAGATAGTTTTAATGCCCATTGGAAGAGTGGTGGAGGTCGCAGTAGAATAAAAAGACAATATCAATACCCCTTTGAAGAGTGGTGGAGGATGCAGTGAAATAAAAAGACAATATCAATACCCCGTGGAAGAGAAGTGGAGGTCACAGTAGCCTAACAAGATGGAAGAGTGGTGGAGGTCGCAGTGGAAAAAAAAGACAAGAACCAATGCCCCATGGAAGAGACCTGGAGGTCACAGTAGCTTAAAAAAACGGTTTTAATGCCACTTGGAAGAGTGGTGGAGGTCGCTGTGGAATAAAAAGACAATATCAATGCCCCTTGGAAGAGTGGTGGAGGTCGCTTTGAAAAAAAAGGATAAAATCAATGCCCCGTGGTAGAGACGTGAAAGTCACAGTAGCTAAACAAGTCGGTTTTAATGCCCCTTGGAAGAGTGGTGGAGGTTACATAGGAATAAAAACACAAAATCAATGCCCCGTGGAAGAGACATGCAGATCACAGCAGCTTAACAAGACAGTTTTAATACCCCTTGGAAGAGTGGTGGAGGTCGCAGTGGAATAAAAAACAATATCAATGCGCCGTGATAGAGATGTGGAGGTCTCAGTAGCTTAACAAGATGGTTTTAATGCCCCTTGGAACAGTGGTGGAGGTCGCAGTGGAATAAAAAGACAATATCAATGCCCCTTGGAAGAGTAGTGGAGGTCGGAGTTGAATAAAAAGACAATATCAATGCCCTATGGAAGAGTGGTGGAGGTCGCAGTGGAATAAAAAGACAATATCAATGCCCCTTGGAAGAGTGGTGGAGGTCGCAGTGAAATAAAAAGACAATATCATTGCCCCGTGGAAAAGACGTGGTGGTCACAGTAGCCTAACATCATGGTTTTAATGCCCATTGAAAGAGTGGTGGAGGTCGCAGCGGAATAAAAAGACAAACTCAATGCCTCATGGAAGAGACCTGGAGGTCACAGTAGCTTAACAAGATGGTTTTAATGCCCCTTGGAAGACTGGTGGAGGTCGCTGTGGAATAAAAAGACAATATCAATGCCCCTTGGAAGAGTGGTGGTGGTCGCTGTGGAAAATAAGGACAAAATCAATGCCCCGTGGTAGAGACGTTAATGTCACAGTAGCTAAACAACACGGTTTTAATGCCCCTTGGAAGAGTGGTGGAGGTGACATTGGAATAAAAAGACAATATCAATGCCCCGTGGAAGAGACATGCAGATCACAGTAGCTTAACAAGACGGATATAAAGCCCCTTGGAAGAATGGTGGAGGTCGCAGTGAAATAAAAAGACAATATCAGTGCCCCGTGGAAGAGACGTGGAGGTCACAGTGGCCTAACAAGTTGGTTTTAATGTCCATTGGAAGAGTGGTGGAGGTCGCAGCGGAATAAAAAGACAAAATCAATGCCCCATGGAAGAGACCTGGAGGTCAGAGTAGCTTGCCAAGATGGTTTTAATGCCCCTTGAAAGAGTGGTGGAGGTAGCTGTGGAAAAAAAGGACAAAATCAATGCCCCGTGGAAGAGAAGTGGAGGTCACGGTAGCCTAACAAGATGGAAGAGTGGTGGAGGTCGCAGTGGAAAAAAAACACAAAATCAATGCCCCATGGAAGAGACCTGGAGGTCACAGTAGCTTAAAAAGACGGTTTTAATGCCACTTGGAAGAGTGGTGGAGGTCGCTGTGGAATAAAAAGACAATATCAATGCCCCTTGGAAGAGTGGTGGAGATCACTTTGAAAAAAAAGGACAAAATCAATGCCCCGTGGTAGAGACGTGAAAGTCACATTAGCTAAACAAGTCGGTTTTAATGCCCCTTGGAAGAGTGGTGGAGGTTACATTGGAATAAAAACACAAAATCAATGCCCCGTGGAAGAGACATGCAGATCACAGCAGCTTAACAAGACAGTTTTAATACCCCTTGGAAGAGTGGTGGAGGTCGCACTGGAATAAAAAGACAATATTAATGCCCCTTGGTAGAGTGGTGGAGGTCGCAATAGAATTAAAAAGACAATATCAATGCCCCGTGGAAGAGTGGTAGAGTTCGCAGTGAAATAAAAAGGCAATATCAATGCCCCGTGAAGAGACGTGGAGGTCACAGTAGCCTAACAAGATGGTTTTAATGCCCATTCGAAGAGTGGTGGAGGTCGCAGTGGAATAAAAAGACAATATCAATGCCCCTTGGAAGAGTGGTGGAGGATGCAGTGAAATTAAAAGACAATATCAATACCCCGTGGAAGAGACGTGGAGGTCACAGTAGCCTAACAAGATGGTTTTAATGCCCATTGGAAGAGTGGTGGAGGTCGCTGTGGAATAAAAAGGCAATATCAATGCCCCTTGGAAGAGTGGTGGAGATCGCTTTGAAAAAAAAGGACAAAATCAATGCCCCGTGGTAGAGACGTGAAAGTCACATTAGCAAAACAAGTCGGTTTTAATGCCCCTTGGAAGAGTGGTGGAGGTTACATTGGAATAAAAACACAAAATCAATGCCCCGTGGAAGAGACATGCAGATCACAGCAGCTTAACAAGACAGTTTTAATAACCCTTGGAAGAGTGGTAGAGGTCGCAGTGGAATAAAAAACAATATCAATGCGCCGTGATAGAGATGTGGAGGTCTCAGTAGCTTAACAAGATGGTTTTAATGCCCCTTGGAACAGTGGTGGAGGTCGCTGTGGAATAAAAAGACAATATCAATGCCCCTTGGAAGAGTGGTGGTGGTCGCTGTGGAAAAAAAGGACAAAATCAATTCCCCGTGGTAGAGACGTGAATGTCACAGTAGCTAAACAAGACGGTTTTAATGCCCCTTGGAAGAGTGGTGGAGTTGACATTGGAATAAAAAGACAATATAAATGCCCCGTGGAAGAGACGTGCAGATCACAGTAGCTTAACAAGATGGATATAAAGCCCCGTGGAAGAGTGGTAGAGGTCGCAGTGAAATAAAAAGGCAATATCAATGCCCCGTGAAGAGACGTGGAGGTCACAGTAGCCTAACAAGATGGTTTTAATGCCCATTCGAAGAGTGGTGGAGGTCGCAGTGGAATAAAAAGACAATATCAATGCCCCTTGGAAGAGTGGTGGAGGATGCAGTGAAATAAAAAGACAATATCAATATCCCGAGGAAAAGACGTGGAGGTCACAGTAGCCTAACAAGATGGTTTTAATGCCCATAGGAAGAGTGGTGGAGGTCGCAGTGGAATAAAAGGACAAACGCAATGCCCCTTGGAAGAGTGGTGGAGGTCTCTGTGAAAAAAAAAGGACAAAATCAATGCCCCGTGTTAGAGACGTGCAGATCACAGTAGCTTAACAAGACAGTTTTAATGCCCCTTGGAAGAGTGGTGGAGGTCGCAGTGGAATAAAAAGACAATATAAATGCCCCTTGGTAGAGTGGTGGAGGTCGCAATGGAATTAGAAAGACACTATCATTGCCCCGTGGAAGAGACGTGGAGGTCACAGTAGATTAAGAAGACAGTTTTAATACCCTTTGGAAGAGTGGTGGAAGTCGCTGTGGAATAAAAAGACAATATCAATGTCCCGTGGAAGAGACATCGAAGTCATAGCAGCTTAACAACACAATTTTAATGCCCCTTGGAAGAGCTGTGGAGTTCAGAGTGGTTTAACAAGATGGTTTTAATGCCCCGTGGAAGAGACGTGGAGGTCACAGTAGCTTAACAAGACAGTTTTAATGCCCCTTGGTAGAGTTTTGGATGTCGCAATGGAATTAAAAAGACAATATCAATGCCCCGTGGAAGAGTGGTGGAGGTCGCAGTGAAATAAAAAGACAATATCAATGCCCCGTGGAAGAGACGTGGAGGTCACAGTAGCCTAACAAGATGGTTTTAATGCCCATACGAAGAGTGGTGGAGATCGCAGTGGAATAAAAAGACAATATCAATGCCCCTTGGAAGAGTGGTGGAGGATGCAGTGAAATAAAAAGACAATATCAATACCCCGTGGAAGAGACGTGGAGGTCACAGAAGCATAACAAGATGGTTTTAATGCCCATTGGAAGAGTGGTGGAGGTCGCAGTGGAATAAAAAGACAAAATCAATGCCCCAAGGAAGAGACCTGGAGGTCCCAGTAGCTTAAAAAGACGGTTTTAATGCCCTTTGGAAGAGTGGTGGAGGTCGCTTTGAATAAAAAAGGACAAAATCAATGCCCCGTGGTTGAGACGTAAAGGTCACAGTAGCTAAACAAGACGGTTTTAATGCCCCTTGGAAGAGTGGTGGAGGTTACATTGGAATAAAAACACAATATCAATGCCCTGTGGAAGAGACGTGCAGATCACAGTAGCTTAACAAGACAGTTTTAGCGCCCCTTGGAAGAGTGGTGGTAGTCCCTGTGGAATAAAAAGACAATATCAATGCCCCGTGGAAGAGACATGGAGGTCACAGTAGCTTAACAACACAGTTTTAATGCCCCTTGGAAGAGCTGTGGAGTTCAGAGTGGTTTAACAAGATGGTTTTAATGCCCCGTGGAAGAGACGTGGAGGTCACAGTAGCTTAACGAGATGGTTTTAATGCCCCTTGGAAGAGTGGTGGAGGTCGTAGTGGAATAAAAAGACAATATCAATGCCCCTTGGAAGAATGGTGGAGGTCGCAGTGGAATAAAAAAACAATATCAATGCCCCTTGGAAGAGTGGTGGAGGTGACAGTGGATTAAAAAAGACAATATCAATGCCTCGTGTTAGAGAAATGGAGGTCACAGTAGCCTAACAAGATGGTTTTAATGCCCCTTGAAAGAGTGGTGGAGGGCGCAGTGTGTGGGTCTGGGAGGCGGAACCTCTGAGCAACTATACAAGGGGGCGGTCCTTGTAAGGAAGCGGGTGGCGACCAGGGAAGATGGGCAGGTAGTCACAGCAGGTGACCGGGACAGTCTCTGGGTAAACGGGCAGGAGGTCACGGCAAGTGACCGGGACAGTCTCTGGGTGAACGGGCAGGGGGTCACAGCAAGTGACCGGGGCAGTCTCTGGGTGAACGGGCAGGAGGTCACGGCAAGTGACCGGGACAGTCTCTGGGTAAAGGGTAGGTACGACCTGTGACGGCTGAGCCTCCAGGTAGGCTAGCAGGCAGATGGCAGATGTGTGCTCCCAGGTGAGCAGGCGAGAGTCTCTGGATAAGCAGGTGGTCACAGCATGTGACGGCGGAGCCTCCAGGTAGGCTAGCAGGCAGGTAGCAGGTGAGCGCTCCCAGGTAAGCGGGCAAGAGTCTCTGGACAGGCAGGTGGTCACAGCACGTGACGGCGGAGCCTCCAGGTAGGCTAGCAGGCAGGTAGCAGATGTGCGCTCCCAGGTGAGCGGGCAAGCTGGTCCATAGACAGACTGACAGGTGTCAGAAGGCAGACCGTCGGAACTCAGGCTAGCAAGCAGGTAAGCGGATTATCAGGCAGGAATCAGACAGCAAACTGGCAGGAAACTGGCAGGTAACTGGCAGGTAACTGGAGACGGGACCTGAGGGCTGAAGCAGAGTAGTGAACAGTGCAACAACATTGCTCGGGCACCTCCATTTTGGAGGAGGTGCCTTATATATGGTGAAGTCCTCCGGCCATTGGCTGGGGACTCCTTAGGACGGCGCGCGCGGCCCCTTTATGAGGGGGGGGAGTGCGCACGCTCTAAGCACCGTGGCCGGGAAGGAGCGCGCGCTGCCAGCAGAGCGGGAGGAGGACGCCGGGCTCGGAGCGGAGAGGTGAGGGGAACAGCGTCCCTGCCTAGCAGAGGGCAGGGACGCCGACGCTACAGTACCCCCCCCTTTAGGCCCCCCTTTTTTAGGCCAGACAGAAATTTAGCAAGGATGAGAGGGGCATGGATGTTCTCCCGGGGCTCCCACGTTCTCTCTTCAGGACCAAACCCCTTCCAATCTACTAGAAAAAAGGTCTTTCCTCTTACCATTTTGGTGTCCAGAATGTTCTCTACCTCAAACTCGTTTTCAGCGGAAACCGGAGCAGGAGGCGTACCTGTAGACTTGGAAAAAGAGTTAAGTACCACGGGTTTGAGGAGAGATACATGGAAGGAGTTAGGGTTCCGCAAGTTGGCCGGGAGTTTCAATTTATAGGCCACCGGGTTGATCTGACTGATGACCTCCAGAGGACCGATGAACCGAGGCCCTAACTTATAGGAAGGAATCTTGAGCCGGACATACTTGGACGAGAGCCAGACCTTATCCCCTGGA
Organism: Phyllobates terribilis; assembly: GCF_046119375.1. Classification (NCBI taxonomy): domain Eukaryota; kingdom Metazoa; phylum Chordata; class Amphibia; order Anura; family Dendrobatidae; genus Phyllobates; species Phyllobates terribilis. The sequence continues at coordinate 336,351 of NW_027363082.1, forward strand.
CAGAATTGAGGAGGATCCAGACGTTTTTTGTCAGCATGTCTTTTCATACGCTCGGACGACTGAAGGAGTGCGGACTGGGTACTCTCCCATGTGGAGGAAAATTTGTTAACAAGAGATTCCGCAGCCGGATTATCCACTGAGGTGGAGACGGGAAATGGGATCCGAGGATGCTGACCGAAGACTACAAAAAACGGGGATTTGGAGGAAGATTCGCTCTCGTGATTGTTGTAAGAGAATTCGGCCCATGGCAGGAGATCCACCCAGTCAGAATGGTGGGCATTAACGAAGTGCCGGAGGTAACTGGTCAGGATCTGATTGATCCGCTCCACTTGACCATTAGACTGTGGGTGGTAAGCGGAGGAGAAGTCCAGGGTGACGTCTAGCAACTTACAAGTGGCTCTCCAGAAACGTGAGGTGAACTGTACCCCACGATCCGACACGATGTGGAGGGGCAGGCCATGAAGACGGAAGATGTGGCGGATAAAGTCTTTAGCCAGCTCGGGTGCAGACGGGAGGCCTGGCAGGGGAATGAAGTGAGCCATCTTGGAAAAGCGGTCAGCGACCACCCAAATGACCGTACAACCGGCAGAGACGGGGAGATCAGTTATGAAGTCCATAGCTATATGCTGCCAGGGGACAGCAGGTACAGGAAGCGGAAGGAGGCGACCGGCTGGCAGGTGTCTCGGAACTTTGTTGCGGGCGCAGGACACACAGGCAGAAACAAAGTCTATTACGTCCTTGTGCAGGGTAGGCCACCAGTAGTGCCGGGTAATAAGCTGGAGGGTCTTTTTCTGACCGGCGTGGCCAGCTAGTTTAGACGAATGACCCCAGTGTAGGATCTTCTCCCGATCAGGTACCGATACGAAAGTCTTACCGGGAGGGAAACGATTTAGACTCACGGGAGCCACCTGCATTACTCTGGCGTGATAGATGATATGTTTAGGTTCTTCCTCGAGATCAGACACCAGAAAGGATCGGGACAAGGCGTCCGCTTTGATGTTTTTGTCAGCCGGGCGAAAATGAAGAACAAAATCAAAGCGAGCAAAAAACAAGGACTACCGGGCTTGGCGCGGGTTAAGTCTCTGGGCATGCTGGAGGTAAGCCAAGTTCTTGTGGTCAGTGTAAATTATTACCGGGTGAAGAGCCCCCTCGAGTAGGTAACGCCACTCCTCCAATGCCAGCTTGATGGCCAATAACTCTCGGTCTCCTATGGAATAGTTGCGCTCAGAAGAGGAGAAGAGTTTGGAGAAGAAGCCGCAAGTTACCATTCTCCCGGAAGACGATTTTTGGGTAAGTACCGCTCCGGCTCCAGAGGAGGAGGCGTCAACTTCCAGGAAGAACTGCTTGTTGCCGTCCGGGCGATGCAGCACCGGGGCGGAAGAGAAGGCCTGTTTTAAGGAAAGAAAGGCCTCCTCTGCTTCGGGCGGCCACTTTCTGGGATTAGTGCCCTTACGGGTGAGCGTGGAAATTGGGGCAGTCCGGGAAGAGAAGTGCGGTATGAAGAGGCGGTAGTAGTTGGCGAAGCCCAGGAACCGCTGAATAACCTTCAACCCCTCCGGTCGAGGCCATTTCTCGATGGCAGACAGTTTCTCTGGATCCATTCGTAGGCCGGTCTGAGAAATAATGTAGCCCAAAAACGGAAGCGAGGTCTGCTCAAAGAGGCACTTCTCATATTTAGCGAAGAAGTGATTCTGCCTGAGCCTGAGCAGGACCTGACGAACATCCCTCCGGTGAGTCTGGAGTTCCGGAGAGAAGACCAAGATGTCGTCCAGGTACACCACTACGCAGGAGTAGAGAAGGTCCCGGAAGATGTCATTGACCAACTCTTGAAAGACGGCAGGAGCGTTACAGAGACCAAAGGGCATTACCAGATATTCATAGTGGCCGTCCCGGGTGTTAAATGCAGTCTTCCATTCATCCCCCTGACGGATACGGACCAGGTTGTACGCCCCACGGAGGTCCAGTTTGGTGAAGATTCTAGCCCCCCTCAGACGATCAAATAATTCTGGAATGAGCGGAAGGGGGTACTTATTCTTCACCGTGATCTGGTTAAGGCCTCTATAGTCTATACAGGGACGGAGAGAGCCGTCCTTCTTTTTAACAAAAAAGAAGCCTGCTCCCGCCGGGGAGGTAGATTTCCAGATGAATCCCCGGGCCAGATTCTCCTCAATATATTCGGACATCGACCGGGTCTCAGCAGCGGACAATGGGTAAATACGCCCACGGGGAGGCGTAGTACCGGGTAACAGGTCGATAGGACAGTCGTATGGTCTATGAGGGGGTAATGTCTCTGCCTCCTTTTTATTAAAGACATCAGCAAATGACCAATAAGGAATCGGAAGTCCAGGTAGATTAGTTGGGGTAGGAGAAGGACGGACGGGATGAACGGGAACCGAACAAGTCTTATGGCAGTCCTGTCCCCAGCGAAGGACTTCTCCGGTCTGCCAGTCAAGCACGGGTGCATGTTTCTGGAGCCAAGGTAGGCCTAGTAAGAGGGCGTGAGAGAGTCCAGGCAGAACATGAAAAGAGATGCTCTCAGAATGCAGCATTCCCACCTGCAGAGTAATGGATTCGGTGATGAGTTGGATGGGACGTGGTAAGAGGCCCCCATCCACGGCAGCGACAGACAAGGGTACAGCCAGAGGTTTGGTGGGAATGCGGTATTTTTCTACCAGGGACTGTGAAATAAGATTCCCGGCTGCTCCAGAGTCAAGTTGGGCTAGTTTGAAATAACGGTTCTCCCCGCAGATAATTGAGACTGACAGCAGCAGAGATGGAGAGGATTTATTCTTGTCTAGGTCGACCTCTCTGAGCGAACCTAGACACAGGCGTTTCCCGACCTCTCCGGGCAGGTACGGATCCGGTGCTCCTTACTGCCACAGTAGAAGCAGCTCCCCTCGGCACGGCGTAAGTCCTGACGGGTTTTGACCATCTTGGTCTGGTCGACCTGCATAGGCTCAGGAGAGTGTACCTGGGGAGAAACGGAGGGAGTGACGGGTTTCTGGAAGGTAGGAGCTAGACGTGGAAACCTCCTCTCACGGGTGACCTCTTTGGCACGCTCCTGGAACCGTAGGTCAATCCGGGTGGCAAGAGTTATTAAGTCGTCGAGAGTGGTAGGAATGTCCCGACCGGCGAGTTCATCTTTAATACGGCCGGACAGACCCTCCCAGAAGACAGATACCAGAGCGTCGTTATCCCTGGCCAGCTCCGAGGCAAGGGTACGGAACCGTATGGCATATTGGCCCACGGTGAGACTTCCCTGACGGAGGCGTAGCAGAGACGATGCGGATGAGGTCTTCCGTCCGGGTTCGTCGAAGACTTTCCGGAAAGCCATGAGAAAGGCAGGCAAGTCAGACACCAGGGGGTCTCCTCTCTCCCATAGAGGATTTAGCCAAGCCAGAGCCTCCCCCGTGAGATGGGACATGATGAAGGCTACTTTGGCCCGGTCGGAGTTAAACTGGTGGGACAGGAGTTCAAAGTGCAGGGTGCACTGGTTTATGAAGCCCCGAGCCTGAGCGGAGTCGCCTCCGAAGCGAGGAGGTGCAGAAAGCCGGGGTCCGGAGCAGGATACCATGGTATTGGTGGGCAGCGGAGCTGCCGGGTTGCGAGTCATGACACTAGCAGTGGTTGCTGGTGGAGCAGTCAGAGTGTCCAGGCGAGAATTGACATTCCGCAGGTGACTCAGGATGGACTCCTGTTGGGACCTCTGACGGGACAGTTTATGACAAAGGTCCGAGAGCGAGGGAGCTTGGGTGCCACCGGGTTCCATGGCCCGAGCAAACTGTAATGGGTCTGGGAGGCGGAACCTCTGAGCAACTATACAAGGGGGCGGTCCTTGTAAGGAAGCGGGTGGCGACCAGGGAAGACGGGCAGGTGACCGGGACAGTCTCTGGGTAAACGGGCAGGAGGTCACGGCAAGTGACCGGGACAGTCTCTGGGTGAACGGGCAGGGGGTCACAGCAAGTGACCGGGGCAGTCTCTGGGTGAACGGGCAGGAGGTCACGGCAAGTGACCGGGACAGTCTCTGGGTAAAGGGTAGGTACGACCTGTGACGGCTGAGCCTCCAGGTAGGCTAGCAGGCAGATGGCAGATGTGTGCTCCCAGGTGAGCAGGCGAGAGTCTCTGGATAAGCAGGTGGTCACAGCATGTGACGGCGGAGCCTCCAGGTAGGCTAACAGGCAGGTAGCAGATGAGCGCTCCCAGGTGAGCGGGCAAGAGTCTCTGGACTGGCAGGTGGTCACAGCACGTGACGGCGGAGCCTCCAGGTAGGCCAACAGACAGGTAGCAGGTGAGCGCTCCCAGGTGAGCGGGCAAGAGTCTCTGGACAGGCAGGTGGTCACAGCACGTGACGGCGGAGCCTCCAGGTAGGCTAGCAGGCAGGTAGCAGGTGAGCGTTCCCAGGTGAGCGGGCAAGAGTCTCTGGACAGGCAGGTGGTCACAGCACGTGACGGCGGAGCCTCAAGGTAGGCTAGCAGGCAGGTAGCAGATGTGCGCTCCCAGGTGAGCGGGCAAGCTGATCCATAGACAGACTGACAGGTGTCGGAAGGCAGACCGTCGGACCTCAGGCTAGCAAGCAGGTAAGCGGATTATCAGGCAGGAATCAGACAGCAAACTGGCAGGAAACTGGCAGGTAACTGGCAGGTAACTGGAGACGGGACCTGAGGGCTGAAGCAGAGTAGTGAACAGTGCAACAACATTGCTCGGGCACCTCCATTTTCGAGGAGGTGCCTTATATATGGTGAACTCCTCTGGCCATTGGCCGAGGACTCCTTAGCACGGCGCGCGCGGCCCCTTTAAGAGGGGGGGAGCGCGCACGCGCGCGCCCTAAACACCGTGGCCAGGAAGGAGCACGCGCTGCCAGCAGAGCGGAAGGAGGAGGCCGGGCTCGGAGCGGAGAGGTGAGGGGAACAGCGTCCCTGCCTAGCAGAGGGCAGGGATGTCGACGCTACACAGTGGAATAAAAAGACAATATCAATGCCCCGTGGAAGAGACGTGGACGTCACAGTAGCTTAACAAGACGTTTTTAATGACCCTTGGAAGAGTGGTGGAGGTCGCTGTGGAATAAAAGACAATATCAATGCCCCGTGGAAGAGATGTGGAGGTCACAGTATCTTAACAAGACGGTTTTAATGCCTCTTGGAAGAGCTGTGGAGTTCAGCGTGGTTTAACAAGATGGTTTTGATGCCTCTTGGAAAAGACATGGAGGTCACAGAAGCTTAACAAGATGGTTTTACTGCACCTTGGAAGAGTGGTGGAGGTCGCAGTGGAATAAAAAGACAATATCAATGCCCTGTGGAAGAAAAGTGGAGGTCACAGTCGCTATACAAGACGAATTTAATGCCCCTTGAAAGAGCTGTGGAGTTCAGAGTGATTTAACAAGACAGGTTTAATGCCCCTAAGAAGAGACGTGGAGGTCACAGTAACTTAACAAGACGGTTTTAATGCCCCTTGGAAGAGTGGTGGAGGTTGCAGTGGAATAAAAAGACAATATCAATGCCCCTTAGAAGAGTGGTGGAGGTCGCTGTGGAATAAAAAGACAATATCAGTGGCCCTTGGAAGAGTGGTGGAGGTAGGAGTTGAATAAAAAGACAATATCAATGTCCTATGGGAGAGTGGTGGAGGTCGCAGTGGAATAAACAAACAATATCAATGCCCCTTGGAAGAATGGTGGAGGTCGCAGTGAAATAAAAAGACAATATCAATGCCCCGTGGAAGAGACGTGGAGGTCACAGAAGCCTAACAAGATGGTTTTAATGCCCATTGGAAGAGTGGTGGAGGTCGCAGCGGAATAAAAAGACAAAATCAATGCCCCATGGAAGAGACCTGGAGGTCACAGTAGCTTAACAAGACGGTTTTAATGCCCCTTGGAAGAGTCGTGGATGTCGCTGTGGAATAAAAAGACAATATCAATGCCCCTTGCAAGAGTGGTGGAGGTCACTGTGGAAAAAAGGGACAAAATCAATGCCCCGTGGTAGAGACGTGAAGATCACAGTAGCTAAACAAGACGGTTTTAATGCCTCTTGGAAGAGTGGTGGAGGTTACATTGGAGTAAAAAGACAATATCAATGCCCCTTGGTAGAGTGGTGGAGGTCGCAATGCAATTAGAAAGTCAATATCAATGCCACGTGGAAGAGATGTGGAGTTCACTGTAGCTTAACAAGACGGTTTTAATGCCCCTTGGAAGAGCTGTGCAGTTCAGCGTGGTTTAACAAGATGGTTTTAATGCCTCTTTTTAAAGATATGGAGGTCACAGAAGCTTAACAAGATGGTTTTAATGCCCCTTGGAAGAGTGGTGGAGGTCGCAGTGGAATAAAAAGACAATATCAATGCCCTGTGGAAGAGTCGTGGATTTGACAGTAGCTATACAAGACGAATTTAATGCCCCTTGGAAGAGCTGTGGAGTTCAGAGTGATTTAACAAGACAGGTTTAATGCCCCTAAGAAGAGACGTGGAGGTCACAGTAACTTAATAAGACGGTTTTAATGCCCCTTGGAAGAGTGGTGGAGGTTAGAGTGGAATAAAAAGACAATATCAATGCCCCGTGGAAGAGATGTGGAGGTCACTGTAGCTTAACAAGACGGTTTTAATGCCCCTTGGAAGATCTATGGAGTTCAGCGTGGTTTAAAAAGATGGTTTTAATGCCTCTTGGTAAAGATATGGAGGTCACAGAAGCTTAACAAGATGGTTTTAATGCCACTTGGAAGAGTGGTGGAGGTCGCAGTGGAATAAAAAGACAATATCAATGCCCTGTGGAAGAGACATGGAGGTCACAGTAGCTATACAAGACGAATTTAATGCCCCTTGGAAGAGGTGTGGAGTTCAGAGTGATTTAACAAGACAGGTTTAATGACCCTAAGAAGAGACGTGGAGGTCACAGTAACTTAACAAGATGGTTTTAATGCCCCTTGGGGGAGTGGTGGAGGTCGCAGTGGAATAAAAAAACAATATCAGTGCCCCATGGAAAAGTGGTGGAGGTCGCAGTGGAATAAAAAGACAATATCAATGCCCCGTGGAAGAGAAGTGGAGGTCACCGTAGCTTAACAAGACAGATTTAATGTTCCTTGGAAGAGCTGTGGAGTTCAGAGTGGTTTAAGAAGACAGTATTAGTGCTCCTTGGAAGAGTGGTAGAGTTTACAGTGGAATAAAAATACAATAACAGTGCCCCATGGAAAAGACGTGGAGATCATAGTAGCTTAACAAGATGGTTTTAATGCCCCTTGGAAGAGTGGTGGAGGTCGCAGTGGAATAAAAAGACAATATCAATGCCCTTTGGAAAAGTGGTGGAGATCGCAATAAAATATAAAGACAATATTAATGCCCAGTGGAAGAGACGTGGATGTCACAGTAGCTTAACAAGATGTTTTTAATGCCCCTTGGAAGGATGGTGAAGGTCGCAGTGGAATAAAAAGGCAATATCAAGGCCCCGTGGAAGAGAAGCGGAGGTCACAGTAGCTTAACAAGACGGTTTTAATGCCCCTTGGAAGAGCTGTGGAGTACAAATTGGTTTAACTAGATGGTTTTAATGCTCCTTGGAAGAGACGTGGAGGTCACAGTAGCTTAACAAGACGGTTTTAATGCCACTTGGAATAGTGCTGGAGGTTACAATTGATTAAAAAGACAATATCAAAGCCCCGTGGAAGAGACTTGGAGGTCAGAGTAGCTTCAGAAAATGGTTTTAATGCCCTTTGGAAGAGTGGTGGAGGTCGCAGTGGAATAAAAAGACAATGTCAATGCCCCCTTGGAAGAGTGGTGGAGGTCGCAGTTGAATAAAAAGAGAATATCAATGCCCTGTGGAAGAGAATTGGACGTCTCAGTAGCTTAACGACACTGTTTTAATGCCCCTTGGAAGAGTGGTGGAGGTCGCAGTGTAATAAAAAGACAATATCAATGCCCCGTGGAAGAGACGTGGAGGTCACAGTAGCCTAACAAGATGGTTTTAATGTCCATTGGAAGAGTGGTGGAGGTCACAGTGGAATATAAAGACAATATCATTGCCACGTGGAAGAGACCTGGAGGTCACAGTAGCTTAACAAGATGGTTTTACTGCCCATTGGAAAACTGGTGGAGGTCTCTGTGGAATAAAAAGACAATATCAATGCCCGTTTAAAGAGTGGTTGAGGTAGCTGTGGAAAAAAAAGGCAATATCAATGCCCCGTGGAAGAGATGTGGAGGTCACAGTAGCTTCACAAGATGGTTTTAATGCCCCATGGAAGAGTGGTGGAGGTCGCAGTGGAATAAAAAGGCAATATCAATGCCCCGTGGAAGAGACGTGAAGGTCACAGTTGCTTAACAAGATCGTTTTAATGCCCCTTGGTACAGTGGTGGAGGTCGCAGTGAAATAAAAAGACAATATCAATGCCCCTTGGAAAAGTAGTGGAGGTCGCAGTTGAATAAAAAGACAATATCAATGCCCCGTGGCAGAGACGTGCAGGTCACAGAAGCTTAACAAGATCGTTTTAATGCCCCTTGGAAGAGTGGTGGAGGTCGCAGTGGAATAAAAAGACAAAATCAATGACCAGTGGTAGAGACCTGGAGGTCACAGTACCTTAACGAGACGGTGCAATGCCCCTTGGAAGAGTGGTGGAGGTCGCTGTGGAATAAAAAGACAATATCAATGACCCGTGGAAGAGTGGTGGAGGTCGCTGTGGAATAAAAAGACAAAATCAATGCCCAGTGGTAGAGACGTGCAGATCACAGTAGCTTAACAAGACGGTTTTAATGCCCCTTGGAAGTGTGGTAGAGGTCGCAGTGGAATAAGAAAACAATATTAATGCCCCTTGGTAGAGTGGTGGAGGTCGCAATGGAATTAAAAAGACAATATCAATGCCCCGTGGAAGAGACGTGGAGGTCTCAGTAGCTTAACAGGGCAGTTTTAATGCCCCTTGGAAGAGTGGTGGAAGCTGCTGTGGAATAAAAAGACAATATCATTGCCTCGTGGAAGAGACATGGAGGTCACAGTAGCTTAACAAGACAGTTTTAAGGCCCCTTGGAAGAGCTGTGGAGTTCAGAGTGGTTTAACAAGATGGTTTCAATGCCCCGTGGAAGAGACGTGAAGGTCACAGTAGCTTAACAAGACGGTTTTAATGCCCCTTGGAAGAGTGGTGAAGGTCGCAGTGGAATAAAAAGACTTTATCAATGCCCCTTGGAAGAGTGGTGGAGGTCGCAGTGGAATTAAAAAAGAATATCGATGCCCCTTGTTAGAGTGGTGGAGGTAGCAGTGTATTAAAAATACAATATCAATGCCTCGTCGAAGAGACATGGAGGTGACAGTAGCCTAACAAGACGGTTTTAATACTCTTTGGAAGAGTGGTGGAGGTCGCTGTGGAATAAAAAGACAATAACAATGCCCCGTGGAAGAGACGTGGAGGTCACAGTAGCTTAACAAGACGGTTTTAATGCCCCTTGGAAAAGCTGTGGAGTTCAGCGTGGTTTAACAAGATGGTTTTTTTGCCCCTTGGTAAAGACGTGGAGGTCACAGAAGCTTAACAAGATGGTTTTAATGCCCTTTGGAAGAGTGGTGGAGGTCGCAGTGGAAAAAAAAGACAATATGAATGCCCTGTTGAAGAGACATGGAGGTTACAGTAGCTTAACAAGACGGTTTTAATGTCCCTTGGAAGAGTAGTGGAGGTCGCAGTGGAATAAAAAGACAATATCAATGCCCTGTGGAAGAGACGTGGAGGTCACAGGAGCTATACAAGACGAATTTAATGCCCCTTGGAAGAGCTGTGGAGTTCAGAGTGATTTAGCATGACAGGTTTAATGCCCATAAGAAGAGACGTGGAGGTCACAGAAGCTTAACAACACGGTTCTAATGCCCCTTGGGAGAGTGGTGGAGGTCACAGTGGAATAAAAAGACAATATCAATGACCCATGGAAAAGTGGTGGAGGTTGCAGTGGAATAAAAGACAATATCAATGCCCCTTGGAAGAGTGGTGGAGGTCGCAATGGAATAAAAAGACAATATCAATGCCCCTTGGAAGAGACATGGAGGTCACCGTAGCTTAACAAGACAGTTTTAATGCCCCTTGGAAGCGCTGTGGAGTTCAGAGTGGTTTATCAACATAATTTTAATGCCCCTTGGAAGAGACGTGTAGGTCACAGTAGCTTAACTAGATGGTTTTAATGCCCCTTGGAATAGTGGTGGAGGTTACAGTGGAATAAAAATACCATATCAATGCCACGTGGAAGAGAGGGGGAGATCACAGTAGCTTAACAAGATGGTTTTAATGCCCCTTGGAAGAGTGGTGGATGTCGCAGTGGAATAAATTGCCAATATCAATGCCCCTTGGAAGAGTGATGGAGGTCGCAAAAAAATATAAAGACAATATTAATGCCCGGTGGAAGAGACGTGGAGGTCAAAGTAGCTTAACAAGATGTTTTTAATGCCCCTTGGAAGGGTGGTGAAGGTCGCAGTGGAATAAAAAGACAATATCAATGCCCCGTGGAAGAGAAGCGGAGGTCCCAGTAGCTTAACAAAATGGTTTTAATGCCGCTTGGAAGAGTGGTGGAAGTTGCAGTGGAATAAAAAGACAATATCAATGACCCCTTGGAAGAGTGGTGGAGGTCGCAGTCGCATAAAAAGATAATATCAATGCCCTATGGAAGAGTGGTGGAGGTCGCAGTGGAATAAAAAGACTATATCAATGCCCCGTAGAAGAGAATTGGAGGTCTCAGTAGCTTAATAACATCGTTTTAATGCCCCTTGGAAGAGTGGTGGACGTCGCAGTTGAATAAAAAGACAATATCAATGCCCCTTGAAAGAGTGATGGAGGTCACAGTGGAATAAAAAGACAATATCAATGCCCCGTGGAAGAGACTTGGAGGTCACAGTAGCTTAACAAGACGATTTTAATGCCCCTTGGAAGAACTGTGGAGGTCAGAGTGGTTTAATAAGATGGTTTTAATGCCTCTTGGAAGAGACGTGGAGGTCACAGTAGCTTAACAAGACTCTTTTAATTCCCCTTAGTAGTGTGGTGGAGGTCGCAGTGAAATAAAAAGACAATATCAATGCCCTGTGAAAGAGTTGTGGTGGTCACAGTAGCTTAACAAGACGATTTTAATGCCCCTTGGAAGAGGTGTGGAATTCAAATTGGTTTAAGAAGATGGTTTTAATGCCTCTTGGATGAGACGTGGAGGTCACAGTAGCTTAACAAGACGTTTTTAATGTCCCTTGGAAGAGTAGTGGAGGACGCTGTGGTATAAAAAGACAAAATCAATGCCCTGTGGAAGAGATGTGGAGGTCACAGTAGCTTAACAGAGACGAATTTAATGCCCCTTGGAAGAGCTGTGTTCAGAGAGGTTTAACAAGACAGGTTTAATGCCCCTTAGAAGAGACGTGGAGATCACAGTAACTTAAAAAGACGCTTTTAATGCCCCTTGAAGGAGTGGTGGAGTTCGCAGTGAAATAAAAAGACAATATCAATGCCTCGTGGAAAAGTGGTGGAGGCCAAAGTGGAATAAAAAGACAATATCAATGCCCCGTGGAAGAGACGTGAAGGTCACAGTAGCTTAACAAGTTCGTTTTAATGCCCCTTTGTACAGTGGTGGAGGTCGCAGTGGAATAAAAAGACAATATCAATGCCCCGTGGAAGAGACGTGGAGGTCACAGAAGCCTAACAAGATGGTTTTAATGCCCATTGGAAGAGTGGTGGAGGTCGCAGTGGAATAAAAAGACAATATCAATGCCCTGTGGAAGAAAAGTGGAGGTCACAGTAGCTATACAAGACGAATTTAATGCCCCTTGAAAGAGCTGTGGAGTTCAGAGTGATTTAACAAGACAGGTATAATGCCCCTAAGAAGAGACGTGGAGGTCACAGTAACTTAACAAGACGGTTTTAATGCCCCTTGGAAGAGTGGTGGAGGTTGCAGTGGAATAAAAAGACAATATCAATGCCCCTTAGAAGAGTGGTGGAGGTCGCTGTGGAATAAAAAGACAATATCAGTGGCCCTTGGAAGAGTGGTGGAGGTCGCAATGGAATAAAAAGACAATATCAATGCGCCGTGGAAGAGATGTGGAGGTCACAGTAGCTTCACAAGATGGTTTTAATGCCCCTTGGAACAGTGGTGGAGGTCGCAGTGGAATAAAAAGACAATATCAATGCCCCTTGGAAGAGTAGTGGAGGTAGGAGTTGAATAAAAAGACAATATCAATGTCCTATGGGAGAGTGGTGGAGGTCGCAGTGGAATAAACAAACAATATCAATGCCCCTTGGAAGAATGGTGGAGGTCGCAGTGAAATAAAAAGACAATATCAATGCCCCATGGAAGAGACGTGGAGGTCACAGAAGCCTAACAAGATGGTTTTAATGCCCATTGGAAGAGTGGTGGAGGTCGCAGCGGAATAAAAAGACAAAATCAATGCCCCATGGAAGAGACCTGGAGGTCACAGTAGATTAACAAGACGGTTTTAATGCCCCTTGGAAGAGTCGTGGATGTCGCTGTGGAATAAAAAGACAATATCAATGCCCCTTGGAAGAGTGGTGGAGGTCACTGTGGAAAAAAAAGACAAAATCAATGCCCCGTGGTAGAGACGTGAAGATCACAGTAGCTAAACAAGACGGTTTTAATGCCTCTTGGAAGAGTGGTGGAGGATACATTGGAATAAAAAGACAATATCAATGCCCCTTGGTAGAGTGGTGGAGGTCGCAATGCAATTAGAAAGTCAATATCAATGCCACGTGGAAGAGATGTGGAGTTCACTGTAGCTTAACAAGACGGTTTAAATGCCCCTTGGAAGAGCTGTGGAGTTCAGCGTGGTTTAACAAGATGGTTTTAATGCCTCTTTTTAAAGATATGGAGGTCACAGAAGCTTAACAAGATGGTTTTAATGCCCCTTGGAAGAGTGGTGGAGGTCGCAGTGGAATAAAAAGACAATATCAATGCCCTGTGGAAGAGACGTGGATTTGACAGTAGCTATACAAGACGAATTTAATGCCCCTTGGAAGAGCTGTGGAGTTCAGAGTGATTTAACAAGACAGGTTTAATGCCCCTAAGAAGAGACGTGGAGGTCACAGTAACTTAATAAGACGGTTTTAATGCCCCTTGGAAGAGTGGTGGTGGTTAGAGTGGAATAAAAAGACAATATCAATGCCCCGTGGAAGAGACGTGGAGGTCACAGTAGCTTAACAAGACATTTTTAATGCCCCTTGGAAGAGTGGTGGAGGTCGCTGTGGAATAAAAAGTCAATATCAATGCCACGTGGAAGAGATGTGGAGGTCACTGTAGCTTAACAAGACGGTTTTAATGCCCCTTGGAAGATCTATGGAGTTCAGCGTGGTTTAAAAAGATGGTTTTAATGCCTCTTGGTAAAGATAAGGAGGTCACAGAAGCTTAACAAGATGGTTTTAATGCCACTTGGAAGAGTGGTGGAGGTCGCAGTGGAATAAAAAGACAATATCAATGCCCTGTGGAAGAGACATGGAGGTCACAGTAGCTATACAAGACGAATTTAATGCCCCTTGGAAGAGGTGTGGAGTTCAGAGTGATTTAACAAGACAGGTTTAATGATCCTAAGAAGAGACGTGGAGGTCACAGTAACTTAACAAGATGGTTTTAATGCCCCTTGGGGGAGTGGTGGAGGTCGCAGTGGAATAAAAAAACAATATCAGTGCCCCATGGAAAAGTGGTGGAGGTCGCAGTGGAATAAAAAGACAATATCAATGCCCCGTGGAAGAGAAGTGGAGGTCACCGTAGCTTAATAAGACAGATTTAATGTTCCTTGGAAGAGCTGTGGAGTTCAGAGTGGTTTAAGAAGACAGTATTAGTGCTCCTTGGAAGAGTGGTAGAGTTTACAGTGGAATAAAAATACAATATCAGTGCCCCATGGAAAAGATGTGGAGATCATAGTAGCTTAACAAGATGGTTTTAATGCCCCTTGGAAGAGTGGTGGAGGTCGCAGTGGAATAAAAAGACAATATCAATGCCCTTTGGAAAAGTGGTGGAGATCGCAATAAAATATAAAGACAATATTAATGCCCAGTGGAAGGGACGTGGAGGTCACAGTAGCTTAACAAGATGTTTTTAATGCCCCTTGGAAGGATGGTGAAGGTCGCAGTGAAATAAAAAGGCAATATCAAGGCCCCGTGGAAGAGAAGCGGAGGTCACAGTAGCTTAACAAGACGGTTTTAATGCCCCTTGGAAGAGCTGTGGAGTACAAATTGGTTTAACTAGATGGTTTTAATGCTCCTTGGAAGAGACGTGGAGGTCACAGTAGCTTAACAAGACGGTTTTAATGCCACTTGGAATAGTGCTGGAGGTTACAATTGATTAAAAAGACAATATCAAAGCCCCGTGGAAGAGACTTGGAGGTCAGAGTAGCTTCAGAAAATGGTTTTAATGCCCTTTGGAAGAGTGGTGGAGGCCGCATTGGAATAAAAAGACAATATCAATGCCCCCTTGGAAGAGTGGTGGAGGTCGCAGTTGAAAAAAAAGAGAATATCAATGCCCTGTGGAAGAGAATTGGACGTCTCAGTAGCTTAACGACACTGTTTTAATGCCCCTTGGAAGAGTGGTGGAGGTCGCAGTGTAATAAAAAGACAATATCAATGCCCCGTGGAAGAGACGTGGAGGTCACAGTAGCCTAACAAGATGGTTTTAATGTCCATTGGAAGAGTGGTGGAGGTCACAGTGGAATATAAAGACAATATCAATGCCACGTGGAAGAGACCTGGAGGTCACAGTAGCTTAACAATATGGTTTTACTGCCCATTGGAAAACTGGTGGAGGTCTCTGTGGAATAAAAAGACAATATCAATGCCCGTTTAAAGAGTGGTTGAGGTAGCTGTGGAAAAAAAAGGCAATATCAATGCCCCGTGGAAGAGATGTGGAGGTCACAGTAGCTTCACAAGATGGTTTTAATGCCCCATGGAAGAGTGGTGGAGGTCGCAGTGGAATAAAAAGGCAATATCAATGCCCCGTGGAAGAGACGTGAAGGTCACAGTTGCTTAACAAGATCGTTTTAATGCCCCTTGGTACAGTGGTGGAGGTCGCAGTGGAATAAAAAGACAATATCAATGCCCCTTGGAAAAGTAGTGGAGGTCGGAGTTGAATAAAAAGACAATATCAATGCCCCATGGAAGAGTGGTGGAGGTCGCAGTTTAATAAAAAGACAATATCAATGCCCCGTGGCAGAGACGTGCAGGTCACAGAAGCTTAACAAGATCATTTTAATGCCCCTTGGAAGAGTGGTGGAGGTCGCAGTGGAATAAAAAGACAAAATCAATGACCAGTGATAGAGACCTGGAGGTCACAGTACCTTAACGAGACGGTGCAATGCCCCTTGGAAGAGTGGTGGAGGTCGCTGTGGAATAAAAAGACAATATCAATGACCCTTGGAAGAGTGGTGGAGGTCGCTGTGGAATAAAAAGACAAAATCAATGCCCAGTGGTAGAGATGTGCAGATCACAGTAGCTTAACAAGACGGTTTTAATGCCCCTTGGAAGTGTGGTAGAGGTCGCAGTGGAATAAAAAAACAATATTAATGCCCCTTGGTAGAGTGGTGGAGGTCGCAATGGAATTAAAAAGACAATATCAATGCCCCGTGGAAGAGACGTGGAGGTCTCAGTAGCTTAACAGGGCAGTTTTAATGCCCCTTGGAAGAGTGGTGGAAGCTGCTGTGGAATAAAAAGACAATATCATTGCCTCGTGGAAGAGACATGGAGGTCACAGTAGCTTAACAAGACAGTTTTAAGGCCCCTTGGAAGAGCTGTGGAGTTCAGAGTGGTTTAACAAGATGGTTTCAATGCCCCGTGGAAGAGACGTGAAGGTCACAGTAGCTTAACAAGACGGTTTTAATGCCCCTTGGAAGAGTGGTGAAGGTCGCAGTGGAATAAAAAGACTTTATCAATGCCCCTTGGAAGAGTGGTGGAGGTCGCAGTGGAATTAAAAAAGAATATCGATGCCCCTTGTTAGAGTGGTGGAGGTAGCAGTGTATTAAAAATACAATATCAATGCCTCGTCGAAGAGACATGGAGGTGACAGTAGCCTAACAAGACGGTTTTAATACTCCTTGGAAGAGTGGTGGAGGTCGCTGTGGAATAAAAAGACAATAACAATGCCCCGTGGAAGAGACGTGGAGGTCACAGTAGCTTAACAAGATGGTTTTAATGCCCCTTGGAAAAGCTGTGGAGTTCAGCGTGGTTTAACAAGATGGTTTTTTTGCCCCTTGGTAAAGACGTGGAGGTCACAGAAGCTTAACAAGATGGTTTTAATGCCCTTTGGAAGAGTGGTGGAGGTCGCAGTGGAAAAAAAAGACAATATGAATGCCCTGTTGAAGAGACATGGAGGTTACAGTAGCTTAACAAGACGAATTTAATGCCCCTTGGAAGAGCTGTGGAGTTCAGAGTGATTTAACAAGACAGGTTTAATGCCCCTAAGAAGAGACGTGGAGGTCACAGTAACTTAATAAGACGGTTTTAATGCCCCTTGGAAGAGTGGTGGAGGTTAGAGTGGAATAAAAAGACAATATCAATGCCCCGTGGAAGAGACGTGGAGGTCACAGTAGCTTAACAAGACATTTTTAATGCCCCTTGGAAGAGTGGTGGAGGTCGCTGTGGAATAAAAAGTCAATATCAATGCCACGTGGAAGAGATGTGGAGGTCACTGTAGCTTAACAAGACGGTTTTCATGCCCCTTGGAAGATCTATGGAGTTCAGCGTGGTTTAAAAAGATGGTTTTAATGCCTCTTGGTAAAGATATGGAGGTCACAGAAGCTTAACAAGATGGTTTTAATGCCACTTGGAAGAGTGGTGGAGGTCGCAGTGGAATAAAAAGACAATATCAATGCCCTGTGGAAGAGACATGGAGGTCACAGTAGCTATACAAGACGAATTTAATGCCCCTTGGAAGAGGTGTGGAGTTCAGAGTGATTTAACAAGACAGGTTTAATGACCCTAAGAAGAGACGTGGAGGTCACAGTAACTTAACAAGATGGTTTTAATGCCCCTTGGGGGAGTGGTGGAGGTCGCAGTGGAATAAAAAAACAATATCAATGCCCCATGGAAAAGTGGTGGAGGTCGCAGTGGAATAAAAAGACAATATCAATGCCCCGTGGAAGAGAAGTGGAGGTCACCGTAGCTTAACAAGACAGATTTAATGTTCCTTGGAAGAGCTGTGGAGTTCAGAGTGGTTTAAGAAGACAGTATTAGTGCTCCTTGGAAGAGTGGTAGAGTTTACAGTGGAATAAAAATACAATATCAGTGCCCCATGTAAAAGACGTGGAGATCATAGTAGCTTAACAAGATGGTTTTAATGCCCCTTGGAAGAGTGGTGGAGGTCGCAGTGGAATAAAAAGACAATATCAATGCCCTTTGGAAAAGTGGTGGAGATCGCAATAAAATATAAAGACAATATTAATGCCCAGTGGAAGAGACGTGGAGGTCACAGTAGCTTAACAAGATGTTTTTAATGCCCCTTGGAAGGATGGTGAAAGTCGCAGTGGAATAAAAAGGCAATATCAAGGCCCCGTGGAAGAGAAGCGGAGGTCACAGTAGCTTAACAAGACAGTTTTAATGCCCCTTGGAAGAGCTGTGGAGTACAAATTGGTTTAACTAGATGGTTTTAATGCTCCTTGGAAGAGACGTGGAGGTCACAGTAGCTTAACAAGACGGTTTTAATGCCACTTCTAATAGTGCTGGAGGTTACAATTGATTAAAAAGACAATATCAAAGCCCCGTGGAAGAGACTTGGAGGTCAGAGTAGCTTCAGAAAATGGTTTTAATGCCCTTTGGAAGAGTGGTGGAGGTCGCAGTGGAATAAAAAGACAATATCAATGCCCCCTTGGAAGAGTGGTGGAGGTCGCAGTTGAATAAAAAGAGAATATCAATGCCCTGTGGAAGAGAATTGGACGTCTCAGTAGCTTAACGACACTGTTTTAATGCCCCTTGGAAGAGTGGTGGAGGTCGCAGTGTAATAAAAAGACAATATCAATGCCCCGTGGAAGAGACGTGGAGGTCACAGCAGCCTAACAAGATGGTTTTAATGTCCATTGGAAGAGTGGTGGAGGCCACAGTGGAATATAAAGACAATATCAATGCCACGTGGAAGAGACCTGGAGGTCACAGTAGCTTAACAAGATGGTTTTACTGCCCATTGGAAAACTGGTGGAGGTCTCTGTGGAATAAAAAGACAATATCAATGCCCGTTTAAAGAGTGGTTGAGGTAGCTGTGGAAAAAAAAGGCAATATCAATGCCCCGTGGAAGAGATGTGGAGGTCACAGTAGCTTCACAAGATGGTTTTAATGCCCCATGGAAGAGTGGTGGAGGTCGCAGTGGAATAAAAAGGCAATATCAATGCCCCGTGGAAGAGACGTGAAGGTCACAGTTGCTTAACAAGATCGTTTTAATGCCCCTTGGTACAGTGGTGGAGGTCGCAGTGGAATAAAAAGACAATATCAATGCCCCTTGGAAAAGTAGTGGAGGTCGGAGTTGAATAAAAAGACAATATCAATGCCCCATGGAAGAGTGGTGGAGGTCGCAGTTGAATAAAAAGACAATATCAATGCCCCGTGGCAGAGACGTGCAGGTCACAGAAGCTTAACAAGATCGTTTTAATGCCCCTTGGAAGAGTGGTGGAGGTCGCAGTGGAATAAAAAGACAAAATCAATGACCAGTGGTAGAGACCTGGAGGTCACAGTACCTTAACGAGACGGTGCAATGCCCCTTGGAAGAGTGGTGGAGGTCGCTGTGGAATAAAAAGACAATACCAATGACCCTTGGAAGAGTGGTGGAGGTCGCTGTGGAATAAAAAGACAAAATCAATGCCCAGTGGTAGAGACGTGCAGATCACAGTAGCTTAACAAGACGGTTTTAATGCCCCTTGGAAGTGTGGTAGAGGTCGCAGTGGAATAAAAAGACAATATTAATGCCCCTTGTTAGAGTGATGGAGGTCGCAATGGAATTAAAAAGACAATATCAATGCCCCGTGGAAGAGACGTGGAGGTCTCAGTAGCTTAACAAGACAGTTTTAATGCCCCTTGGAAGAGTGGTGGAAGCTGCTGTGGAATAAAAAGACAATATCATTGCCCCGTGTAAGAGACACGGAGGTCACAGTAGCTTAACAAGACAGTTTTAAGGCCCCTTGGAAGAGCTGTGGAATTCAGAGTGGTTTAACAAGATGGTTTCAATGCCCCGTGGAAGAGACGTGAAGGTCACAGTAGCTTAACAACACGGTTTTAATGTCCCTTGGAAGAGTGGTGGAGGTCGCAGTGGAATAAAAAGACTTTATCAATGCCCCTTGGAAGAGTGGTGGAGGTCGCAGTGGAATAAAAAAAGAATATCGATGCCCCTTGGAAGAGTGGTGGAGGTAGCAGTGTATTTAAAATACAATATCAATGCCTCGTGGAAGAGACATGGAGGTGACAGTAGCCTAGCAAGACGGTTTAAATACTCCTTGGAAGAGTGGTGGAGGTCACTGTGGAATAAAAAGACAATAACAATGCCCCGTGGAAGAGATGTGGAGGTCACAGTAGCTTAACAAGACGGTTTTATTGCCCCTTGGAAAAGCTGTGGAGTTCAGCGTGGTTTAACAAGATGGTTTTTTTGCCCCTTGGTAAAGACGTGGAGGTCACAGAAGCTTAACAAGATGGTTTTAATGCCCTTTGGAAGAGTGGTGGAGGTCGGAGTGGAAAAAAAAGACAATATGAATGCCCTGTTGAAGAGATATGGAGGTTACAGTAGCTTAACAAGACGGTTTTATTGTCCCTTGGAAGAGTAGTGGAGGTCGCAGTGGAATAAAAAGACAATATCAATGCCCTGTGGAAGAGACGTGGAGGTCACAGGAGCTATACAAGATGAATTTAATGCCCCTTGGAAGAGCTGTGTAGTTCAGAGTGATTTAGCATGACAGGTTTAATGCCCATAAGAAAAGACGTGGAGGTCACAGAAGCTTAACAACACGGTTCTAATGCCCCTTGGGAGAGTGGTGGAGGTCGCAGTGGAATAAAAAGACAATATCAATGACCCATGGAAAAGTGGTGGAGGTTGCAGTGGAATTAAAAGACAATATTAATGCCCCTTGGAAGAGTGGTGGAGGTCGCAGTGGAATAAAAAGACAATATCAATGCCCCTTGGAAGAGACATGGAGGTCACCGTAGTTTAACAAGACAGTTTTAATGCCCCTTGGAAGCGCTGTGGAGTTCAGAGTGGTTTATCAACATAATTTTAATGCCCCTTGGAAGAGACGTGTAGGTCACAGTAGCTTAACAAGATGGTTTTAGTGCCCCTTGGAATAGTGGTGGAGGTTACAGTGGAATAAAAATGCCATATCAATGCCCCTTGGAAGAGGTGGAGATCACAGTAGCTTAACAAGATGGTTTTAATGCCCCTTGGAAGAGTGGTGGATGTCGCAGTGGAATAAAAAGCCAATATCAATGCCCCTTGGAAGAGTGATGGAGGTCGCAAAAAAATATAAAGACAATATTAATGCCCAGCGGAAGAGACGTGGAGGTCACAGTAGCTTAACAAGATGTTTTTAATGCCCCTTGGAAGGGTGGTGAAGGTCGCAGTGGAATAAAAAGACAATATCAATGCCCCGTGGAAGAGAAGCGGAGGTCCCAGTAGCTTAAGAAAATGGTTTCAATGCCCCTTGGAAGAGTGGTGAAGGTCGCAGTCGCATAAAAAGATAATATCAATGCCCTATGGAAGAGTGGTGGAGGTCGCAGTGGAATAAAAAGACAATATCGATGTCCTGTAGAAGAGAATTGGAGGTCTCAGTGGCTTAATAACACCGTTTTAATGCCCCTTGGAAGAGTTTGTGGAGGTCGCAGTTGAATAAAAAGACACTATCAATGCCCCTTGAAAGAGTGATGGAGGTCACAGTGGAATAAAAAGACAATATTAATGCCCCGTGGAAGAGAAGTGGAGATCACAGTAGCCTAACAAGATGGTTTTAATGCCCCTTGGAAGAGTGGTTGAGGTTGCAGTGCAATAAAAAGACAATATCAATGCCCTGTGGAAAATAAGTGGAGGTCACAGTAGCTTAAGAAGACGGCTTTAATGCCCCTTGGAAGTGACTTGGAGGTCACAGTAGCTTAACACGATGGTTTTAATGCCCCTTGTAAGAGTGGTGGAGGTCGCAGTGCAATAAAAAGGCAATATCAATGACCCCTTGGAAGAATGGTGGCGGTCGCAGTGGAATAAAAATACAATATCAATGCCCTATGGAAGAGTGTTGGAAGTCACAGTGGAATAAAAATACAATAATAATGCCCCTTGGAAGAGACTTGGAGTTCACAGTAGATTAGCAAGACCGTTTTAATGCCCCTTGGAAGAGTGGTGGAGGTCGCAGACAAATAAGAAGACAATATCAATGCCCCGTGGAAGAGACGTGGAGGTCACAGTTGCCTAACAAGATGGTTTTAGTGCCCATTGGAAGAGTGGTGGAGGTCTCTGTGGAATAAAAAGAGAATATCAATGCCCCTTGGAAGAGTGGTGAAGGTCGCTGTGGAAAAAAAAGACAATATCAATGCCCCGTGGAAGAGACGTGAAAGTCACAGTAGCTTAACAAGCCGGTTTTAATGCCCCTTGGAAGAGTGGTGGATGTTACAGTAGAATAAAAAGACAATGTCATTGCCCCGTGGAAGAGACGTGGAGATAGTAGCTTAACAAGGCGGTTATAATGCCCCTTGGAAGAGTGGTGGAGGTTGCAGTGGATTAAAAAGAAAATATCAATGCCCCGTGGAAGAGATGTGGAGACAGTAGCTTAACAAGACGGTTTTAATGCCCCTTGGAGAAGTGGTGGAGGTCTCAGAGGAATAAAAAGACAATATCAATAGAGATGACCGGTGTTCGACTAGAAATGTTCGCCAATCTCAAATTCGAGCTGTTTTGGGCGGTGTTCGAGTCGTTCGACGAACGCGAACGATTTGCAAAAAATTCGGCTGTTCGAGGTTATGTTCGATAACTGTTTGTGCACCGAAAGCGTGTCCTGAATGTATGGCGCTATTTAGAGCACCAATCATGCAGGGATTGTCTGCCACTCACTGTAATGCCACAGCCATGGTGGTTGTGGCATTACAGTGGTTGCCCAAATCGATGGGAACAGTGATCACAGTGAAACACGAAAAGCCGGCAATTCAGCAGCGGCATACACCGGTACCAGACAATTTAGAACCGAAAGAATAGAGTATCACACATAGATTAGATAGATAGAAACATATCAGTCAAATATATAAGAAGTACAGTGACAGTGTTGGTTACTGTACTTGTCATTTAGTGTAAAGGATTTATTAAAAAAAATATTAGTGTTTTCATGCACCGTCTCTTTAAAAAAGCCGGCCGGCAATTCAGCTTTGGTACCCGACAATTTATAACAGAAAGAATAGAGCATTACACATAGATTAGATAGATAGAAACATGTCAGTCACATATATAAGAAGTACAGTGATAGTGTTGATTACTGTACTTGTCATTTAGTGTTAAAATAAAGGATTTATTAAGATTTATTAAAAAAAAAATTGGCGTGGGGTTCCGCGTAATTTTAGTCTCTAGCGGAGGTTAAGCAGACGGCTGGGGCAGATGTTTGAAGCCTGGGAAGGGGGTAATACCCGGCTCATCTGGATGCCGTCACAGCCAGACACTGCAGAGCGCAAGCATGCCTGCACTTCTCAATGTATGCCGCATGGCAAGCTGGATGGCAGCATTCTGCTGCGGTCCAGCCTGTCATGTGAATGTAGCAGAGCTGAAGCTGTCGTGGGAACCATGGAAAGGTAAGGATGATGTTGCTTTATTATTTTACTTTTATTGCAGGAGATGTTTGGCTTCAGCTGGAATGGGCGTAATGGTAAGTATGGTTTAATTTAGAACAATAAAGAATTGTGTGTTTATTTCGATTAAAGGACTTTATTCTGGGTGTTTGTGTTTTTTTGTATCTTTGACTATGGGGTTAGTAATGGGGGTGTCTTATAGACGCCTCTCCATTACTAACCTGGGCTTGATGTCAGCTGGCATTATAAGCTGACATCAACCCCAACCCTATTACCCCACTGCCACCGCTACAGGGCAGTGGGAAGAGCGAGGCTAAGTGCCAGAATTGGCGCATTCTATGGATGCGCCATTTCTGGGGCGGCTGACGGCTGGTGTTTCTAGACTGGGAGGGGGCCAATATTCATGGCACCCTTCCTGGGCTATTAATATCATCCCCAGCAGTCTGCCTAGTCTTTGCTAGCTATTAAAATAGGGGGGACCCCACATAATTTTTTTTGGGGTCCCCCATTTTAATAGCTAGTAAAGGCTAGGTATTCAGCTGGGGGCTGATATTAGTAGCCTGGGAAGCTCCATGGGTATTACCCCCTTCCCAGGCTTCAAACATCTGCCCCAGCCGTCTGCTTAACCTCCGCTAGAGACTAAAATTACGGGGAACCCCACGCCAATTTTTTTTTTAATAAGTCCTTTATTTTAACACTAAATGACAAGTACAGTAATCAACACTATCACTGTACTTCTTATATATGTGACTGACATGTTTCTATCTATCTAATCTATGTGTGATGCTCTATTCTTTCTGTTATAAATTGTCGGGTACCGATGCTAAATTGCCGGCCGGCTTTTTTAAAGAGACGGTGCATGAAAACACTAATATTTTTTTTAATAAATCTTTTAACACTAAATGACAAGTACAGTAACCAACACTGTCACTGTACTTCTTATATATGTGACTGACATGTTTCTATCTATCGAATCTATGTGTGATGCTCTATTCCTTCTTGTTTAAATTGTCTGGTACCAGTGTATGCCACTGCTGAATTGCCGGCCGGCTTTTTTAAAGAGAGTTTCTTCTGAGCAGTTTGTAAGCTTTTGGACACCTTTGAAGGTGTTTTGTATGTGTTTCTATGTGTTTTTGTTTGCCTGCCATTAGTTTTAACGGTGTTCGACGGTATTCGACGAACAGTTCCTCGAACATCCCGGTGTTCGACGAACCGAACCGAACCCGAACACTACGGGAGTGGCTCAACAGTAAATATCAATTCCCTTTGGGAGAGTGGTGGACGTCGCAATGGAATAAAAAGACAATATCAATGCCCCGTGGAAGAGACGTGGAGGTCACAGTAGCTTAACGAGACGGTTTTCATGCCTCTTGGAAAAGTGGTGGAGGTCGCTGTGGAATAAAAAGACAATAACAATTACCCGTGGAAGAGACGTGGAGGTCATAGTAGCTTAACAAGACGGTTTTAATGCCCTTTGAAAGAGCTGTGGAGTAAAGATTGGTTTAAAAAGATGGTTTTAATGCCCCTTGGTAGAGACGTGGAGGTCACAGTAGCTTAACAAGACGGTTTTAATGCCCCTTGGAAGAGTGATGGAGGATACAGTTGAATAAAAAGACAATATCAATGCCCCGTGGAAGAGACTTGGAGGTCACAGTAGTTTGTCAAAATGGTTTTAATGCCCCTTGGAAGAGTGGTGGAGGTCGCAGTGGAATAAAAAGACAATATCAATGCCCTGTGGAAGAGAGGTGGAGGTCGCAGTGGAATAAAAAGACAATATCAATGCCCCGTAGAAGAGAATTGGAGGTCTCAGTAGCTTAACAACATTGTTTTAATGCCCATTGGAAAATGGTGGAGGTCTCTGTGGAATAAAAAGACAATATCAATGCCCCTTGGAAGAGTGGTTGAGGTCGCTGTGGAAAAAAAAGACAATATCAATGCCCCGTGGAAGAGACGTGGAGTTCACAGTAGCTTAAAAAGCCGGTTTTAATGCCCCTTGGAAGAATGGTGGAGGTTACAGTGGAATAAAAAGACAATATCAATGCCCCGTGGATAAGACGTGGAGATAGTAGCTTAACAAGATGGTTTTAATGCCCTTGGAGGAGTGGTGGAGGTCGATGTGGAATAAAAAGACAATATCAATGCCCCATGGAAGAGACGTGGAGGTCACAATAGCTTAACAAGACAGTTTTACTGCCCTTTGGAAGAGGTGTGGAGTTAAGAGTGGTTTAACAAGATGGTTTTAATGTCCCGTGGAAGAGAAGTGGAGGTCACAATAGCTTAACAAGTTGGTTTTAATTCCTCTTGGAAGAGTGGTGGAGGTTACAGTGGAATAAAAATACAATAACAATGCCCCGTGGAAGAGACGTGGTGGTCACAGTAACTTAACAAGACGGTTTTGATGCCCCTTTGAAGGGTGGTGGAGGTCACAGTGGAATAAAAAGACAATATCAATGCCCCTTGGAAGTGCCGTAGTGGTCAAAGTTGCTTAACAAGACGGTTTAATGCCCCTTGGAAGAGTGGAGAATGTCGCTGTGGAATAAATTGACAATATCAATGCCCCGGGGAAGAGACGTGGAGTTTACAGTAGCTTAAAAAGATGGTTTTAATGCCACTTGGAAGAATGGTTGAGGTCGCATTGGTATAAATAGACAATATCAATGCCCCGTGAAAGAGACATGGATGTCACAGTAGCTTAAAAACACGGTGTTAATGCCCCTTGGAAGAGGGGTGGATGTCTTTGTGGAATAAATAGACAATATCATTGCCCCGTGGAAAAGACGTGGAGGTCACAGTGGCTTAACAAGACGGTTTTAATGCCCCTTGGAAGAGCTGTGGAGTTCACAGTGGTTTAACAAGATGGTTTTAATGCCCCTTAGAAGAGACGTGAAGGTCACAGTAGCTTAAAAAGACGATTTTAATGCCCCTTGGTAGAGTGGTGGAGGTCGCAGTGGAATAAAAAGACAATATCAATGCCCTGTGGAAGAGACGTGGTGGTCACAGTAGCTTAACAAGATGGTTTTTAATGCCCCTTCGTAGAGTACTGGAGGTAGCTGTGGTATAAAAAGACAATATCAATGCCCTGTGGAAGAGACGTGGTGGTCACAGTAGCTTAACAAGACGGTTTTAATGCCCCTTGACGGAGTGGTGGAGTTCACAGTGAAATGAAGAGACAATATCAATGCCCGTTGGAAAAGAGGTGGAGGTCAAAGTGTAATAAAAAGACAATATCACTGCCGCTAGGAAGAGTGGTGGAGGACACAGTGGAATAAAAAGACAATATCAATGCCCCTTGGAAGAGTGGTGGAGGTCGCAGTGGAATTAAAAGACAATATCAATGCCCCGTGGAAGAGACGTGGCGTTCACAGTAGCGTAACAAGACGGTTTTAATGCCCCTTGAAGAGTGGCGGAAGTCGCTGTGGAATAAAAAGACAATATCAATGCACCATGGAAGATACGTGGAGGTCACCGTAGCTTAACAAGACGGTTTTAATGCCCCTTGGAAGAGCGGTGGAGTTCAGAGTGGTTTAACAAGACGGTTTTAATGCCCCTTGGGAGAGTGGTGGAGGTTACAGTGGAATAAAAAGACAAAATCAATGCCCCTTGGAAGAGTGGTGGAGGTCGCAATGGAATATAAAGAGAATATTAATGCCCCGTGGAAGAGACAAGAAGATCACAGTAACTTAACATTGTGGTTTTAATGCCCCTTGGAAGAGTGGTGGAGGTCGCAGTGGAATAAAAAGACAATATCAATGCCCCGTGGAAGAGACGTGGAGGTCACAGTAGCTTAACAAAACGGTTTTACTGCCCCTTGGAAGAGTGATGGAGGTCGCTGTGGAATAAAAAGACAATATCAATGCCCCGTGGAATAAACGTGGAGGTCACAGTAGCTTATCTAGAAAAATGTTATGCCCCTTGGAAGAGTTGTGGAGTTCAGAGTATTTTAACAAGACGGTTTTAATGCCCCTTGGAAGAGTGGTGGAGGTAGCAGTGGAATAAAGAGACAATATCAATGCCCCTTGGTAGAGTGGTGGAGGTCAAAGGGGAATAAAAAGATAATATCAATGCCGCTTGGAAGAGTGGTGGAGATCCCAGTGGAATAAAAAGACAATATCAATGCCCCGTGGAAGAGACGTGGAGGTCACAGTACCTTAACAAGACATTTTTAATGCCCCTTGGAAAAGTGGCGGAGGTTACAGTGAAATAAAAAGACAATATCAATGCCCCAAGGAAGAGATGAGGAGGTCAAAATAGCTTAACAAGGTGGTTTTAATGCCCATTGGAAGAGTGGTGGAGGTCGCAGTGGAATGAAAAGACAATATCAATGCCCCTTGGAAGAGATTTGGAGGTCACAGTAGCTTAGCAAGATGGTTTTAATGCCCCTTGGAAGTGTGGTGGAGGTCACTGTGGAATAAAAAGACAATATCATTGCCCCGGGGAAGAGACGTGGAGGTCACAGTAGCTTAACAAGATGGCTTTAATGCCCCTTTGAAGTGCTGTGGAGTTCAGAGTGGTCTAACAAGATGGTTTTAATGTCCCATGGAAGAGACGTGGAGCTCACAGGACCTTAACAAGACGGTTTTAATGCCCTTTGGAAGAGTGGTGGAGGTCACAGTGGAATAAAAAGACAATATGAATGCCACTTGGAAGAGTGTTGGAAGTTGCAGTGAAATAAAAAGACAATATCAATGCCCCGTGGTACAGACGTGGAGGTCACAGTAGCTTAACAAGATGGTTTTAATGTCCCTTGGAAGAGTGGGGGAGGTCACAGTGGTATAAAAAGACAATATCAATGCCCCGTGGAAGAGACGTGGAGGTCACAGTAGTTTAACAAGATGGTTTTAATGCCCCTTGGAAGAGTGGTGGAGATCGCTATGGAATAAAAAGACAATATCAATGCCCCGTGGAAGAGAAGTGGAGGTCACAGTAGTTTAACAAGACAGTTTAAATGCAACTTGAATAGTGATGGAGGTATGTTAAATAAAAATAAAATACCAATGCCCCGTGGAAGAGACGGGGAGGTCGCCATAGCTTACCAAGACGCTTTTAATGCCCCTTGGAAAAGCTGTGGAGTTCAGAGTAGTTTAACAAGATGGTTTTAATGCCCCTTGGAAGAGACATGTAGGTCACAGTAGCTTAACAAGACGGTATTAATGCCACTTGGAAGAGTGGTGGAGGTTATAGTGGAATAAAAATACAATATCAATGCCCCGTGGAAGAGACGTGGAGATCACAGTAGCTTAAAAAGATGGTTTTAATGCCTGTTGGAAGAGTGGTGGAAGTCGCAGTGGAATAAAAAGACAATATCAATGCCCCTTGGAAGAGTGGTGGAGGTCTCAATGGAATATTAGGACAATATTAATGCCCCTTGGAAGAGACGTGGAGGTCACAATAGCTAAACAATATGGTTTTAATGCCCCTTGGAAGAGTGGTGGAAGTCTCAGTGGAATGAAAAGACAATATCAATGCCCTGTGGAAGCGACGTAGAGGTCACAGCAGCTTAACAAGACAGTTTTAATGCCCTTTGGGAGAATACTAGAGGTCGCTGTGGAATAAAAAGACAATATCAATACCCCGCGGAAGAGACGTGTTGGTAATAGTAGCTTAACAAGGCGGTTTTAATGCCCCTTGGAAGAGCAGTGGAGCTCAGAGTGGTTTAACAAGATGGTTTTAATGCACCTTAGTACAGACGTGGAGGTCACAGTAGCTTAACAAGATGGTTTTAATGCCCCTTGTTAGAGTGGTGGAGGTCGCAGTGGAATAAAAAGACAATATCAATGCCCCGTGGAATAGACGTGGAGGTCACAGTAGCTTAACTAGACAAATTTAATGCCCCGTGGAAGAGTTGTGGAGTTCAGAGTATTTTAACAAGACGGGTTTAATGCCCCTTGAAAGAGACGTGGAGGTCACAGTAACTTATTAAAACGGTTTTAATTCCCCTTGGAAGAGTGGTGGAGGTCGCAGTGGAATAAAGATACAATATCAATGCCCCTTGGTAGAGTGGTGGAGGTCAAAGGGGAATAAAAAGACAATATCAATGCCGCTTGGAAAAGTGGTGTAGATCCCAGTGGAATAAAAAGACAATATCAATGCCCCGTGGAAGAGACGTGGAGGTCACTGTACCTTAACAAGACGTTTTTAATGCCCCTTGGAAAAGTGGTGGAGGTTACAGTGGAATAAAAAGACAATATCAATGCCCCGTGGAAGAGACGAGGAGGTCAAAATAGCTTAACAAGGTGGTTTTAATGCCCATTTCGAAGAGTGGTGGAGGGCGCAGTGAAATAAAAAGACATTATCAATGCCCCATAGAAGAGACGTGGAGATCACAGTAGCTTAACATGTGTTATGATCTGCTACAGGAACTAAGGAAAGACAGGAGATCTGTCCCTACAATATAACTAAACTAGATCCCTACGATGTAACGGGGAACCTGATCCTGCGATCAGACCCGCTAAAGTCCTCGGCTAGTCTGTACGAAGACCTATAGATGTGAGGGAGGGATCCCTACAAGAACTAGGGACTGGGATAAGTTGGACACCTCCTAGCAGAAATAGTAGCAGTCAAAGACAAACACACAACAAAAAGCATAGAGGTCAGAAGACCTAGCAAAACTAACAGAGAACGGTAACAGAGCACCAAGCTAGCTCAAAAGTAGTAAATACAATGAAGTCCAGCAAGGTCAGGAGGGTGGAGCCGGATTAAATAGGCAAAAATGGTCATGTGCCTAGCAAACTAAAAAAAAACTAACAGGAGAGTTCTAACAGTACCCCCTCTTCTAAGAGGATCCTCCGGATCCCCTAGGCCCAGGCTTATCAGGAAACCTCCTGTGAAACGCTCTGAGAAGTCTGGAAGCAGAAACATCATCCGCCCTCACCCATGAGTTATCCTCAGGTCCGAAACCCTTCCAAGCGACGAGATACTGCAAACTCCCTCTATACCGTCTAGAATTTAGGATGCGGGAAATTTCATATTCCCCGTCCTCCACCACCGGAGGAACAGTGGCAGAGGCGTCATCATCCGACACGTCAGCTCTTTTCAACAGAGAAACATGAAACACCGGGTTAATCTTCCAGGAGGTAGGAACCTCCAGCCTAACAGCAGATTGGTTAACTATCTGAAGCACCTTAAAGGGCCCTACGAACTTGGGACCCAATTTTTTAGAAGGAATCCTCAATCGCAGATTCTTAGAGGACAACCAAACCATGTCACCAACAGCAAACAAAACCTCTTGCCGTTTCCTATCAAAGTACCTCTTAGATTTTTTGTTAGCCTCCTGAAGATTACCACGTACATCCGTCCAAACTCTCTCCAAATCACCGGAAAAACTCTCCTCCTCAGGCACAGCCGATACCAATTTGGAGAATGACCCAAAAGACGGATGTCTCCCAGAACAACAAAAAAAAGGCGAACACCCAGCAGAAGAGGATGTATGGTTGTTAAGAGCAAATTCAGCAAGTGGCAGAAACTCAGACCACCCCTCTTGATTGTCTGCCACAAAACAACGCAAGAACTGCTCAACATCCTGGTTCTTCCTTTCTGTCTGGCCATTAGACTCAGGATGATATCCGGATGAAAACGACAAATGAACTCCCAACCAGTCACAAAAGGCACGCCAAAAACGAGCCACGAACTGAGGTCCCCTATCAGAAACAATGTCAGTAGGAACACCATGTAGTCTGACAATTTCCTTGACAAAGGCCTTAGCGAGTGTCTTAGCGCAAGGCAGTTTGATGAAGGGAACCAAGTGACACATCTTGCTAAAACGGTCCACGACCACCCAGATGACCATGAAACCTTCAGAGGGGGGAAGGTCAGTAATAAAGTCCATAGCCAGATGTGTCCAAGGTGCACTAGGAACCTCCAGAGGGCAAAGCAACCCCGCAGCAGGAGCATGCGAAGACTTGGATCTAGCACACACAGTACATTGACGCACCCACTTAATGACTTCCTTCTGCCATCCAGGCCACCAAAAACTGCGACCCACAAGTCTCTTGGTCTCAGAAATTCCTGGATGACCTGCCAACCGAGACTCATGACACTCAACAAACAAATCTCTCCTAAAGGTCCTAGGCACAAACAACCTCCCATGGGGAGTGTTAGATGGGGCATTCTCCTGAGCTTTAAGAATCTCATCCTCCAAAACGGAGTCCAAAGCAGCAATCACAACACCTTCTTGTAAAATGCTCTCCTCTTCCTCCTCAGCACCGACCATGGGAGAAAAGCTGCGAGACAAAGCATCCGCTTTAACATTCTTGGTACCCGGGATGTAAGTAATGGAAAAATTAAACCGCGAGAAAAAAAGTGCCCACCTAGCCTGACGGGCATTCAAGCGCTTGGCAGCATCAAGATAGATCAGATTTTTATGATCAGTGAAAATTTGAATGGGAAATTCAGCACCTTCCAAGAGGTGACGCCAGTGTTCAAATGCGAGTTTAATAGCCAGCAATTCCTGATTACCAATATCGTAATTAAGTTCAGTCTCAGAAAATTTTTTTGAAAAAAAGGCACAGGGATGTATTTCATCCTTATTTTCCTGAGACAACACCGCACCGACCCCCACAGAGGAAGCATCAACCTCAACCAAAAACGGCTTAGTCACATCAGGCTGAATAAGGATGGGAGCAGAGGTGAACCTCTCCTTAAGAAGCACAAAAGCCTCAATGGCCTCAGAAGTCCACTGAACCGCATTAGCACCTTTCCTGGTGAGATCGGTCAGCGGTTTGACAATAATAGAATTTTTTTTATGAATTTTCTGTAATAATTGGCGAAACCCAAAAACCTCTGTATTGATTTCAAACCAATAGGCCTAGGCCATTCCTGCACAGCTTGAACTTTAACCGGATCCATCTCAAAACCTTCACTGGAGATAATGTAACCCAAAAAACTAATTCTCTGTACAGCGAACTCACATTTCTCTAGCTTAGCAAAAAGCGAATTGTCCATTAATAACTGTAAAACCTCACGTACGCTCTGCCAATGAGACTCCAGATCAGGCGAATAAATCAGAATGTCATCCAAATACACAACCACATTTTTGCCGATTAAAGGTCTAAGGATGTCATTAATAAGATTCTGAAAAAATGCTGGAGCATTGGTAAGACCAAAAGGCATAACCAGATTCTCAAAATGACCCACAGAAGTGTTAAAAGCAGTCTTCCATTCATCACCCTCCTTCATGCGCAACAAATTGTATGCCCCCCGGAGATCAATTTTAGAGAACCACTTGGCCCCCACTAACTGGTTAAATAAATCAGGAATCAATGGCAGTGGGTAAGGATTGCGTACAGTAATTTTATTAATCTCACGAAAGTCCAGACAAGGACGTAACCCGCCATCTTTTTTTTTAACAAAAAAAAATCCAACAGCCACAGGAGACTTGGAAGGCCTAATGTGACCGGCGGCCAAGCTTGTCTGTATGTATTCCTCCAAAGCCTTTCTCTCAGGAATAGTAAGATTAAATAAACAACTTTTAGGAAGAGTCGCTCCAGGGACAAATTCAATGGTACAATCATAGTCTCTATGGGGAGGTAAAATTTGTGACTCCTCCTCAGAAAAAACTCTCCAAAAATCCTGAATAGGTACAGGTAATTCCCCTTTATCCACAGCAGCAATGCGCCCGTTACAACACTTGTCATAACACTTAGGGCTTCAGGACTTAATTTCATTGGTAGACCAATCCAGTACAGGATTGTGCAATTTTAACCAGGGCAACCCCAATATTACTGGAGAAGGCAAATTATTTAATACTACCAAATCCAAATTCTCTTGATGAATACCATTAATAGTGAGGGGAAATTCACAGACCTTATGAGTAACACTCTTCAAGGGAGAGCCATCAACAGAAACCACAGTAATAGGGGATGACAAAGTTTTAGGTTTTAATTTAAGTTTTTCTAAGAATCCCCCAGCAATCACATTCAGAGTAGAACCGCAATCCACAAAAACCCGAAATTCAATTAATTCATCCTGAGCAGCAGTAGTAGCAGATAGGAATACTCCCTTAGAATTTAAACAGGCTATTCGTGCATGACTGACCATTTTTTTTTCTTTCTTCATACGAAGCACACAGTTCTTAATAAAATGACCAGAATTTCCGCAATAGAAGCACAAACCTTCAGAAAGCCTGCGGTCTTTTTCCTGAGAGCGGGCTGCCATCGCCCCAATCTCCATCGGCTCTCCTTTGTCAGCACAGACCCTCTCAGGACTCGGAGCTGACATAGCAGAGGATTTGCTCTCATTAACCCTTGCACGCAGTCTCCTGTCCACCCGTATAGCTAATTGCATTGCCTCCTGCAAGTTTCCAGGTGTGGGATAAGCAATCAGTAAATCATTAACCCTTTCACCAAGCCCTGCAAGAAACAAGCTTTTCAAAGCTGAATCGTTCCACCCCACCTGGGAAGACCACCGACGGAAGTGAGAACAATATTTTTCCACATTACCTGATCCCTGCCTCAGATGTCTCAATTCAGACTCAGCAGATGAGACACGATCAGGATCATCGTACAACAAACCCAAAGCAGAAAAAAAACTATCCACTGATCTAAAGCACAGATCACTAGGTTGGAGAGAGAAGGCCCATCCCTGAGGATCTTTGCGCAAAAGTGACATTATGAACCCTATGCGCTGTGATTCATCACCAGAGGATCCGGGTCTCAAACGAAAATACAATAAACAAGCATTTTTAAAAGAAAAAAAATCTTGTTGTTCGCCAAAAATTAGATCAGGCAGACGTACCTTTGGTTCCACAAAATGTGCTCCAGAACAGCTACTCACGTGTTGTTGGAGCTTGTCCACCTCCAGAGAGAGTCCCTGCAAGCGTTGAGCCAAATCTTGAACCGAGACCATGATAGAAAACTGGAGGTCTTTCCTTAGAAAAAATTATTTTTTTTTTTTAGGCTGGACTTACTGTTATGATCTGCTACAGGAACTAAGGAAAGACAGGAGATCTGTCCCTACAATATAACTAAACTAGATCCCTACGATGTAAGGGGAACCTGATCCTGCGATCAGACCCGCTAAAGTCCTCGGCTAGTCTGTACGAAGACCTATAGATGTGAGGGAGGGATCCCTACAAGAACTAGGGACTGGGATAAGTTGGACACCTCCTAGCAGAAATAGTAGCAGTCAAAGACAAACACACAACAAAAAGCATAGAGGTCAGAAGACCTAGCAAAACTAACAGAGAACGGTAACAGAGCACCAAGCTAGATCAAGAGTAGTAAATACAATGAAGTCCAGCAAGGCCAGGAGGGCGGAGCCGGATTAAATAGGCAAAAATGGTCATGTGACCAGCAAACTAAAAAAAACCTAACAGGAGAGTTCTAACAACATGGTGGTTTTAATGCCCCTTGGAAGAGTGGTGGAGGTTGCAGTGGAATAAAAAGACAATGTCAATGCCCCGTGGAAAAGATGTGGAGGTCACAGTGGCTTAACAAGACGGTTTTAATGCCCCTTGGAAGAGCTGTGGAGTTCAGAGTGGTTTAACAAGATGGTTTTAATGCCCCTTGGAAGAGACATGAAGGTCACAGTAGCTTGACAAGACGATTTTAATGTCCCTTGGTAGAGTGGTGGAGGTCGCAGTGGAATAAAAATACAATATCAATGCCCTGTGGAAGAGACGTAGTAGTCACAGTAGCTTAACAAGACGGTTTTTAATGCCCCTTGGAAGAGTACTGGAGGTCGCTGTGGTATAAAAAGACAATATCAATGCCCTGTGGAAAAGACGTGGAGGTCACAGTAGCTTAACAAGATGGTTTTAATGCCCCTTGATGGAGTGGTGGAGTTCACAGTGGAATAAAAAGACAATATCAATGACCCCTTGGAAGAGTGGTGGAGGTCGCAGTGTAATAAAAATACAATATTAATGCCCCTTGGAAGAGACGTGGAGGTCACAGTAGCTTAGCAAGACCGTTTTAATGCCCCTTGGGAGAGTGGTGGAGGTCGCATTCGAATAAAAAGACAATATCAATGCCCCTTGAAAGAGTGCAAACCTACAAAAGACAAAAAATATATCTCATACCCTACCATCATTATATATAAATGTAAAACAAAGTTGCATATGAAATATAGGGTACTTAGTGAACTATTTTTGATCAAAAATAGTATACAAGCTGTCCCACCAGCGACAAGGTGACCCTAAATTGGGACGGTCTTACACTGTCTATATTAAAAACCTTACTGTATATCAAAGTTGAAGTAATGCATATAAAAGGGTAGACAAATAGAACCAGGTCCCAATATCAGACCACCTAAGCCTGTGGTAAGCTGCATATATACTAACCAGCTCAACAAGGGGGATGCCACACCCCTAATTTGCACAGAATGCAAACAAGACAAAAAACCAAGCAATGTGAACTGAGGTCTAAGATGGTACACATGCAAGAAATAGGAGCATGTTCACACTAGCAAAAAGATGCAAAACCTACAAAAGACAAAAATTATATCTCATACCCTACCATCATTATATATAAATGTAAAGCAAAGTTCCATATGAAATATAGGGCACTTAGTGAACTATTTTTGATCAAAAAAAGTATACAAGCCGTCCCACCAGCGACAAGGTGACCCTAAATTGGGACGGTCCTACACTATCTATATTAAAATCCTTACTGTATATCAAAGTTGAAGTATGCATATAAAAGGGTAGACAAATAGAACCAGGTCCCAATATCAGCCCACCTAAGCCCGTGGTAAGCTACATATATACTAACCAGCTCAACCAGCTCAATAGTTCACTAAGTACCCTATATTTCTTTGCTTTACATTTATATATAATGATGGTAGGGTATGAGATATATTTTTTGTCTTTTGTAGGTTTTGCATCTTTTTGCTAGTGTGAACATGCTCCTATTTCTTGCATGTGTACCATCTTAGACCTCAGTCCACATTGCTTGGTTTTTTGTCTTGTTTGCATTCTGTGCAAATTAAGGGTGTGGCATCCCCCTTGTTGAGCTGGTTAGTATATATGTAGCTTACCACGGGCTTAGGTGGTCTGATATTGGGACCTGGTTCTATTTGTCTACCCTTTTATATGCATTACTTCAACTTTGATATACAGTAAGGTTTTTAATATAGACAGTGTAGGACCATCCCAATTTAGGGTCACCTTGTCGCTGGTGGGACGGCTTGTATACTTTTTTTGATCAAAAATAGTTCACTAAGTACCCTATGTAATGCACACGCCCGGGCTGAGCGGCGTGTGCGTGTGATTCCACTGGACCGTGCCGGAGAGTGAATGCCTGGAGGGGCGTAACTAGGTATTCACCCGATCCGACCAGGGTCACACGACGGCATACAACGCCAGTGCACCAAGGAGGAACCGAGCAGAGGGACCAGGTGCTACTCCAGGACAGACCCCGGACATGGCTGTTGACCCACACAGGGGAATACAGGAACAGACTGGTTAGGCTGGCACACAGACTGGTGGGAATAGGCAGGCACGACTGGTATGCAGGCAGGCGGGTATGCAGGCAGGGGGGTACAGGCAAGCACGGCTAGAGTGCAGACAGGAAGGCACTAGCAGGTAGGAACACAGGCGGGATAGGACCCAGTACACACTGGGACTTTGGAACAGAACCACAGATGTGGCGGACAAACACAGCAGAGTGAGGCCGCCCAGAGAGGTGAGCGAGAGCAGGGCAGGATGAGACCGCCCGGAGCGGTGAGCAAGAGCAGGGCAGGACGAGACCGCCTGGAGCGGTGAGCAAGAGCAGAGCAGGACGAGACCGCCTGGAGCAAGAGCAGAGCAGGATGAGACCACCTGGAGCGGTGAGCAAGAGCAGAGCAGGACGAGACCGCCTGGAGCGGTGAGCAAGAGCAGAGCAGGACGAGACCGCCTGGAGCGGTGAGCAAGAGCAGAGCAGGACGAGACCGCCTGGAGCAGTGAGCAAGAGCAGAGCAGGACGAGACCGCCTGGAGCGGTGAGCAAGAGCAGAGCAGGACGAGACCGCCTGGAGCGGTGAGCAAGAGCAGAGCAGGACGAGACCGCCTGGAGCGGTGAGCAAGAGCAGAGCAGGACGAGACCGCCTGGAGCGGTGAGCAAGAGCAGAGCAGGACGAGACCGCCTGGAGCGGTGAGCAAGAGCAGAGCAGGACGAGACCGCCTGGAGCGGTGAGCAAGAGCAGAGCAGGACGAGACCGCCTGGAGCGGTGAGCAAGAGCAGAGCAGGACGAGACCGCCTGGAGCGGTGAGCAAGAGCAGAGCAGGACGAGACCGCCTGGAGCGGTGAGCAAGAGCAGAGCAGGACGAGACCGCCTGGAGCGGTGAGCAAGGGCAGAGCAGGACGAGACCACCTGGAGCGGTGAGCAAGAGTAGAGCAGGACGAGGCCGCCTGGAGCGGTGAGCAAAAGTAGAGCAGGACGAGGCCGCCTGGAGCGGTGAGCAAGAGTAGAGCAGGACTAGGCCGCCTGGAGCGGTGAGCAAGAGTAGAGCGAGACTGCCGGAGCAGTGAGCAAAAGGGTCAGAGCGGAGCAAGGCTGCCGGAGCAGCGAGCAAATGGATCAGAGCGGAGCAAGGCTGCCGGAGCAGCGAGCAAAAGGGTCAGAGCGGAGCAAGGCTGCCGGAGCAGTGAGCAAGGCAGAGCAGGCTAGAACCGCCGGAGCAGTGAGCAAGGCAGAGCAGGGGGGACAGGGCTCTGTTCACACGGAACAGACAGGAAGGGAAAGGCAGAGCCAGATACCCACAGGGTACTTGCAGTGAAGTAGCGAGTGGACCACAAACTCACAAACGGGTGTACAGAGACAACAAGCAGGAGTTAGGTACGAGTTCAGACTCTGCAGAAAAAGGAAAGGAACGGACATAGAGAAAAAACAGGTAAAAGATAGGAGAGAGTTCAGACTGGAACTGAGTGTACGGAGGAGACCGACACTGCAGCGGAATACAGGAGCGTGTCTGGGAATACGGCCTCCAGAGAGGCGGGACGAACAGGCAAGGAGCGTGTTCAGACAGGACAGACAAGATACAGGAGCGGGTCTAGGTAATCGGCCCCTAGAAGGCGGGAGGAACAGACTAGGAGCGTGTTCAGACAGGCCTGGAAATACAGCCTCCAGGATAGGCAGACAAGAGAACACAGAACGGGACCTGGCACCTTCAGAGTGAAAGCACACACTGAATGAAACACAATGCTCAGGCATGGGTTAATTGGAGCAGCTGGTTTAAATACCAGGTGACAGACAGCAATAGGCTGAGGACGCACAAGGGGTGTGCCCACAGCAGGTACAAGAAGCAGGAAGTGATCGGGCGCCACCCTTAAGCAGCAGCACACAGAAGCAAACAGACAGCATGGAGGGAAGCCAGAGAGACATTCTGGATTGGAGATCAAGTGCGCGCTCTTGCACAGTGGGAGATGGACCACTATGCAAGGACGCCGCCAGGTATGTTACACCCTATATTTCATATGCAACTTTGCTTTACATTTATATATAATGATGGTAGGGTATGAGATATATTTTTTGTTGGTTTTGCATCTTTTTGCTAGTGTGAACATGCTCCTATTTCTTGCATGTGTACCATCTTAGACATCAGTTCACATTGCTTGGTTTTTTGTCTTGTTTGCATTCTGTGCAAATTAGGGGTGTGGCATCCCCCTTGTTGAGCTGGTTAGTATATATGTAGCTTACCACGGGCTTAGGTGGTCTGATATTGGGACCTGGTACTATTTGTCTACCCTTTTATATGCATTACTTCAACTTTGATATACAGTAAGGTTTTTAATATAGACAGTGTAGGACCGTCCCAATTTAGGGTCACCTTGTCACTGGTGGGGCGGCTTTTATACTTTTTTTTTTTATCAAAAATAGTTCACTAAGTACCCTATATTTCATCTGCAACTTTACTTTACATTTATATATAATGATGGTAGGGTATGAGATAGATTTTTGTCTTTTGTAGGTTTTGCATCTTTTTGCTAGTGTGAACATGCTCCTATTTCTTGCATGTGTACCATCTTAGACCTCAGTTCACATTGCTTGGTTTTTAGTCTTGTTTGCATTCTGTGCAAATTAGGGATGTGGCATCCCCCTTGTTGAGCTGGTTAGTATATATGTAGCTTACCACGTGCTTATGTGGTCTGATATTGGGACCTGGTTCTATTTGTCTACTCTTTTATATGCATTACTTCAACTTTGATATACAGTAAGATTTTTAATATAGACAGTGTAGGACCGTCCCAATTTAGGGTCACCTTGTCGCTGGTGGGACGGCTTGTATACTTTTTTTGATCAAAAATAGTTCACCAAGTACCCTATATTTCATATGCAACTTTGCTTTACATTTATATATAATGATGGTAGGGTATGAGATATATTTTTTGTAGGTTTTGCATCTTTTTGCTAGTGTGAACATGCTCCTATTTCTTGCATGTGTACCATTTTAGACCTCAGTTCACATTGCTTGGTTTTTTGCCTTGTTTGAATTCTGTGCAAATTAGGGGTGTGGCATCCCTCTTGTTGAGCTGGTTAGTATATATGTAGCTTACCACGGGCTTAGGTGGTCTGATATTGGGACCTGGTTCTATTTGTCTACCCTTTTATATGCATTACTTCAACTTTGATATACAGTAAGATTTTTAATATAGACAGTGTAGGACCGTCCCAATTTAGGGTCACCTTGTCGCTGTTGGGACGGCTTGTATACTTTTTTTGATCAAAAATAGTTCACTAAGTACCCTATATTTCATATGCAACTTTGTTTTACCTTTATATATAATGATGGTAGGGTATGAGATATATTTTTTGTCTTTTGTAGGTTTTGCATCTTTTTGCTAGTGTGAACATGCTCCTATTTCTTGCATGTGTACCATCTTAGACCTCAGTTCACATTGCTTGGTTTTTTGTCTTGTTTGCATTCTGTGCAAATTAGGGGTGTGGCATCCCCCTTGTTGAGCTGTTTCCGTACCCACTGTAAATGTAGACATGGATGTCTGAATGTAGCATAAAGTGTATGAGCAGCTTAAGGCTTTCTTCAAATTATATGGAAACACGTAAGGTCTCAATGTATGCAACTATATGCCATAGAATTGCATACGTAGCTCACTGATGAAAGCAAATAGTTTACCACACAAAAACTGTATTTTACTTTCCAATACAATGACAAATGGTAAAGAATACCACAAACGTTAAAAATACATCAAACCCATTACAGGCGATGGATACATTTGGTAAATACTGTGAACATAATCTTAGAGCACATTTACACTGGCCGATTGTTTTGGCCATTCGTTCAGTGATTGGCAGCTTGTTTAAGCAGGTTAATTATCTGCAAGGGTGGTTCCTAGAACGCTTGTTTTAGCATAATTAGCCTGTCTCAACAGGCTGCCAGTCGCCCAGTGAATAACCAAAACGCTCATTTGTAAGGTGAAATGATTTTGCGGCTTACTTAAAAAAAAACATCATTCTTGGCAACACATTGTCCTAAGTAAATAGAACATGTGCGGCCAACAACAATGGTATTATATGCTCACAGAATAACATATTAATGATTGTTCTGTGAGCTAGGGAAGCGTGGTCGGCCTGTCGAAACAGACTATTAAACAACAGCGATGGGCCAGTGTTAAAGAACCAGATCATTTTGAAGAAACTTACTCTCTAGATACATGTTTTTATTGCACAAGCTAAGAAGTAATATAACAATAACAATATATAACAATATAACAATCTCAGTTCACATTGCTTGGTCCCTTGAAAGAGTGGTGGAGGTCACAGTGGAATAAAAAGACAATATCAATGCCCTGTGGAAGAGACGTGGAGGTCACAGTAGCCTAACAAGATGGTTTTAATGGCCATTGGAAGAGTGCTGGAGGTCGCAGTGGAATAAAAAGACAATATCAATGCCCCGTGAAAGACAACTGGAGGTCACCGTAGCTTAACAAGATGGTTTTAATGCCCCTTGGAAGAGTGGTGGAGGTCTCTGTGGAATAAAAAGACAATATCAATGCCCCTTGGAAGAGTGGTGGAGGTCGCTGTGGAAAAAAAGGACAATATCAGTGCCCCGTGGAAGAGACGTGGAGGTCACAGTAGCTTAACAAGCTGGTTTCAATGCGCCTTGGAAGAGTGGTGGAGGTTACAGTGGAATAAAAAGACAATATCAATGCCACGTGGAAGAGACATAGAGATAGTAGCTTAAAAAGAGGGTTTTAATGCCCCTTGGAGGAGTGGTGGAGGTTACAGTGGAATAAAGACAATATCAATGATTCTTGGAAGAGACGTGGAGATAGAAGTTTAAAAAGACGGTTTTAATGCCCCTTGGAAGAGTGGTGGAGGTCGCAGAGGAATAAAAAGACAATTTCAATTCCCCTTGGGAGAGTGGTGGAGGTCGCAATGGAATAAAAAGACAATATCAATGACCCGTGGAAGAGACGTGGAGGTAACAGTAGCTTAACAAGACGGTTTTAATGCCACTTGGAAGAGTGGTGGAGGTCGATGTGGAATAAAAAGACAATATCATTGCCCCATGAAAGAGACGTGGAGGTCACAGTAGCTTAACAAGACAGTTTTAATTCCCCTTTGAAGAGCTGTGGAGTTCAGAGTGGTTTAACAAGATGGTTTTAATGCCCCGTGGAAGAGACGTGGAGGTCACAGTAGCTTAACAAGTTGGTTTTAATTCCCCTTCGAAGAGTGGTGGAGGTCGTAGTGGAATAAAAAGACAATATCAATGCCCCGTGTAAGAGACGTAAAGGTCACAGTTGCTTAACAAGACGGTTTTAATGCCCCTTGGAAGAGTGGTGGTTGTCGTTGTGGAATAAATAGACAATATCAATGCCCCATGGAAGATACGTGGAGGTCACAGTAGCTTAACAAGACGGTTTTAATGCCACTTGGAAGAATGGTTGGGGTCGCATTGGTATAAAAAGACAATATCAATGCCCCATGTAAGAGACATGGAGGTCACAGTTGCTTAACAAGATGGTTTTAATGCCCCTTGGAGGAGTGGTGGATGTCGCTGTGGAATATATTGACAATATCAATGCCCCGGGGAAGAGACGTGGAGGTCACAGTAGCTTAACAAGGCGGTTTTAATGCCACTTGGAAGAAAGGTTGGGGTCGCATTGGAATAAAAAGACTATATCAATGCCCCGTGGAAGAGACATGGATGTCACAAAAGCTTAACAAGATGGTTTTAATGCCCCTTGGAAGAGTAGTGGATGTTGATGTGGAATAAAAAGACAATATCAATGCCACGTGGAAGAGACGTGGAGGTCACAGAAGCTTAACAAGACGGTTTTAATGCCCATTGGAAGAGCTGAGGAGTTCAGAGTGGTTTAACAAGATGGTTTTAATACCCCTTGGAAGTGTGTTGGAGGTCGCAGTTGAATAAAAAGACAATATCAATGCCCCGTTGAAGAGACGTGGAGGTCAGTGTAGCTTAACAAGACGGTTTTAATGCCCATTGGAAGAGTGGCGGAGGACGCAGTGGAAAAAATAGACAATATCACTGACCCGTGGAAGAGACGTGGAGGTCACAGTAGATTAACAAGACGGTTTTAATGCCCCTTGGAAGAGTGGTGGAGATCTTAGTGGAATAAAAAGACAATATCATTGCCCCGTGGAAAAGACGTGGAGGTCACTGTAGCTTAACACGACGGTTTTAATGCCCCGTGGAAGAGACGTGGAGGTCAGAGTAGCTTAATAAGACGGTTTAATGCTACTTGGAAGAGTGGTGGAGGTTACATTGGAATAAAAAAGAAAATATCAATGCCCCGTGGAAGAGACGTTGAGGTCACAGTAGTTTTAACAAGACGGTTTTAATGCCCCTTGGAAGAGTGGTGGAGGTCACAGTGGATTAAAAAGACAATATCAATGCCCCTTGGATGAGTTGTGGATGTCGCAGTGAAATAAAAAGACAATATTAATACCCCGTGGAAGAGAAGTGGAGGTCACAGTAGCTTATCAAGATGGTTTTAATGCCCCTTGGAAGAGTAGTGGAGGTCGCAGTGGAATAAAAAGACAATATTAATGCCCCGTGGAAGAGTTGTGGAGGTCACAGTAGCTTAACAAGATGGCTTTAATGCCCCTTGGAAGAGCTGTGGAGTTCAGAGTGGTTTAACAAGACGGTTTTTATGCCCCTTGGTAGAGATGTGGAGGTCACAGTAGCTTTATAAGACGGTTTTAATGCCCCTGGGAAGAGCTGTGGAGTGCAGAGTGGTTTAACAAGATGGTTTTAATGCCCCTTTGAATAGACGTGGAGGTCACAGTAGCTTAACAAGATGATTTCAATGCCTCTTGGAAGAGTGATGGAGATTACAGTGGAATTAAGAGACAATATCAATGCCCTGTGAAAGAGACGTGGAGTTCACAGTAGCTTAACAAGACGGTTTTAATGCCCCTTGGTAGAGTGGTGGAGGTTGCGCTGGAATAAAAAGACAATATCAATGCCCCTTGGAAGAGTGGTGGAGTTCGCAGTGGAATATAAAGACAATATCAATGCCCCGTGGAAGAGACGTGGAGGTCACAGTAGCTTAACAAGACGTTTTAATGCCACTTGGAAAAATGGTGGAGGATACAGTGGAATAAAAAGACAATATCAATGCCCCCGTGGAAGAGACGTGGAGTTCACAGTAGCTTAACAAGACAGTTTTAATGCTCTTGGAAGAGTGGTGGAGGTCGCAGTGGAATAAAAAGACAATATCAATGACTCTTGGAAGAGTGATGGAGGTCGCAGTGGAATAACAAGACAATATCAATGACCCGTTTAAGAGACATGGAGGTCACAGTATCTTCACATTTCGGTTTTAGTGCCCCG
The DNA here is from genome assembly GCF_046119375.1 of Phyllobates terribilis. NCBI lineage: Eukaryota > Metazoa > Chordata > Amphibia > Anura > Dendrobatidae > Phyllobates > Phyllobates terribilis. The sequence goes on from NW_027363082.1 coordinate 379,784, forward strand.
TGGAAGTGTGGTGGAGGTCGCAGTGGTATAAAATGACAATATCAATGCCCCGTGGAAGAGACGTGGAGGTCACAGTAGCTTAACAAGATGTTTTTTTTGCCCCTTGGAATAGTGGTGGTAGGGGCAGTGGAATAAAAAAACAATATCAATGCCCCGTGGAAGAGATGTGGAGGTCACAGCAGCTTAACAAGACTGTTTTAATGCCCGTTGGATGAGACGTGGAGGTCACATTAGCTTACATGACGTATTTAATGCCCCTTGGAAAAGTGGTGGATGTTACAATGGAATAAAAAGACTATATGAATGCCCCGTGGATGAGACGTGGAGGTCACAGTGTCTTATCGATATGGTTTTAATTCCCCTTCGAAGAGGGGTGGAGGACGCAGTGGAATAAAAAGACAATATCAATGCCCCGTGGAAGAGTTATGGAGGTCACAGTAGCTTAACAAGACGGTTTTAATGCCCCTTGGAAGAGCTGTGGAGTTCAGAGTGGTTTAACAAGATGGTTTTTATGCCCCTTGGAAGAGACGTGGAGGTCACAGTAGCTTAACAAGATGGTTTTAATGCCCCTTGGAAGAGTGGTGGAGCTTACAGTGGAAAAAAAAGACAATATCCATGCTCCGAGGAAGAGATGTGGAGGTAAGTGTAGCTTAACAAGACGTTTTAACGCCCCTTGGAAAAGCTGTGGAGTTTAGAGTTGTTTAACAAGACGGTTTTAATGCCCCTTTTAAGAGATGTGGAAGTCACAGTAGATTAACAAGATGGTTTTAATGCCCCTGGAAGAGACGTGGAGGTCACAGTAGCTTAACTATATGGTTTTAATGACTCTTAGAAGAGTGGTGGAGGTAACAGTTGAACAAAAAGAGAATATCAATGCCCAATGGAAGAGACGTGGAGGTCACAGTAGATTAACAAGACGGTTTTAATGCCCCTTGGAAGAGTGGTGGAGATCTTAGTGGAATAAAAAGACAATATCATTGCCCCGTGGAAAAGACGTGGAGGTCACTGTAGCTTAACACGACGGTTTTAATGCCCCGTGGAAGAGACGTGGAGGTCAGAGTAGCTTAATAAGACGGTTTAATGCTACTTGGAAGAGTGGTGGAGGTTACATTGGAATAAAAAAGAAAATATCAATGCCCCGTGGAAGAGACGTTGAGGTCACAGTAGTTTTAACAAGACGGTTTTAATGCCCCTTGGAAGAGTGGTGGAGGTCACAGTGGAATAAAAAGACAATATTAATGCCCCGTGGAAGAGTTGTGGAGGTCACAGTAGCTTAACAAGATGGCTTTAATGCCCCTTGGAAGAGCTGTGGAGTTCAGAGTGGTTTAACAAGACGGTTTTTATGCCCCTTGGTAGAGATGTGGAGGTCACAGTAGCTTTATAAGACGGTTTTAATGCCCCTGGGAAGAGCTGTGGAGTGCAGAGTGGTTTAACAAGATGGTTTTAATGCCCCTTTGAATAGACGTGGAGGTCACAGTAGCTTAACAAGATGATTTCAATGCCTCTTGGAAGAGTGATGGAGATTACAGTGGAATTAAGAGACAATATCAATGCCCTGTGAAAGAGACGTGGAGTTCACAGTAGCTTAACAAGACGGTTTTAATGCCCCTTGGTAGAGTGGTGGAGGTTGCGCTGGAATAAAAAGACAATATCAATGCCCCTTGGAAGAGTGGTGGAGTTCGCAGTGGAATATAAAGACAATATCAATGCCCCGTGGAAGAGACGTGGAGGTCACAGTAGCTTAACAAGACGTTTTAATGCCACTTGGAAAAATGGTGGAGGATACAGTGGAATAAAAAGACAATATCAATGCCCCCGTGGAAGAGACGTGGAGTTCACAGTAGCTTAACAAGACAGTTTTAATGCTCTTGGAAGAGTGGTGGAGGTCGCAGTGGAATAAAAAGACAATATCAATGACTCTTGGAAGAGTGATGGAGGTCGCAGTGGAATAACAAGACAATATCAATGACCCGTTTAAGAGACATGGAGGTCACAGTATCTTCACATTTCGGTTTTAGTGCCCCGTGGAAGTGTGGTGGAGGTCGCAGTGGTATAAAATGACAATATCAATGCCCCGTGGAAGAGACGTGGAGGTCACAGTAGCTTAACAAGATGTTTTTTTTGCCCCTTGGAATAGTGGTGGTAGGGGCAGTGGAATAAAAAAACAATATCAATGCCCCGTGGAAGAGATGTGGAGGTCACAGCAGCTTAACAAGACTGTTTTAATGCCCGTTGGATGAGACGTGGAGGTCACATTAGCTTACATGACGTATTTAATGCCCCTTGGAAAAGTGGTGGATGTTACAATGGAATAAAAAGACTATATGAATGCCCCGTGGATGAGACGTGGAGGTCACAGTGTCTTATCGATATGGTTTTAATTCCCCTTCGAAGAGGGGTGGAGGACGCAGTGGAATAAAAAGACAATATCAATGCCCCGTGGAAGAGTTATGGAGGTCACAGTAGCTTAACAAGACGGTTTTAATGCCCCTTGGAAGAGCTGTGGAGTTCAGAGTGGTTTAACAAGATGGTTTTTATGCCCCTTGGAAGAGACGTGGAGGTCACAGTAGCTTAACAAGATGGTTTTAATGCCCCTTGGAAGAGTGGTGGAGCTTACAGTGGAAAAAAAAGACAATATCCATGCTCCGAGGAAGAGATGTGGAGGTAAGTGTAGCTTAACAAGACGTTTTAACGCCCCTTGGAAAAGCTGTGGAGTTTAGAGTTGTTTAACAAGACGGTTTTAATGCCCCTTTTAAGAGATGTGGAAGTCACAGTAGATTAACAAGATGGTTTTAATGCCCCTGGAAGAGACGTGGAGGTCACAGTAGCTTAACTATATGGTTTTAATGACTCTTAGAAGAGTGGTGGAGGTAACAGTTGAACAAAAAGAGAATATCAATGCCCAATGGAAGAGACGTGGAGGTTACAGTAGCTTAACAAGATGGTTTTAATGCCCTTGGCAGAGTAGTGGAAGTCGCAGTGGAATAAAAAGACAATATCAATGCCCCTTGGAATAGTGGTGGAGGTTGCAGTGGAGTAAAAAGACAATATCAATGCCCCTTGGAAGGGTAGTGGAGGTCGTAGTGGAATAAAAAGACAATATCAATGCCCCATGGAAGAGACGTGGAGGTCACAGTAGTTTTATCAAGACAGTTTTAATGCCCCTTAGAAGAGTGATGGAGGTCGCAGTAGAATAAAAAGACAATATCAATGCTCCTTTGAATAGTGGTGGAGGTTGCAGTGGAAAAAAAAGACAATATCAATGCCCCGAGTAAGATACGTGGAGGTCACTGAAGCTTTATAAGACGGTTTTAATGCCGTTTGGAATAGCTGTGGTGTACAGAGTGGTTTAACAAGACGGTTTTAATGCCCCTCGAAGAGTGGTGGAGGTCGGAGTGGAAATAAAAGACAATATCAATGCTCCGTGGAAGAGACGTGTAGGTCACAGGAGCTTAACAAGACAGTTTTAATGCAACTTGAAGAGTGGTGGAGGTCTGTTGAATAAAAATACAATACCAATGCCCCGTGGAAGAGACGGGGAGGTCACCATAGCTTACCAAGACGCTTGTAATGCCCCTTGGAAGAGCTGTGGATTTCAAAGTAGTTTAACAAGATGGTTTTAATGCCCCTTGGAAGAGACATGTAGGTCACAGTAGCTTAACAAGACGGTATTAATGCCAATTGGAAGAGTGGTGGAGGTTACAGTGGAATAAAAGTACAATATCAATGCCCCGTGGAAGAGACGTGGAGATCACAGTAGCTTAACAATGTGGTTTTAATGCCCCTTGGAAGATTGGTGAAGGTCGCAATGGAATAAAAAGACAATATCATTGACCCTTGGAAGAGTGATAGAGGTCGCAGTGGAATAACAAGACAATATCAATGCCCCGTTTAAGAGACGTGGAGGTCACAGTATCTTCACATTTCGGTTTTAGTGCCCCGTGGAAGTGTGGTGGAGGTCGCAGTGGAATAAAATGACAATATCAATGCCCCGTGGAAGAGACGTGGAGGTCACAGTAGGTTAACAAGACGGTTTTTTTACCCCTTGGAAGAGTGGTGGTAGGGGCAGTGGAATAAAAAAACAATATCAATGCCCCATGTAAGAGATATGGAGGTCACAGTAGCTTAACAAGACTGTTTAAGTGCCCCTTGGAAGAGTGGTGGAGGTGGCAGTGGAGTAAAAAGACAATATCAATGCCCTGTGGAAGAGATGTGGAGGTCACAGCAGCTTAACAAGACTGTTTTAATGCCCTTTGGATGAGACGTGGAGGTCACATTAGCTTACATGATGTATTTAATGCCCCTTGGAAAAGTGGTGGATGTTACAGTGGAATAAAAAGACTATATGAATGCCCCGTGGATGAGACGTGGAGGTCACAGTGTCTTATCAAGACAGTTTTAATGCCCCTTGGAAGAGTGATGGAGGTCGCTGTAGAATAAAAAGACAATATCAATGCCCCTTTGAATAGTGGTGGAGGTTGCAGTGGAAAAAAAAGACAATATCAATGCCCCGAGTAAGAGACGTGGAGGTCACAGAAGCTTTATAAGACGGTTTTAATGCCCCTTGGAATAGCTGTGGTGTACAGAGTGGTTTAACGAGACGGTTTTAATGCCCCTCGAAGAGTGGTGGAGGTCGGAGTGGAAATAAAAGACAATATCAATGGTCCGTGTAAGAGACGTGGAGGTCACAGTAGCTTAACAAGACAGTTTTAATGCAACTTGAAGAGTGGTGGAGGTCTGTTGAATAAAAATACAATACCAATGCCCCGTGGAAGAGACGGGGAGTTCACCATAGCTTTCCAATACGCTTTAATGCCCGTTGGAAGAGCTGTGGATTTCAAAGTAGTTTAACAAGATGGTTTTAATGCCCCATGGAAGAGATATGTAGGTCACAGTAGCTTAACAAGTGAAAAGAAAAGAAAGGGCGCATGTGTAGACTCACAGGGCTATTTATATAATTTAAAAAGTGCCACTGCACTCACCTGTAATGGTTGTGTACGTCTACACAACCAAGATTAAGCGTGTGATTAATGAGGCTCCGGGTCACCTCTATTTGTAGTACCACCCTGTCGGTGTTTGCCTCGCAACTCCGTGCTCCTCAAGTGGTCACACGATCCTGCTGGACCAGATACCACATCACCGCAGGTCCTCAGTAGTTTAACCCGGTGGCTGGATAACCGCAGGTCCTCAAACATCCAAATATGCCCGGCTGCTCCTGCCGCTTTAGCTCCGTATGGAGATATTTAACAAGTAAACAATGGTGCAGCGGTCTCAGGGAGCGCCAAATGAATACTGGACAATTTAATAGATGGCAACCAACTTTTATTCTTCCTCCAATACCACTGCCACAACGTGTTTCAACGGTCTAAGCCATCTCCACCTGATGAAGATGGCTTAGACCGTTGAAACGCGTTGTGGCAGTGGCATTGGAGGAAGAATAAAAGTCGGTTGCCATCTCTTAAATTGTCCAGTATTCCTTTGGCGCTCCCTGAGACCGCTGCACCATTGTTTACAGTAGCTTAACAAGACGGTATTAATGCCAATTGGAAGAGTGATGGAGGCTACAGTGGAATAAAAATACAATATCAATGCCCCGTGGAAGAGACGTGGAGATCACAGTAGCTTAACAAGATGGTTTTAATGCCCCTTCGAAGATTAGTGAAGGTCGCAATGGAATAAAAAGACAATATCAATGACCCTTGGAAGAGTGGTGGAGGTCGCAATGGAATATAAGGACAATATTAATGCCCATTGGAAGAGACGTGGAGGTCACAGTAGCTTAACAATCCGGTTTTAATGCCCCTTGGAAGAGTGGTGGAGGTTACAGTGGAATAAAAAGACAATATCTATGGCCCTTGGAAGAGACGTGGAGATCGAAGCTTAAAAAGACGGTTTTAATGCCCCTTGTAAGAATAATGGAGGTCGCAGAGGAATAAAAAGACAATATCAATACCCCTTGGGAGAGTGGTGGAGGTCGCAATGGAATAAAAAGACAATATCAATGCACCGTGGAAGAGACGTGGAGGTAACAGTAGCTTAACAAGACAGTTTTAATGCCCCTTGGAAGAGTGGTGGAGGTTACAGTGAAATAAAAAAACAATAACAATGCCCCGAGGAAGAGACGTGGAGGTCACAGTAGTCTAACAAGGTGGTTTTAATGCCTCTTCGAAGAGTGGTGGATGTCGCTGTGGAATAAATAGACAATATCAATGCCCCGTGGAAGATACGTGGAGGTCACAGTAGCTTAACAAGACGGTTTTAATGCCACTTGGAAGAATGGTTGGGGTCGCATTGGAATAAAAAGACAATATCAATGCCCCATGAAAGAGACGTGGTGGTCACAGTTGCTTAACAAGACAGTTTTAATGCCCCTTGGAGTAGTGGTGGATGTCGCTGTGGAATATATTGACAATATCAATGCCCCGGGGAAGAGACGTGTAGGTCACAGTAGCTTGACAAGTCAGTTTTAATGCCACTTGCAAGAATGGTTGGTTTCGCATTGGAATAAAATGACAATATCAATGCCCTGTGGAAGAGACATGGATGTCACAGAAGCTTAACAAGATGGTTTTAATGCCCCTTGGAAGAGTGGTGGATGTCGCTGTGGAATAAAAAGACAATATCAATGCCACGTGGAAGAGACGTGGAGGTCACTGCAGCTTAACAAGACGGTTTTAAAGCCCCTTGGAAGAGCTGAGGAGCTCAGAGTGGTTTAACAAGATGGTTTTAATGCCTCTTGGAAGTGTGTTGGAGGTCGCAGTGAAATAAAAAGACAATATCAATGCCCCGTTGAAGAGACGTGGAGGTAAGTGTAGCTTAACAAGACGTTTTTAATGCCCCTTGGAAGAGTGGTGGAGGTCGCAGTGGAATAAATAGACAATATCACTGCCCCGTGGAAGAGTCATGGAGGTCAGTGTAGCTTAACAAGACGGTTTTAATTCCCCATGGAAGAGTGTTGGAGGTCGCAGTGGAATAAAAAGAAAATATCACTGCCCCTTGGAAGAGACGTGGAGGTCACAGTAGATTAACAAGACGGTTTTAATGCCCCTTGGAAGAGTGGTGAAGGTCTTATTGGAATAAAAAGACAATATCATTGCCCTGTGGAAAAGACGAGGAGGTCACTGTAGCTTAACAAGACGGTTTTAATGCCCCGTGGAAGAGACGTGGAGGTCAGAGTAGCTTAACAAGACGGTTTAATGCCCCTTGGAAGAGTGGTGGAGGTTACAGTGGAATAAAAAAAAAATATCAATGCCCCTTGGAAGAGTGGTGGTGTTCTCATTGGATTAAAAAGACAATATCAATGCCCCTTGGATGAGTTGTGGAGGTCGCAGTGAAATAAAAAGACAATATCAATACCCCGTGGAAGAGAAGTGGAGTTCACAGTAGCTTATCAAGATGGTTTTAATGCCCCTTGGAAGAGTAATGGAGGTAGCACTGGAATAAAAAGACAATATCAATGCCCCGTGGAAGAGAAGTTGAGGTCACAGTAGCTTTATAAGAAGAGCTGTGGAGTTCAGAGTGGGTAAACAAGATGTTTTAATGCCCCTTTGAATAGACGTGGAGGTCACAGTAGCTTAACAAGATGATTTCAATGCCTCTTGGAAGAGTGATGGAGATTACAGTGGAATTAAGAGACAATATCAATGCACCGTGAAAGAGACGTGGAGTTCACAGAAGCTTAACAAGACGGTTTTAATGCCCCTTGGTAGGGTGGTGGAGGTTGTGGTGGAATAAAAAGACAATATCAATGCCCCTTGGAAAAGTGGTGGATGTCGCAGTGGAATATAAAGACAATATCAATGCCCCGTGGAAGAGATGTGGAGGTCACAGTAGCTTAACAAGACGTTTTAATGCCACTTGGAAAAGTGGTGGAGGATACAGTGGAATAAAAAGACAATATCAATGCCCCGTGGAAGAGACGTGAAGGTCACAGTAGCTTAACAAGACATTTTAATGCCACTTGGAAAAGTGGTGGAGGATACAGTGGATTAAAAAGACAATATCAATGCCCCCGTGGAAGAGACTTGGAGGTCACAGTAGCTTAACAAGACAGTTTTATTGCCTCTTGGTAGAGTGGTGGAGTTCTGTGTGAAATAAAAAGACAATATGAATGCCCCGTGGAATAGACGGGGAGGTCACAGTAGTTTTATCAAGACAGTTTTAATGCCCCTTGGAAGAGTTGTGGAGGTCACAGTAGCTTAACAAGATGGTTTTTATGCCCCTTGGAAGAGCTGTGGAGTTCAGAGTGGTTTAACAAGATGGTTTTTATGCCCCTTGGAAGAGACGTGGAGGTCACAGTAGCTTAACAAGACGGTTTTAATGCCCCTTGGAAGATTGGTGGAGGTTAGAGTGGAATAAAAAGACAATATCCATGCTCTATGGCAGAGATGTGAAGGTTAGTGTAGCTTAACAATACGTTTTAATGCACCTTGGAAGAGCTGTGGAGTTCAGAGTTGTTTAACAAGACGGTATTAATGCCCCTTTTAAGAAATGTGGAATTCACAGTAGATTAACAAGACGGTTTTAATGCCCCTTGGAAGAGACGTGGAGGTCACAGTAGCTTAACTAGATGGTTTTAATGCCCATTGGAAGAGTGGTGGAGGTAACAGTTGAACAAAAAGAGAATATCAATGCCCCATAGAAGAGACGTGGAGGTTACAGTAGCTTAACAAGATGGTTTTAATGCCCCGTGGCAGAGTAGTGGAAGTCGCAGTGGAATAAAAAGACAATATCAATGCCCCATGGAAGTGACATGGAGGTCACAGTAGTTTTATCAAGACAGTTTTAATGCCCCTTGGAAGAGTGGTGGAGGTCGCAGTGGAATAAAAAGACAATATCAATGCCCCTTGGAATAGTGGTGGAGGTTGCAGTGGAAATAAAAGACAATATCAATGCCCGGTGGAAGAGACGTGGAGGTCACAGTAGCTTAACAAGACGGTTTTAATGCCCCTTGGAAGAGCTGTGGAGTTCAGAGTGGTTTAATAAGATGATTTTAATGCCCCTTGGATGAGACGTAGAGGTCACAGTAGCTTAACAAGACGGATTCAATGCCCCTTCGAAAAGTGGTGGAGGTTACAGTCGAATAAAAAGACAATATGAATGCCCTGAGTAAGAGACGTGGAGGTCACAGTAGCTTAACAAGACGGTTTTAATGCCCCTTCGAAGAATGGTCGAGGTCGCAGAGTAATAATAAGATAATAAGAATGCAAAGTGCAAAAGACGTGATGGTCACAGTAGCTTAACAAGACAGTTTTATTGGCCCTTGGAAGAGTGGTGTAGGCCGCAGTGGAATAAAAAGACAATATCAATGCCCCATGGAAGAGATGTGGAGGTCACAGTAGCTTAACAAGATGGTTTTAATGCCCCTTGGAAGAGTGGTGGAGGTTACAGTGGAATAAAAAGACAATGTCAATGCCCCGTGGAAGAGACGTGGAGGTCACAGTATCTTAACAAGATGTTTTAATGCCCCTTGGAAGAGTGGTGGAGGTTACTGTGGAATAAATAGAAAATATCATTGCCCCGTGGAAGAGATGTGGAAATCAGAGTAGATTTACAAGACGGTTTTTATTCCCCTTGGAAGAGTGGTGGAGGTCGCAGTGAAATAAAAATCAATATCAATGCCCCTTGGTAGAGTGGTGGACGTCGCAGTGGAATAAAAATACCATATCACTGCCCCGTGGAAGAGACGTGGAGGACACAGTAGCTTAACAAGATGGTTTTATTGCCCCTTGGAAGGGTGTTGGAGGTTGCAGTGGAATTAAAAGACAATCTACATGCCCCTTGGAAGAGATGTGGAGGTCACAGTAGCTTAACAAGATTGTTTTAATGCCCCTTGGAAGAGTGGTGGAGGTTACAGTGGAATAAAAAGACAAAATCAATGCCCCATGTAAGAGACTTGGAGGTCACAATAGCTTAACAAGACAGTTTTAATGCCCCTTGGAAGAGTGCTGGAGGTCGCAGTGGAATAAAAAGACAATATCATGCCCCTTGAAAGAGTGGTGGAGGTTGCAGTGGAATAAAAAGACAATATCAATGACCATTGGAAGAGAAGTGGAGCTTAAAAAGACGGTTTTAATGATGATTAGAAAAGTGCTGGAGTTCAGAGTGGTTTAACAAGACTGTTTTAATGCCCCATGGAAGTAACGTGGAGGTCACAGTAGCTTAACAAGAGAGTTTTAATGCACTTGCAAGAGTGGTGGAGGTGGCAGTGGAATAAAAAGACAGTATCAATGCCCCAAGGAAGGGACGTGGAGGTCACAGAAGCTTAACAAGATGGTTTTAATTCCCCTTGGAAGAGTGGTGGAGGTCGCAGTGGAATAAAAAGTCAATTTCAATGGACCGTGGAAGAGACGTGGAGGTCACAGTAGCTTAACAAGACGGATTTAGTACCCCTTGGAAAAGTGGTGGAGGTTACAGTGGAATAAAAGGACTATATGAATGCCCTGTGGAAGAGATGTGGAGGTCACAGTAGCTTAACAAGATGGTTTTAATGCCCCTTCGAAGAGTGGTGGAGGTCGCAGTGTAATAAAAAGACAATATCAATGCACTGTGCAAGAGACGTGATGGTCACAGTAGCTTATCAAGACAGTTTTATGGCCCTTCGGAATAGTGGTGGAGGTCGCAGTGGAATAAAAAGACAATATCAATGCCCCATGGAAGAGATGTGGAGGTCACTGTAGCTTAACAAGATGGTTTTAATGCCCCTTGTAAGAGACATGGAGGTCACAGTAGCTTCATGACACTAGGAAGAGTGGTGGAGGTCGTAGTGGAATAAAAAGGCAATATCAATGCCCCGTGGAAGAGACGTGGAGGTCACAGAAGCTTAACAAGACAGTTTTAATGCCCCTCGGAAGAGTGGTGGAGGTCGCAGTGGAATAAAAAGACAATATCAATGCCCCGAGGAAGGGACGTGGAGGTCACAGTAGCTTAACAAGATGGTTTTAATGCCCCTTGGAAGAGTGGTGGAGGTCGCAGTGGAATAAAAAGACAATATCAATGACGAATGGAAGAGAAGTGGAGGTCACAGGAGCTTAACAAGACGGTTTTAACGCCCCTTGTAAGAGTGGTGGAGGTTGAAGTGGAATAAAAAGACAATATCAATGTCCCGAGGAAGAGACGTTGGGGTCACATTACCTTAAAAAGATGGTTTTAATTCCCCTTGGAAGAGTGGTGGAGATCGCAGTGGAATAAAAAGACAATATAAATGGAACAAGAAGAGACCTGGAGGTCATAGTAGTTAAGCAAGATGGTTTTAATGCACCTTGGAAGAGTGGTCTAGGTCGCAGTGGAATAAAAACACTATATCAATGCCCCGTGGAAGAGATGTGGAGGTCACAGTAGCTTAACAAGACGGTTTAAATGCCCTTTGGAAGAGCTGTGGAGTTCAGAGTGGTCTAACAAGACCGTTTCAATGCCACTTGGATGAGACGTGGAGGTCACAATAGCTTAACAAGACGGATTTAATGCCCTTTGGAAAAGTGGTGAAGGTTACAGTGGAATAAAAGACTATATGAATGCCCCGTGCAAGAGATGTGGACGTCACAGTAGCTTAACAAGAAGGTTTTATTGCCAATTGGAAGAGTGGTGGAGGTCGCAGTGGAATAAAAAGACAATATCAATGCCCCGTGGAAGAGACGTGGAGGTCACAGTGGCTTAACAAGACGCTTTAATGCCCCTTGGACGAGTGGTGGAGGCTACAGTGGAATAAAAAGAATATATCAATGCACAGTGGAAGAGACGTGGAGATCACTGTAGAATAACAAGATGGTTTTTATGCCCCTTGGAAGAGTGGTGGAGGTCTCAGTGGAATAAAAAGAAAATATCAATGCACCGTGGAAGAGACGTAGAGGTCACAGTAGCTTAACGAAGATGGTTTTAATGCCCCTTTTAATGCCCCTTTGAAGAAACGTGGAGGTCACAGTAGCTTAACAAAACGTTTTTTTTGTCCCTTGGAAAAGTCATGGAGGTCGCAGGGAATAAAAAGGCAATATCAATGCCCCGTGGAAGAGATGTGGAGGTCACAGTAGCTTAACAAGAAGGTTTTATTGCCCCTTGGACGAATGGTGGAGTACAGAGTGGTTTAACGAGATGGTTTTAATGCCCCTTGGAAGAGTGGTGGAGGTTACAATGGATTAAAAAGACAATATCAATGCCCCATGGAAGAGACGTGGAGGTCACTGTATCTTAACAAGACTGATTTAATGCCCCTTGGTAGGGTGGTGAAGGTCGCAGTAGAATAAAAAAATATATCAATGCCCCGTGGAAGAGATGTGGAGGTCACAGTAGCTTAACAATACGGTTTTAATGCCCCTTGGAAGAGCTTTGGAGTTCAGAGTGGTTTAACAAAACGGTTTTAATGCCCCTTGTTAAAGACATAGAGGTCACAGTAGCTTAACAAAATGGTTTTAATGCCCCTTGGAAGAGTGGTGGAGGTTACAGTGGAATAAAAAGAAAATATCAATGTCCCGTGGAAGAGACGTGGAGATCACAGTATATTAACAAGACAGTTTTATTTCCCCTTGGAAGAGATGTGGAGGTCACAGTGGAATAAAAAGACAATATCAATGCCCCTTGGAAGAGTGGTGGAGGTCGCAGTGTATTAAAAAGACAAAATCAATGCCCTGTGGAAGAGACGTGGAGATCACAGAAGTCTTAGCAAGACGGTTTTAATGCCCCATGGAAGAGACGTGGAGGTCAAAGTAGCTTAACAGGACTGTTTTAATGCCCCTTGGAAAAGTGGTGGAGGTTACAGTAGGTTAAGAAGATGGATTTAATGTCCCTTGGAAGAGCTGTCGAGTTCAGAGTGATATAACAAAACGGTTTTAATACCCCTTGGAAGAGACGTGGAGGTCACAGTAGCTTAACAAGATGGTTTTAATGCCCCTTGGAAGAGACGTGGAGGTCACAGTAGCTTAATTAGATGGTTTTAATGCCCCTTGGAATAGTGGTGGAGGTCGCAGTGGAATAAAAAGGCAATATCAATGCCCCAAGTAAGAGTGTTGTAGTTCGCAGTGGAATAAAAAGACAATATCAATGCCCCGTGGAAGAGACGTGGAGGTCACAGAAGCTTAACAAGACAGTTTTAATGTCCCTTGGAAGAGTGGTGGAGGTCGTAGAGGAATAAAAAGACAATATCAATGACCAATGGAGGATATGTTAAGGTCACAGGATCTTAACAAGACGGTTTTATTGCCCCTAGGAAGAGTGATGGAGGTCGCAGTGGAATAAAAAGGCAATATCAAGGCCCCGAGAAAGAGACATGGAGGTCACAGTAGCTTTATAAGACGGTTTTAATGCCCCTTGGAAGAGCTGTGGAGTTCAGAGTGGTTTAACAAGATGGTTTAAATGCCCCTTGGAAGAGACGTGGAGGTCACAGTAGATTAACAAGACGGTTTTAATGCCCCTTCGAAAAGTGGTGGAATTTACAGTGGAATAAAAAGACAATATTAATGCCCGGTGGAAGAGACGTGGAGGTCACAGTAGCTTAACAAGATGGTTTTTATGCCCCTTGGAAGAGTGGTAGATGTCGGAGTGGAATAAAAAGACAATATCAATGCCCCTTGGAAGAGTGGGGGAGGTCGCAGTGGATTAAAAAGACAATATCATTGCCCCGTGGAACAGATGTGGAGGTCACAGTAGTCTTAACAAGATGGTTTTAATGACCCTTGGTAGAGTGGTGGAGTTCTCATTTTAATAAAAAGACAATTTCAATGCCCGTTTGAAGAGTGGCGGAGGTCGCAGTGAAAGAAAAACACAATATCAATACCCCGTGGAAGAGATGTGTAGGTCACAGTAGCTTAACAAGACGGTTTTAATGCCTCTTGAAAGAGTGGTGGAGGTCGCAGTGGAATTAAAAGAAAATATCAATGCCCCGTGGAAGAGATGTGTACGTCACAATAGCTTTATAAGACGGTTTTATTGCCTCTTGCAAGAGCTGTAGATTTCAGAGTGGTTTAACAAGACGGTTTTAATGCCCCTTGGAAGAGATGTGGAGGTCACAGTAGATTAACAAGACGGTTTTAATGCCCCTTGGAAGAGTGTTGGAGGTTACAGTGGAATAAAAAGACAATATCAATGCCCCGTGGAAGAGATGTTGAAGTCACAGTAGCTTAACAATACAGTTTTAATGCCCCTTGAAAGAGGGGTGGAGATAGCGGTGGAAAAAAAAGACAATATCACTGCCAATTGGAAGAGTGGTGGAGGTCGCAGTGGAGTAAAAAGACAATATCAATGACCAATGGAAGTGACATGGAGGTCACATGAGCTTAAAGATATGGTTTTAATGCCCCTTGGAAGAGTGATGGAGTTCAGTTTGGTTTAACAACACTGTTTTAATGCCCCTTGGAAGAGACGTGGAGGTCATTGTAGCTTAACAAGACTGTTTTAATGTCCCTTGGAAGAGTGGTGGAGGTCGCACTGAAATAAAAAAACACTATCAATGCCCCGTGGAAGAGACGTGGAGGTCACAGTAGCTTAACAAGACGGGTTTCATGCCCCTTGGAAGAGTGGTGGAGGTCGCAGTGGAATAAAAAGACATTATCAATGCCCCGAGGTAGAGTCTTGGAGGTTACAGTAGCTTAACAAGATGATTTTAATTCCCCTTGTAAGAGTGGTGGAGGTCGCAGTGGAATAAAAAGACAATATCAATGGACCGTGGAAGAGACGTGGAGGTCATTGTAGCTTAACAGGACGGTTTTAATGCCCCTTGGAAAAGCTGTGGAGTTCAGAGTGGTTTAAAAATATGGTTTTAATGCCCCTTGGAAGAGACGTGGAGGTCACAGTAGCTTAACAAGATGGCTTTATTTCTCCTTGGAAAAGACGTGAAGGTCACAGTAGCTTACGTAGATGGATTTAATGCCACTTGGGAAAGTGGTGGAGGTAACAGTGGAATAAAAAGAAAATATCAATGCCCCGTGGAAGAGACGTGGAGATCACCGTAGATTAACAAGACACTTTTATTTCCCCTTGGAAGAGTTGTGGAGGTTGCAGTGGAATAAAAAGACAATTTCAAAGCCCCTTGGAATAGTGGTGGAGGTCACAGTGGATTAAAAAGACTATATGAATGCCCCGTGGAAGAGACGTGGAGTTCACAGTAGCTTAACTAGACGGTTTTCATGCCCATTCGTAGAGTGGTGGAAGTCGCAGTGGAATAAAAAGACAATATCAATTCACCGTGGAAGAGACGTGGAGGTCACAGTAGCTTAACAAGACGGTTTTATTGCCACTTGGAAGAGTGGTGGTGAACAGAGTGGTTTAACAAGAGGGTTTTAATGCCCCTTGGAAGAGTTGTGGAGGTTACAGTGGAATAAAAAGAAAATATCAATGCCCCGTGGAAGAGACGTGGAAATCACTGTAGATTAACAAGATGGTTTTTATGCCCCTTGGAAGAGTGGTGGAGGTTGCAGTGGAATAAAAAGACAATATCAATGCCCCGTGGAAGAGACGTGGAGGTTACAGTAGATTTATAGGACGGTTTTAATGCCCATTGGAAGAGCTGTGGAGTTCAGAGTGGTTTAACAAGATGGTTTTAATGCCCCTTTGAAGAGACGTGGATGTCACAGTAGATTATCAAGATGGTTTTAATGCCCCTTAGAAAAGTTGTTGAGTTTACAGTGGAATAAAAAGACAATATCAATGCCCGGTGGAAGAGACATGGAGGTCACAGTAGCTTAACAAGAAGGTTTTAATGCCCCATGGAAGAGTGGTGGAGGTCGCAGTGGTATAAAAAGACAATATCAATGCCCCGTGGAAGAGATGTGGAAGTCACAGTAGCTTAACAAGAAGGTTTTAATACCCCTTGGACGAACGGTGGAGTACAGAGTGGTTTAACGATATGGTTTTTATGCCCCTTGAAAGAGACGTTGAGGTCACAGTAGCTTAACAAGATGGTTTTAATGTCCCTTGGAAGAGTGATGGAGGTAATAGTGGAATAAAAAGACAATATCAATGCCCCGTGGAAGAGACGTGGAGGTCACAGCAGCTTAACAAGACGGTTTAATGCCCGTTGGAAGAGTGGTGGAGGTTACAGTGGAATAAAAAGAAAATATAAATGCCCCGTGGAAGAGACGTTGAGATCACAGTAGATTAACAAAACGGTTTTTATGCCCCTTGGAAGAGTGGTGGAGGTCGCAGTGGAATAAAAAAACAATATCAATACCCCGTGGAAGAGAAGTGGAGGTCACAGTAGCTAAACAAAATGGTTTTAATGCCCCATGGAAGAGTGGTGGAGGTCGCAGTAGAATTTAAAGACAATATCACTGCCCAGTGGAAGAGACGTGGAGGTTACAGTAGCTTAACAGGACGGATTTTTTGCCCCTTGAAAAAGTCTTGGAGGTCGCTGTTGAATAAAAAGCCAATACCAATGCCCCTTGGAAGAGACGTGGAGGTCACAATAGATTAACAAGAAAGTTTTAATGCCCCTTGGAAGAGTGGTGGAGGTCGCAGTGGAATAAAAAGACAATATCAATGCCCCTTGGAAGAGTGGTAAAGGTGACAGTGGAATAAAAAACAATATCAATGCCCCGTGAAAGAGACGTGAAGGTCACAGTAGCTTAAAAAGACGGTTTATTAACCCTTGGAAAAGTGGTGGAGGTCGCTGCAGAATAAAAAGACAATATCAATGCCCCTTGGAAGAGTGGGGGAGGTCGCAGTGGATAAAAAAGACAATATCAATGCCCCATGGAACAGACGTGGAGGTCACAGTAGTCTTAACAAGACAGTTTTAATGACGCTTGGTAGAGTGGTGGAGGTCTCATTTTAATAAAAAGATAATTTCAATGCCCCTTTAAAGAGTGGTGGAGGTCGCAGTGGAATAAAAAGGCAATGTCAATGCCCCGTGGTAGAGACGTGGAGGTCACAGTAGGTTTATAAGACGGTTTTAATGCCCCTTGCAAGAGCTGTAGAGTTCAGAGTGGTTTAACAAGACGGTTTTAATGCCCCTTGGAAGAGATGTGGAGGTCACAGTAGATTAACAAGACGGTTTTAATGCCACTTGGAAGAGTGGTGGAGGTTACAGTGGAATAAAAAGACAATATCAATGACCCGTGGAAGAGACTTTGAAGGCACAGTAGCTTAACAAGACAGTTTTAATGCCCATTGGAAGAGTGGTGGATATAGCAGTGGACTAAAAAGACAATATCATTGCCCCTTGGAAGAGTGGTGGAGGTCGCAGTGGAAAAAAAAGACAATATCAATGTCCCGTGGAAGAGACGAGCAGGTCACAGTAGCTTAAAAACATGGTTTTAATGCCCCTTGGAAGAGTGGTGGAGGTCGCAGTACAATAAAAATTCAATATCAATGCCCATTGAAAGAGTGGTGAAGGTCGCAGTGGAATAAAAAGACTATATCAATGCGCCGTGGAAGAGTCATGGAGGTCATAGTAGCTTAAAAAGACGGCTTAATGCCTCTTCGAAGAGTGGTGGAGGTTGCAGTGGAAAAAAAAGAAAATATCAATGCCCCGTGGAAGAGATGTGGAGATCACAGTAGATTAACAAGATGGTTTTTATGCCGCTTGGAAGAGTGGTGGAGGTCGCAGTGGAATAAAAAGACAATTTCAATGCCCCTTGGAAAAGTGGTGGAGGTTGCAGTGAAATAAAGACACAATATCACCACCACGTGGAAGAGATGTGGAGGTCACAGTATCTTAACAAGACGGTTTTAATGCTCCTTGGAAGAGTGCTGGAGGTCGCAGTGGAATAAAAAGGTAATATAAAAGCCCCGTGGAAGAGACGTGGAGGTCACAGTAGCTTTATAAGACGGTTTTTATTCCCCATGGAAGAGCTGTGAAGTTCTGAGTGGTTTAACAAGATGGTTTTAATGCCCCTTAGAAGAGATGTGGAGGTTACAGAAGCTTAACAAGATGTTTTTATTGCCCCTTGGAAGACTCTGGAAGGTCACAGTGGAATAATGAGACAATATCAATGCCCCTTGGAAGAGACGTGGAGGTCACAGTAGCTTAACAAGATGGTTTTAATGCCCCATGGAAGAGTGGTGGAGGTCACAGTAGAATTTAATGACAATATCACTGCCCCGTGGAAGAGACGTGGAGGTTATAGTTGCTTAAAAGGACGGTTTTATTGCCCCTTGGAAAAGTCTTAGAGGTCGCAGTAGAATAAAAAGACAATATCAATGCCCCGTGGAAGAGACGTGGAGGTAACAGTAGCTTAACAAGAAGGTTTTATTGCCCCTTGGAAGAGTGGTGGAGG
Source organism: Phyllobates terribilis (assembly GCF_046119375.1). Classification (NCBI taxonomy): domain Eukaryota; kingdom Metazoa; phylum Chordata; class Amphibia; order Anura; family Dendrobatidae; genus Phyllobates; species Phyllobates terribilis. The sequence goes on from NW_027363082.1 coordinate 397,987, forward strand.
TCGCAGTGGAATAAAAAGACAGTATCAGTGCCCCGTGAAAGAGACGTGAAGGTCACAGTAGCTTAAAAAGACGGTTTATTAACCCTTGGAAGAGTGGTGGAGGTCGCTGTAGAATAAAAAGGCAATATCAATGCCCCGTGTAACAGACGTGGAGGTCACAGTAGTCTTAACAAGACGGTTTTAATGACCCTTGGTAGAGTGGTGGAGGTCTCATTTTAATAAAAAGATAACTTCAATGCTCCTTGGAAGAGTGTTGGAGGTCGCAGTGAAATAAAAACACAATATCAATACCCCGTGGAAGAGATTTGGAGGTCACAGTAGCTTAACAAGACGGTTTTAATGCAGCTTGAAAGAGCTGTAGAGTTCAGAGTAGTTTTTACAAGACGGTTTTAATGCCCCTTGGAAGAGATGTGGAGGTCACAGTAGATTAACAAGACGGTTTTAATGCCCCTTGGAAGAGTGGTGGAGGTTACAATGGAAAAAAAAGTCAATATCAATGCCCCGTGGAAGAGACGTGGAGGTCACAGTAGCTTTATAAAACAGTTTTAATGCCCGTTGCAAGAGCTGTAGATTTCAGAGTATTTTTTACAAGACGATTTTAATGCACCTTGGAAGAGATGTTGAAGTCACAGTAGCTTAACAAGACAGTTTTAATGCCCGTTGGAAGAGTGGTGGAGAAGGCAGTGGAGTAAAAAGACAATATCATTGCCCCTTGGAAGAGTGGTGGAGGTCGCAGTGGAATAAAAAGACAATATCAATGCCCCGTGGAAGAGACGAGGAGGTCACAGTTGCTTAAAAATATGGCTTTAATGCCCCTTGGAAGAGTGGTGGAGGTCGCAGTACAATAAAAATTCAATATCAATGCCCATTGAAACAGTGGAGAAGGTCGCAGTGGAATAAAAAGACAATATCAATGCCCCGTGGAAGAGTCGTGGAGGTCATAGTGGCTCAAAAAGACGGTTTAATGCCACTTTGAAGAGTGGTGGAGGTTTTAGTGGAAAAAAAAGAAAATATCAATGCCCCGTGGAAGAGATGTGGAGATCACAGTAGATTAAGAAGATGTGTTTTATGCCCCTTGGAAGAGTGGTGGAGGTCGCAGTGGAATAAAAAGACAATATCAATGCCCCTTGGAAAAGTGGTGGAGGTTGTAGTGAAATAAACACACAATATCAACACCACGTGGAAGAGACGTGGAGGTCACAGTAGCTTAACAAGACGGTTTTAATGCTCATTAGAAGAGTGCTGGAGGTCGCAGTGGAATAAAAAGGCAATATCAATGCCCCATGGAAGAGACGTGGAGGTCACAGTAGCTTTATAAGACGGTTTTAATGCCCCATGGAAGAGCTGTGAAGTTCTGAGTGCTTTAACAAGATGGTTTTAATGCCCCTTAGAAGAGATGTGGAGTTTACAGTAGCTTAAAAAGATGGTTTTATTGTCCATTGGAAGACTCGGGAAGGTCACAGTGGAATAATGAGACAATATCAATGCCCCTTGGAAGAGACGTGGAGGTCACAGTAGATTAACAAGAAAGTTTTAATGCCCCTTGGAAGAGTGGTGGAGGTCGCAGTGGAATAAAAAGACAATATCAATGCCCCTTGGAAGAGTGGGGGAGGTCGCAGTGGATGAAAAAGACAATATCAATGCCCCGTAGAACAGACGTGGAGGTCACAGTAGTCTTAACAAGACGGTTTTATTGACGCTTGGTAGAGTGGTGGTCTCATTTTAATAAATTGATCATTTCAATGCCCCTTGGAAGAGTGGTGGAGGTCGCAGTGAAATAAAAACACAATATCAATACCCCGTGGAAGAGATGTGGAGGTCACAGTAGCTTAACAAGACGGTTTTAATGCCCCTTGAAAGAGTGGTGGAGGTCGCAGTGGAATAAAAAGGCAATTTCAATGCCCCGTGGAAGAGACGTGGAGGTCACAGTAGCTTTATGAGATGGTTTTAATGCCTCTTGCAAGAGCTGTAGAGTTCAGAGTGGTTTAGCAAGACAGTTTTAATGCCTCTTGGAAGAGATGTGGAGGTCACAGTAGTTTAAAAAGACGGTTTTAATGCCACTTGTAAGACTGGTGGAGGTTACAGTGCAATAAAAAGACAATATCAATGACCCGTGGTAGAGACGTTGAAGGCACAGTAGCTTAACAAGACAGTTTTAATGCCCATTGGAAGAGTGGTGGATATAGCAGTGGAGTAAAAAGACAATATCATTGCCCCTTGGAAGAGTGGTGGAGGTCGCAGTTGAAAAAAAAGACAATATCAATGTCCCGTGGAAGAGACGAGGAGGTCACAGTAGCTTAAAAATATGGTTTTAATGCCCCTTGGAAGAGTGGTGGAGGTCGCAGTACAATAAAAATTCAGTATCAATGCCTATTGAAAGAGTGGTGAAGGTCGCAGTGCAATAAAAAGACTATATCATTGCCCCGTGGAAGAGTCGTGGAGGTCATAGTAGCTTAAAAAGACAGTTTAATGCCTCTTCGAAGAGTGGTGGAGGTTGCAGTGAAAAAAAAAGAAAATATCAATGCCCCGTGGAAGAGATGTGGAGATCACAGTAGATTAACAAGATGGTTTTTATGCCCCTTGGAAGAGTGGTGGAGGTCGCAGTGGAATAAAAAGACAATATAATTTCCCCTTGGAAGAGTGGTGGAGGTCGCAGTGGAATAAAAAGACAATATCAATGCCCCGTGGAAGAGACGAGGAGGTCACAGTAGCTTAAAAATATGGTTTTATTGCCCCTTGGAAGAGTGGTGGAGGTCGCAGTACAATAAAAATTCAATATCAATGCCCATTGAAATAGTGGAGAAGGTCGCAGTGGAATAAAAAGACAATATCAATGCCCCGTGGAAGAGTCGTGGAGGTCATATTAGCTTAAAAAGACGGTTTAATGCCACTTTGAAGAGTGTTGGAGGTTGCAGTGGAAAAAAAAGAAAATATCAATGCCCCGTGGAAGAGATGTGGAGATCACAGTAGATTAACAAGATGGTTTTTATGCCCCTTGGAAGAGTGGTGGAGGTCGCAGTGGAATAAAAAGACATTATCAATGCCCCTTGGAAAAGTGGTGGAGGTTGCAGTGAAATAAAGACACAATATCAATACCACGTGGAAGAGACGTGGAGGTCACAGTAGCTTAACAAGAAGGTTTTAATGCTCCTTGGAAGAGTGCTAGAGGTCGCAGTGGAATAAAAAGGCAATATCAATGTTCCTTGGAAGAGACGTGGAGGTCACAGTAGCTTTATAAGACGGTTTTAATGCCCCAAGGAAGAGCTGTGAAGTTCTGAGTGGTTTAACAAGATGGTTTTAATGCCCCTTTGAAGAGACGTGGATGTCACAGCAGATTATCAAGACGGTTTTAATGCCCCTTAGAAAAGTTGTGGAGTTTACAGTGGAATAAAAAGACAATATCAATGCCCCGTGGAAGAGATGTGGAAGTCACAGTAGCTTAACAAGAAGGTTTTAATACCCCTTGGACGAAGGGTGGAGTACAGAGTGGTTTAACGAGATGGTTTTTATGCCCCTTGAAAGAGACGTTGAGGTCACAGTAGCTTAACAAGATGGTTTTAATGCCCCTTGGAAGAGTGTTGGAGGTAATAGTGGAATAAAAAGACAATATGAATGCCCCGTGGAAGAGACGTGGAGGTCACAGCAGCTTAACAAGAGGGTTTAATGCCCGTTGGAAGAGTGGTGGAGGTTACAGTGGAATAAAAAGAAAATATAAATGCCCCGTGGAAGAGACGTTGAGATCACAGTAGATTAACAAAACGGTTTTTATGCCCCTTGGAAGAGTGGTGGAGGTCGCAGTGGAATAAAAAAACAATATCAGTACCCCTTGGAAGAGAAGTGGAGGTCACAGTAGCTTAACAAGATGGTTTTAATGCCCCATGAAAGAGTGGTGGAGGTCGCAGTAGAATTTTAAGACAATATCACTGCCCTGTGGAAGAGACGTGGAGGTTACAGTAGCTTAACAGGACGTTTTTTTTGCCCCTTGAAAAAGTCTTGGAGGTCGCTGTAGAATAAAAAGCCAATATCAATGCCCTTGGAAGAGACGTGGAGGTCACAGTAGCTTAACAAGATGGTTTTTATGCCCCTTGGAAGAGTGGTAGAGGTCGGAGTGGAATAAAAAGACAATATCAATGCCCCTTGGAAGAGTGGGGGAGGTCGCAGTGGATTAAAAAGACAATATCATTGCCCCGTGGAACAGATGTGGAGGTCACAGTAGTCTTAACAAGATGGTTTTAATGACCCTTGGTAGAGTGGTGGAGTTCTCATTTTAATAAAAAGACAATTTCAATGCCCGTTTGAAGAGTGGCGGAGGTCGCAGTGAAAGAAAAACACAATATCAATACCCCGTGGAAGAGATGTGTTGGTCACAGTAGCTTAACAAGACGGTTTGAATGCCTCTTGAAAGAGTGGTGGAGGTCGCAGTGGAATTAAAAGAAAATATCAATGCCCCGTGGAAGAGATGTGTACGTCACAATAGCTTTATAAGACGGTTTTATTGCCTCTTGCAAGAGCTGTAGATTTCAGAGTGGTTTAACAAGACGGTTTTAATGCCCCTTGGAAGAGATGTGGAGGTCACAGTAGATTAACAAGACGGTTTTAATGCCCCTTGGAAGAGTGTTGGAGGTTACAGTGGAATAAAAAGACAATATCAATGCCCCGTGGAAGAGATGTTGAAGTCACAGTAGCTTAACAATACAGTTTTAATGCCCCTTGAAAGAGGGGTGGAGATAGCAGTGGAAAAAAAAGACAATATCACTGCCAATTGGAAGAGTGGTGGAGGTCGCAGTGGTATAAAAAGACAATATCAATGACCAATGGAAGTGACATGGAGGTCACATGAGCTTAAAGATATGGTTTTAATGCCCCTTGGAAGAGTGATGGAGTTCAGTTTGGTTTAAAAACACTGTTTTAATGCCCCTTGGAAGAGACGTGGAGGTCATTGTAGCTTAACAAGACTGTTTTAATGTCCCTTGGAAGAGTGGTGGAGGTCGCACTGAAATAAAAAAACACTATCAATGCCCCGTGGAAGAGACGTGGAGGTCACAGTAGCTTAACAAGACGGGTTTCATGCCCCTTGGAAGAGTGGTGGAGGTCGCAGTGGAATAAAAAGACATTATCAATGCCCCGATGTAGAGTCTTGGAGGTTACAGTAGCTTAACAAGATGATTTTAATTCCCCTTGTAAGAGTGGTGGAGGTCGCAGTGGAATAAAAAGACAATATCAATGGACCGTGGAAGAGACGTGGAGGTCATTGTAGCTTAACAGGACGGTTTTAATGCCCCTTGGAAAAGCTGTGGAGTTCAGAGTGGTTTAAAAATATGGTTTTAATGCCCCTTGGAAGAGACGTGGAGGTCACAGTAGCTTAACAAGATGGCTTTATTTCTCCTTGGAAAAGACGTGAAGGTCACAGTAGCTTACGTAGATGGATTTAATGCCACTTGGGAAAGTGGTGGAGGTAACAGTGGAATAAAAAGAAAATATCAATGCCCCGTGGAAGAGACGTGGAGATCACCGTAGATTAACAAGACACTTTTATTTCCCCTTGGAAGAGTTGTGGAGGTTGCAGTGGAATAAAAAGACAATTTCAAAGCCCCTTGGAATAGTGGTGGAGGTCACAGTGGATTAAAAAGACTATATGAATGCCCCGTGGAAGAGACGTGGAGTTCACAGTAGCTTAACTAGACGGTTTTCATGCCCATTCGTAGAGTGGTGGAAGTCGCAGTGGAATAAAAAGACAATATCAATGCACCGTGGAAGAGACGTGGAGGTCACAGTAGCTTAACAAGACGGTTTTATTGCCACTTGGAAGAGTGGTGGTGAACAGAGTGGTTTAACAAGAGGGTTTTAATGCCCCTTGGAAGAGTTGTGGAGGTTACAGTGGAATAAAAAGAAAATATCAATGCCCCGTGGAAGAGACGTGGAAATCACTGTAGATTAACAAGATGGTTTTTATGCCCCTTGGAAGAGTGGTGGAGGTTGCAGTGGAATAAAAAGACAATATCAATGCCCCGTGGAAGAGACGTGGAGGTTACAGTAGATTTATAGGACGGTTTTAATGCCCATTGGAAGAGCTGTGGAGTTCAGAGTGGTTTAACAAGATGGTTTTAATGCCCCTTTGAAGAGACGTGGATGTCACAGTAGATTATCAAGATGGTTTTAATGCCCCTTAGAAAAGTTGTGGAGTTTACAGTGGAATAAAAAGACAATATCAATGCCCGGTGGAAGAGACATGGAGGTCACAGTAGCTTAACAAGAAGGTTTTAATGCCCCATGGAAGAGTGGTGGAGGTCGCAGTGGTATAAAAAGACAATATCAATGCCCCGTGGAAGAGATGTGGAAGTCACAGTAGCTTAACAAGAAGGTTTTAATACCCCTTGGACGAACGGTGGAGTACAGAGTGGTTTAACGAGATGGTTTTCATGCCCCTTGAAAGAGACGTTGAGGTCACAGTAGCTTAACAAGATGGTTTTAATGTCCCTTGGAAGAGTGATGGAGGTAATAGTGGAATAAAAAGACAATATCAATGCCCCGTGGAAGAGACGTGGAGGTCACAGCAGCTTAACAAGACGGTTTAATGCCCGTTGGAAGAGTGGTGGAGGTTACAGTGGAATAAAAAGAAAATATAAATGCCCCGTGGAAGAGACGTTGAGATCACAGTAGATTAACAAAACGGTTTTTATGCCCTTTGGAAGAGTGGTGGAGGTCGCAGTGGAATAAAAAAACAATATCAATACCCCGTGGAAGAGAAGTGGAGGTCACAGTAGCTTAACAAAATGGTTTTAATGCCCCATGGAAGAGTGGTGGAGGTCGCAGTAGAATTTAAAGACAATATCACTGCCCAGTGGAAGAGACGTGGAGGTTACAGTAGCTTAACAGGACGGATTTTTTGCCCCTTGAAAAAGTCTTGGAGGTCGCTGTTGAATAAAAAGCCAATACCAATGCCCCTTGGAAGAGACGTGGAGGTCACAATAGATTAACAAGAAAGTTTTAATGCCCCTTGGAAGAGTGGTGAAGGTCGCAGTGGAATAAAAAGACAATATCAATGCCCCTTGGAAGAGTGGTAAAGGTGACATTGGAATAAAAAGACAATATCAATGCCCCGTGAAAGAGACGTGAAGGTCACAGTAGCTTAAAAAGACGGTTTATTAACCCTTGGAAAAGTGGTGGAGGTCGCTGCAGAATAAAAAGACAATATCAATGCCCCTTGGAAGAGTGGGGGAGGTCGCAGTGGATAAAAAAGACAATATCAATGCCCCATGGAACAGACGTGGAGGTCACAGTAGTCTTAACAAGACAGTTTTAATGACGCTTGGTAGAGTGGTGGAGGTCTCATTTTAATAAAAAGATAATTTCAATGCCCCTTTAAAGAGTGGTGGAGGTCGCAGTGGAATAAAAAGGCAATGTCAATGCCCCGTGGTAGAGACGTGGAGGTCACAGTAGGTTTATAAGATGGTTTTAATGCCCCTTGCAAGAGCTGTAGAGTTCAGAGTGGTTTAACAAGACGGTTTTAATGCCCCTTGGAAGAGATGTGGAGGTCACAGTAGATTAACAAGACGGTTTTAATGCCACTTGGAAGAGTGGTGGAGGTTACAGTGGAATAAAAAGACAATATCAATGACCCGTGGAAGAGACTTTGAAGGCACAGTAGCTTAACAAGACAGTTTTAATGCCCATTGGAAGAGTGGTGGATATAGCAGTGGACTAAAAAGACAATATCATTGCCCCTTGGAAGAGTGGTGGAGGTCGCAGTGGAAAAAAAAGACAATATCAATGTCCCGTGGAAGAGACGAGCAGGTCACAGTAGCTTAAAAACATGGTTTTAATGCCCCTTGGAAGAGTGGTGGAGGTCGCAGTACAATAAAAATTCAATATCAATGCCCATTGAAAGAGTGGTGAAGGTCGCAGTGGAATAAAAAGACTATATCAATGCGCCGTGGAAGAGTCATGGAGGTCATAGTAGCTTAAAAAGACGGCTTAATGCCTCTTCGAAGAGTGGTGGAGGTTGCAGTGGAAAAAAAAGAAAATATCAATGCCCCGTGGAAGAGATGTGGAGATCATAGTAGATTAACAAGATGGTTTTTATGCCGCTTGGAAGAGTGGTGGAGGTCGCAGTGGAATAAAAAGACAATATCAATGCCCCTTGGAAAAGTGGTGGAGGTTGCAGTGAAATAAAGACACAATATCACCACCACGTGGAAGAGACGTGGAGGTCACAGTATCTTAACAAGACGGTTTTAATGCTCCTTGGAAGAGTGCTGGAGGTCGCAGTGGAATAAAAAGGTAATATAAAAGCCCCGTGGAAGAGACGTGGAGGTCACAGTAGCTTTATAAGACGGTTTTTATTCCCCATGGAAGAGCTGTGAAGTTCTGAGTGGTTTAACAAGATGGTTTTAATGCCCCTTAGAAGAGATGTGGAGGTTACAGAAGCTTAACAAGATGTTTTTATTGCCCCTTGGAAGACTCTGGAAGGTCACAGTGGAATAATGAGACAATATCAATGCCCCTTGGAAGAGACGTGGAGGTCACAGTAGCTTAACAAGATGGTTTTAATGCCCCATGGAAGAGTGGTGGAGGTCACAGTAGAATTTAATGACAATATCACTGCTCCGTGGAAGAGACGTGGAGGTTATAGTTGCTTAAAAGGACGGTTTTATTGCCCCTTGGAAAAGTCTTAGAGGTCGCAGTAGAATAAAAAGACAATATCAATGCCCCGTGGAAGAGACGTGGAGGTAACAGTAGCTTAACAAGAAGGTTTTATTGCCCCTTGGAAGAGTGGTGGAGGTCGCAGTGGAATAAAAAGACAGTATCAGTGCCCCGTGAAAGAGACGTGAAGGTCACAGTAGCTTAAAAAGACGGTTTATTAACCCTTGGAAGAGTGGTGGAGGTCGCTGTAGAATAAAAAGGCAATATCAATGCCCCGTGTAACAGACGTGGAGGTCACAGTAGTCTTAACAAGACGGTTTTAATGACCCTTGGTAGAGTGGTGGAGGTCTCATTTTAATAAAAAGATAACTTCAATGCTCCTTGGAAGAGTGTTGGAGGTCGCAGTGAAATAAAAACACAATATCAATACCCCGTGGAAGAGATTTGGAGGTCACAGTAGCTTAACAAGACGGTTTTAATGCAGCTTGAAAGAGCTGTAGAGTTCAGAGTAGTTTTTACAAGACGGTTTTAATGCCCCTTGGAAGAGATGTGGAGGTCACAGTAGATTAACAAGACGGTTTTAATGCCCCTTGGAAGAGTGGTGGAGGTTGCAATGGAAAAAAAAGTCAATATCAATGCCCCGTGGAAGAGACGTGGAGGTCACAGTAGCTTTATAAAACAGTTTTAATGCCCGTTGCAAGAGCTGTAGATTTCAGAGTATTTTTTACAAGACGATTTTAATGCACCTTGGAAGAGATGTTGAAGTCACAGTAGCTTAACAAGACAGTTTTAATGCCCGTTGGAAGAGTGGTGGAGAAGGCAGTGGAGTAAAAAGACAATATCATTGCCCCTTGGAAGAGTGGTGGAGGTCGCAGTGGAATAAAAAGACAATATCAATGCCCCGTGGAAGAGACGAGGAGGTCACAGTTGCTTAAAAATATGGCTTTAATGCCCCTTGGAAGAGTGGTGGAGGTCGCAGTACAATAAAAATTCAATATCAATGCCCATTGAAACAGTGGAGAAGGTCGCAGTGGAATAAAAAGACAATATCAATGCCCCGTGGAAGAGTCGTGGAGGTCATAGTGGCTCAAAAAGACGGTTTAATGCCACTTTGAAGAGTGGTGGAGGTTTTAGTGGAAAAAAAAGAAAATATCAATGCCCCGTGGAAGAGATGTGGAGATCACAGTAGATTAAGAAGATGTGTTTTATGCCCCTTGGAAGAGTGGTGGAGGTCGCAGTGGAATAAAAAGACAATATCAATGCCCCTTGGAAAAGTGGTGGAGGTTGTAGTGAAATAAACACACAATATCAACACCACGTGGAAGAGACGTGGAGGTCACAGTAGCTTAACAAGACGGTTTTAATGCTCATTAGAAGAGTGCTGGAGGTCGCAGTGGAATAAAAAGGCAATATCAATGCCCCATGGAAGAGACGTGGAGGTCACAGTAGCTTTATAAGACGGTTTTAATGCCCCATGGAAGAGCTGTGAAGTTCTGAGTGCTTTAACAAGATGGTTTTAATGCCCCTTAGAAGAGATGTGGAGTTTACAGTAGCTTAAAAAGATGGTTTTATTGTCCATTGGAAGACTCGGGAAGGTCACAGTGGAATAATGAGACAATATCAATGCCCCTTGGAAGAGACGTGGAGGTCACAGTAGATTAACAAGAAAGTTTTAATGCCCCTTGGAAGAGTGGTGGAGGTCGCAGTGGAATAAAAAGACAATATCAATGCCCCTTGGAAGAGTGGGGGAGGTCGCAGTGGATGAAAAAGACAATATCAATGCCCCGTAGAACAGACGTGGAGGTCACAGTAGTCTTAACAAGACGGTTTTATTGACGCTTGGTAGAGTGGTGGTCTCATTTTAATAAATTGATCATTTCAATGCCCCTTGGAAGAGTGGTGGAGGTCGCAGTGAAATAAAAACACAATATCAATACCCCGTGGAAGAGATGTGGAGGTCACAGTAGCTTAACAAGACGGTTTTAATGCCCCTTGAAAGAGTGGTGGAGGTCGCAGTGGTATAAAAAGACAATATCAATGCCCCGTGGAAGAGATGTGGAAGTCACAGTAGCTTAACAAGAAGGTTTTAATACCCCTTGGACGAACGGTGGAGTACAGAGTGGTTTAACGAGATGGTTTTTATGCCCCTTGAAAGAGACGTTGAGGTCACAGTAGCTTAACAAGATGGTTTTAATGTCCCTTGGAAGAGTGATGGAGGTAATAGTGGAATAAAAAGACAATATCAATGCCCCGTGGAAGAGACGTGGAGGTCACAGCAGCTTAACAAGACGGTTTAATGCCCGTTGGAAGAGTGGTGGAGGTTACAGTGGAATAAAAAGAAAATATAAATGCCCCGTGGAAGAGACGTTGAGATCACAGTAGATTAACAAAACGGTTTTTATGCCCTTTGGAAGAGTGGTGGAGGTCGCAGTGGAATAAAAAAACAATATCAATACCCCGTGGAAGAGAAGTGGAGGTCACAGTAGCTTAACAAAATGGTTTTAATGCCCCATGGAAGAGTGGTGGAGGTCGCAGTAGAATTTAAAGACAATATCACTGCCCAGTGGAAGAGACGTGGAGGTTACAGTAGCTTAACAGGACGGATTTTTTGCCCCTTGAAAAAGTCTTGGAGGTCGCTGTTGAATAAAAAGCCAATACCAATGCCCCTTGGAAGAGACGTGGAGGTCACAATAGATTAACAAGAAAGTTTTAATGCCCCTTGGAAGAGTGGTGAAGGTCGCAGTGGAATAAAAAGACAATATCAATGCCCCTTGGAAGAGTGGTAAAGGTGACATTGGAATAAAAAGACAATATCAATGCCCCGTGAAAGAGACGTGAAGGTCACAGTAGCTTAAAAAGACGGTTTATTAACCCTTGGAAAAGTGGTGGAGGTCGCTGCAGAATAAAAAGACAATATCAATGCCCCTTGGAAGAGTGGGGGAGGTCGCAGTGGATAAAAAAGACAATATCAATGCCCCATGGAACAGACGTGGAGGTCACAGTAGTCTTAACAAGACAGTTTTAATGACGCTTGGTAGAGTGGTGGAGGTCTCATTTTAATAAAAAGATAATTTCAATGCCCCTTTAAAGAGTGGTGGAGGTCGCAGTGGAATAAAAAGGCAATGTCAATGCCCCGTGGTAGAGACGTGGAGGTCACAGTAGGTTTATAAGATGGTTTTAATGCCCCTTGCAAGAGCTGTAGAGTTCAGAGTGGTTTAACAAGACGGTTTTAATGCCCCTTGGAAGAGATGTGGAGGTCACAGTAGATTAACAAGACGGTTTTAATGCCACTTGGAAGAGTGGTGGAGGTTACAGTGGAATAAAAAGACAATATCAATGACCCGTGGAAGAGACTTTGAAGGCACAGTAGCTTAACAAGACAGTTTTAATGCCCATTGGAAGAGTGGTGGATATAGCAGTGGACTAAAAAGACAATATCATTGCCCCTTGGAAGAGTGGTGGAGGTCGCAGTGGAAAAAAAAGACAATATCAATGTCCCGTGGAAGAGACGAGCAGGTCACAGTAGCTTAAAAACATGGTTTTAATGCCCCTTGGAAGAGTGGTGGAGGTCGCAGTACAATAAAAATTCAATATCAATGCCCATTGAAAGAGTGGTGAAGGTCGCAGTGGAATAAAAAGACTATATCAATGCGCCGTGGAAGAGTCATGGAGGTCATAGTAGCTTAAAAAGACGGCTTAATGCCTCTTCGAAGAGTGGTGGAGGTTGCAGTGGAAAAAAAAGAAAATATCAATGCCCCGTGGAAGAGATGTGGAGATCATAGTAGATTAACAAGATGGTTTTTATGCCGCTTGGAAGAGTGGTGGAGGTCGCAGTGGAATAAAAAGACAATATCAATGCCCCTTGGAAAAGTGGTGGAGGTTGCAGTGAAATAAAGACACAATATCACCACCACGTGGAAGAGACGTGGAGGTCACAGTATCTTAACAAGAAGGTTTTAATGCTCCTTGGAAGAGTGCTGGAGGTCGCAGTGGAATAAAAAGGTAATATAAAAGCCCCGTGGAAGAGACGTGGAGGTCACAGTAGCTTTATAAGACGGTTTTTATTCCCCATGGAAGAGCTGTGAAGTTCTGAGTGGTTTAACAAGATGGTTTTAATGCCCCTTAGAAGAGATGTGGAGGTTACAGAAGCTTAACAAGATGTTTTTATTGCCCCTTGGAAGACTCTGGAAGGTCACAGTGGAATAATGAGACAATATCAATGCCCCTTGGAAGAGACGTGGAGGTCACAGTAGCTTAACAAGATGGTTTTAATGCCCCATGGAAGAGTGGTGGAGGTCACAGTAGAATTTAATGACAATATCACTGCTCCGTGGAAGAGACGTGGAGGTTATAGTTGCTTAAAAGGACGGTTTTATTGCCCCTTGGAAAAGTCTTAGAGGTCGCAGTAGAATAAAAAGACAATATCAATGCCCCGTGGAAGAGACGTGGAGGTAACAGTAGCTTAACAAGAAGGTTTTATTGCCCCTTGGAAGAGTGGTGGAGGTCGCAGTGGAATAAAAAGACAGTATCAGTGCCCCGTGAAAGAGACGTGAAGGTCACAGTAGCTTAAAAAGACGGTTTATTAACCCTTGGAAGAGTGGTGGAGGTCGCTGTAGAATAAAAAGGCAATATCAATGCCCCGTGTAACAGACGTGGAAGTCACAGTAGTCTTAACAAGACGGTTTTAATGACCCTTGGTAGAGTGGTGGAGGTCTCATTTTAATAAAAAGATAACTTCAATGCTCCTTGGAAGAGTGTTGGAGGTCGCAGTGAAATAAAAACACAATATCAATACCCCGTGGAAGAGATTTGGAGGTCACAGTAGCTTAACAAGACGGTTTTAATGCAGCTTGAAAGAGCTGTAGAGTTCAGAGTAGTTTTTACAAGACGGTTTTAATGCCCCTTGGAAGAGATGTGGAGGTCACAGTAGATTAACAAGACGGTTTTAATGCCCCTTGGAAGAGTGGTGGAGGTTGCAATGGAAAAAAAAGTCAATATCAATGCCCCGTGGAAGAGACGTGGAGGTCACAGTAGCTTTATAAAACAGTTTTAATGCCCGTTGCAAGAGCTGTAGATTTCAGAGTATTTTTTACAAGACGATTTTAATGCACCTTGGAAGAGATGTTGAAGTCACAGTAGCTTAACAAGACAGTTTTAATGCCCGTTGGAAGAGTGGTGGAGAAGGCAGTGGAGTAAAAAGACAATATCATTGCCCCTTGGAAGAGTGGTGGAGGTCGCAGTGGAATAAAAAGACAATATCAATGCCCCGTGGAAGAGACGAGGAGGTCACAGTTGCTTAAAAATATGGCTTTAATGCCCCTTGGAAGAGTGGTGGAGGTCGCAGTACAATAAAAATTCAATATCAATGCCCATTGAAACAGTGGAGAAGGTCGCAGTGGAATAAAAAGACAATATCAATGCCCCGTGGAAGAGTCGTGGAGGTCATAGTGGCTCAAAAAGACGGTTTAATGCCACTTTGAAGAGTGGTGGAGGTTTTAGTGGAAAAAAAAGAAAATATCAATGCCCCGTGGAAGAGATGTGGAGATCACAGTAGATTAAGAAGATGTGTTTTATGCCCCTTGGAAGAGTGGTGGAGGTCGCAGTGGAATAAAAAGACAATATCAATGCCCCTTGGAAAAGTGGTGGAGGTTGTAGTGAAATAAACACACAATATCAACACCACGTGGAAGAGACGTGGAGGTCACAGTAGCTTAACAAGACGGTTTTAATGCTCATTAGAAGAGTGCTGGAGGTCGCAGTGGAATAAAAAGGCAATATCAATGCCCCATGGAAGAGACGTGGAGGTCACAGTAGCTTTATAAGACGGTTTTAATGCCCCATGGAAGAGCTGTGAAGTTCTGAGTGCTTTAACAAGATGGTTTTAATGCCCCTTAGAAGAGATGTGGAGTTTACAGTAGCTTAAAAAGATGGTTTTATTGTCCATTGGAAGACTCGGGAAGGTCACAGTGGAATAATGAGACAATATCAATGCCCCTTGGAAGAGACGTGGAGGTCACAGTAGATTAACAAGAAAGTTTTAATGCCCCTTGGAAGAGTGGTGGAGGTCGCAGTGGAATAAAAAGACAATATCAATGCCCCTTGGAAGAGTGGGGGAGGTCGCAGTGGATGAAAAAGACAATATCAATGCCCCGTAGAACAGACGTGGAGGTCACAGTAGTCTTAACAAGACGGTTTTATTGACGCTTGGTAGAGTGGTGGTCTCATTTTAATAAATTGATCATTTCAATGCCCCTTGGAAGAGTGGTGGAGGTCGCAGTGAAATAAAAACACAATATCAATACCCCGTGGAAGAGATGTGGAGGTCACAGTAGCTTAACAAGACGGTTTTAATGCCCCTTGAAAGAGTGGTGGAGGTCGCAGTGGAATAAAAAGGCAATTTCAATGCCCCGTGGAAGAGACGTGGAGGTCACAGTAGCTTTATGAGATGGTTTTAATGCCTCTTGCAAGAGCTGTAGAGTTCAGAGTGGTTAAGCAAGACAGTTTTAATGCCTCTTGGAAGAGATGTGGAGGTCACAGTAGATTAAAAAGACGGTTTTAATGCCACTTGTAAGACTGGTGGAGGTTACAGTGCAATAAAAAGACAATATCAATGACCCGTGGTAGAGACGTTGAAGGCACAGTAGCTTAACAAGACAGTTTTAATGCCCATTGGAAGAGTGGTGGATATAGCAGTGGAGTAAAAAGACAATATCATTGCCCCTTGGAAGAGTGGTGGAGGTCGCAGTTGAAAAAAAAGACAATATCAATGTCCCGTGGAAGAGACGAGGAGGTCACAGTAGCTTAAAAATATGGTTTTAATGCCCCTTGGAAGAGTGGTGGAGGTCGCAGTACAATAAAAATTCAGTATCAATGCCTATTGAAAGAGTGGTGAAGGTCGCAGTGCAATAAAAAGACTATATCATTGCCCCGTGGAAGAGTCGTGGAGGTCATAGTAGCTTAAAAAGACAGTTTAATGCCTCTTCGAAGAGTGGTGGAGGTTGCAGTGAAAAAAAAAGAAAATATCAATGCCCCGTGGAAGAGATGTGGAGATCACAGTAGATTAACAAGATGGTTTTTATGCCCCTTGGAAGAGTGGTGGAGGTCGCAGTGGAATAAAAAGACAATATAATTTCCCCTTGGAAGAGTGGTGGAGGTCGCAGTGGAATAAAAAGACAATATCAATGCCCCGTGGAAGAGACGAGGAGGTCACAGTAGCTTAAAAATATGGTTTTATTGCCCCTTGGAAGAGTGGTGGAGGTCGCAGTACAATAAAAATTCAATATCAATGCCCATTGAAATAGTGGAGAAGGTCGCAGTGGAATAAAAAGACAATATCAATGCCCCGTGGAAGAGTCGTGGAGGTCATATTAGCTTAAAAAGACGGTTTAATGCCACTTTGAAGAGTGTTGGAGGTTGCAGTGGAAAAAAAAGAAAATATCAATGCCCCGTGGAAGAGATGTGGAGATCACAGTAAATTAACAAGATGGTTTTTATGCCCCTTGGAAGAGTGGTGGAGGTCGCAGTGGAATAAAAAGACATTATCAATGCCCCTTGGAAAAGTGGTGGAGGTTGCAGTGAAATAAAGACACAATATCAATACCACGTGGAAGAGACGTGGAGGTCACAGTAGCTTAACAAGAAGGTTTTAATGCTCCTTGGAAGAGTGCTAGAGGTCGCAGTGGAATAAAAAGGCAATATCAATGTTCCTTGGAAGAGACGTGGAGGTCACAGTAGCTTTATAAGACGGTTTTAATGCCCCAAGGAAGAGCTGTGAAGTTCTGAGTGGTTTAACAAGATGGTTTTAATGCCCCTTTGAAGAGACGTGGATGTCACAGCAGATTATCAAGACGGTTTTAATGCCCCTTAGAAAAGTTGTGGAGTTTACAGTGGAATAAAAAGTCAATATCAATGCCCCGTGGAAGAGATGTGGAAGTCACAGTAGCTTAACAAGAAGGTTTTAATACCCCTTGGACGAAGGGTGGAGTACAGAGTGGTTTAACGAGATGGTTTTTATGCCCCTTGAAAGAGACGTTGAGGTCACAGTAGCTTAACAAGATGGTTTTAATGCCCCTTGGAAGAGTGTTGGAGGTAATAGTGGAATAAAAAGACAATATGAATGCCCCGTGGAAGAGACGTGGAGGTCACAGCAGCTTAACAAGAGGGTTTAATGCCCGTTGGAAGAGTGGTGGAGGTTACAGTGGAATAAAAAGAAAATATAAATGCCCCGTGGAAGAGACGTTGAGATCACAGTAGATTAACAAAACGGTTTTTATGCCCCTTGGAAGAGTGGTGGAGGTCGCAGTGGAATAAAAAAACAATATCAGTACCCCTTGGAAGAGAAGTGGAGGTCACAGTAGCTTAACAAGATGGTTTTAATGCCCCATGAAAGAGTGGTGGAGGTCGCAGTAGAATTTTAAGACAATATCACTGCCCTGTGGAAGAGACGTGGAGGTTACAGTAGCTTAACAGGACTTTTTTTTTGCCCCTTGAAAAAGTCTTGGAGGTCGCTGTAGAATAAAAAGCCAATATCAATGCCCTTGGAAGAGACGTGGAGGTCACAGTAGATTAACAAGAAAGTTTTAATGCCCCTTGGAAGAGTGGTGGAGGTCGCAGTGGAATAAAAATACAATATCAATGCCCCTTGGAAGAGTGGTGGAGGTGACAGTGGAATAAAAAGACAATATCAATGCCCCGTGAATGAGACGTGAAGGTCACAGTAGCTTAAAAAGACGGTTTATTAACCCTTGGAAAAGTGGTGGAGGTCGCTGCAGAATAAAAAGACAACATCAATGCCCCTTGGAAGAGTGGGGGAGGTCGCAGTGGATAAAAAAGACAATATCAATGCCCCATGGAACAGACGTGGAGGTCACAGTAGTCTTAACAAGACGGTTTTAATGACGCTTCGTAGAGTGGTGGAGGTCTTATTTTAATAAAAAGATAATTTCAATGCCCCTTGGAAAAGTGGTGGAGGTCGCAGTGAAATAAAAACACAATATCAATACCCCGTGGAAGAGATGTGGAGGTCACAGTAGCTTAACAAGACGGTTTTAATGCCCCTTTAAAGAGTGGTGGAGGTCGCAGTGGAATAAAAAGGCAATGTCAATGCCCCGTGGTAGAGACGTGGAGGTCATAGTAGCTTTATAAGACTGTTTTAATGCCCCTTGCAAGAGCTGAAGAGTTCAGAGTGGTTTAACAAGACGGTTTTAATGCCCCTTGGAAGAGATGTGGAGGTCACAGTAGAATAACAAGACGGTTTTAATGCCACTTGGAAGAGTGGTGGAGGTTACAGTGGAATAAAAAGACAATATCAATGACCCGTGGAAGAGACTTTGAAGGCACAGTAGCTTAACAAGACAGTTTTAATGCCCATTGGAAGAGTGGTGGATATAGCAGTGGAGTAAAAAGACAATATCATTGCCCCTTGGAAGAGTGGTGGAGGTCGCAGTGGAAAAAAAAGACAATATCAATGTCCCGTGGAAGAGACGAGGAGGTCACAGTAGCTTAAAAATATGGTTTTAATGCCCCTTGGAAGAGTGGTGGAGGTCGCAGTACAATAAAAATTCAATATCAATGCCCATTGAAAGAGTGGTGAAGGTCGCAGTGGAATAAAAAGACTATATCAATGCCCCGTGGAAGAGTCGTGGAGGTTATAGTAGCTTAAAAAGACGGTTTAATGCCTCTTCGAAGAGTGGTGGAGGTTGCAGTGGTAAAAAAAGAGAATATCAATGCCCCGTGGAAGAGATGTGGAGATCACAGTAGATTAACAAGATGGTTTTTATGCCGCTTGGAAGAGTGGTGGAGGTCGCAGTGGAATAAAAAGACAATATCAATGCCTCTTGGAAAAGTGGTGGAGGTTGCAGTGAAATAAAGACACAATATCAACAACACGTGGAAGAGACGTGGAGGTCACAGTAGCTTAACAAGACGGTTTTAATGCTCCTTGGAAAAGTGCTGGAGGTCGCAGTGGAATAAAAAGGCAATATAAATGCCCTGTGGAAGAGACGTGGAGGTCACAGTAGCTTTATAAGACGGTTTTTATGCCCCATGGAAGAGCTGTGAAATTCTGAGTGGTTTAACAAGATGGTTTTAATGCCCCTTAGAAGAGATGTGGAGGTTACAGAAGCTTAACAAGATGATTTTATTGCCCCTTGGAAGAGTGGCGGAGGTCACAGTAGAATTTAATGACAATATCACTGCCCCGTGGAAGAGACGTGGAGGTTATTGTTGCTTAAAAGGACGCTTTTATTGCCCCTTGGAAAAGTCTTAGAGGTCGCAGTAGAATAAAAAGACAATATTAATGCCCCGTGGAAGAGACGTGGAGGTAACAGTAGCTTAACAAGAAGGTTTTATTGCCCCTTGGAAGAGTGGTGGAGGTCGCAGTGGAATAAAAAGACAATATCAATGCCCCGTGTAACAGACGTGGAGGTCACAGTAGTCTTAACAAGACGGTTTTAATGACCCTTGGTAGAGTGGTGGAGGTCTCATTTTAATAAAAAGATAACTTCAATGCTCCTTGGAAGAGTGTTGGAGGTCGCAGTGAAATAAAAACACAATATCAATACCCCGTGGAAGAGATTTGGAGGTCACAGTAGCTTAACAAGACGGTTGTAATGCAGCTTGAAAGAGCTGTAGAGTTCAGAGTAGTTTTTACAAGACGGTTTTAATGCCCCTTGGAAGAGATGTGGAGGTCACAGTAGATTAACGAGAAGGATTTAATGCCCCTTGGAAGAGTGGTGGAGGTTACAGTGGAATAAAAAGACAATATCAATGCAGCGTGGAAGAGTCGTGGAGGTCATATTAGCTTAAAAAGACGGTTTAATGCCACTTCGAAGAGTGTTGGAGGTTGCAGTGGAAAAAAAAGAAAATATCAATGCCCGGTGGAAGAGATGTGGAGATCACAGTAGATTAACAAGATGTTTTTTATGCCCCTTGGAAGAGTGGTGGAGGTCGCAGTGGAATAAAAAGACAATATCAATGCCCCTTGGAAAAGTGGTGGAGGTTGTAGTGAAATAAACACACAATATCAACACCACGTGGAAGAGACGTGGAGGTCACAGTAGCTTAACAAGATGGTTTTAATGCTCACTGGAAGAGTGCTGGAGGTCGCAGTGGAATAAAAAGGCAATATCAATGTTCCTTGGAAGAGACGTGGAGGTCACAGTAGCTTTATAAGACGGTTTTAATGCCCCATGGAAGAGCTGTGAAGTTCTGAGTGCTTTAACAAGATGGTTTTAATGCCCCTTAGAAGAGATGTGGAGTTTACAGTAGCTTAACAAGATGGTTAAATTGCCCATTGGAAGACTCGGGAAGGTCAAAGTGGAATAATAAGACAATATCAATGCCCCTTGGAAGAGACGTGGAGGTCACAGTAGATTAACAAGAAAGTTTTAATGCCCCTTGGAAGAGTGGTGGAGGTCGCAGTGGATGAAAAAGACAATATCAATGCCCCGTAGAACAGACGTGGAGGTCAAAGTAGTCTTAACAAGACGGTTTTATTGACGCTTGGTAGAGTGGTGGTCTCATTTTAATAAATTGATCATTTCAATGCCCCTTGGAAGAGTGGTGGAGGTCGCAGTGAAATAAAAACACAATATCAATACCCCGTGGAAGAGATGTGGAGGTCACAGTAGCTTAACAAGACGGTTTTAATGCCCCTTGAAAGAGTGGTGGAGGTCGTAGTGAAATAAAAAGGCAATGTCAATGCCCGGGGAAGAGACGTGGAGGTCACAGTAGCTTTATGAGATGGTTTTAATGCCCCTTGCAAGAGCTGTAGAGTTCAGAGTGGTTTAACAAGACTGTTTTAATGCCCCTTGGAAGAGATGTGGAGGTCACAGTAGATTAAAAAGACGGTTTTAATGCCACTTGTAAGAGTGGTGGAGGTTTCAGTGCAATAAAAAGACAATATCAATGACCCGTGGAAGAGACGTTGAAGGCACAATAGCTTAACAAGACAGTTTTAATGCCCATTGGAAGAGTGGTGGATATAGCAGTGGAGTAAAAAGACAATATCACTGCCCCTTGGAAGAGTGGTGGAGGTCGCAGTTGAAAAAAAAGACAATATCAATGTCCCGTGGAAGAGACGAGGAGGTCACAGTAGCTTAAAAATATGGTTTTAATGCCCCTTGGAAGAGTGGTGGAGGTCGCAGTACAATAAAAATTCAGTATCAATGCCTATTGAAAGAGTGGTGAAGGTCGCAGTGCAATAAAAAGACTATATCATTGCCCCGTGGAAGAGTCGTGGAGGTCATAGTAGCTTAAAAAGACAGTTTAATGCCTCTTCGAAGAGTGGTGGAGGTTGCAGTGAAAAAAAAAGAAAATATCAATGCCCCGTGGAAGAGATGTGGAGATCACAGTAGATTAACAAGATGGTTTTTATGCCCCTTGGAAGAGTGGTGGAGGTCGCAGTGGAATAAAAAGACAATATCATTGCCCCTTGGAAGAGTGATGGAGGTCGCAGTGGAATAAAAGGACAATAACAATGCCCCGTGGAAGAGACGAGGAGGTCATAGTAGCTTAAAAAGACGGTTTAATGCCACTTCGAAGAGTGGTGGAGGTTGCAGTGGAAAAAAAAGAAAATATCAATGCCCCGTGGAAGAGATGTGGAGATCACAGTAGATTAACAAGATGGTTTTTATGCCCCTTGGAAGAGTGGTGGAGGTCGCAGTGGAATAAAAAGACAATATTAATGCCCCTTGGAAAAGTGGTGGAGGTTGCAGTGAAATAAAGACACAATATCAATACCACGTGGAAGAGACGTGGAGGTCACAGTAGCTTATCAAGACGGTTTTAATGCTCATTGGAAGAGTGCTGGAGGTCGCAGTGGAATAAAAAGGTAATATCAATGCCCCGTGGAAGAGACGTGGGGGTCACAGTAGCTTTATAAGACGGATTTAATGCCCCATGGAAGAGCTGTGAAGTTCTGAGTGGTTTAACAAGATGGTTTTAATGCCCCTTAGAAGAGATGTGGAGGTTACAGTAGCTTAACAAGATGGTTTTATTGCCCCTTGGAAGACTCTGGAAGGTCACAGTGGAATAATGAGACAATATCAATGCCCCGTGGAAGAGACGTGGAAGTAACAGTAGCTTAACAAGATGGTTTTAATGCCCCATGGAAGAGTGGTGGAGGTCGCAGTAGAATTTAAAGACAATATCACTGCCCCGTGGAAGAGACTTGGAGGTTACAGTAGCTTAACAGGACGGTTTTATTGCCCCTTGAAAAAGTCTTGGAGGTCGCAGTATAATAAAAAGCCAATATCAATGCCCCGTGTAAGAGACGTGGAGGTCACAGTGGCTTAACAAGAAGGTTTTATGGCCCCTTGGAAGAGTGGTGGAGGTCGCAGTGGAATAAAAAGACAATATCGATGCCCCGTAGAAGAGATGTGGACGTCAGTGTAGCTTAGCAAGATGGTATTAATGCCCCTTGGAAGAGCTGTGGAATTCAGAGTGGTTTAACAAGATGGTTTTTATGCCCCTTGGAAGAGATGTGGAGGTCACAGTAGCTTAACAAGATATTTTTAATGCCCCTTGGAAGAGTGTTGGAGGTCGCAGTGGAATAAAAAGACAATATCAATGCCCCTTGGAAGAGTGGTGGAGGTCGCAGTGGAATAAAAGACAATATCAATGCCCCATGGAAGAGACGTGAAGGTCACAGTAGCTTAAAAAGACGGTTTATTAACCCTTGGAAGAGTGGTGGAAGTCGCTGCAGAATAAAAAAACAATATCAATGCCCCTTGGAAGAGTGGGGAAGGTCACAGTGGATGAAAAAGTCAATATCAATGCCCCGTGGAACAGACGTTGAGGTCACAGTAGTCTGAACAAGACGGTTTTAATGACCCTTGGTAGAGTGGTGGAGGTCTCATTTTAATAAAAAGATAATTTCAATGCCCCTTGGAAGCGTGGTAGAGGTCGAAGTGAAATTAAAACACAATATCAATACCCCGTTGAAGAGATGTGGAGGTCACAGTAGCTTAACAAGATGGTTTTAATGCCCCTTGAAAGAGTGCTGGAGGTCGGAGTGGAATAAAAAGGCAATATCAATGCCCCGTGGAAGAGACGTGGAGGTCACAGTAGCTTTATAAGACTGTTTTAATGCCCCTTGCAAGAGCTGTAGAGTTCAGAGTGGTTTAACAAGACTGTTTTAATGCCCCTTGGAAGAGATGTGCAGGTCACAGTAGATTAACAAGACGGTTTTAATGGCCCTTGGAAGAGTGGTGGAGGTTAAAGTAGAATAAAAAGACAATATCAGTGACCCGTGGAAGAGAGGTTGAAGTCACAGTAGCTTAACAAGACAGTTTTAATGCCCGTTGGAAGATTGGTGGAGATAGCAGTGGAGTAAAAAGACAATATCATTTCCCCTTGGAAGAGACGAGGAGGTCACAGTAGCTTAAAAATATGGTTTGAATGCCCCTTGGAAGAGTGGTGGAGGTCGCAGTACAATAAAAATTCAATATCAATGCCCATTGAAAGAGTGGTGAAGGTCTCAGTGGAATAAAAAGACAATATCAATGCCCCGTGGAAGAGTCGTGGAGGTCATAGTAGCTTAAAAAGACGGCTTAATGCCTCTTTGAAGAGTGGTGGAGGTTGCAGTGGAAAAAAATGAAAATATCAATGCCCCGTGGAAGAGATGTGGAGATCACAGTAAATTAACAAGATGGTTTTTATGCCCCTTGGAAGAGTGGTGGAGGATGCAGTGGAATAAAAAGACAACATCAATGCCCCTTGGAAAAGTGGTGGAGGTTGCAGTGAAATAAAGACACAATATCAACACCACGTGGAAGAGACATGGAGGTCACAGTAGCTTAACAAGTTTTTAATGCTCCTTGGAAGAGTGCTAGAGGTCGCAGTGGAATAAAAAGGAAATATCAATGTTCCTTGGAAGAGACGTGGAGGTCACAGTAGCTTTATAAGATGGTTTTAATGCCCCAAGGAAGAGCTGTGAAGTTCTGAGTGGTTTAACAAGATGGTTTTAATGCCCCTTAGAAGAGATGTGGAGGTTACAGTAGCTTAACAAGATGGTTTTATTGCCCCTTGGAAGACTCTGAAAGTTCACAGTGGAATAATGAGACAATATCAATGCCCCGTGGAAGAGACGTGGAGGTCACAGTAGCTTAACAAGAAGGTTTTATTGCCCCTTGGAAGAGTGGTGGAGGTCGCAGTGGAATAAAAAGACAATATCGATGCCCCGTGGAATAGACGTGGACGTCAGTGTAGCTTAACAAGACGGTTTTAATGCCCCTTGGAAGAGACGTGGAGGTCACAGTAGCTTAACAAGATAGCTTTAATGCCCCTTGGAAGAGTGGTGGAGGTCGCAGTGGAATAAAAAGACAATATCAATGCCCCGTGGAAGAGACGTGAAGGTCACAGTAGCTTAAAAAGACAGATTATTAACTCTTGGAAGAGTGGTGGAGGTCGCTGCAGAATAAAAAGACAATATCAGTGACCAATGTTAGAGACGTGGAGGTCACAGGAGCTTAAAAAGATGGTTTTAATGTCCCTTGGAAGAGTGGTGGAGGTCGCAGTGGAATAAAAACACTATATCAATGCCCCGTGGAAGAGACGTGGAGGTCACAGTAGCTTAGCAAGACGGTTTTAATGCCCCTTGGAAGAGCTGTGGAGTTCAGAGTGGTTTAACAAGACGGTTTTAATGTCTGTTGGATGAGACGTGGAGGTCACAGTAGCTTAACAAGATGGATTTAATGCCCCTTGGAAAAGTGGTGGAGGTTACAGTGGAATAAACAGACTATTTGAATGCCACATGGAAGAGACGTGGATGTCACAGTAGCTTAACAAAACGGTTTTAATGTCCCTTGGAAGAGCTGTGGAGTTCAGAGTGGTTTAACAAGGAGGTTTTAATGCCTCTTGGATGAAACATGGAGGTCACAGTAGCTTAGCAAGATGGATTTAATGCCCCTTGGAAAAGTGGTGGAGGTTACAGTGGAATAAACAGACTATATGAATGCCCCGTGGAAGAGACGTGGAGGTCACAGTAGCTTAACAAGACGGCTTTAATGCCCCTACGAAGAGTGGTGGAAGTCGCAGAGGAATAAAAAGACAATATTAATGCACTGTGGAAGAGACGTGAAGGTAACAGTGGCTTAACAATACCGTTTTAATGCCCCTTGGTAGAGTGGTGTGGGTCGCAGTGGAATAAAAAGACAATATCAATGCCCCATGAAAGAGATGTGGAGGTCACAGTAGATTAACAAGATGGTTTTATTGCCCGTTGGAAGAGTGGTGGAGTACAGAGTGGTTTAACGAGATGGCATTTATGCCCCATGAAAGAGATGTTGAGGTCACAGTAGCTTAACAAGACGGTTTTAATTCCCCTTGGAAGAGTGGTGGAGGATACAGTGGAATAAAAAGACAATATCAATTCCCCCATGGAAGAGACGTGGAGGTCACAGTAGCTTAATAAGATGGTTTTAATGCCCTTGGAAGAGTGGTGGAGGTCGCAGTGTAATAAAAAGACAATATCAATGCACCTTGGAAGAGTGGTGGATGTCGCAGTGGAATAAAAAGACTATATCAATGCCCCGAGGAAGAGATGTGGAGGTCACAGCAGCTTAACAAGACGGTTTTAATGCCCCTTGGATGAGACGTGGAGGTCACAGTAGCTTAACAAGACGGATTTAATATGCCTTGGAAAAGCTGTGGAGGTTACAGTGGAATAAAAAGACTATATGAATACCCTGTGGAAGAAAGATGGAGGTCACAGTATCTTAACAAGACGGTTTCAATGCCTCTTCGAAGAGTGGTGGAGGTCGGAGTGGAAAAAAAAACCAATATCATTGCACCGTGAAAGACACATGGAGGTCACAGTAGCTTAACAGGACGGTATTATTGCCCCTTGGAAGAGTGGTGGAGGTTGCAGTGGAATAAAAAAACAATATCATTGCCCGTAGAAGAGACGTGGAGGTCACAGTAGCTTAACTAGACAGTTTTAATGCCCCTTCAAAGAGTGGGGGAGGTCGCAATGGAATGAAAAGACAATATCAATGTGCCATGGAAGAGACGTGATGGTTACAGTAGTTTAACAAGATGGTTTTATTATCCCTTGGAAAAGTGGTGGAGGTCGCAGTGGAATAAAAAGACAATATCAATGCCCCGTGGAAGAGACGTGGAGGTGAGAGTAACTTAACAAGACGGTTTTAATGCCTCTTGGTAGGGTGGTGAAGGTCGCAGTGGAATAAAAAGACAATGCCCAGTGGCAAGACAGTTTTAATGCCCTTTGTAAGAGCTTTGGAGTTCAGAGTGGTTTAACAAGACGGTTGTTATAACCTTTGGAAGAGACATGGAGGTGACAGTAGCTAAACAAGATGGTTTTAATGCCCCTTGGGAGAGTGGAGTAGTTTACAGTGGAATTAAAAGAAAATATCAATGCACCGTAGATTAACAAGATGGTTTTTATACCCCTTGGAAGAGTGGTGGAGGTTGTAGTGGAATAAAGAGAAAATATCAATGCCCCTTGGAAGAGTGGTGGAGGTCGGAGTGGATTAAAAAGACAATATCAATGCCCCGTGGAAGAGACTTGGAGGTCACAGTAGTCTTAACAAGATGGTTTTAATACGCCATGGAAGAGACGTGGAGGTCACAGTAGCTTATCAAGATGGTTTTAATGCCTCTTCGAAATGTGGTGGAGATCACAGTGGAATAAAAAGACAATATCAATGCACCGTGGAAGAAAAGTGGAGTTCACAGTAGCTTAACAAGATGGTTTTATTGTCCTAGGAAGAGTGGTGGAGGTCGCAGTTTAATAAAAAGACAATATCAATGCCCCGTGGAAGAGACGTGGAGGTCACAGTAGCTTAACAAGACAGTTTTAATGCCCCTTGGTAGAGTGGTGAAGGTCGCAGTGGAATAAAAAGACAATATCAATGCACCTTGGAAGAGTGGGGTGGTCGCAGTGGATTAAAAAGACAATATCAATGCCCCGTGGAAGAGACGTCAAGGTCACAGTAGTCTAACCAAGACGCTTTTAATGACCAATGGAAGAGTGGTGGAGGTCACAGTGGAATAAAAAGACAATTTCAATACCCTTTGGATCAGACGTGGAGGTCACAGTAGCTTAACAAGATGGTTTAATGCCCCTTGGAAGAGTGGTGGAGGTCGCAGTGGAATAAAAAGACAATATCAATTGTAACGGGTCTGGGAGGTGGAACCTCTGAGCTACTATACAAAGGGGCAAGTCTTGTAAGGAAGCGAGTGGCTCCCAGGGAAAGTGGGCAGGCAGTCACGTCAAGTGACAGGGACAGTCTCTGGGTAGAAGGGCAGGAGGTCACGGAGAGTGACGAGAACAGTCTCTTGACAGGCGGGTGGTCACGGCAAGTGACAGCAGGATAAGAGTCTCTAGGCAGGCGGGTGGTCACGGCAAGTGACAGCAGGATAAGAGTCTCTAGGCAGGCAGGGGGTCACGGCAAGTGACGGCAGAGCCTCCAGGAAGGCGAGCAGGCAGGTAGCAGGTGAGCGCTCCCAGGTGAGCGGACAAGAGTCTCTGGACAGGCAGGTGGTCAGAGCAAGTGACGGCAAAGCCTCCAGGTAGGCTAGCAGGCAGGTAGCAGGTGAGCGCTCCCAGGTGAGCGGGCAAGAGTCTCTGGATAGGCAGGTGGTCACATCAAGTGACGGCTAAGCCTCCAGGTAGGCTAGCATGCGGGTAGCAGGTGAGCGCTTCCAGGTAAGCGGGTAAGAGTCTCACGGCTGGCTGGCAGGTGGTCACGGCAAGTGACGGCATAGCCTCCAGGTAGGCTAGCAGGCAGGCAGCAGGTGAGCGCTCCCAGGTGAGCGGGTAAGAGTCTCACGGCTGGCTGGCAGGTGGTCACGGCAAGTGACGGCAGAGCCTCCAGGTAGGCTAGCAGGCAGGTAGCAGGAGAGCGCTCCCAGGTGAGCAGGCAGACTGATCCATAGACAGACTGGCAGGTGCTGATAGGCAGACTGTCAGACCACAGGAATGCAAGCAGATAGACAGGTATCAGGCAGGTGTCAAGCAGGAATCTGGCAGGTAACTGGCAGGTATCTGGTAACGGGACCTGAGGGCTGAAGCAGAGTTGACAGGCTTTGCAACAACACTGCTCGGGCACCTCCATTTTGGAGGAGGCGCCTTATATATGGTGAGGTCCTCCGGCCGTTGGCCGGGGACTCCTTAGGACGGCGCGCGCGGCCCCTTTAAGAGGAGGGGAGCGCACGCGCTCCCTAAGCGCAGTAGCCGGGAAGCAGCGGGCGCTGCCAGCAGAGTGGGAGGAAGACGCTGGGCACAGAGCGGAGAGGTGAGGGGAACGGCGTCCCTGCCTAGCAGGAGGCAGGGACGCCGACGCTACATCAATGCCCCGTGGAGGAGACATGGAGGTCACAGTAGCTTAACAAGACGAACTTTATGCCCCTTGGAAAAGTGATGGAGGTCGCAGTGGAATAAAAAGACAACATCAATGCATCGTGGAAGAGATGTGGAGGTCACAGTAGGTTAACAAGATGGTTTTAATGCCCGTTGGAAGAGCTATGGAGTTCAGAATGGTTTAACAAGACGGCTTTAGTACCCATTGCAAGAGACGTGGAGGTCACAGTAGCATAGCAAGATGGTTTTAATACCCATTGGTAGAGTGCTGGAAGTTACAGTAGAATAAATAGACAATATCAATGCCCCTTGGAAGAGTGCTGGAGGTCGCAGTGGAATAAAAAGTCAATATCAATGCCCCGTGGAGGAGACGTGAAGGTAACTGTAGTTAACAAGACAGTTTTATTGCCCCTTGGAAGAGTGGTGGAGGTCGCAGTGGAATAAAAAGACAATATCAATGCCCCGTAGAAAAGACGTGGTAGTCACAGTAGCTTAACAAGATGGTTTTAATGCCACTTGGAAAAGCTGTGGAGTTCAGAGAGGTTTTGCAAGACGCTTTTAATGCCAGTTGGAAGAGACGTGGACAACACTGTAGCTTTACCAGACGGTATTATTATTGCCCCTTGGAAAAGTGGTGGAGGTTACAGTGGAATAAAAAGACAATATAAATACCCCGTGGAAGAGATGTGGAGGTCACAGTAGCTCAACAATAAGGTTTTAATGCCCCTTGGAAAAGTGGTGGAGGTCGCAGTGGAATAAAAGGACAATTTCAATTCCCCTTGGAACAGTGGTGGAGGTCGCAGTGGAATAAAAAGACAATTTCAATACCCCGTGGAACAGACGTTGAGGTCACAGTAGTTTAACAAGACGGTTTTAAAGCCCCTTGGAAGAGTGATGGAGGTCGCAGTGGACTAAAAAGACAATATCAATGCCCCGTGGAAGAGACGTGGAGGTCACAGTAGATTAACAAGACGATTTTAATGACCCTTGTAAGAGTGGTGATGGTCCCAGTGGAATAAAAAGACAATATCAATGCCCCATGGAAGAGACGTGGAGGTCACAGTAGCTTAACAAGACGGTTTTAATGCCCCTTGGAAGAGCTGGGGAGTTCAGAGGGGTTTAACAAAACGGTTTTAATGCCCCTTGGAATAGACCTGGAGGTCACAGTAGCATAACAAGATGGTTTTAATACCCATTGGAAGAGTGGTGGAAGTTACAATGGAATAAAAAGACAATATCAATATCCTGTGGCAGTTACTGTTAGATGTCAGTCTGGTGCTGGGTTCGGAATGGGTCCAGGACCTTCTTTGGTCTCCCATTTCAGTCCAGCTGGGGCTGATGCTGCTCAGCATCACCATCAGCCCCAACGCCTAGCTGGCCCGCGAGCACTGTTTGTGTTCCAGGTAGTTGTGCCTTGCAATGTTAACCCTGGGTTGCAGAGGGAGACAGGGCTTGTGGAATCTAAGTCCAGGATTTGCCGCACTGAGCATGTCCGTGATCTGGCGGATCATGATTGGTGGGTTGGCACCCACCTGACCCGGTGACCTGGCACCGCCTGATTGGTCACGTGTGTCGTCACCAATGGTGCGACAGTGGGGCAGGGCTTAATCTTTAAAAGGCCCGCCCACAAACATGGCGGCGCGCTCAGATCATTTGAGCTAGCTGTGTGTGGTGTGCACGCTGACTCCGGGCTCAAAGAGCCATAGTTTCCGCTAGGCAGGTTTAGCTCCATAGAGGCAGGTTAGCTTCAAAGAGACAGGTAGCTTCGCTTCGCTGACTGGCTCTAACCAGGGGGTTCGCCCTTACACCCCGAGCCGCCTGTGAATTAAATAGAGCGGGTCTGCTCAGTCCGGTGGCATGCCGGCTGAGTGCTCGAGTACCCGGCGGGAATCACCCGCACGCTAGCGCCGTCTCCCTGCGGTTCTTGGAGATTGTGCGTACCGTCTTACCCTTCCGTGTGCGTTAACACGAAGGGCTAAGATATTTGTTAGGTGCGTCGCCGCTATACCCTGTCCGGTGTGTAGTTAACACGGAGGGGTTATCTTTAAGTTGGTTACTTTACTTTCCACCCAGAAAGTGCTCGGCAGCAGTCCTCTTGGCTGCATCGCGGACCCCGGGGTCAGTTGCGTTCCATTTAATAAAGTTGTCTGCAACAGCTCCCCCTAATAGTATCTGAGTGCCAGGGTCTTGCCGAACATGGCCGACAACCAGCAGCTGCAGCGTTATATACAGCAACTGGAGACCAGACTCAGGTCTCTGGAACTGGCGGTCCCGGTTGCTGATACCACTGCAGTAGCTACCCAGGCGACTTCTCTAGCAGCCAACATGATAAACTCGGCTGCCACCACTGCAAGTGCCCCATTACCCCGGTTTGCTCTCCCGGAAAAATTTTCTGGGGATAGTAAACTCTGTAGGGGTTTTATAAATGTATGCTCCGTTCACTTGGAGATGATGGAGACACGGTTCCCCTCCGAAAGAGCCAAAGTGTGATATATCATCTCATTGCTGTCTCACAGGGCTCTGGAGTGGGCTACTCCTCTATGGGAGCGTAATGACCCAGTGGTAGTAAATACGGGTCTCTTCCTTAAGACCCTAAAAATTGTTTTCCTGGGCCCTCAGGTCATTCATGATACGGCTCTTAAGCTCCTTGCTTTGGTCCAGGGTTCGGCCACCGCCAGTCACTATGCCGTCCAGTTCAGAACCTTGGCGGCTGAACTGGATTGGTCTGAGCGGTCGCTTATCCCAGTGTTCTGGAAGGGTCTGGCTGGGCATATTAAAGATGCTTAATCTACCAGAGAGATTCCAACCTCCCTGGAGGAGTTAATATCTCTCGCTGACCGTATAGACTTACGTCATGCAGAACACAGGTTAGAGCTAGAGGTTGGCAGTCCCCAGTACCTGTTGGCACCAGGCGTCTTTAGACCCAAACCCAAGACACCCGACCCGGAGCCTAAGGTTACGGGTGTACCCCGGTCTAAGTCTAGTTCCTCTCGTTCCCATTCTGCACCTCTCTCAGAGCACCCCGTAAATAAGGGCTCCAAGCAGCCGGTAAAACGAGTAGGGCTTACCACCACTGGTGGGGGTACATTAAATTCTCGGTTCTCTTCCTCCAAGCTATCATATAAGGTGATCTTGTCCTTCGGTAGATCTGCAGTTGCTGCCAATGCGTGGGTGGACTCTGGTGCTGAGGGCAATTTTTTATCATCTACATTTGCCCAGAGACATGTCATCTCTACTGAGCCAATGGGTCACTCCTGGATATGCAAATCACTCATCGGTCGATCCCTCTCACCATGTCATTCCCTAAGGGCCACCGGGAGTTTCCGCTAGGCAGGTTTAGCTCCATAGAGGCAGGTTAGCTTCATAGAGGCAGGAAGCTTCGCTTCACTGACTGGCTCTAACCAGGGGGTTCGCCTTTACACCCCGGGCCGCCTGTGAATTAAATAGAGCGGGTTTGCTCAGTCCGGTGGCACGCCGGCTGAGTGCTCGAGTACCCGGCGGGAATCACCCGCACGCTAGCGCCGTATCCTATAGCATAGCACCTGTACCGAAGACAGGGCTACTGCTCATAGTCCGGTCACACGTCTCCCTGCGGTTCTTGGAGATTGTGTGAACCGCTTTAGCGCCAATCCCCATAGCGTAGCGCCTGTATCAAAGACAGGGATACTGCTGTTCCCACAGACGCACGTCTCCCTGCGGTTCTTGGAGATTGTGCGTACCGTCTTACCTTTCCGTGTGCGTTAACACGAAGAGCTAAGATATTTGTTAGGTGCGTTGCCGGTCACTCTCTCCTCCGTGCATTAAACGGAGATAGAGCATACCGCTATACCCTGTCCGGTGTGTAGTTAACACGGAGGGGTTATCTTTAAGTTTGTTACTTTACTTTCCACCCGGAAAGTGTTCGGCAGCAGTCCTCTTGGCTGCATCGCGGATCCCGGAGTCGGTTGCGTTCCATTTAATAAAGTTGTCTGCAACCGCCCTCCTAACAGGTTACAGTAGCTTAACAAGACGGTTTTAATGCCCCTTGGAAGAATGGTGGAGGTCGCAGTGGAATAAAAATACAATATCAATGCCCCTTGGAAGAGTGGTGGAGGTCGCAGTGGAATGAAAATACAATATCATTACCCCGTGGAAAAGACGTGGAGGTCACAGTAGCTTTTCAATACCCTTTTAATGCCCCTTGGAAGAGTGGTGGCGGTTGCAGTGGAATAAAAAGACAATATAAATGCCCCGTGGTAGAGACGCAGAGGTCACAGTAGCTTTACAAGACAATTTTAAGGCCCCTTGGAAGATCTGTGGAGTTCAGAGCGGTTTAACAAGACGGTTTTAAAGCCCCTTGGTAGAGAGATGGAGGTCACAATTGCTTAACAAGACGGGTTTAATGCCCCTTGGAAGAGTGGTGGAGGTCACAGTGGATTAAAAAGACAATATCAATGCCCCGTGAAGGAGACATGGAGGTCACAGTAGCTCAACTAGACAGTTTTAATGCCCCTTGGAAGAGTGGTGGAGGTCACAGTGGAATAAAAAGACAATACCAATGCCCCTTGGAAAAGACGTGGAGGTCACAGTAGCTTAACAAGACGGTTTTAATGCCCATTGGAAGACCTGTGGAGTTAAGAGTGGTTTAACAAGACGGTTGTAATGCCCCTTGGAAGAGACGTGGAAATCACAGTTGCTAAACAAGACGGTTTTAATGCCCCTTGGAGTAGTGGTGGAGGTCGCAGTGGAATAAAAAGACAAAATCAATGCCCCTTGGAAGAGTGGTGGAGGTTGCAGTGGAATAAATATCAATGCACCGTGGAATAGACATGGAGGTCACAGTAGCTTAACAAGATGGTTTTAATGCACCTTGGAAAAGTGGTGTAGGTTGAAGTGGAATAAAAAGACAATATCATTGCCCCATGGAAGAGACGTGTAGGTGACAGTAGCTTAACAAACGGTTTTAATGACACTTGGAAGAGTGGTGGAGGTCGCAGTGGAATAAAAAGACAATATCAATGCCCCTTGGAAGAGTGGTGGAGGTCGCAGTGGAATAAAAAGACATTATCACTACCCCGTGGAAGAGACGAGGAGGTCAGAGTAGCTTAACAAGACAGTTTTAATGCCTCTTCTAAGAGTTGTGGAGGTCGCAGTGGTATAAAAAGACAATATCAATGCCCCTTGGAAGAGTGGTGGAGGTCGCAGAGGAATAAAAAGACAATATCAATGCCCCGTGGAAGAGACGTGGAGGTCACAGTAGCTTAACAAGACGGTTTTAATGCCCCTTGGAAGAGTGGTGGAGGTTACAGTGGAATAGAAAGACAATATCAATGCCCCGTGGAAGAGACGTGGAGATCATAGTAGCTTAACAAGACGGTTTTAATGTCCCTTGGAAGAGTGGTGGCAGTCGCAGTGGAATATAAAGACAATATAAATGCCCCGTGTAAGAGACGCGGAGGTCACAGTAGCTTTACAAGACAATTTTAATGCCAATTGGAAGATCTATGAAGGTCAGAGTGGTTTATCTTGACGGTTTTAATGCCCCTTGATATACAGGTGGAGGTCACAGTAGCTTAACAAGACGGGTTTAATGCCCTTAGAAGAGTGGTGGAGGTTACAGTGGAATAAAAAGACAATATCAATGCAACGTGAAGGAGACGTGGAAATCACAGTAGCTTAATTAGAACGTTTTAATGCCCCTTGGAAGAGTGGTGGAGGTCGTAGTGGAATAAAAAGACAATATCAATGCCCTGTGGAAGAGACTTGGAGGTCACAGTAGCTTAACAAGATGGTTTTATTGCCCCTTCTAAGAGTTGTGGAGGTTGCAGTGGTATAAAAAGACAATATCAATGCCCCTTGGAAGAGTGGTGGAGGTCGCAGTGGAATAAAATGACAATATCAATGCCCCTTGGAAGAGTGGTGGAGGTTACAGTGGAATAAAAAGTCAATATCAATGCCCCGTGGAAGAGGCGTGGAGATCACAGTAGCTTAACAAGACGGTTTTAATGATGCTTGGAAGTGTGGTGGAGTTCGCAGTGGAATAAAAAGACAATATCAATGCCTTTTCTAAGAGTGGTGTAGGTCGCAGTGGATTAAAAAGACAATATCAATGCCCCGTGGAGGTCACAGTAGCTTAACATGACGGTTTCAATGCACCTTGGAGAAGATGTGGAGATCCCAGTAGCTAAACAAAACAGTTTTAATGCCCCTTGGAAGAGTGGTGGAGGTCGCAGTGTAATAAAAAGACATTATGAATACCCCTTGGAAGAGAGATGGAGGTTGCAGTGGAATAAAAAGACAATATCAATGCCCCTTGGAAGAGTGGTGGAGGTCGCAGTGGAATAAAAAGACAATATCAATGGGCCATGGAAAAGACTTGGAAGTCTCAGTAGCTTAACAAGACGGCTTTAACGCCCCTTGGAAAAGTGGTGTAGGTCACAGTGGAATAAAAAGATAATATCAATGCCACGTGGAAGAGACGTGGAGGTCACAGTAGCTTAAATAGATGGTTTTAATGCCCATTAGAAGAGCTGTGGAGTTCAGACTGGTTTAAAAAGACAGTTTTAATGCCCCTTGGAAGAGACGTGGAGGTCACAGTAGCTTAACAAAGCTGTTTTAATGCCCCTTGGAAGAGTGGTGGAGGTTACAGTGGAATAAAAAGACAATATCAATGCCCCGTGGAAGAGATGTGGAGGTCACAGTAGCTTAACAAGACGGTTTTAATGCCCCTTGTAAGTATGATCGTGGTCGCAGTGGTATAAAAATACAATGTCAATGCCCCTTGGAAGAGTGGTGGAGTTCGCAGTGGAATAAAAAGACAATATTAATTCCCCGTGGAAGAGACGTGGAGGTCAAAGTAGCATAACAAGAAGGTTTTAATGCCCCTTGGAAGAGTGGTGGAGGTCGCAGTGGAAGAAAAACGCAATATCAATGCCCCGTGGAAGAGATGTGGAGGTCACAGTAGCTTAACAAGATGGTTTTATTGCCCCTTGGAAGAATGGTGGAGTTCACAGTGGAATAAAAAACAATATCAATGGCACGAGGAACAGACGTGGAGGTCACAGTAGGTTAACAAGATGATTTTAATGCCCCTTGGAAGAGTGGTGGAGGTTACAGTGGAATAAAAAGACAATATCAAGGTCACGTGGAAAAGACGTGGAGATCACAGTAGCTTAACAAGATGGTTTTAATGCCCCTTGGAAGAGTGGTGAAATAAAAAGACAACATCAGTGCCCCGTGGAAGAGATGTGGAGGTCACAGTAGCTTAACAAGATGGTTTTAATGCCCCTTGTAAGTATGATCGTGGTCGCAGTGGTATAAAAAGACAATGTTAATGCCCCTTGGAAGAGTAGTGCAGGTCGCAGTGGAATAAAAAGACAATATCTATGCCCAGTGCAAGAGACGTGGAGGTCACAGTAGCTTATCAAGAAGGTTTTAATGCCCCTTGGAAGAGTGGTGGAGGTCGCAGTGGAAGAAAAAGACAATATCAATGCCCCGTGGAAGAGATGTAGAGGTCACAGTAGCTTAACAAGACGGTTTTATTGCCCCTTGGAAGAATGGTGGAGTTCGCAGTGGAATAAACAAACAATATCAATTGCCCATGGAACAGACGTGGAGGTCACAGTATCTTAACAAGATGGTTTTAATGCCCCTTGGAAGAGCTGTGGAGTTCAGAGTGGTTTAACAAGACAGTGTTAATGCCCCTTGGAGAAGACGTGGTGTTCCCAGTAGCTAAACAAGATGGTTTTAATTTCCCTTGGAAGAGTGGTGGAGGTCACAATGGAATAAAAAGACAATATCAATGCCCCTTGCAAGAGTGGTGGAGGTTACAGTGGAATAAAAATACAATATCAATGCCCCGTGGAAGAGACGTGGAGATCAAAGTAGATTAATAATACGGTTTTAATGCTCCTTGGAAGAGTGGTGGAGTTCGCAGAGGAATAAAAAGACAATATCAATGCCTTTTGGAAGAGTAGTGGAGGTCGCAGTGGAATAAAAAGACAATATCAATGCCCCGTGTAGGCCACAGTAGCTTAACAAGACGGTTTTAATGCCCCTGGGTAGAGTGGTGGAGGTCTCAGTGGAATAAAAAGACAATAAAATTGCCCCTTGGAAGAGACGTGGAGGTCACAGTAGCTTAACAAGATGGTTTTAATGACCATTGGAAGACCTGTGGAGTTAAGAGTGGTTTAACAAGACGGTTTTAATTCCCCTTGGAAGAGACGTGGAAATCACAGTAGCTAAACAAGACGGTTTTAATGCTCCTTGAAGTAGTGGTGGAGGTCGCAGTGGAATAAAAAGACAAAATCAATGCCCCTTGGAAGAGTGTTGGAGGTTGCAGTGGAATAAAAAGACAATATGAATGCCCCTTGGAAGAGTGATGGAGGTTGCAGTGGAATAAAAAGACAATATCATTGCCCCGTGGAAGAGTCGTGGAGGTGACAGTAGCTTAACAAGACGGTTTTAATGACCCTTGGAAGATTGGTGGAGGTCGCAGTAATATAAAAAGACAATATCAATGCCCCTTGGAAGAGTGGTGGAGGTCGCAGTGGAATAAAAATACAATATCATTACCCCGTGGAAGAGACGAGGAAGTCAGAGAAGCTTAACAAGCCACTTTTAATGTCCCTTGGAAGAGTAGTGGCGGTCGCAGTGGAATAAAAAGACAATATAAATGCCCTGTGAAAGAGACGCGGAGGTCACAGTAGCTTTACAAGACGATATTAATGCCACTTGGAAGATCTGTGGAGGTCAGAGCGGTTTAACTAGACGTTTTTAATGCCCCTTGATATAGAGGTGGAGGTCACAGTAGTTTAACAAGATGGTTTTAATGCCCCTTGGAAGAGCTGTGGAGTTCAGAGTGGTTTAACAAGACGGTTGTAATGCCCCTTGGAAGAGACGTGGAGGTCACAGAAGCTTAACAAGACGGTTTTAATGTCCCTTGGAAAAGTGGTGGAGGTCACAGTGGAATAAAAAGGCAATATCAATGCCCCTTGGAAGAGTGGTGGAGGTCGCAGTGGAATAAAAAGACAATATCAATGCCCCGTGGAAGAGACGTGGAGGTCACAGTAGCTTAACAAGACGGTTTTAATGCCCCTTGGAAGAGTGGTGGAGGTTACAGTGGAATAGAAAGACAATATCAATGCCCCGTGGAAGAGACGTGGAAATCACAGTAGCTTAACAAGACGGTTTTAATGCCCCTTGGAAGAGCTGTGGAGTTCAAAGTGGTTTAACAAGACAGTTTTAATGACCCTTGGAGTAGACGTGGAGATACCAGAAGCTAAACAAGACGGTTTTAATGCCCCTTGGTAGAGACATGGAGGTCACAGTAACATACATAGTTTTTAAGGTTGAAGGAAGACTAAGTACATCTAGTTCAACCCAGTAGTTTAACAAGATGGTTTTAATGCCCCTTGGAAGAGCTGTGGAGTTCAGAGTGGTTTAACAAGACGGCTTTAATGCCCCTTGGAAAAGTGGTGGAGGTCGCAGTGGAATAAAAAGACAATATCAATGCCCCTTGGAAGAGTGGTGGAGGTTACATTGGAATAAAAAGACAATATCAATGCCCTGTGGTAGAGGCGTGGAGATCACAGTAGCTTAACAAGACGGATTTAATGCTCCTTGGAAGTGTGGTGGAGTTCGCAGTAGAATAAAAAGACAATATCAATGCCTTTTGTAAGAGTGATGGAAGTCGCAGTGGATTAAAAAGACAATATCAATGCCCCGTGGAGGTCACAGCAGCTTAACATGACGATTTCAATGCCCCTTGGAGAAGACGTGGAGATCCCAGTAGCTAAACAAAACGGTTTTAATGCCCCTTGGAAGAGTGGTGGAGGTTGCAGTGGAATAAAAAGACAATATGAATGCCCCTTGAAAGAGTGATGGAGGTTGCAGTGGAATAAAAAGACAATATCTATGCCCCTTGGAAGAGTGGTGGAGGTCGCAGTGGAATAAAAAGACAATATCAATGCCCCGTGGAAAAGATGTGGAGGTCACAGTAGCTTAACAAGACGGTTTTAACGCCCCTTGGAAAAGTGGTGTAGGTCACAGTGGAAAAAAAAGACAGTATCAATGCCCCGTGGAAGAGACGTGGAGGTCACAGTAGCTTAACAAGAAGGTTTTAATGCCTCTTGGAAGAATGGTGGAGGTCGCAGTGGAATAAAAAAACAATATCAATTGCCCGTGGAACAGACGTGGAGGTCAAAGTATTTTAACAAGATGGTTTTAATGCTCCTTGGAAGAGTGGTGGAGGTTACAGTGGAATAAAAAGACAATATCAATGTAACGTGGAAGAGACGTGGAGATCACAGTAGCTTAACAAGATGGTTTTAATGCTCCTTGGAAGAGCTGTGGAGTTCAGAGTGGTTTAACAAGACAGTTTTAATGCCCCTTGGAGAAGATGTGGTGTTTCCAGTAGCCAAACAAGATGGTTTTAATTTCCCTTGGAAGAGTGGTGGAGTTCGCAGTGGAATTAAAAGACAATATCAATGCCCCCTGGAAGAGTGGTGGAGGTTACAGTGGAATAAAATTACAATATTAATGCCCCGTGGAAGAGACGTGGAGATCAAAGTAGCTTAACAATACGGTTTTAATGCTCCTTGGAAGAGTGGTGGAGTTCGCAGAGGAATAAAAAGACAATATCAATGCCTTTTGGAAGAGTGGTGGAGGTCGCAGTGGAATAAAAAGACAATATCAATGCCCCGTGTAGGTCACATTAGTTTAACAAGACGGTTTTAACGCCCCTTGTCAGAGTGGTGGAGGTCGCAGTGAATAAAAAGACAATAGCAATGCCCCATGGAAGAGACGTTGAGGTCACAGTAGCTTAAGAAGACGGTTTTAATGCCCCTTGGAAGAGCTATGGAGTTCAGAGTGGTTTAACAAGACGGTTTTAATGCCACTTTGAGAAGACGTGGAGATCCCAGTAGCTAAGCAAAACGGTTTAAATGCCCCTTGGAAGAGTGGTGGAGTTTGCAGTGGAATAAAAAGACAATACCAATGCCCCTTGGAAGAGTGGTGGAGGTCACAGTGGAATAAAAATATAATATCAATGCCCTTTGGAAGGGTCTTGGAGGTCGCAGTGGAATAAAAAGACGATATCAATGCCCCGTGGAAGAGACGTGGAGATCCTAGTAGCTAAACAAAACGTTTTTAACGCCCCTTGGAAGAGTGGAGGAGTTAGCAGAGGAATAAAAAGACAATATCAATGCCCCTTGGAAGGGTCTTGAAGGTCGCAGTGGAATAAAAAGACGATATCAATGCCCCGTGGAAGAGACGTGGAGGTCACAGTAGCTTAACAAGAAGGTTTTAATGCCCCTTGGAAGAGTGGTGGAGGTCGCAGTGGAATAAAAAGACAATATCAATGCCCCGTGGAAGAGATGTGGAGGTCACAGTAGCTTAACAAGATGGTTTTATTGCCCCTTGGAAGAGTGGTGGAGGTCGCAGTGGAATAAAAAGACAATATCAATGCCACATGCAAGAGACGTGGATATCACAGTACTTAACAAGACGGTTTTAATGCCCCTTGGAAGAGCTGTGGAGTTCAGAGTGGTTTAACAAGACAGGTTTAATGCCCCATGGAGAAGACGTGGAGATCCCATTAGCTAAACAAGACGGTTTTAATGCCCATTGGAAGAGTGGTGGAGGACGCTGTGGAATAAAAAGACAATATCAATGCCCCCTGGAAGAGTGGTGGAGGTTACAGTGGAATAAAAAGATAATATCAATGCCTTTTGGAAGAGTGGTGCAGGTCGCAGTGGAATAAAAAGACAATATCAATTCCCCTTGTAGGTCACAGTAGCTTAACACTACGGTTTTAACGCCCCTTGGAAGAGTGGTGGAGGTCGCAGTGGAATAAAAAGACAATAGTAATGCCCCGGGGAAGAGACCTTGAGGTCACAGTAGCTTAACAAGACGGTTTAATGCCCCTCGGAAGAGCTGTGGAGTTCAGAGTGGTTTAACAAGACGGTTTTAATGCCCCTTGGAGAAGACGTGGAGATCCCAGTAGCTAAACAAAATGATTTTAATGCCCCTTGGAACAGTGGTGGAGGTCGCAGTGGAATAAAAAGACAATATCAATGCCCCGTGGAAGAGACGTGGAGGTCTCAGTAGCTTAACAAAACGGTTTTAACTCCCCTTGGAAGCGTGGTGGAGGTCTCAGTGAAATAAAAAGACAATATCAATGCCCCGTGGAAGAGACATGGAGGTCACAGTAGTTGAACAAGACCGTTTTAATGCCCCTTGGAAAAGCTGTGGAGTTCAGAGTGGTTTAAGAAGACTGTTTTAATGCCCCTTGGAAGAGACGTGGAGGTCACAGTAGTTTAACAAGAGGGTATAATGCCTCTTGGAAAAGTGGTGGTTGTTACAGTGGAATAAAAAGACAATATCAATGCCCAATGTAAGAGACATAGAGGTCACAGTAGCTTAACAAGATGGTTTTAATGCCCCTTGGAAGAGTGGTGGAGTACGCAGTGGAATAAAAAGACAATATCAATGCCTTTTGGTAGAGTGGTGGAGGTCGCAGTGGAATAAAAAGACAATATCAATGCCCCGTGGAGGTCACAGTAGCTTAACAAGACTGTTTTAACTCCCCTTGGAAGAGTGGTGGAGGTCGCAGTGGAATAAAAAGACAATAGCAATGCCCCGTGGAAGAGATGTTGAGGTCAAAGTAGCTTAACAAGACAGTTTTAATGCCCCTTGGAAGAGCTGTGGAGTTCAGAGTGGTTAAACAAGACGTAGCTTAACAAGACAGTTTTAATGCCCCTTGGAAGAGCTGTGGAGTTTAGAGTGGTTAAACAAGACGGTTTTAATGCCCCTTGTAGAAGACGTGCAGATCCCAGTAGCTAAGCAAAATGGTTTTAATGCCCCTTGGAAGAGTGGTGGAGGTCGCAGTGGAATAAAAAGACAATATCAATGCCCCTTGGAAGAGTGGTGGAGGTCGCAGTGGAATAAAAAGACAATATCAATGCCCCGTGGAAGATACGTGGAGGTCACAGTAGCTTAACAAGACGGTTTTAATGCCCATTGGAAGAGCTGTGGAGTTCAGAGTGGTTTAACAAGACAGTTTTAATGTCCCTTGGAAGAGACGTGGAGGTCACAGTAGCTTAACAAGACGGTTTTAATGCCCTTTGGAAAAGTGGTGGAGGTTACA
Source organism: Phyllobates terribilis (assembly GCF_046119375.1). Taxonomy (NCBI): domain Eukaryota; kingdom Metazoa; phylum Chordata; class Amphibia; order Anura; family Dendrobatidae; genus Phyllobates; species Phyllobates terribilis. Next base: position 439,080 of record NW_027363082.1, read on the forward strand.
GTGGAATAAAAAGACAATATCAATGCACCATGGAAGAGACGTGGAGGTCACAGTAGCTTAACAAAACGGTTTTAACGCCCCTTGGAAGAGTGGTGAAGGTCGCAGTGGAATAAAAAAACAATATCAATGCCCCGTGGAAGATACGTGGATGTCACAGTAGTTTAGCAAGGCGGTTTTAATGCCCCTTGGGAGAGCTGTTGAGTTCAGAGTGGTTTAACAAGACAGTTTTAATGCCCCTTGGAAGAGACGTGGAGGTCACAGTAACTTAACAAGACGGTTTTAATGCCCTTTGCAAATGTGGTGGAGGTTACAGTGGAGTAAGAAGACAATATTAATGCCCCATGGAAGAGATGTGGAGGTCACAGTAGCTTAGCAAGATGGTTTTAATGCCCCTTGGAAGAGTGGTGGAGCTAACAAGAGCCCTACAGTACAGCATCTTAAAAATATTATTTCCATTATTGGGGAATGGGTCTCCCACAGTCTTTGCTTATGCCTTAAAAGCAAAAGCTGACAAAAATAAGGATGGAAGAACTTTCAATAATGGCAACACAGACCATGGTCACCCTGGTGGTATAGTGGTATAGGCTGAGGATAAGGAGAAGAACATAAAACTGCCGAAATGAAGAAGCGTATACCCATGTGTGGGTGTGAAGCGGTGCATGTGAATACACCTCCCGAAATAACACAGTAGATTTGACTTTGTTACTCTGCTGTCATTTGGTGGTGATGAGAAGTCTGGCCTAATCCAGCCCTTGTTCATTTTTATAAGGGTCAGCTTGTCAGCATTGTCAGTTGACAAGCGAGTGCGCTTATCAGTTATAATTTCCCAGCAGCACTAAAAACATGCTCTGATAACATGCTAGCGGCAGGGCAGGCCATGACCTCCAAGGCGTACAGAGCGAGTACACTCCAAGTGTCCAGCTTGGATACCCAATAATTAAAAGGCACAGAGGAATCACGGAGGACGCTGGACGGTCGGCAAGGTACTCCCTCACCATCTTTTGAAACTTTCCACTCCTTGTGAGAGTACCCCGCGCCTCAGGGTCTGTCCGAAGGGAGGATCTGAGAAAACTGTCCCAGAACGTTGACAGTGTTCCCCTGCCTCTGCTGGATTGGAGTTTCATCTCTCTCGCACGTACGCCTTGGTTGGGCAACGAACTGTGACCTCTGCTGCTAGCGTGTTCAGATGGGAATTTTTTTTAACAGTTCTGCAGCAAGGGCCTTCTGGTACTGCCCCATTTTTGTAGGCCTCTCCACCTCAGGAATAAGAGAGTGAAAGTTCTCCTTGTAGCGGGGGTCTAAAAGTGTCACCAACCAGTAATGACTGTCACCCAACATTTTGACAACGCAAGGGTCACAGTTAAGGCAGCGTAACATAAAGTCAGCCATGCGTGCTAGACTGGTAATGGGCAAGACTTACGTGTCCTCACCAAGATGACGACTGACCATGCTCTCCTCCTCCCCCTCCTCCTCCTCCTCCCTGTCCTCAGGCCACCCACGCTGAGCCGACGGTATGACAGTTGTACAGATACTACCGTCTACAGCGCATAATACAAGCTCCTGTTCTTCCTCCTCCTCATCCTCCTCTTCTCCCTCATTGTCCCCCAATGCACGTTGGGATGAGATGAGGCTGGGCTGTGTGTAAACGACCGCTACGGCTTCTTGATCCATCTCATCATACTCTGGCTTCAATGCCTCCTCTTTAATTCTCTGCAGAGAGCATTGCAAAAGACAGACAAGTGAAATGCTGACACTAATGATGGCATCATTGCCACTCACCATCTTGGTGGACTCCTCAAAGTTTGTCAAGATGGTACATATGTCAGACATCCAGGTCCACTCCTGAGTCTTATGTGTGGAGTCTGACCTGATTATCAACGGCCTTGTTGCAGCTGGTACTCCACAACTGCTCACAAATCCTTTGCAACATGTGGAGGAGGAGAGGTCCAATGTGTGGGGACAACATACACCAGTCGGTGTGACGGAAGCTGCAAACACTGCTGCAACACAGCAAGGGCGGGGGAGGCTGTAGCTAACTTGCGAAAATGAGCTGACAGGCGGCTTACTTTGACTAGCAGATCTGGCAACTCGGGGAATGATTTAAGAAACCGCTGAACCACGAGGTTAAGCACATGAGCCAGGCATGGTACTTGTGTGATCTTGCCTCGCCTCAGAGCCGCCACCAGGTTATGGCCATTGTCACACACGACCATGCCTGGATGTAGGTTCAGCAGTCTCAGCCACAGATCTGCCTGCTCGTTCACAGATGTCCACAACTCACAAGCAGTGTGAGGTTTCTCACTTAAGCTTATGAGTAGTGTTGAGCCACCCCCTTAGTGTTCGGGTTCGGTTCGGTTCGTCGAACACCAGGATGTTCGAGGAACTGTTCGTCGAACTGTTCGTCGAACACCTTAGAACACCGTTAAAACCAATGGCAGGCAAACAAAAACACATAGGAACACATAGAAAACACCTTCAAAGGTGTCCAAAAGCTCACAAACTGCTCAGAAGACACTTTCTTTAAAAAAGCCGGCCGGCAATTCAGCAGCGACATACACCGGTACCCGACAATTTAGACATGAAGGAATAGAGCATCACACATAGATTAGATAGATAGAAACATGTCAGTCACATATATATGAAGTACAGTGACAGTGTTGCTTACTGTACTTGTCATTTAGTGTAAAGGATTTATTAAAAAATATAATAGTGTTTTCATGCACCGTCTCTTTAAAAAAGCCGGCCGGCAATTCAGCAGCGGTACCCGACAATTTAGAACAGAAAGATAGAGCTTCACACATAGATTAGATAGATAGAAACATGTCAGTGACATATATAATAAGTACAGTGACAGTGTTGCTTACTGTACTTGTCATTTACTGCAAAGGATTTATTAAAAAAAATAATAGTGTTTTCATGCACCGTCTCTTTAAAAAAGCCGGCCGGCAATTCAGCATCTGTACCCGACAATTTAGAATAGAAGGAATAGAGAATCACACATAGATTAGATAGATAGAAACATGTCAGCCACATATATATGAAGTACAGTGACAGTGTTGCTTACTGTAATTGTCATTTAGTGTAAAGGATTTATCAAAAAACATAATAGTGTTTTCATGCACCGTCTCTTTAAAAAAGCCGGCCGGCAATTCAGCATCTGCACCCGACAATTTATAACAGACAGAATAGAGCTTCACACATAGATTAGATAGATAGAAACATGTCAGTCACATATATAATATACAGTGATAGTGTTGGTTACTGTACTTGTCATTTAGTATTAAAATAAAGGATTTATTATTAAAAAAAATTGGCGTGGGGTTCCCCATAATTTTAGTCTCTAGCGGAGGTTAAGCAGACAGCTGGGGCAGATGTTTGAAGCCTGGGAAGGGGGTAATACCCACAGAGCTTCCCAGACTACTAATATCAGCCCCCAGCTGAATACCTAGCCTTTACTGGCTATTAAAATGGAGGACCCCCCCAAAAAAAATGACGTGGGGTCCCCCCTAATTTAATAGCTAGCAAAGGCTAGGCAGACAGCTGGGGGCTGATATTAATAGCTCAGGAAGGGTGCCATGAATATTGGCCCCCTCCCAGGCTAGAAACACCAGCCGTCAGCCGCCCCAGAAATGGCGCATCCATAGGATGCGCCAATTCTGGAACTTAGCCTCGCTCTTCCACGCTGCCCTGGTGCGGTGACAGGGGGTAATAGGGTTGGGGTTGATGTCAGCTTATAATGCCAGCTGACATCAAGCCCAGGTTAGTAATGGAGAGGCGTCTATAAGACACCCCCATTACTAACCCCATAGTCAAAGTTAAAAAAAAAACACAAACACCCAGAATAAAGTCCTTTAATTGAAATAAAGACACAATTCTTTATTGTTCTAAATTAAACCATACTTACCATCACGCCCATTCCAGCTGAAGCCAACGATCTCCTGCAATAAAAGAAAAATAATAAAGCAACCTCATCCTTACCTTTCCATGGTTCCCAGGACAGCTTCAGCTCTGCTACATCGAGATGACAGGCTGGACCTGCAGAACGCTGCCATCCAGCCTGTCATCCCGCAGACACTGAGAAGCGCAGGCATGCTTGCGCTCCTCAGTGTCTGACTGTGACGGCATCCAGATGAGCCGACAATGAACTCGGCTCACCTCATGTACGTCACTGACAGCGTGGGAAAATTCTCCTGCACTCAGCGCTTCAGCGTGAGAATTTTCCCACGCTGTCAGTGACGTGCATGAAGTGCGCCGAGTTCATTGGACATGACCTCGGCTCATCTGGATGCCGTCACAGCCAGACACTGAGTAGCGCAAGCAAGCCTGCGCTTCTCAGTGTCTGCGGGATGACAGGCTGGATGGCAGCGTTCTGCTGCGGTCCAGCCTGTCATCTCGATGTAGCAGAGCTGAAGCTGTCGTGGGAGCCATGGAAAGGTAAGGATGATGTTGCTTTATTATTTTACTTTTATTGCAGGAGATCATTGGCTTCAGCTGGAATGGGCGTGATGGTAAGTATGGTTTAATTTAGAACAATAAAGAATTGTGTGTTTATTTCAATTAAAGGACTTTTTTCTGGGTGTTGTGTTTTTTTTAAATACTTTACTAGAAATTCATGGTGGTCATGTCTAATATTGGCGTGACCCCATGAATTTCGGGCTTAGGGCCAGCTGATAATGCCAAGCTGGCCTTAACCCCTTTATTACCCAGTGAGCCACCGCACCAGGGCCCTGGATGAGTTGGGTACAGCGCCAGAAGATGGCGCTTCTATGAACGCGCCATTTTCCGGGGCGGCTGCGGACTGCAATTTGCAGCGGGTGGGGCCCAGAAAGCTTGGGCCTCCCTGCGCTGCAGATTCCAGCCCCCAGCTGCCTAGTTGTACCTGGCTGGACACAAAAATAGGGCGAAGCTCCACGTATTTTTTTTTTTAATTCATGAAATTCATGGAATAATTAAGAAAAAAAGGGCTTCCCTATATTGTTGTGTCCGGCTAGGTACAAATAGGCAGCTGGTGGTTGGGAGCAGCCCGTCCCTGCCTGCTGTACCTGGCTGGACACAAATATAAGGCGAAGCCCCACATCAATTTTTTTTTCATTATTTCATGAATTTCCTGAAATAATTTAAAAAAAATTGACGTGGGGCTTCGCCCTATATTTGTGTCCAGTCAGGTACAGCAGGCAGGAACGGGCTGCCCCCAACCACCAGCTGCCTATTTGTACCTGGCCAGACACAACAATATAGGGAAGCCCTTTTTTAAAAAAATTATTTCATGAAATAATTTTAAAAAAATTGACGTGGGGCTTCGCACTATATTTGTGTCCAGCCAGGTACAGCAGGCAGGGACGGGCTGCCCCCAACCACCAGCTGCCTATTTGTACCTGGTTGGACACAACAATATAGGGAAGCCCTTTTTTTCTTAATTATTCCATGAATTTCATGAAATAATTTAAAAAAAAAATGCGTGGGGCTTCGCCCTATTTTTGTGCCCAGCCAGGTACAACTAGGCAGCTGGGAGCTGGAATCCGCAGCGCAGGGAGGCCCAAGCTTTCTGGGCCCCACCCGCTGCAAATTGCAGTCCGCAGCCGCCCCAGAAAATGGCGCGTTCATAGAAGCGCCATCTTCTGGCGCTGTACCCAACTCATCCAGGGCCCTGGTGCGGTGGCTCACTGGGTAATAAAGGGGTTAAGGCCAGCTTGGCATTATCAGCTGGCCCTAAGCCTGAAATTCATGGGGTCACGCCAATATTAGACATGACCACCATGAATTTCTAGTAAAGAATTTAAAAAAACACAACACCCAGAATAAAGTCCTTTAATTGAAATAAAGACACAATTCTTTATTGTTCTAAATTAAACCATACTTACCATCACGCCCATTCCAGCTGAAGCCAACGATCTCCTGCAATAAAAGAAAAATAATAAAGCAACATCATCCTTACCTTTCCATGGTTCCCACGACAGCTTCAGCTCTGCTACATCGAGATGACAGGCTGGACCGCAGCAGAAAGCTGCCATCCAGCCTGTCATCCCGCAGACACTGAGAAGAGTACGCATGCTTGCGCTCCTCAGTGTCTCGCTGTGACGGCATAAAGATGAGACAAGTTCATGTCCAATGAACTCGGCGCACCTCATGCACGTCACTGACAGCGTGGGAGAATTCTCCTGCACTCAGCGCTACAGCGTGAGAATTCTCCCACGCTGTCAGTGACGTGCATGAGGTGAGCTCATTCATGTCCAATGAACTCAGCTGACCTCATGTACGTCACTGACAGCGTGGGAGAATTCTCACGCTGAAGTGCTGAGTGCAGGAGAATTTTCCCACGCTGTCAGTGACTTGCATGAGGGGCGCCGAGTTCATTGGACATGACCTCGGCTCATCTGGATGCCGTCACAGCCAGACACTGCAGAGCGCAAGCATGCCTGCGCTTCTCAGTGTCTGCGGGATGACAGGCTTGATGGCAGCTTTCTGCTGCGGTCCAGCCTGTTATCTCGATGTAGCAGAGCTGAAGCTGTCGTGGGAACCATGGAAAGGTAAGGATTATGTTGCTTTATCATTTTTCTTTTATTGCAGGAGATCGTTGGCTTCAGCTGGAATGGGTGTGATGGTAAGTAGGGTTTAATTTAGAACAATAAAGGAATGTGTCTTTATTTCAATTAAAGGACTTTATTCTGGGTGTTTGTGGGTTTTTTTTAACTTTCACTATGGGGTTAGTAATGGGGGTGTCTTATAGACGCCTCTCCATTACTAACCTGGGCTTTATGTCAGCTGGCATTATAAGCTGACATCAACCCCAACCCTATTACCCCACTGCCACCGCTACAGGGCAGTGGGAAGAGCGAGGCTAAGTGCCAGAATTGGCGCATCCTAAGGATGCGCCATTTCTGGGGCGGCTGACGGCTGGTGTTTCTAGCCTGGGAGGGGGCCAATATTCATGGAACCCTTCCTGGGCTATTAATATCAGCCCCCAGCTGTCTGCCTAGCCTTTGCTAGCTATTAAAATAGGGGGGACCCCACGTCATTTTTTTGGGGGGTCCCCATTTTAATAGCTAGTAAAGGCTAGGTATTCCGCTGGGGGCTGATATTAGTAGCCTGGGAAGCTGCCCCCAACCACCAGCAGCCTATTTGTACCTGGTTGGACACAACAATATAGGGAAGCCCTTTTTTTCTTAATTATTCCATGAATTTCATGAAATAATTTAAAAAAAAAATGCGTGGGGCTTCGCCCTATTTTTGTGCCCAGCCAGGTACAACTATGCAGCTGGGAGCTGGAATCCGCAGCGCAGGGAGCTTTCTGGGCCCCACCCGCTGCAAATTGCAGTCCGCAGCCGCCCCAGAAAATGGCGCGTTCATAGAAGCGCCATCTTCTGGCGCTGTACCCAACTCATCCAGGGCCCTGGTGCGGTGGCTCACTGGGTAATAAAGGGGTTAAGGCCAGCTTGGCATTATCAGCTGGCCCTAAGCCCGAAATTCATGGGGTCACGCCAATATTAGACATGACCACCATGAATTTCTAGTAAAGTATTTAGAAAAACACAACACCCAGAATAAAGTCCTTTAATTGAAATAAACACACAATTCTTTATTGTTCTAAATTAAACCATACTTACCATCACGCCCATTCCAGCTGAAGCCAATGTCTTCTGCAATAAAAGTAAAATAATTAAGCAACCTCATCCTTACCTTTCCATGGTTCCCACGACAGCTTCAGCTCTGCTACATCGAGATGACAGGCTGGACCGCAGCAGAAAGCTGCCATCCAGCCTGTCATCCCGCGGACACTGAGAAGCGCAGGCATGCTTGCGCTCCTCAGTGTCTGGCTGTGACGGCATAAAGATGAGACGAGTTCATGTCCAATGAACTCGGCGCACCTCATGCACGTCACTGACAGCGTGGGAGAATTCTCACGCTGTAGCGCTGAGTGCAGGAGAATTTTCCCACGCTGTCAGTGACGTGCATGAGGTGAGCTCATGTCCAATGAACTCAGCTCACCTCATGCACGTCACTGACACTGACAAATTCTCCTGCACTCAGCGCTACAGCGTGAGAATTCTCCCACGCTGTCAGTGACGTGCATGAGGTGCGCCGAGTTCATTGGACATGAACTCGTCTCATCTTTATGCCGTCACAGCCAGACACTGAGGAGCGCAAGCATGCCTGCGCTTCTCAGTGTCTGCGGGATGACAGGCTGGATGGCAGCGTTCTGCTGCGGTCCAGCCTGTTATCTCGATGTAGCAGAGCTGAAGCTGTCGTGGGAACCATGGAAAGGTAAGGATGAGGTTGCTTTATTATTTTTCTTTTATTGCAGGAGATCGTTGGCTTCAGCTGGAATGGGCGTGATGGTAAGTAGGGTTTAATTTAGAACAATAAAGGAATGTGTCTTTATTTCAATTAAAGGACTTTATTCTGGGTGTTTGTGTTTTCTTTTAACTTTGACTATGGGGTTAGTAATGGGGGTGTCTTATAGACACCTCTCCATTACTAACCTGGGCTTGATGTCAGCTGGCATTATAAGCTGACATCAACCCCAGCCCTATTACCCCACTGCCACCGCTACAGGGCAGTGGGAAGAGCGAGGCTAAGTGCCAGAATTGGCGCATTCTAAGGATGCGCCATTTCTGGGGCGGCTGACGGCTGGTGTTTCTAGCCTGGGAGGGGGCCAATATTCATGGAACCCTTCCTGGGCTATTAATATCAGCCCCCAGCTGTCTGCCTAGCCTTTGCTAGCTATTAAAATAGGGTGGACCCCACGTCATTTTTTTGGGGGGTCCCCCATTTTAATAGCTAGTAAAGGCTAGGTATTCCGCTGGGGGCTGATATTAGTAGCCTGGGAAGCTCCATGGGTATTACCCCCTTCCCAGGCTTCAAACATCTGCCCCAGCCGTCTGCTTAACCTCCGCTAGAGACTAAAATTACAGGGAACCCCACGCCAATTTTTTTTTAAATAAATCCTTTATTTTAACACTAAATGACAAGTACAGTAATCAACACTGTCACTGTACTTCATATATATGTGACTGACATGTTTCTATCTATCTAATCTATGTGTGATTCTCTATTCCTTCTATTCTAAATTGTCGGGTACCGATGCTGAATTGCCGGCCGGCTTTTTTAAAGAGACAGTGCATGAAAACACTATTATTTTTTTTAATAAACCTTTACACTAAATGACAAGTACAGTAATCAACACTGTCACTGTACTTCATATATATGTGACTGACATGTTTCTATCTATCTAATCTATGTGTGAAGCTCTATTCTGTCTGTTATAAATTGTCAGGTACCGCTGCTGAATTGCCGGCCGGCTTTTTTAAAGAGACGGTGCATGAAAACACTATTATTTTTTTTGATAAATCCTTTACACTAAATGACAAGTACAGTAAGCAACACTGTCACTGTGCTTCTTATATGTGTGACTGACATGTTTCTATCTATCTAATCTATGTGTGAAGCTCTATTCTGTCTGTTATAAATTGTCGGGTACCGCTGCTGAATTGCCGGCTGGCTTTTTTAAAGAGACGGTGCATGAAAACACTATTATTTTTTTTGATAAATCCTTTACACTAAATGACAAGTACAGTAAGCAACACTGTCACTGTGCTTCTTATATGTGTGACTGATATGTTTCTATCTATCTAATCTATGTGTGAAGCTCTATTCTTTCGGTTCTAAATTGTCGGGTATCGGTGTATGCCGCTGATGAATTGCCGGCTTTTCATGTTTCACTGTTGGCACTGTTCCCATCGATTTGGGCAATCACTGTAATGCCACAACCACCATGGCTGTGGCATTACAGTGAGTGGCAGACAATCCCTGCATGATTGGTGCTCTAAATAGCGCCAGACATGCAGGACACGCTTTTGGTGCACGAACAGTTATCGAACATAACCTCGAACAGCCGAATTTTTTGCAAATCGTTCGGGTTCGTCGAACAACTCGAACACCGCCCAAAACAGCTCGAATTTGAGATTGGCGAACAGTTCTAGTCGAACAACGCTCATCTCTACTTATGAGTTACAGCACACCCTGTTGCCGTTTGGCGGAGGCAGTACTGCAGTGATTCCAGCTTGTAACTGATGTGGTGATATCTGAGAAGGAGGCTGAACATGAGGAGGAGGAGGAGGATGATGCGCAAGAGCTGTACACTGTGGGGGCAACTCTGACTGACATTGGGCCAGCAATCCTCAGTGTGGGGCGGATGTGTTCCGTCCCAAGGTCCGACTGGGTCCCAGTTTCCACTATGTTTACCCAGTGTGCCGTCAGGGAGATGTACCGTCCCAGGCCACAAGCACTTGTCCACGTGTCCGTTGTCAGGTGGACTCTCCCAGTAACTGCATTGTTGAGGGCACGGCAGATGTTTTGGGACACGTGCTTGTGTAGTGCGGGGATGGCACACCGGGCAAAATAGTGTCGGCTGGGGACCGAGTACCGAGGGCCGGCCACCGCTATAAGGTTGCGGAAGGATTCCGTCTCCACCAGCCTAAAAGGCAGCATTTCCAACGGAAGCAGTCGTGAAATATGCGAATTTAGGACTGTGGCCTGTGGGGCGTTAGCTGCGAATTTCCGCTTTCGTTCAAAGGTCTGGGATATGGACAATTGAATGCTGCGGTGGGACGTGGACGTGGACGTTGATGCTGTTTCTTTAGAAACTGCCATAACAAGTGAAGACTGAGAGGAGGGGGCATCTTTGCATGCAGTATGGACAGGGGATTGCCTTGCACACACAACAGGGGGTTCTATTGCATGCACAACACCTGTAGAAGCAGTGGTGACACCTGCTGACACTGGTCTTGGAACCTGGGGTTCACCCCACAAAGTCGGGTGCTTTGCTGCCATGTGCCTGATCATGCTGGTGGTGGTCAGGCTGGTAGTTTTGTCACCCCTGCTGATTCTGGCATGGCAGGTGGTACAAATGGCCTCTTGGGGGTTATCAGCAGAGTCTTTAAAAAACTTCCAGACTCCGGAAGACCTACAGGTTGTACTTGCAACGTCCCTCGTGTTGGTGTTACGGGGAACTGTTGCCTGCCTTCTGTGTGCGGCCATCACACTGCTTCTTCCTGCCTGTTGGGGTATTCTGCCTCCCTCACCCTGTGTGCCACTGGCCTCGCTCTGCATGTCCTCCTGCCACGTTGGGTCAGTTACTAGATCATCCACCACCTCCTCCTCTTCCACTTGCACACCATGATCCTCCTCCTCACTTCCTGGCAATGGTGTCTCACCATTATCCCCCTCTTGTGACAAATTGCCAGCGTCGACTTCCTGTGGCTGTGGCAGTTCAAATATTTGGGCATCGCTACATGGGATCTCCTCTTCCACCACTTCAAGCGGAGCAGGCGAGGGGCACAAATCTGGAAATGGACCAGTGAACAGCTCTTCAGAGTGTCCAAGTGTGGGATCAGTTGCTGTCTGACGACACTCGGCATGGTGGGAGGAAGGAGCATCAGGGTGAGGAGGAGTATGCGGTGGAAACTCAAGGCTACTAAGATTTGACCGTGTGGAAGACAGACCGGAGGTGGTGGTGCCCAGATAACTGGAAGTATTATCTGCTATCCAATTAATAACCTGTTCACACTGATCAGTTCACAATACTGGTGTTGTTCTGTGCTTCCCTGGTAAATCGGTCAAGAAGTGGGAGTGAGAAGATGTGGCTGTTGGTTGTGGCACATTTTCACCTTGGCCACGGCCCCGTCCTCTGCACTCACAATCACCAGAACGTCCGGTTCCACGTCCCTTACCATGCGCCTTGCCCATTGTAAAGGAAATAAAATATCTTACACTCGCAATATCAATGGAAAAAGGGTAATAAAAAGTAGATTAGATCCGTGGAAGAGGAAAACCACAGTTCTATTTCTCTGGCCTACACCCGACTAATTTAAACAATCTAAACAATCAGGGAGAAACTATTACTGTTTTTCTTTATAAAAAAAAATACCAAAAGCTGAATAATACAGATTTTTTACCGTGGAATGGCAAAACCACAGTTATTGTTTACTGGGGTATAACAGACAATTTTAAATAGATGTATTTGCGGCTGAACAGTGAGAGCGACACACACAAACTGTTTTTTTTAAGGCAAAAATGGCCCAAAGGTGGATAATACAGAGGATTGAACTGTGGAACTGCCAAACCACACTTCTATTTATCTGGCCTTCACCAGACTAATTTAAACAGATATATTTGTGTCTGAACAATCAGGAGCCACTATTACTGTTTTTCTTTACGGAAAAAATACCAAAAGCTGGATAATAGAGATTTTTTACTGTGGGAGGCAAAAACACAGTTATAATTTACTGGTGTATACCAGACTCTTTTAAACAGATATATTGGTGTCTGAACAATCAGGAGACACTATTACTGTTTTTCTTTACGGAAAAAATACCTAAAGCTAGATAATAGAGATTTTTTACTGTGGATGGCAAAACCACATTTATAATTTACTGGTGTATACCAGACTCTTTTAAACAGATATATTGGTGTCTGAACAATCAGGTGACACTATTACTGTATTTCTTTATGTCAAAAAATGCCAAAAGCAGAATAATACAGAGATTTGACCCATGGAACTGCAAAACCACAGTTCTATTTCTCGGGCCTGCACCAGACTTTTTTCAACAGATATATTTGTGTCTGAACAATCAGGGAGACACTATTACTGATTTTCTTTAAGGCAAAAAATGGCAAAAGCAGGATAATACTGAGATTTGACCCGTGGAACTGCAAAACCACACTTCTATTTCTCGGGCCTACACCAGATTATTTTAAAGAGATATATTGGTGTCTGAACAATCAGGAGACACCATTACTGTTTTTCTTTATGGAAAAAATATCAAAAGCTGGATAATAGAGAGTTTTACCGTGGGAAGGCAAAACCACAGTTATAATGTACTGGTGTATACCAGACTCTTTTAAACAGATATATTAGTGTCTGAACAATCAGTAGACACTATTACTGTTTTTCTTTACGGCAAAAAATACCAAAAGCAGGATAATACAGAGATTTGACTGGTGGAACTGCAAAACCACACTTCTATATCTCTGGCCTGCACCAGACTATTTTCAACAGATATATTTGTGTCTGAACAATCAGGAGACACTATTACGACTTTTCTTTACAGCAAAAAATGGCAAAAGCAGCACAATAGAGAGATTTGACCCGTGGTACTGCAAAACCACACTTCTATTTCTTGGGCCTACACCAGACTATTTTCAATACATATATTTGTGTCTGAACAATAAGGGAGACACTATTACTGATTTTCTTTATGGCAAAAAATGGCAAAAGCAGGATAATACTGAGATTTGACCCGTGGAACTGCAAAACCACACTTCTATTTCTCGGGCCTACACCAGACTATTTTCAACAGATATCGTGGTGTCTGAACAATCAGGAGACACTATTACTGTTTTTCTTTATGGAAAAAATATCAAAAGCTGGATAATAGAGAGTTTTACCGTGGGAAGGCAAAACCACAGTTATAATGTACTGGTGTATACCAGACTCTTTTAAACAGATATATTAGTGTCTGAACAATCAGCAGACACTATTACTGTTTTTCTTTACGGCAAAAAATACCAAAAGCAGGATAATACAGAGATTTGACTCGTGGAACTGCAAAACCACACTTCTATATCTCGGGCCTACACCAGACTATTTTCAACAGATATATTTGTGTCTGAACAATCAGGAGACACTATTACTGTTTTTATTTATGGCAAAAAATGGCAAAAGCAGGATAATACTGAGATTTGACCCCTGGAACTGCAAAACCACACTTCTATTTCTCGGGCCTACACCAGACTATTTTCAAGAGATATATTGGTGTCTGAACAATCAGGAGACACTATTACTGTTTTTCTTCATGGAAAAAATATCAAAAGCAGGATAATAGAGATTTTTTACCGTGGAACGGCAAAACCACAGTTATAATTTACTGGTGTATACCAGACTCTTTTAAACAGATATATTGGTGTCTGAACAATCAGGAGACACTATTACTGTTATTCTTTACGGCAAAAATGCCAAAAGCAGGATAATACAGAGATTTGACCCGTGGAACTGCAAAACCACACTTCTATTTCTCGGGCCTACACCAGACTATTTTCAACAGATATATTTGTATATGAACAATCAGGAGACATTACTACTGTTTTTCTCTACAGGAAAATATGGCAAAATTAGGATAATACAGAGATTTTTTACTGTGGACAGCAAAAACCACAGTTATAATTTACTGGTGTATACCAGACCTTTTTAAATGTATATATTTGCGGCTGAACAGTGAGCGACACACTCACACTGTTTTTTAGGTACAAATGGCCCAAAAGTGGATAATACAGAGGTTTGAAACGTGGAATTGCAAAATCGCACTTCTGTTTCTCTGGCCTACACAAGACTCATTTAAACAGATATATTTGTGTCTGAACAATCAGGGAGAGACTATTACTGTTTTTCTTTACGGAAAAAATACCAAAAGCTGGATAATAGAGATTTTTTAAGGTGGGACAGCAAAACCACAGTTATAATTTACTGGTGTATACCAGACTCTTTTAAACAGATATATTGTATGAACAATCAGGAGACACTATTACTGTTTTTCTTTACTGCAAAAAATACCAAAAGCAGGATAATACAGAAATTTGACCAGTGGAACTGCAAAACCACAGTTCTATTTCTCGATCATACACCAGACTATTTCAACAGATATATTTGTGTCTCAACAATCAGGGACACACTATTACAGTTTTTTTTTACGGCAAAAAATGACAAAACCAGGATAATAGAGATTTTTTACAGTGGAACGGCAAAACCACAGCTATAAATTACTAGTGTATACCAGATTCTTTTAAACAGATATATTGGTGTCTGAACAATCAGGAGACACTATTACTGTTTTTCTTTACGGAAAAAATACCAAAAGCTGGATAATAGAGATTTTTTACTGTGGGATGGCAAAACCACAGTTATAATTTACTGGTGTATACCAGACTCTTTCAAGCAGATATATTGGTGTCTGAACAATGAGGAGACACTTTTACTGTTTTTCTTTACGGCTAAAAATGGCAAAAGCAAGATAATACAGAGATTTTTTACGGTGGAACAACAAAACCACAGTTATAATTTACTGGTGTACCAGACTTTTTTAAACATATACATTTGCCGCTGAACAGTGAGCAACACACTCAAACTGGGTTTTTTTAGGTACAAATGGCCCAAAAGTGGATAATACAGAGGTTTGAACCGTGGAACTGCAAAACCACACTTCTGTTTCTCTGACCTACACCAGACTATTTTAAACAGATATATTTGTGTCTGAACAATCAGGAGACACTATTCCAGTTCTTTTTTTACGGCAAAAAATGCCAAAAGCAGGATAATAGAGATTTTTTACCGTGGAACAGCACAACCACAGTTATAATTTACTGGTGTATACCAGACTTTTTTCAATATATATATTTGCGGCTGAACAGTGAGCGACACACTCAAACTGTTTTTTTTTTAGGTATAAATTGCCCAAAAGTGGATAATACAGAGGTTTGGCCCGTGGAACTGTAAAACCACACTTCTCTTTCTCTGTCCTACACAAGACTATTTTAAACAGATATATGTGTGTCTGAACAATCAGGAGACACTATTACTGCTTTTCTTTACGACAAAAAATGGCAAAAGCAGGATAACAGAGGTTTGAATAGTGGAACTGCAAAACCACACTTCTGTTTCTCTGGCCTACACCAGACTATTTTAAACAGAAATATTTGTGTCTGAACAATCAGGTAGACACTATTACTGTTTTTCTTTACGGAAAAAATACCAAAAGCTGGATAGTAAAGATTTTTTACCTTGGGATGGGAAAACCACAGTTATAAATTACTAGTGTATACCAGACTCTTTTAAACAGATATATTGGTGTCTGAACAATCAGGAGACACTATTACTGTTTTTCTTTACGCAAAAAATACCAAAAGCTGGATAATAGAGATTTTTTACTGTGGGATGGCAAAACCACAGTTATAATTTACTGGTGTATACCAGACTCTTTCAACCAGATATATTGGTGTCTGAACAATGAGGAGACACTTTTACTGTTTTTCTTTACGGCTGAAAATGGCAAAAGCAAGATAATACAGAGATTTTTTACGGTGGAACAACAAAACCACAGTTATAATTTATTGGTGTATACCAGACTTTTTTAAACATATATATTTGCGGCTGAACAGTGAGCAACACACTCAAACTGTTTTTTTTTTAGGTACAAATGGCCCAAAAGTGGATAATACAGAGATTTGAACCGTGGAACTGCAAAACCACACTTCTGTTTCTCTGGCCTACACCAGACTATTTTAAACAGATATATTTGTGTCTGAACAATCAGGAGGCACTATTACTGCTTTTCTTTATGACAAAAAATGGCAAAAGCAGGATAACAGAGGTTTGAACAGTGGAACTCCAAAACAACACTTCTCTTTCTCTGGCCTACACCAGACTATTTTAAACAGAAATATTTGTGTCTGAACAATCAGGGAGACACTATTACTGTTTTTCTTTACAGAAAAAATGCCAAAAGCTGGATAGTAAAGATTTTTTACCATGGGACGGCAAAACCACAGTTATAATTTACTGGTGTATATCAGATTCTTTTAAACAGATATATTGGTGTCTGAACAATCAGGAGACACTATTACTGTTTTTCTTTATGGCTACGAATGGCAAAAGCAGGATAATACAGAGATTTGACCCGTGGAACAGCAAAACCACAGTTCTATTTCTCGGGCCTACACCAGACTATTTTCAACAGATATATTTGTGTCTGAACAATCAGGAGACATTATTACTGTTTTTCTTTACGGAAAAATATGGCAAAAGCAGGATAATACTAAGATTTTTTACTGTGGAACTGCAAAACCACAGTTATAATTTACTGGTGTATAGCAGACTTTTTTTAAGATATATATTTGCGGCTGAACAGTGAGCGACACACTCAAACTGGGTTTTTTTTAGGTATAAATGGCCCAAAAGTGGATAATACAGAGGTTTGAACCATGGAACTGCAAAACCACACTTCTGTTTCTCTGGCCTACACCAGACTATTTTAAACAGATATATTTGTGTCTGAACAATCAGGAGACACTATTCCAGTTCTTTTTTTACGGCAAAAAATGCCAAAAGCAGGATAATAGAGATTTTTTACCGTGGAACAGCACAACCATAGTTATAATTTACTGGTGTATACCAGACTTTTTTCAATATATATATTTGCGGCTGAACAGTGAGCGACACACTCAAACTGTTTTTTTTTTAGGTATAAATTGCCCAAAAGTGGAAAATACAGAGGTTTGGCCCGTGGAACTGTAAAACCACACTTCTCTTTCTCTGTCCTACACAAGACTAATTTAAACAGATATATGTGTGTCTGAACAATCAGGAGACACTATTACTGCTTTTCTTTACGACAAAAAATGGCCAAGCAGGATAACAGAGGTTTGAATAGTGGAACTGCAAAACCACACTTCTGTTTCTCTGGCCTACACCAGACTATTTTAAACAGAAATATTTGTGTCTGAACAATCAGGGAGACACTATTACTGTTTTTCTTTACGGAAAAAATACCAAAAGCTGGATAGTAAAGATTTTTTACCTTGGGATGGCAAAACCACAGTTATAATTTACTGGTGTATATCAGACTATTTTAAACAGATATATTGGTGTCTGAACAATCAGGAGATACTATTACTTTTTTTCTTTACGGAAAAAATACCAAAAGCTGGATAGTAAAGATTTTTTACATTGGGATGGCAAAACCACAGTTATAATTTACTGGTGTATACCAGACTCTTTTAAACAGATATATTGGTGTCTGAACAATCAGGAAACACTATTACTGTTCTTCTTTATGGCTACAAACGGCAAAAGCAGGATAATACAGAGATTTTTTACCGTGGAAAAGCACAACCACAGTTATAATTTACTGGTGTATACCAGACTTTTTTCAATATATATATTTGCGGATGAACAGTGAGCGAGACACTCAAACTTTTTTTTTTTAGGTATAAATGGCTCAAAAGTGGATAATACAGAGGTTTGAACCGTGGAACTGCAAAACCACACATCTCTTACTCTGTCCTACACAAGACTATTTTAAACAGATATATGTGTGTCTGAATAATCAGGAGACACTATTACTGTTTTTCTTTATGACAAAAAATGGCAAAAGCAGGATAAAAGAGGTTTGAACAGTGGAACTGCAAAACCCCACTTCTGTTTCTCTGGCCTACACCAGACTACTTTAAATAGAAATATTTGTGTCTGAACAATCAGGGAGACACTATTACTGTTTTTTGTATGGAAAAAATACCAAAAGCTGGATAGTAAAGATTTTTTACCGTGGATCTGCAAAACCACACTTCTCTTTCTCTATCCTACACAAGACTATTTTAAACAGATATATTTGTGTCTGAACAATCAGGAGACACTATTACTGTTTTTCTTTATGGCAAAATATGGCAAAAGCAGGATAAAACAGAGATTTGACCCGTGGAACTGCTAAACCACACTTCTATTTCTCTGGCCTACACCAGACTATTTTAAACAGATATATTTGTGTCTGAACAATCAGTGAGACACTACTACTGTTTTTCTTTACGGAAAAAATACCAAAAGCTGGATAGTAAAGATTTTTTACCGTGGGACGGCAAAACCACAGTTATAATTTACTGGTGTATATCAGACTCTTTTAAACAGATGTATTAGTGTCTGAACAATCAGGAGATACTATTAGTTTTTTTCCTTTACGGAAAAAATAACAAAAGCTGGATAATAGAGATTTTTTACCGTGGAACGGCAAAACCACAGTTATAATTTACTGGTGTATACCAGACTCTTTAAACAGATATATTGGTGTCTGAACAATCAGGAGACACTATTACAGTTTTTCTTTACGACAAAAAATGGCAAAAGCAGGATAACAGAGGTTTGAACAGTGGAACTGCAAAACCACACTTCTGTTTCTCTGGCCTACACCAGACTATTTTAAACAGAAATATTTGTGTCTGAACAATCAGGGAGACACTATTACTGTTTTTCTTTACGGAAAAAATACCAAAAGCTGGATAGTAAAGATTTTTTACCGTGGAACTGCAAAACCCCACTTCTCTTTCTCTGTCCTATACAAGACTATTTTAAACAGATATATTTGTGTCTGAACAATCAGGAGACACTATTACTGTTTTTATTTATGGCAAAAAATGGCAAAAGCAGGATAATACTGAGATTTGACCCCTGGAACTGCAAAACCACACTTCTATTTCTCGGGCCTACACCAGACTATTTTCAAGAGATATATTGGTGTCTGAACAATCAGGAGACACTATTACTGTTTTTCTTCATGGAAAAAATATCAAAAGCAGGATAATAGAGATTTTTTACCGTGGAACGGCAAAACCACAGTTATAATTTACTGGTGTATACCAGACTCTTTTAAACAGATATATTGGTGTCTGAACAATCAGGAGACACTATTACTGTTATTCTTTACGGCAAAAATGCCAAAAGCAGGATAATACAGAGATTTGACCCGTGGAACTGCAAAACCACACTTCTATTTCTCGGGCCTACACCAGACTATTTTCAACAGATATATTTGTATATGAACAATCAGGAGACATTACTACTGTTTTTCTCTACAGGAAAATATGGCAAAATTAGGATAATACAGAGATTTTTTACTGTGGACAGCAAAAACCACAGTTATAATTTACTGGTGTATACCAGACCTTTTTAAATGTATATATTTGCGGCTGAACAGTGAGCGACACACTCACACTGTTTTTTAGGTACAAATGGCCCAAAAGTGGATAATACAGAGGTTTGAAACGTGGAATTGCAAAATCGCACTTCTGTTTCTCTGGCCTACACAAGACTCATTTAAACAGATATATTTGTGTCTGAACAATCAGGGAGAGACTATTACTGTTTTTCTTTACGGAAAAAATACCAAAAGCTGGATAATAGAGATTTTTTAAGGTGGGACAGCAAAACCACAGTTATAATTTACTGGTGTATACCAGACTCTTTTAAACAGATATATTGTATGAACAATCAGGAGACACTATTACTGTTTTTCTTTACTGCAAAAAATACCAAAAGCAGGATAATACAGAAATTTGACCAGTGGAACTGCAAAACCACAGTTCTATTTCTCGATCATACACCAGACTATTTCAACAGATATATTTGTGTCTCAACAATCAGGGACACACTATTACAGTTTTTTTTTACGGCAAAAAATGACAAAACCAGGATAATAGAGATTTTTTACAGTGGAACGGCAAAACCACAGCTATAAATTACTAGTGTATACCAGACTCTTTTAAACAGATATATTGGTGTCTGAACAATCAGGAGACACTATTACTGTTTTTCTTTACGGAAAAAATACCAAAAGCTGGATAATAGAGATTTTTTACTGTGGGATGGCAAAACCACAGTTATAATTTACTGGTGTATACCAGACTCTTTCAAGCAGATATATTGGTGTCTGAACAATGAGGAGACACTTTTACTGTTTTTCTTTACGGCTAAAAATGGCAAAAGCAAGATAATACAGAGATTTTTTACGGTGGAACAACAAAACCACAGTTATAATTTACTGGTGTACCAGACTTTTTTAAACATATATATTTGCCGCTGAACAGTGAGCAACACACTCAAACTGGGTTTTTTTAGGTACAAATGGCCCAAAAGTGGATAATACAGAGGTTTGAACCGTGGAACTGCAAAACCACACTTCTGTTTCTCTGACCTACACCAGACTATTTTAAACAGATATATTTGTGTCTGAACAATCAGGAGACACTATTCCAGTTCTTTTTTTACGGCAAAAAATGCCAAAAGCAGGATAATAGAGATTTTTTACCGTGGAACAGCACAACCACAGTTATAATTTACTGGTGTATACCAGACTTTTTTCAATATATATATTTGCGGCTGAACAGTGAGCGACACACTCAAACTGTTTTTTTTTTTAGGTATAAATTGCCCAAAAGTGGATAATACAGAGGTTTGGCCCGTGGAACTGTAAAACCACACTTCTCTTTCTCTGTCCTACACAAGACTATTTTAAACAGATATATGTGTGTCTGAACAATCAGGAGACACTACTACTGCTTTTCTTTACGACAAAAAATGGCAAAAGCAGGATAACAGAGGTTTGAATAGTGGAACTGCAAAACCACACTTCTGTTTCTCTGGCCTACACCAGACTATTTTAAACAGAAATATTTGTGTCTGAACAATCAGGTAGACACTATTACTGTTTTTCTTTACGGAAAAAATACCAAAAGCTGGATAGTAAAGATTTTTTACCTTGGGATGGGAAAACCACAGTTATAAATTACTAGTGTACACCAGACTCTTTTAAACAGATATATTGGTGTCTGAACAATCAGGAGACACTATTACTGTTTTTCTTTACGCAAAAAATACCAAAAGCTGGATAATAGAGATTTTTTACTGTGGGATGGCAAAACCACAGTTATAATTTACTGGTGTATACCAGACTCTTTCAACCAGATATATTGGTGTCTGAACAATGAGGAGACACTTTTACTGTTTTTCTTTACGGCTAAAAATGGCAAAAGCAAGATAATACAGAGATTTTTTACGGTGGAACAACAAAACCACAGTTATAATTTATTGGTGTATACCAGACTTTTTTAAACATATATATTTGCGGCTGAACAGTGAGCAACACACTCAAACTGTTTTTTTTTAGGTACAAATGGCCCAAAAGTGGATAATACAGAGATTTGAACCGTGGAACTGCAAAACCACACTTCTGTTTCTCTGGCCTACACCAGACTATTTTAAACAGATATATTTGTGTCTGAACAATCAGGAGGCACTATTACTGCTTTTCTTTATGACAAAAAATGGCAAAAGCAGGATAACAGAGGTTTGAACAGTGGAACTCCAAAACAACACTTCTCTTTCTCTGGCCTACACCAGACTATTTTAAACAGAAATATTTGTGTCTGAACAATCAGGGAGACACTATTACTGTTTTTCTTTTCAGAAAAAATGCCAAAAGCTGGATAGTAAAGATTTTTTACCATGGGACGGCAAAACCACAGTTATAATTTACTGGTGTATATCAGATTCTTTTAAACAGCTATATTGGTGTCTGAACAATCAGGAGACACTATTACTGTTTTTCTTTATGGCTACGAATGGCAAAAGCAGGATAATACAGAGATTTGACCCGTGGAACAGCAAAACCACAGTTCTATTTCTCGGGCCTACACCAGACTATTTTCAACAGATATATTTGTGTCTGAACAATCAGGAGACATTATTACTGTTTTTTTTTACGGAAAAATATGGCAAAAGCAGGATAATACTAAGATTTTTTACTGTGGAACTGCAAAACCACAGTTATAATTTACTGGTGTATACCAGACTTTTTTTAAGATATATATTTGCGGCTGAACAGTGAGCGACACACTCAAACTGGGTTTTTTTTAGGTATAAATGGCCCAAAAGTGGATAATACAGAGGTTTGAACCATGGAACTGCAAAACCACACTTCTGTTTCTCTGGCCTACACCAGACTATTTTAAACAGATATATTTGTGTCTGAACAATCAGGAGACACTATTCCAGTTCTTTTTTTACGGCAAAAAATGCCAAAAGCAGGATAATAGAGATTTTTTACCGTGGAACAGCACAACCATAGTTATAATTTACTGGTGTATACCAGACTTTTTTCAATATATATATTTGCGGCTGAACAGTGAGCGACACACTCAAACTGTTTTTTTTTTAGGTATAAATTGCCCAAAAGTGGAAAATACAGAGGTTTGGCCCGTGGAACTGTAAAACCACACTTCTCTTTCTCTGCCCTACACAAGACTAATTTAAACAGATATATGTGTGTCTGAACAATCAGGAGACACTATTACTGCTTTTCTTTACGACAAAAAATGGCCAAGCAGGATAACAGAGGTTTGAATAGTGGAACTGCAAAACCACACTTCTGTTTCTCTGGCCTACACCAGACTATTTTAAACAGAAATATTTGTGTTTGAACAATCAGGGAGACACTATTACTGTTTTTCTTTACGGAAAAAATACCAAAAGCTGGATAGTAAAGATTTTTTACTTTGGGATGGCAAAACCACAGTTATAATTTACTGGTGTATATCAGACTATTTTAAACAGATATATTGGTGTCTGAACAATCAGGAGACACTATTACTGTTTTTCTTTATGGCTACAAACGGCAAAAGCAGGATAATACAGAGATTTTTTACCGTGGAACAGCACAACCACAGTTATAATTTACTGGTGTATACCAGACTTTTTTCAATATATATATTTGCGGATGAACAGTGAGCGAGACACTCAAACTTTTTTTTTTTAGGTATAAATGGCTCAAAAGTGGATAATACAGAGGTTTGAACCGTGGAACTGCAAAACCACACATCTCTTACTCTGTCCTACACAAGACTATTTTAAACAGATATATGTGTGTCTGAATAATCAGGAGACACTATTACTGTTTTTCTTTATGACAAAAAATGGCAAAAGCAGGATAAAAGAGGTTTGAACAGTGGAACTGCAAAACCCCACTTCTGTTTCTCTGGCCTACACCAGACTACTTTAAATAGAAATATTTGTGTCTGAACAATCAGGGAGACACTATTACTGTTTTTTGTATGGAAAAAATACCAAAAGCTGGATAGTAAAGATTTTTTACCGTGGATCTGCAAAACCACACTTCTCTTTCTCTATCCTACACAAGACTATTTTAAACAGATATATTTGTGTCTGAACAATCAGGAGACACTATTACTGTTTTTCTTTATGGCAAAATATGGCAAAAGCAGGATAAAACAGAGATTTGACCCGTGGAACTGCTAAACCACACTTCTATTTCTCTGGCCTACACCAGACTATTTTAAACAGATATATTTGTGTCTGAACAATCAGTGAGACACTACTACTGTTTTTCTTTACGGAAAAAATACCAAAAGCTGGATAGTAAAGATTTTTTACCGTGGGACGGCAAAACCACAGTTATAATTTACTGGTGTATATCAGACTCTTTTAAACAGATGAATTAGTGTCTGAACAATCAGGAGATACTATTAGTTTTTTTCCTTTACGGAAAAAATAACAAAAGCTGGATAATAGAGATTTTTTACCGTGGAACGGCAAAACCACAGTTATAATTTACTGGTGTATACCAGACTCTTTAAACAGATATATTGGTGTCTGAACAATCAGGAGACACTATTACAGTTTTTCTTTACGACAAAAAATGGCAAAAGCAGGATAACAGAGGTTTGAACAGTGGAACTGCAAAACCACACTTCTGTTTCTCTGGCCTACACCAGACTATTTTAAACAGAAATATTTGTGTCTGAACAATCAGGGAGACACTATTACTGTTTTTCTTTACGGAAAAAATACCAAAAGCTGGATAGTAAAGATTTTTTACCGTGGAACTGCAAAACCCCACTTCTCTTTCTCTGTCCTATACAAGACTATTTTAAACAGATATATTTGTGTCTGAACAATCAGGAGACACTATTACTGTTTTTCTTTATGGCAAAATATGGCAAAAGCAGGATAATACAGAGATTTGACCCGTGGAACTGCTAAACCACACTTCTATTTCTCTGGCCTACACCAGACTATTTTAAACAGATATCTTTGTGTCTGAACAATCAGGAGACCCTATTACTGTTTTTCTTTACGGAAAAAATACCAAAAGCTGGATAATAAAGATTTTTTACCGTGGGACGGCAAAACCACAGTTATAATTTACTGGTGTATACCAGACTCTTTTAAACAGATATATTGGTGTCTGAACAAGCAGGAGACACTATTACTGTTTTTCTTTACGGCTAAAAATGGTAAAAGCAAGATAATACAGAGATTTTTTACGGTGGAACAACAAAACCACAGTTATAATTTACTGGTGTATACCAGACTTTTTTAAACATATATATTTGCGGCTGAACAGTGAGCAACACACTCAAACTGTTTTTTTTTAGGTACAAATGGCCCAAAAGTGGATAATTCAGAGGTTTGGCCCGTGGAACTGCAAAACCACACTTCTGTTTCTCTGGCCTACACCAGACTATTTTAAACAGATATATTTGTGTCTGAACAATCAGGAGGCACTATTACTGCTTTTCCTTATGACAAAAAATGGCAAAAGCAGGATAACAGAGGTTTGAACAGTGGAACTCCAAAACAACACTTCTCTTTCTCTGGCCTACACCAGACTATTTTAAACAGAAATATTTGTGTCTGAACAATCAGGGAGACACTATTACTGTTTTTCTTTACAGAAAAAATGCCAAAAGCTGGATAGTAAAGATTTTTTACCATGGGACGGCAAAACCACAGTTATAATTTACTGGTGTATATCAGATTCTTTTAAACAGATATATTGGTGTCTGAACAATCAGGAGACACTATTACTGTTTTTCTTTATGGCTACGAATGGCAAAAGCAGGATAATACAGAGATTTGACCCGTGGAACAGCAAAACCACAGTTCTATTTCTCGGGCCTACACCAGACTATTTTCAACAGATATATTTGTGTCTGAACAATCAGGAGACATTATTACTGTTTTTCTTTACGGAAAAAAATGGCAAAAGCAGGATAATACTAAGATTTTTTACTGTGGAACTGCAAAACCACAGTTATAATTTACTGGTGTATACCAGACTTTTTTTAAGATATATATTTGCGGCTGAACAGTAAGCGACACACTGAAACAGTTTTTTTTTTAGGTATAAATGGCCCAAAAGTGGATAATACAGTGGTTTGAACCATGGAACTGCAAAACCACACTTCTGTTTCTCTGGCCTACACCAGACTATTTTAAACAGATATATTTGTGTCTGAACAATCAGGAGACACTTTTCCAGTTCTTTTTTTACGGTAAAAAATGCCAAAAGCAGGATAATAGAGATTTTTTACCGTGGAACAGCACAACCATAGTTATAATTTACTGGTGTATACCAGACTTTTTTCAATATATATATTTGCGGCTGAACAGTGAGCGACACACTCAAACTGTTTTTTTTTTAGGTATAAATTGCCCAAAAGTGGATAATACAGAGGTTTGGCCCGTGGAACTGTAAAACCACACTTCTCTTTCTCTGTCCTACACAAGACTAATTTAAACAGATATATGTGTGTCTGAACAATCAGGAGACACTATTACTGCTTTTCTTTACGACAAAAAATGGCAAAAGCAGGATAACAGAGGTTTGAATAGTGGAACTGCAAAACCACACTTCTGTTTCTCTGGCCTACACCAGACTATTTTAAACAGAAATATTTGTGTCTGAACAATCAGGGAGACCCTATTACTGTTTTTCTTTACGGAAAAAATACCAAAAGCTGGATAATAAAGATTTTTTACCGTGGGACGGCAAAACCACAGTTAAAATTTACTGGTGTATACCAGAATCTTTTAAACAGATATATTGGTGTCAGAACAATCAGGAGACACTATTAATGTTTTTCTTTATGGAAAAAATACCAAAAGCTGGATAATAGAGATTTTTTACCATGAAACAGCAAAGCCATAGTTATAATTTACTGGTGTATACCAGACTCTTTTAAACAGATACAGTTATATGAAAAAGTTTGGGCACCCCTATTAATCTTAAGCTTAATGTTTTATAAAAATTGGTGTTTTTGCAACAGCTATTTCAGTTTGATATATGTAATAACTGTTGGGCACAGTAATGTTTCTGCCTTGAAATGAGGTTTATTGTACTAACAGAAAATGTGCAATCTGCATTCAAACAAAATTTGACAGGTGCATAAGTATGGGCACCTCACCAGAAAAGTGACATTAATATTTAGTAGATCCTCCTTTTGCAAAAATAACAGCCTCTAGTCGCTTCCTGTAGCTTTTAATGAGTTCCTAGATCCTGGATGAAGGTATGTTTGACCATTCCTCTTTACAAAACAATTCCAGTTCAGTTAAGTTTGATGGTCGCCGAGCATGGACAGCCCTCTTCAAATGATCCCACAGATGTTCAATGATATTCAGGTCTGGGGACTGGGATGGCCATTCCATAACATTGTAATCGCTCCTCTGCATGAATGCCTGAGTAGATTTGGAGCGGTGTTTTGGATCATTGTCTTGCTGAAAGATCCATCCCCTGCTTAACTTCAACTTAATCACTGATTCTTGAACATTATTGTCAAGAATCTGCTGATACTGAGTGGAATCCATGCGCCCCTCAACTTTAACAAGATTCCCGGTGCCGGCATTGGCCACACAGCCCCAAAGCATGATGGAACCTCCACCAAATTTTACTGTGGGTAGCAAGTGTTTTTCTTGGAATGCTGTGTTTTTTTGCCGCCATGCATAACGCCTTTTTGTATGACCAAACAACTCAATCTTGGTTTCATCAGTCCACAGGACCTTCTTCCAAAAAGAAATTGGCTTCTCCAAATGTGCTTTTGCATACCTCAGCCGACTCTGTTTGTGGCGTGCTTGCAGAAACGGCTTCTTTCGCATCACTCTCCCATACAGCTTCTCCTTGTGCAAAGTGCGTTGTATAGTTGACCGATGCACAGTGACACCATCTGCAGCAAGTTGATGCTGCAGCTCTCTGGAGGTGGTCTGAGGATTGTCCTTGACTGATCTCACCATTCTACTTCTCTGCCTTTCTGATGTTTTTCTTGGCCTGCCACTTCTGGCCTTAGCAAGAACTGTCCCTGTGTTCTTCCATTTCCTTACTATGTTCCTCACAGTGGAAACTGACAGGTTAAATCTCTGAGACAGCTTTTTGTATCCTTCCCCTGAACAACTATGTTGAATAATCTTTGTTTTCAGATCATTTGACAGTTGTTTTGAGGAGCCCATGATGCCACTCTTCAGAGGAGATTCAAACAGGAGAACAACTTGCAAGTGGCCACTTTAAGTAGCTTTTCTCATGATTGCATACACCTGGCAATGAAGTTCAAAGCTCAATGAGGTTACAAAAACAAAAAGAGTGCTTTAGTAAGTCAGTAAAAAATAGGTAGGAGTATTTAAAACAAGAAAATGATAAGGGTGCCCATACTTATGCACCTGTCAAATTTTGTTTGAATGCAGATTGCACATTTTCTGTTAGTACAATAAACCTCATTTCAAGGCAGAAACATTACTGTGTGCAACAGTTATTACATATATCAAACTGAAATAGCTGTTGCAAAAACACCAAATTTTATAAAATACTAAGCTTAAGATTAATAGGGGTGCCCAAACTTTTTCATATAACTGTATATTGGTGTCTGAACAAGCAGGAGACACTATTACTGTTTTTCTTTACGGCTAAAAATGGCAAAAGCAGGATAATACAGAGATTTTTTACTCTGGAACAGCAAAACCACAGTTAAAATTTACTGGTGTATACAAGACTTTTTTAAATATATATATTTGCGACTGAACAGTGAGCGAGACACTCAAACTGCTTTTTTTAAGGTAAAAATGGCCCAAAATTGGATAATACAGAGGTTTGAACCGTGGAACTGCAAAACCACACTTCTGTTTCTCTGGCCTACACCAGACTATTTTAAACAGATATATTTGTGTCTGAACAATCAGGGAGACACTATTACAGTTTTTTTTACGGCAAAAAATGCCAAAAGCAGGATAATAGAGAATTTTTACAGTGGAACAGCACAACCACAGTTATAATTTACTGGTGTATAACAAACTTTTTTCAATATATATATTTGCGGCTGAACTGTGAGCGACACACTCAAACTGTTTTTTTTTTTAGGTACAAATAACCCAAAAGAGGATAATACAGAGGTTTGAACCGTGGAACTGCAAAACCACACTTCTGTTTCTCTGGCCTACACCAGACTATTTTAAACAGATATATTTGTGGCTGAACAATCAGGGAGACACTATTGCTGTTTTTCTTTAAGGAAAAAATACCAAAAGCTGGGTAATAGAGATTTTTAAACGTGGAATGGCAAAACCACAGTTATCATTTACTGTTGTATACCAGACTATTTTAAACAGATATATTTGTGTCTGAACAATCAGGAGACACTATTACTGTTTTTCTTTACGGCAAACAATGCCAAAAGCAGGATAATACAGAGATTTGACCCGTGGAACGGCAAAACCACAGTTCTATTTCTCGGGCCTACACCAGACTATTTTCAACAGATATATTTGTGTCTGAACAATCAGGAGACACTATTACTGTTTTTCTTTACGGCAAAAGATGGCAAAAGCAGGATAATAGTAAGATTTTTTACTGTGGAACAGCAAAACCACAGTTATAATTTCCTGGTGTATATCAGACTCTTTTAAACAGATATATTGGTGTCTGAACAATCAGGAGATACTATTACTTTTTGTCTTTATGGAAAAAATAACAAAAGCTGGATAATAGAGATCTTTTACCGTGGAACGGCAAAACCACAGTTATAATTTACTGGTGTATACCAGACTTTTTTAAATATATATATTTGCGGCTGAACAGTGAGGGACACACTCAAACTGGTTTTTTTTAGGTAGAAATGGCCCAAAAGTGGATAATACAGAGGTTTGGACCATGGAACTGTAAAACCACACTTCTGTATCTCTGGCCTACACCAGACTATTTTAAACAGATATATTTGTGTCTGAACAATCAGGAGACACTATTACTGTTTTTCTTTATGGCAAAATATGGCAAAAGCAGGATAATATAGAGATTTGACCCGTGGAACTGCGAAACCACACTTCTATTTCTCGGGCCTACATCAGACTATTTTAAACAGATATATTTGTGTCTGAACAATCAGGAGACACTATTACTGTTTTTCTTTACGGAAAAAATACCAAAAGCTGGATAATAAAGATTTTTTACCGTGGGACGGCAAAACCACAGTTATCATTTACTGGTGTATATCAGATTCTTTTAAACAGATATATTGGTGTCTGAACAATCAGGAGACACTATTACTGTTTTTCTTTACGGCTAAAAATGGCAAAAGCAGGATAATACAGAGATTTTTTACTCTGGAACAGCAAAGCCACCGTTAAAATTTACTAGTGTATACCAG
Source organism: Phyllobates terribilis (assembly GCF_046119375.1). Taxonomy (NCBI): domain Eukaryota; kingdom Metazoa; phylum Chordata; class Amphibia; order Anura; family Dendrobatidae; genus Phyllobates; species Phyllobates terribilis. Next base: position 469,158 of record NW_027363082.1, read on the forward strand.
ACTTTTTTAAATATATATATTTGCGGCTGAACAGTGAGCAAGACACTCAAACTGCTTTTTTTTAAGGTAAAAATGGCCCAAAAGTGGATAACACAGAGGTTTGAACCGTAGAACTGCAAAACCACACTTCTATTTCTCTGGCCTACACCAGACTATTTTAAACAGATATATTTTTGTCTCAACAATCAGGGAGACACTATTACAGTTTTTTTTTACGGCAAAAAATGCCAAAAGCAGGATAATAGAGATTTTTTACCGTGGAACAGCACAACCACAGTAATAATTTACTGGTGTATAACAAACTTTTTTCAATATATATATTTGCGGCTTAACAGTGAGCGACACACTCAAACTGGTTTTTTTTTTTAGGTACAAATAACCCAAAAGAGGATAATACAGAGGTTTGAACCGTGGAACTGTAAAACCACACTTCTATTTCTCGGGCCTACACCAGACTATTTTAAACAGATATATTGGTGTCTGAACAATCAGGAGAAACTATTACTGTTTTTCTTTACGGAAAAAATACCAAAAGCTGGATAATAAAGATTTTTTACCGTGGGACGGCAAAACCACAGTTATAATTTACTGGTGTATATCAGATTCTTTTAAACAGAGATATTGGTGTCTGAACAATCAGGAGACACTATTACTGTTTTTCTTTACGGAAAAAATACCAAAAGCTGGATAATACAGAGATTTTTACGGTGGAACAGCAGAACCACAGTTATAATTTACTGGTGCATACCAGACTTTTTTAAACATATACAGTACAGACCAAAAGTTTGGACACAGCTTCTCATTTAAAGATTTTTCTGTATTTTCATGTCTATGAAAATTGTACATTCACACTGAAGGCATCAAAACTATGAATTAGCACATGTGGAATTATATACTTAACAAAAAATTGTGAAACAATTGAAAATATGTCTTATATTCTAGGTTCTTCAAAGTAGCCACCTTTTGCTTTGATGACTGCTTTGCACACTCTTGGCATTCTCTTGATGAGCTTCAAGAGGTAGTCACTGGAAATGGTCTTCCAACAATCTGGAAGGAGTTCCCAGAGATGCTTAGCACTTGTTGGCCCTTTTACCTTCATTCTGCGGTCCAGCTCACCCCAAACCATCTCGATTGGGTTCAGGTCTGGTGACTGTGGAGGCCAGGTCATGTGGCGTAGCACCCCATCACTCTCCTTCTTGGTCAAATAGCTCTTACACAGCTTGAAGGTGTGTTTGGGGTCATTGTCCTGATGAAAAATAAATGATGATCCAACTAAACGCAAACCGGATGGAATAGCATACCGCTGCAAGATGCTGTGGTAGCCATGCTGGTTCAGTATGACTTCAATTTTGAATAAATCCCCAACAGTGTCACCAGCAAAGCACCCCCACACCATCACACCATCACACCATCACACCTCCTCCTCCATGCTTTACGGTGGGAACCAGGCATGTAGAGTCCATCCGTTCACCTTTTCTGCATCGCACAAAGACACGGTGGTTGGAACCAAAGATCTCAAATTTGGACTCATCAGACCAAAGCACAGATTTCCACTGGTCTAATGTCCATTCCTTGTGTTCTTTAGCCCAAACAAATCTCTTCTGCTTGTTGAGTGTCCTTAGCAGTGGTTTCCTAGCAGCTATTTTACCATGAAGGCCTGCTGCACAAAGTCTCCTCTTAACAGTTGTTGTAGAGATGTGTCTGCTGCTAGAACTCTGTGTGGCATTGACCTGGTCTCTAATCTGAGCTGCTGTTAACCTGCCATTTCTGAGGCTGGTGACTCGGATAAACTTATACTCAGAAGCAGAGGTGACTCTTGGTCTTCCTTTCCTGGGGCGGTCGCCATGTGAGCCAGTTTCTTTGTAGCGCTTGATGGTTTTTGCAACTGCACTTGGGGACACTTTCAAAGTTTTCCCAATTTTTCGGACTGACTGACTTAATTTCTTAAAGTAATGATGGCCACTCGTTTTTCTTTACTTAGCTGCTTTTTTCTTGCCATAATACAAATTCTAACAGTCTATTCAGTAGGACTATCAGCTGTGTGTCCACCTGACGTCTACACAACACAACTGATGGTCCCAACCCCATTTATAAGGCAAGAAATCCCACTTATTAAACCTGACAGGGCACACCTGTGAAGTGAAGACCATTTCCGGTGACTAACTCTTGAAGCTCATCAAGAGAATGCCAAGAGTGTGCAAAGCAGTCATCAAAGCAAAAGGTGGCTACTTTGAAGAACCTAGAATATAAGACATATTTTCAATTGTTTCACACTTTTTTCTTAAGTATATAATTCCACATGTGTTAACTCATAGTTTTGATGCCTTCAGTGTGAATGTACAATTTTCATAGTCATGAAAATACAGAAAAATCTTTAAATGAGAAGGTGTGTCCAAACTTTTGTTCTGTACTGTATATTTGTGGCTGAACATTGAGCGACACACTCAAACTGTTTTTTTTTTAGGTACAAATGGCCCAAAAGTGGATAATACAGAGGTTTTAATTTTGGAACTGCAAAACCACACTTCTGTTTCTCTGGCCTACACCAGACTAATTTAAACAGATATATTTGTGTCTGAACAATCAGGGAGACACTATTACAGTTTTTTTTTACCCCAAAAAAATGCCAAAAGCAGGATGATAGAGATTTTTTACCGTGGAACAGCACAACCACAGTTATCATTTACTGGTGTATACCAGACTCTTTTAAACAGATATATTGGTGTCTGAACAATCAGGAGACTCTATTACTGATTTTCTTTACAGCAAAAAATGCCAAAAGCAGGATAATACAGAGATTTGACCCGTGGAACGGCAAAACCACAGTTCTACTTCTCGGGCCTACACCAGACTATTTTCAACACATATATTTGTGTCTGAAAAATCAGGAGACACTATTACTGTTTTTCTTTATGGCAAAATACAGCAAAAGCAGGATAATAGAGATTTTTTACTGTGGAATAGCAAAACCACAGTTATAATTTACTGGTGTATACCAAACTTTTTTTTAAAAAAAAAGGCTGCACAGTGAGCAACACACTCAAACTGATTTTTTTTAGGTTCAAATGGCCCAAAAGTGGATAATACAGAGGTTTGAACCGAAGAACTGCAAAACCACACTTCTCTTACTCTGTCCTACACAAGACTATTTAAAACAGATATATTTGTGTCTGAACAATTAGGGAGACACTATTACTGTTTTTTTTTACGGCAAAAAATGCCAAAAGCACAATCATAGAGATTTTTTAGCATGGAATAGCACAACCACAGTTATAAATTACTGGTGTATACCAGACTTTTTTCAATATATATATTTGCGGCTTAACAATGAGCGACATACTCAAACTGTTTTTTTTTAGGTACAAATGGCCCAAAAGTGGATAATACACAGGTTTGAACCGTGGAACTGCAAAATCACACTTCTATTTCTCGGGCCTACACCAGACTATTTTAAACAGATATATTTGTGTCTGAACAATCAGGGAGACACTATTACTGTTTTTCTTTAAGGAAAAAATACCAAAAGCTGAATAATAGAGATTTTTTAACGTGGAATGGCAAAACCACAGTTATAATTTACTTTTGTATATCAGACTCTTTTAAACAGATATATTGGTGTCTGAACAATGAGGAGATACTATTACTTTTTTTCTTTATGGAAAAAATACCAAAAGCTGGATAATAGAGATTTTTTAACGTGGAACGTGAAAACCACAGTTATAATTTACTGGTGTATACCAGACTCTTTTAAACAGATATATTGGTGTCTGAACAATCAGGAGACACTATTACTGTTTTTCTTTACGGCTACAAATGGCAAAAGCAGGATAATACAGAGATTTTTTTACCGTGGAACAGCACAACCAAAGTTATAATTTACTGGCATATACCAGACTTTTTTCAATATATATATTTGCGGCTGAACAGTGAGCGACACACTCAAACTGTTTTTTTTAGGTAAAAATGGCCCAAAAGTGGATAATATAGAGGTTTGAACCATGGACCTGCAAAACCACACTTTTGTTTCTCTGTCCTACACCAGACTATTTTAAACAGATATATTTGTGTCTGAACTGTCACAGACACACTTTTTTTTTTTTATTTTGAAGGAGGGGGACACTAAAAGGTTAATAAGACGGGTATTTGTACGGTGTGAAGGAGGGAAAAAAAAAAGAGGATTTAGATGAGAAAAAAAGGATTTTTCCTGGCCGCTAGGAACTGGAGCTGAGTCCAGAAATTTCAGCAACAGGAGCACACAGGACTGTAATGCAATGTTTTCTGCTTTAACCTTTGCGTCTCCTATACAGCCTGCCTGCCTGCCTGCCTGACATTTGGGATGGATATTAGTCCTGAGAAGGACTGTTTGTTTGATTTGGCAGCCTTTACAGACCCTAAACTAACTATTTCGCAGTATAAATCTCTCCCTAGCTCAGCAGTGCTTTCCCTACACTGGCTAATCCAGAGCGACTGTGTCCAAGATGGCGGAGCCCGGTTTTAAATACTCGAGGTGACGCTGTGCAGCCAGCCAATCAATGTAATGCCCGCAACCAACATGGCTGCGGCATTACAGTGACTGGCTGGCAATCCCTGCATGATCATTGGCTCTGTAAAGGTGCCAAACATGCAGGGCGGAGACCCAAGCTCCCGCCCGAGTAACCTGGAAATGCTCGGTGCTCGCCGAACATCCCGAGGGGTGTGTTGCTCGGGCGAGTACCGAGCAGTGTCGAGCATATTCGCTCAACACTACTACTGTGACCTCCACGTCTCTTCCACGGGGCATTTATATTGTCTTTTTATTCCAGTGCGACCTCCACCACTCTTCCAAGGGGCAAGAAAACCGTCTTGTTAAGCTACTGTGACCTACACGTCTCTTCCACGCAGCATTGATACTGTCTTTTTATTCCACTGCGACCTCCTCCACTCTTGCAAGGGGCATTGATATTGTCTTTTTATTCCACTGGAACCTCCACCACTCTTCCAAGGGGCATTAAAACCATCTTGTTAAGCTACTGTGGACTCCACGTCTCTTCCACGGGGCATTGATATTGTCTTTTTATACCACTGTAACCTCCACCACTTTTCCAAGGGGCATTAAAACCATTTTGTTAAGCTACTGTGACCTCACTTCTCTTCTAAGGGGCATTAAAACCATCTTGTTAAGCGATTCTGAAATCCACAGCTCTTCCAGATTGCATTGAAACCGTCTTCTCAAGCTACTGTGACCTCCACGTCTCTTCCACGGGGCATTGATATTGTCCATTTTATCCACTGCAACTTCAACCACTCTTCCAAGGGGCAATAAAACCATCTTGTTAAGCTACTGTGACCTCCACATCTCTTCCACGGAGCATTGATATTGTATTTTAATTCCACTGCGACCTCCTCCACTCTTCCAGGGGGCATTGATATTGTCTTTTGATTCCACTGCGATCTCCACCACTCTTCCAAGGGGCATTAAAACCATCTTGTTAAACCACTTTGAACTACACAGCTCTTCCAAGGGGCATTAAAAGCGTCTTGTTAAGCTACTGTGACCTCCACGTCTCTTCCACGGGGCAGTGATATTGTCTTTTTATTCCACTGCAACCTCCATCACTCTTCCAAGGGGCATTAAAACTGTCTTGATAAGCTACTGTAACCTCCACGTCTCTTCCACGGGACATTGGTATTGTCTTTTTATTCCATTGCGACCTTCACCACTTTTCCAAGGGACATTGATATTATCTTTTTATTCCACTGCGACCTCCACCACTCTTCCAAAGGGCACTGATATTGTCTTTTTATTCCACTGCAACCTCCACCATTCTTTCAAGGGGCACTAAAACCATATTATTAAGCTACTGTGACCTCGACGTCTCTTCCACAGGGCATTGATATTGTCTTTTTATTTCACTGTAACCACCACATCTCTTCCACTGGGCATTAAAACCGTCTTGTTAAGCTAATTTGACCTACACGTCTCTTCCAAGGGGCATTAAAACCATCTTGTTAAACCACTCTGAACTCCACAGCTCTCCCTCAGGGCAATAAAACCGTCTTGTTAAGCTACTGTGATCTCCACATCTTTTCCATGGGGCATTGATATTGTCTTTTTATTCTACTGTAACCTCCACGGCTCTTCCAAGGGGCATTAAAAGCCACTTGTTAAGCTACTTTGACCTCCATATCTCTTCCAAGGGGCATTAAAACCATCTTGTTAAAACACTCTGAACTCCACAGCTCTTCCAAGGGGCATTAAAACCGCCTTGTTAAGCTACTGTTATCTCCACGTCTCTTCCACGGGGTATTGATATTGTTTTTTATTCCACTGCAACCTCCACCACTCTTCCAAGGGGCATTGATATTGTCTTTTTTTTTCCACTGCGACCTCAACCACTCTTCAATGGGGCATTGATATTGTCTTTTTATTCCACTGCGACCTCCACCACTCTTCCAATGGGCATTAAAACAATCTTGTTTAGCTACTGTGACCTCCACGTCTCTTCCACAGGGCATTGATATTGTCTTTTTATTCCACTCTAACCTCCAACACTGTTCCAAGGTGCATTAAAACCATCTTCTTAAACAACTCTGAACTCCACTGCTCTTCCAAGGGCATTGAAACCGTCTTGTTAACCTATTGGGACCTCCTCGTCTTTTCTACTGGGCATTGATATTGTCTTATTATTCCACTGCGACCTCCACCACTATTCCAAGGGGCATTAAAGCCTTCTTGCTAAGCTACTGTGACCTCCATGTCTCTTCCAAGGGGCATTGATATTTTCTTTTTATTCCACTGCGACCTCCAACACTCTTACAAGGGGCATTAATATTGTCTTTTTATTCCACTGCGACCTCCACCACTCTTCCAAGGGGCATCAAAACCGTCTGGTTTAGCTACTGTGTCCTCCATGTCTCTTTCACGGGGCATTGATATTGTCTGTTTGTTCAACTGTAACCTACACCACTCTTCCAAGGGGCATTAAAACCATCTTGTAAAGCTACTGTGACCTCCTCGTCTCTTCCAAGAGGCATTAAAACTGTCTTGTTAAACCACTCTGAACTCCACAGCTCTTCAAAGGGGCATTAAATCCATCTTGTTAAGCTACTGTGACCTCCACGTCTCTTTCGCGGGGCATTGAAATTGTCTTTTTGTTTCACTGCAACCTCCACTATTCTTACAAGGGGCATTAAAACTGTCTTCTTAAGCTTCTGGGACCTGCACGTCTCTTCAGCGGGGCATTGATATTGTCTTTTTATTTCACTGCGACCTCCACCTCTCTTCCAAGGACATTGATATTGTCTATTTATTCCACTGCGGCCTCCACCACTCTTTCAAGGGGAATTAAAACCATCTTGTAAAGCTACAGTGACCTCCACGTCTCTTCCACGGGGCATTGATATTGTCTCTTTAATCCTCTGTAGACTCCACCACTATTCCAAGGGGCATTAAAACCATTTGGATAAGCTACAGTGACCTCCATGTTTCTTCTAAGGGGCATTAAAACCGTCTTGTTAAGCTACTGTGACCTCCATGTCTCTTCCACGGGGCATTGATATAGTTTTTTTATTCCACTGCGACTTCCACCACTCTTCCAAGGGGCATTAAACCATATTGTTAAGTAACTGTGGCCTCCTCGTCTCTTCCACGGGGCATTGATATTGTTCTTTGATTCCACTTCGACCTCCACCACTCTTCCAAGGGGCAATAAAGCCGTCTTTTTAAGCTACTGTGACCTTCACGTCTCTTCCACGGGTCATTGATATTGTCCTGTTATTCCACGGGAAACTCCACCACTCTTTCAAAGGGCATTAAAACTGTCTTGTTAAGCTACTGTGAGCTCCACGTCTCTTCCAAGGGGCATTAAAACCATCCTGTTAAGCTACTGTGATCTCCAAGTCTCTTCCACGGGGCATTGATATTGTCTTTTTGTTCCACTGCGACCTGCACTACTCTTCCAAAGTGCAATAAAACGTCTTGTTAGGCTACTGTGACCTCCACGTCTCTTCGATGGGGAAATTGATATTGTATTTTTATTCCACTACGACCTCCACCACTCTACCACGGGGCATTAAAACAGTCTTGTTAAGCTACTGTGACCTCCACATCTCTTCAAGGGGCATTGTTATTGTCCTTTTATTCCACTGCGACCTCCACCACTATGCCAAGGGGCATATATATTGTTTTTTTATTCCACTGCGACCTCCACCACTCTTCCAAGTGGCAATAAGACCGTCTTGTTAAGCTACTGTGACCTCCACATCTCTTTCACGGGCCATTGATATTGTTTTTTTATTCCACTGCGACCTCCACCACTATTCCAAGGGGTATTAAAACCGTGTTGTTAAGCTACTGTGACCTCCAAGTCTCTTCCAGGGGCATTGTTATTGTATTTTTATTCCACTGCGACGTCCCCCACTATGCCAAGCGGCACAGATATTGTTTTTTGATTCCACTGCGACCTCCACCACTCTTCCAAGTGGCATTACGACCGTCTTGTTAAGCTGCTGTGACCTCCACATCTCTTTCACGGGCCATTGATATTGTTTTTTTATTCCACTGCGACCTCCACCACTAATCCAAGGGGCATAAAAACTGTCTTGTTAACCTACTGTGACCTCCACGTCTTATCCACAGGGCATTGATGTTGTCTTTTTATTGCACTGCGACTTCCACCACTCTTCCAAGGGGCATTGATATTGTAATTTTATTCCACTGCAACCTCCACCACTCTTCCAAGGGGCATTGATATTGTCTTTTTATTCCATTGCAAGCTGAACCACTCCTCCAAGGGGCACTAAAACCATCTTGTTAAGCTACTGTGACCTCCACGTCACTTCCACGGGGCATTAATATTGTCTTTTTATTCCACTGTAACCTCCACCACTCTTCGAAGGAGCATTAAAACCGTCTTACTAAGCTACCGTCACCTCCACGTCTCTTCTAAGGATCATTAAAACCATCTTGTTAAACCACTCTGAACTCCACAGCTCTTCCAATATGGCATTGATATTGTCTTTTTATTCCACAGCGACCTCCACCATTCTTCCAAGGGGCATTAAAACTATATTGTTAAGCTACTGTGACCTCCATGTCTCTTCCACGGGGCATTGATAGTCTTTTTATTCCACTGCGACCTCCACCACTCTTCCAAGGGGCATTAAAACTATATTGTTAAGCTACTGTGACCTCCACATCTATTCCACAGGTCATTGATATTGTCTTTTTATTCCTCTGTAACCTCCAACAGTCTTCCAAGTGGCATTAAAACCATATTGTTAAGCTACTGTGACCTCCAAGTCTCTTCCAAGGGGCATTAAAACTGTCTTGTTAAGCTACTGTGACCTCCAATTGTCTTCCACGGGGCATTGATATGGTTCTTTTATTCCACTGCGACTTCCACCACTCTTCCAAGGGACATTAAACCGTTTTGTTAAGCTACTATGGCCTCCAGGTCTCTTCCACAGGGCATTGATATTGTCTTTTTATTCCACAGCGACCTTCACCTCTCTTCCAGGGGCAATAAAAACGTCTTGTTAAGCTAATGTGACCTCCAAGTGTCTTCCACAGGGCAATGATATTGTCTATTTATTCCACTGCGACCTTCACCACTCTTCCAAGGGGCATTGATATTGTCTTTTTATTCCACTGCGACCTCCAGCACTCTTCCAAATAGCAATAAAACCCTCTTGTTAAGCTACTGTAATTTCCATTTCTGTTCCACGGGGCATTGATATTGTCTTTTTATTCCACTGCAACCTCCATCACTCTTCCAAGGGGCATTAAAACTGTCTTGATAAGCTAATGTGACCTCCACGTCTCTTCCATGGGACATTGATATTGTCTTTTTATTCCACTGCGACCTCCACCACTTTTCCAAGGGACATTGATATTATCTTTTTATTCCACTGCGACCTCCACCACTCTTCCAAAGGGCACTGATATTGTCTTTTTATTCCACTGCAACCTCCACCATTCATTCAAGGGGCAGTAAAACCATATTATTAAGCTACTGTGACCTCGACGTCTCTTCCACAGGGCATTGATATTGTCTTTTTATTCCACTTTAACCACCACCTCTCTTCCACTGGGCATTAAAACAGTCTTGTTAAGCTAATGTGACCTACACGTCTCTTCCAAGGGGCATTAAAACCATCTTGTTAAACCACTCTGAACTCCACAGCTCTCCCATGGGGCAATAAAACCGTCTTGTTAAACTACTGTTACCTCCACGTCTCTACCACGGGGCATTGATATTGTCTTTTTTTTCCACTGCGACCTCCATCACTCTTACAAGGGCCATTAAAAACGTCTTGGTAAGCTACTGTGACCTCCAAATCTCTTCCACGGGGCATTGATATTGTCTTTTTATTCCACTGCGACCTCCACCACTCTTTCATGGGGCATTGATATTGTCTTTTTATTCCTCTGCGACCTCCACCACTCTTCCAAGGGGCATTAAAAATATGTTGTTAAGCTACTGTGATCTCCACATCTTTTCCATGGGGCATTGATATTGTCTTTTTATTCCACTGTAACCTCCACCACTCTTCCAAGGGGCATTAAAACCATCTTGTTAAGCTACTTTGACCTCCATGTCTCTTCCAAGGGTCATTAAAACCATCTTGTTAAAACACTCTGAACTCCACAGCTCTTACAAGGGGCAATAAAACCCTCTTGTTAAGCTACAGTGATCTCCACGTCTCTTCCACGGGGTATTGATATTGTTTTTTAACCCACTGCAACCTCCACCACTCTTCCAAGGGGCATTGATATTGTCTTTTTTTTTCCACTGCGACCTCAACCACTCTTCCATGGGGCATTGATATTGTCTTTTTATTCCACTGCGACCTCCACCACTGTTCCAAGGGGCATTAAAACCATTTTCTTAAACAACTCTAAACTCGACAGCTCTTCCAAGGGTATTGAAACCTTCTTGTTAACCTACCGGGACCTCCTAGTCTCTTCTACTGGGCATTGATATTGTCTTATTATTCCACTGCGACCTCCACCACTATTCCAAGGGGCATTAAAGCCTTCTTGCTAAGCTACTGTGACCTCCACGTCTCTTCCAAGCGGCATTGATATTTTCTTTTTATTCCACTGCGACCTCCACCACTCTTCCAAGGGGCATTGATATTGTCTTTTTATTCCACTGCGACCTCCACCACTCTTCCAAGGGGCATCAAAACAGTCTGGTTTAGCTCCTGTGTCCTCCATGTCTCTTTCACGGGGCATTGATATAGTCTGTTTATTCCACTGTAACATACACCTCTCTTCCAAGGGGCATTAAAACCATCTTGTTAAGTACTGTGTCCTCCACTTCTCTTCCAAGGGGCATTAAAACTGTCTTGTTAAACCACTCTGAATTCCACAGCTCTTCCAAGGGGCATTAAAACCATCTTGCAAAGCTACTGTGACCTCCACGTCTCTTCCTAGAGGCATGAAAACCGTCTTGTTAAACCACTCTGAACTCCACAGCTCTTCCAAGGGGCATTAAACCGTCTTGTTAAGCTACTGTGACCTCTAAGTCTTTAAAACGGGTCACTGATATTGTCTTTTTATTCCACTGCGACCTCCACCACTCTTCCAAGGGGCATTAAATCCATCTTGCTAAGCTACTGTGACCTCAATGTCTCTTTCGCGGGGCATTGGTATTATCTTTTTGTGTCACTGCAACCTCCACTACTCTTACAAGGGGCATTAAAACTGTCTTGTTAAGCTTCTGGGACCTGCACGTCTCTTCTTTGGGGCATTGATATTGTCTTTTTATTCCACTGCGACCTCCACCTCTCTTCCAAGGGCATTGATATTGTCTTTTTATTCCACTGCAACCTCCACCACTCTTTCAAGGGGCATTAAAACCGTTTGGATAAGCTACAGTGACCTCCATGTTTCTTCTAAGGGGCATTAAAACCGTCTTGTTAAGCTACTGTGACCTCCATGTCTCTTCTTCCACGGGGCATTGATATAGTTTTTTTTTTCCACTGTGACTTCCACCACTCTTCCAAGGGGCATTAAACCATCTTGTTAAGTTACTGTGGCCTCCTCGTCTCTTCCATGGGGCATTGATATTGTTCTTTTATTCCACTGCGACCTCCACCACTCTTCCACGGGGCAATAAAGCCGTCTTTTAAAGCCACCTTCACATTTCTTCCACGGGTTATTGATATTGTCCTGTTATTCCAAGGGAAACTCCACCCCTTTTCCAAAGGGCATTAAAACTGTCTTGTTAAGCTACTGTGACCTCCACGTCTCTTCCAAGGGTCATGAAAACCGTCTCGTTAAACCACTCTGAACTCCACAGCTTTTCTAAGGGGCATTTAAACCATCTTGTTAAGCTACTGTGATCTCCAAGTCTCTTCCACGGGGCATTAATATTGTCTTTTTATTCCACTGCGAGCTGCACTACTCTTCCAAAGTGCAATAAAACATCTTGTTAGGCTACTGTGACCTACACGTCTCTTCGACAGGGGAAATTTATATTGTCTTTTTATTCCACTACGACCTCCACCACTCTACCAAGGGGCATTAAAACCGTCTTGTTAAGCTACTGTGACCTCCACGTCTCTTCAAGGGGCATTGTTATTGTCCTTTTATTCCACTGCGAGCTCCACCACTATGCCAAGGGGCATATATATTGTTTTTTTATTCCACTGCGACCTCCACCACTCTTCCAAGTGTCATTAAGACCGTCTTGTTAAGCTACTGTGACCTCCACATCTCTTTCATGGGCCATTGATATTGTCTTTTTATTCCACTGCGACCTCCACCACTATTCCAAGGGGCATTAAAACCATCTTGTTAAGCTACTGTGACCTCCAAGTCTCTTCCAGGGGCATTGTTATTGTCTTTTTATTCCACTGCGACCTCCACCACTATGCCAAGGGGCAAAGATATTGTTTTTTGATTCCACTGCGACCTCCACCACTCTTCCAAGTGGCATTAAGACCGTCTTATTAAGCTACTGTGACCTCCACATCTCTTTCACGGGCCATTGATATTGTTTTTTTATTCCACTGCGACCTCCACCACTATTCCAAGGGGCATAAAAACTGTCTTGTTAAGCTACTCTGAACTCCACGTCTTATCCACAGGACATTGATATTGTCTTTTTATTGCACTGTGACCTACACCACTCTTCCAAGGGGCATTGATATTGTAATTTTATTCCACTGCGACCTCCACCACTCTTCCAAGGGGCATTGATATTGTCTTTTTATTCCACTGTGACCTGAACCACTCTTCCAAGGGGCACTAAAACCATCTTGTTAAGCTACTGTGATCTCCACGTCACTTCCACGGGGCATTAATATTGTCTTTTTATTCCACTCTAACCTCCACCACTCTTCGAAGGAGCATTAAAACCGTCTTATTAAGCTACCGTGACCTCCACATCTCTTCCAAGGGTCATTAAAACCATCTTGTTAAACCACTCTGAACTCCACAGCTCTTCCAATGGGCATTGATATTGTCTTTTTATTCCACTGCGACCTCCACCAGTCTTCCAAGTGGCATTAAAACCATATTGTTAAGCTACTGTGACCTCCACGTCACTTCCAAGGGGCATTAAAACTGTCTTGCTAAGCTACTGTGACCAATTGTCTTCCACGGCGCATTGATATGGCTTTTTTATTCCACTGTGACTTCCACCACTCTTCCAAGGGACATTAAACCATCTTGTTAAGCTACTGTGGCATCCAGGTCTCTTCCACAGGGCATTGATATTGTCTTTTTATTCCACAGCGACCTCCACCTCTCTTCCAGGGGCAATAAAAATGTCTTGTTAAGCTACTTTGACCTCCAAGTGTCTTCGAAGGGGCATTCATATTGTCGTTTTATTCCACTGCGACCTCCATCATTCTTCCAAGGCGCATTGATATAGTCTTTTTATTCCACTGTCATCTCCACCACTCTTCCAAGGGGCATTGATATTGTCTTTTTATTCCACTGCGACCTCCAGCACTCTTCCAAGGGGCATTAAAACCGTCTTGTTAAGATACTGTGATTTCCATTTCTGTTCCACGGAGCATTGATATTGTCTTTTTATTCCACAGCGACCTCCACCACACTTGCAAGGGACATTGACATTGTCTTTTTATTCCACTGCGACCTCCACCAATCTTCCAAGGGGCATTAAAACCATCTTCTTAAGCTACTGTGACCTCCACGTTTCTTCCTCGGGACATTGATATTGTCTTTTTATACCGCTGTAACCTCCAGCACTCTTCCAAGGGGCACTAAAACCGTCTTGTTAAGCTACTGTGACCTCCACGTCTCTTCAACGGGGCATTGATATTGTCTTTTTATTCCACTGTAACCTACACCACTCTTCCACGGGGCATTAAAACCGTCTTGTTAAGCTGCTGTGACCTCCACGTTTCTTCCAAGGAGCATTAAAGCCATCTTGTTAAAACACTCTGAACTCCACAGCTCTTCCAAGGGGCATTAAAGCCGTCTTTTTATGCTACTGTTACCTCCAAGTCTCTTTCACGGGGCATTGATATTGTCTTTTTATTCTACTGCGACCTCCACTACTCTTCCAAGGGCATTGATACTGTCTTTTTAATCCACTGTGACCTGCACCACTCTTCCAAGGGGCAGTAAACTGTCTAGTTGAGCTACTATGACCTCCACGTCTCTTCCAAGGGGCATTAAAACCGTCTTGTTAAACCACTCTGAACTCCACAGCTCTTCCAATAGGCATTAAAACCATCTTGTTAAGCTGCTGTTACCTCCAAGTCTCTTCCACGGAGCATTGATATTGTCTTTTTATTCTACTGCGACCTCCACCACTCTTCCAAGGGGCATTAAAAACGTCTTGTTAAGCTACTGTGACTTCCACATCCCTTCCACGGGGCATTGATATTGTCTTTTTATTCCACTGTGACCTCCACCACTCTTCTAAGGGGCATTATAACCATCTTGTCAAGCTACTGTGACCTTCACGTCTTTTCCAAGTGACAATTAAACCGTAATGTTAAACCACTGTGAACTGCAAAGCTCTTCCAAGGGGCATTAAAACCGTCTTGTTAAGCTACTTTGTCCTCTATATCTCATCGAAAGGACATTAAAACCGTCTTGTTAAACCACTCTGAACTCCACAGCTCTTCCAAGGGGCATTAAAACCGTCTTTTTAAGCTACTGTTACCTCCAAGTCTCTTTCACGGGGCATTGATATTGTCTTTTTATTCTACTGTGACCTCCACCACTCTTCCAAGGGCATTAATACTGTCTTTTTAATCCACTGTGACCTGCACCACTATTCCAAGGGGCAGTAAACTGTCTAGTTGAGCTACTATGACCTCCACGTCTCTTCCAAGGAGCATTAAAACCGTCTTGTTAAACCACTATGAACTCCAAAGTTCTTCCAAGGAGCATTAAAACTGTCTTGTAAAGCTACAGTGACCTCCACCTCTCTTCCAAGGGGCATTGATATTGTATTTTTATTCCACTGCAACCTCCACCACTCTTCCAAGGGCCATTAAAAACGTCTTGTTAAGCTGCAGTGAACTCCATGTCTCATCCAAGGGGAATTAAAACCGTCTTGTTAAACCACTCTGCACTCCACAGCTCTATCAAGGGGCATTAAAACAGTCTAGTTAAGCTACTGTGACCTCCACTTCTCTTTCAAGGGGCATTGATATTGTCTTTTTATTCCACTGCGACCTTCACCACTCTTCCAAAGGGCATTAAAACCGTCTTTTTAAGCTACTGTGAACTCCACGTCTCTTCCATGGGGCATTGATATTTTCTTCTTATTCCACTGTAACCTTCACCATTCTTCCAAGGGGCATTAAAAACGTCTTGTTAAGCTACTGTGACCTACACTTCTCTTCCAAGGGGCATTAAAACCATCTTGATAAACTACTCTGAACTCCATAGCTCTTCCAAGGGGCATTAAAACCATCTTGTTAAGCTACTGTGACCTCCACGTCTCTTCCACTGGTCATTGATATTGTCTTTTTATTCCACTGCGAACTCCTCTCTTCCAAGGGGCATTAAAACCGTCTTGTTAAGCTACTGTGACCTCCACGTATTTTCCATGGGGGATTGATAATGTTTTATTCCACTGCGACCTCCACCACTCTTCCAAGGGGCAATAAAACAAACTTGTTAAGCTACTGTGACCTCCACGTCTCTTCCACCTGCTATTGATATTGTCTGTTTTTTCCAAAGCGACCTCCACCACTCTCCCAAGGGTCACTAAAACCGTTTTGTTAAGCTACTGTGACCCCCACGTCTATTCCACCGGGCATTGAAATTGCCTTTTTATTCCACTGCGACCTCCACCAGTCTATCAAGGGGCATTGATATTGTCTTTTTATTCCACTGCGACCTCCACCACTCTTCGAAGGGGCATTAAAACCGTCTTGTTAAGCTACTGTAATCTCCAAGCCTCTTCCATGGGGCATTGATATTGTATTTTTATTCCACTGTAACCTCCACCAATCTTCCAAGGGGCATTAAAACCGTTTTTTTAAGCCACTGTGACCTTAACGCCTCTTCCAAGGGGCATTAATCCCGTCTTGTTAAACCACTCTGAACTCCACAGCTTTTCCAAGGGGCATTAAAACCGTCTTCTTAAGCAACTGTGACCTCCACGTCTATTCCACGGGGAATTGGTATCGTCTTTTTATTTCATTGTGATCTCCACCACTCTCCCAAGGGGCATTAAAACCGTCTAGTAAAGCTGCTGTGACCTCCACGTCTCTTCCACGGGGCATTGATATTGTCTTTTTATTCCACTGCGACCTCCACCACTCTTCCAAGGGACATTGATGTAGTCTATTTATTCCACTGCAACCTCCACCACTCTTCTAAGGGGCATGAAAACCGTCTTGTTAAGCAACTGCGACCTCCACCACTCTTCCAAGGGGCATTGATATTTTCTTTTTATTCCACTGTAACCTACACCACTCTTCTAAGGGGCATGAAAAGCGGCTTCATAAGCTACTGTGACCTCCACATCTCTTCCACGAGGCATTAAAACCATCTTGTTAAACCACTCTGAACTCCACAGCTCTTCCAAGGGGCATTAAAACTGTCTTGTTAACCTACTGTGACCTCCACCTCTCTTTCAAGGGGCATTAAAACCGTCTTGTTAAGCAACTGCGACCTCCACCACTCTACCACGGGGCATTGATATTGTTTTTTTATTCCACTGCGACCTCCAGCACTCTTCCAAGGGGCATTAAAACCATCATGTTAAGCTACTGTGACCTCCACGTATATTCCACGGAGCATTGATATTGTCTATTTTTTCCACTGCGACCTCCACCACTCTTCCAAGGGGCACTAAAACCGTCTTGTTAAGCTACTGTGATCCCCACGTCACTTCCACAGGGCATTGATATTGTCTTTTTATTCCACTGTAACCTCCACCACTCTTCCAAAGGGGATTAAAACTGTCTTTTTGAGCTACTGTGACCACCACGTCTCTTCCACGGGACATTGATGTTGCCTTTTTATTCCACTGCGACCTCCACCAGTCTTCCAAGGGGCATTGATATTGTCTTTTTATTCCACTGCGACCTCCACCACTCTTCCAAGGGGCATTAAAACCGTCTTGTTTAGCTACTGTGACCTCCACGTCTCTTCCACGGGGCACTGATATTGTCTTTTTACTCCACTGTAATCTCCACCAATCTTCCAAGGGTCATTAAAGCCGTTTTGTTAAGCCAATGTGACCTTCACGCCTCTTCCAAGGGGCATTAATCCCGTCTTGTTAAACCACTCTGAACTCCTCAGCTTTTCCAAGGGGCATTAAAACCGTCTTGTGCAGCTACTATGACCTCCATTCCTTTTCCACGGGGCATTTTTATTGTCTTTTTATTCCACTGCGACCTCCACCAGTCTTCCAAGTGGCATTGATATTGTCTTTTTATTCCACTGCGACCTCCACCACTCTTCCAAGGGGCATTAAAACTGTCTTGTTAAGCTAATTTGACCTCCATGTCTCTTCCACGTGCATTTGAACCGTCTTGTTAAACCACTCTGTACTCCACAGCTCTTCCAAAGGGCATTAAAACAGTCTTGTTAAGCTACTGTGACCCCCACGTCTCTTCCAAGGGGCAATAAAACCGTTTTATGAAACCACTCTTCATTCCACAGCTCTTCCAAGGGGCATTAAAATTATCTTGTTAAGCTCCTGAAACCTCCACATCTCTTCCACGGGGCATTGATAATGTCTTATTATGCCACTGCGACCTCAATCACTCTTCCAAGGGGAAATAAGAGTCTTGTTAAGCTATTGTGACCACCACGTCTCTTCCACGGGTCATTGATATTGTCTTTTTATTCCACTGCAAACTCCACTATTCTTCCAAGGGGCATTGATATTGTCATTTTATTCCTCTGCGACCTCCACCACTTTTTCAAGGTTCATTAAAACTGTCTTGTTAAGCTACTGTGACCTCCACTTCTCATCCAGGGGGCATTAAGACCGTCTTGTTAAACCACTTTGCACTCCACACCTCTTCCAAGGGGCATTGAAGCAGTCTTGTTAAGCTACTGTGACCTTCACATATCATCCAAGGGCCATCAAAACAGACTTGTTAGACTACTCTGAACTTCACATCTCTTCCAAGGGGCATTAAATCCCTCTTGTTAAGCTTCTGTGAACTCCACGTTTCTTCCAAGGGGCATTAATATTGTCTTTTTATTGCACTGCGACCTCCACCACTCTTCCAAGGGGCATTAAAACCATCTTATTAAGCTACTGTGACCTCCACGTCTCTATCACGGGGCATTGATATTGTCTTTTTATTCCCTTGTAACCTCCACCACTCAACCAAGGGGCATTAAAACCGTCTTGTTAAGCTACTGTGACCTCGACGTCTCTCCCAAGGGGCATTGATAATGTCATTTTATTCCACTGCGACCTCCACCACTCATCCATAGGGCATTAGAAGTGTCTTGTTAAGCTACTGTGACCTCCAGGTCTCTTCCACGGGGCATTGATATTGTCTTTTTTATATCACAGCAACCTCCACCACTCTTCCAAGGGTCATTAAAACCGTCTTGTAAAGCTACTGTGACCTTCACGTCTTCTCCCCGGGGCATTGATATTGTCTTTTTATTCCACTGCGTCCTCCACCACTCTTCCATGGGGCATTGATATTGTCTTTATATTCCACTGCGACCTCCACCACTCTTCCACGGGGCATTGGTATTGTCTTTTTATTCCACAGCTACCTCCAACACTCTTCCAAGGGGCATTAAAACCGACTTGTTAAGCTACTTTGACCTCCACGTATCTTCAACGGGGAAATTATATCATCTCTTTATTCCACTGCGACCTCCACCACTCTTCCAATGTTCATTGATATTGTCTTTTTATTCCACTCCGACCTTTACCACTCTTTCAATGGGCATTAAAACCGTCTTGTTAAGCTACTGTGACCTCCACTTCTCTCCCACGGGGCATTGATACGGTCCTTTTCTTCCACTGCAACCTTCATCACTCTTCCAAGGGGCATTAATATTGTCTTTTTATTCCACTGCGACCTCCACCACTCTTCCAAGGGGCACTAAAACCGTCTTGTTAAGCTACTGTGATCCCCACATCACTTGCAAAGGATATTGATATTGTCTTTTTATTCCACTGTAACCTCCACCACTCTTCCAAAGGGGATTAAAACTGTCTTGTAGAGCTACTGTGACCAACACGTCTCTTCCACGGGACATTGATGTAGCCTTTTTTTTCCACTGCGACCTCCACCAGTCTTCCAAGGGGCATTGATATTGTCTTTTTATTCCACTGCGACCTCCACCACTCTTCCAAGGGGCATTAAAACAGTCTTGTTTAGCTACTGTGACCTCCACGTCTCTTCCACGGGGCATTGATATTTTCTTTTTATTCCACTGTAACCTACACCACTCTTCTAAGGGGCATGAAAACCAGCTTCATAAGCTACTGTGACCTCCACATCTCTTCCACGAGGCATTAAAACCATCTTGTTAAACCACTCTGAACTCCACAGCTCTTCCAAGGGGCATTAAAACCGTCTTGTTAACCTACTGTGACCTCCACCTCTCTTTCAAGGGGCATTAAAACCGTCTTGTTAAGCAACTGCGACCTCCACCACTCTACCACGGGGCATTGATATTGTTTTTTTATTCCACTGCGACCTCCAGCACTCTTCCAAGGGGCATTAAAACCATCTTGTTAAGCTACTGTGACCTCCACGTATATTCCACGGAGCATTGATATTGTCTATTTTTTCCACTGCGACCTCCACCACTCTTCCAAGGGGCACTAAAACCATCTTGTTAAGCTACTGTGATCCCCACGTCACTTTCACAGGGCATTGATATTGTCTTTTTATTCCACTGTAACCTCCACCACTCTTCTAAAGGGGATTAAAACTGTCTTTTTGAGCTACTGTGACCACCACGTCTCTTCCACGGGACATTGATGTTGCCTTTTTATTCCACTGCGACCTCCACCAGTCTTCCAAGGGGCATTGATATTGTCTTTTTATTCCACTGCGACCTCCACCACTCTTCCAAGGGGCATTAAAACCGTCTTGTTTAGCTACTGTGACCTCCACGTCTCTTCCACGGGGCACTGATATTGTCTTTTTATTCCACTGTAACCTCCACCAATCTTCCAAGGGTCATTAAAGCCGTTTTGTTAAGCCAATGTGACCTTCACGCCTCTTCCAAGGGGCATTAATCCCGTCTTGTTAAACCACTCTGAACTCCACAGCTTTTCCAAGGGGCATTAAAACCGTCTTGTGCAGCTACTATGACCTCCATTCCTTTTCCACGGGGCATTTTTATTGTCTTTTTATTCCACTGCGACCTCCACCAGTCTTCCAAGTGGCATTGATATTGTCTTTTTATTCCACTGCGACCTCCACCACTCTTCCAAGGGGCATTAAAACTGTCTTGTTAATCTAATTTGACCTCCACGTCTTTTCCACGTGCATTTGAACCGTCTTGTTAAACCACTCTGTACTCCACAGCTCTTCCAAAGGGCATTAAAACAGTCTTGTTAAGCTACTGTGACCCATACGTCTCTTCCAAGGGGCAATAAAACCGTTTTATTAAACCACTCTTCATTCCACAGCTCTTCCAAGGGGCATTAAAACCATCTTGTTAAGCTACTGTGACCTCCACGTATATTCCACGGAGCATTGATATTGTCTATTTTTTCCACTGCGACCTCCACCACTCTTCCAAGGGGCACTAAAACCATCTTGTTAAGCTACTGTGATCCCCACGTCACTTCCACAGGGCATTGATATTGTCTTTTTATTCCACTGTAACCTCCACCACTCTTCTAAAGGGGATTAAAACTGTCTTTTTGAGCTACTGTGACCACCACGTCTCTTCCACGGGACATTGATGTTGCCTTTTTATTCCACTGCGACCTCCACCAGTCTTCCAAGGGGCATTGATATTGTCTTTTTATTCCACTGCGACCTCCACCACTCTTCCAAGGGGCATTAAAACCGTCTTGTTTAGCTACTGTGACCTCCACGTCTCTTCCACGGGGCACTGATATTGTCTTTTTATTCCACTGTAACCTCCACCAATCTTCCAAGGGTCATTAAAGCCGTTTTGTTAAGCCAATGTGACCTTCACGCTTCTTCCAAGGGGCATTAATCCCGTCTTGTTAAACCACTCTGAACTCCACAGCTTTTCCAAGGGGCATTAAAACCGTCTTGTGCAGCTACTATGACCTCCATTCCTTTTCCACGGGGCATTTTTATTGTCTTTTTATTCCACTGCGACCTCCACCAGTCTTCCAAGTGGCATTGATATTGTCTTTTTATTCCACTGCGACCTCCACCACTCTTCCAAGGGGCATTAAAACTGTCTTGTTAAGCTAATTTGACTTCCACGTCTCTTCCACGTGCATTTGAACCGTCTTGTTAAACCACTCTGTACTCCACAGCTCTTCCAAAGGGCATTAAAACAGTCTTGTTAAGCTACTGTGACCCCCACGTCTCTTCCAAGGGGCAATAAAACCGTTTTATTAAACCACTCTTCATTCCACAGCTCTTCCAAGGGGCATTAAAACCGTCTTGTTAAGCTCCTGAGACCTCCACATATCTTCCACGGGGCATTGATAATGTCTTATTATGCCACTGCGACCTCAACCACTCTTACAAGGGGAAATAAGAGTCTTGTTAAGCTATTGTGACCACCACGTCTCTTCCACGGGTCATTGATATTGTCTTTTTATTCCACTGCGAACTTCACTATTCTTCAAAGGGGCATTGATATTGTCATTTTATTCCTCTGCGACCTCCACCACTCTTCCAAGGGGCATTAAAAACGTCTTGTTTAGCTAATGTGAATTCCAAGTCTCTACCACGGGGCATTGATATTGTCTTTTTATTCCACTGTAACCTCCACCACTTTTTCAAGGTTCATTAAAACTGTCTTGTTAAGCTACTGTGACCTCCACTTCTCATCCAGGGGGCATTAAGACCGTCTTGTTAAACCACTTTGCACTCCACACCTCTTCCAAGGGGCATTGAAGCAGTCTTGTTAAGCTACTGTGACCTTCACATATCATCCAAGGGCCATCAAAACAGACTTGTTAGACTACTCTGAACTCCACACCTCTTCCAAGGGGCATTAAATCCCTCTTGTTAAGCTTCTGTGAACTCCACGTTTCTTCCAAGGGGCATTAATATTGTCTTTTTATTGCACTGCGACCTCCACCACTCTTCCAAGGGGCATTAAAACCATCTTATTAAGCTACTGTGACCTCCACGTCTCTATCACGGGGCATTGATATTGTCTTTTTATTCCCTTGTAACCTCCACCACTCAACCAAGGGGCATTAAAACCATCTTGTTAAGCTACTGTGACCTCGACGTCTCTCCCAAGGGGCATTGATAATGTCTTTTTATTCCACTGCGACCTCCACCACTCATCCATGGGGCATTAGAAGTGTCTTGTTAAGCTACTGTGACCTCCACGTCTCTTCCACGGGGCATTGATATTGTCTTTTTTATATCACAGCAACCTCCACCACTCTTCCAAGGGTCATTAAAACCGTCTTGTAAAGCTACTGTGACCTTCACGTCTTCTCCCCGGGGCATTGATATTGTCTTTTTATTCCACTGCGTCCTCCACCACTCTTCCATGGGGCATTGATATTGTCTTTATATTCCACTGCGACCTCCACCACTCTTCCACGGGACATTGGTATTGTCTTTTTATTCCACAGCTACCTCCAACACTCTTCCAAGGGGCATTAAAACCGACTTGTTAAGCTACTTTGACCTCCACGTATCTTCAACGGGGAAATTATATCATCTCTTTATTCCACTGCGACCTCCACCACTCTTCCAATGTTCATTGATATTGTCTTTTTATTCCACTCCGACCTCCACCACTCTTTCAATGGGCATTAAAACAGTCTTGTTAAGCTACTGTGACCTCCACTTCTCTCCCACGGGGCATTGATACGGTCCTTTTCTTCCACTGCGACCTTCATCACTCTTCCAAGGGGCATTATTTTGTCTTTTTATTCCACTGCGACCTCCACCACTCTTCCAAGGGGCACTAAAACCATCTTGTTAAGCTACTGTGATCCCCACATCACTTGCAAAGGGTATTGATATTGTCTTTTTATTCCACTGTAACCTCCACCACTCTTCCAAAGGGGGTTAAAACTGTCTTGTTGAGCTACTGTGACCAACACGTCTCTTCCACGGGACATTGATGTTGCCTTTTTTTTCCACTGCGACCTCCACCAGTCTTCCAAGGGGCATTGATATTGTCTTTTTATTCCACTGCGACCTCCACCACTCTTCCAAGGGGCATTAAAACCGTCTTGTTTAGCTACTGTGACCTCCACGTCTCTTCCATGGGGCACTGATATTGTCTTTTTATTCCACTGTAACCTCCACCAATCTTGTCTAATAATGTCTTATTATGCCACTGCGACCTCCACCACTCTTCCAAGGGGAAATAAAAGAGTCTTGTTAAGCTACTGTGACCACCACGTCTCTTCCACGGGTCATTGATATTGTCTTTTTATTCCACTGCGAACTCCACTATTCTTCCAAGGGGCATTGATATTGTCTTTTTATTCCTCTGCGACCTCCACCACTCTTCCAAGGGGCATTAAAAACGTCTTGTTAAGCTAATGTGAATTCCAAGTCTCTACCATGGGGCATTGATATTGTCTTTTTATTCCACTGTAACCTCCACCACTTTTTCAAGGTTCATTAAAACCGTCTTGTTAAGCTACTGTGACCTCCACTTCTCATCCAGGGGGCATTAAAACCGTCTTGTTAAACCACTTTTCACTCCACACCTCTTCCAAGGGGCATTGAAGCAGTCTTGTTAAGCTACAGTGACCTTCACATCTCATTCAAGGGCCATCAAAACAGACTTGTTAGACTATTCTGAACTCCACACCTCTTCCAAGGGGCATTAAATCCCTCTTGTTAAGCTTCTGTGAACTCCATGTTTCTTCCAAGGGGCATTGATACTGTCCTTTTATTCCACTGCGACCTCTATCACTCTTCCAAGGAGCATTAATATTGTCTTTTTATTGCACTGCGACCTCCACCACTCAACCAAGGGGCATTAAAACCGTCTTGTTAAGCTACTGTGACCTCGACGTCTCTTCCAAGGGGCATTAAAATCATCTTATTAAACCACTCTGAACTCCATCACTCTTCCAAGGTTCATTAAAACCATTCTGTAAAGCTACTATGACCTCCATGTCTCTTCCAGGGGGCATTGATATTGTTTTTTTATTCCACTGCGACCTCCATCACTCTTCCAAGGGGCATTGATATTGTATTGTTATTGCACTGCGACCTCCACCACTTTTCCAAGGAGCATTAAAACCATCTTATTAAGCTACTGTTACCTCCAAGTCTCTTCCAAGGGACATTGATATTGTCTTTTTATTCCACTGCGACCTCCAACACTCTTCCAAGGGGCACTGATATTGCCTTTTTATTCCACTGCGTCCTCTACCACGCTTCCAAGAGGCATTAAAACCGGCTTGTTAACCTACTTTGACCTCCATGTCTCTTCCACTGTGCATTGATATTGTCTTTTTATTCCACTGTAACATCCACCACTCTTCCAAGGGGCATTAAATCCGTCTTGTTAAGCTACTGTGAACTCGTCTCTTCCAAGGGGCATTAAAACCATCTTGTTAAACCACTCTGAACTCCACAGCTCTTCCAAGGGGCATTAAAACCATCTTGTGCAGCTACTATGACCTCCACGCCTTTTCCACGGGGCATTTATATTGTCTTTTTATTCCACTGAGACCTCCACCACTCTTCCAAGGGGCATTGATATTGTCTTCTTATTCCACTGCGATGTCCACCACTCTTCCAAGGGGCAGTAAAACCGTCTTGTTGAGCTGCAGTGACAACCACGTCTCTACGATGGGGCATTGATATTGTCTTTTAATTCCACTGTGACATCCACCACTCTTCCAAGGGGAATTAAAACCATCTTGTTAAGCAGCTGTGACCTACAAGTTTCTTCCAAGAGGCAATGATATTTTCTTTTTATTCCACTGCGACCTCCAGCACTCTTCTAAGGGGCAATAAAACAGTCTTGTTAAGCTACGGTGACCTACACTTCTCTTCCAAGGCACATTAAAACCATCTTGATAATGCACTCTGAACTCCACAGATCTTCCAAGGGGCATTAAAACCATCAATTTAAGATACTGTGACCTCCACGTCTCTTCCACGGGGCATTGATATTGTCTTTTTATTCCACTGCGACCTCCAACCCTCTTCCATGGGGCATTAAAATCGTCTTTTTAAGATACTGTGACCTCCACGTCTCTTCCACGGGGCATTGATATTGTTTTTTTATTCCACTGCGACCTCCACCACTCTTCCAAGTCGCATTAAAACCATCTTGTTAAGCTACTGTCACCTACAAGTCTCTTCCAAGGGCATTAAAACCATCTTAATAAACCACTCTGAAATCCACAGCTCTTCCAAGGGGCATTAAAAGCATCTTGTTAATCTACTGTGACCTCCACTTCTCTCCCACAGGGCATTGATACTGTCCTTTTCTTCCACTGCGACCTTCATCACTCTTCCAAGGGGCATTAATATTGTCTTTTTATTCCACTGCGACCTCCACCATTCTTCCAAGGGGCATTAAAGCCATCTTCTTAAGCTACTGTGACCACCATGTCTCTTCCACGGGGCATTGATATTGTCTTTTTATTCCACTGTAACCTCCACCACTCTTCCAAGGGACATTAAAACCGTCTTGTAAGCTACTGTGACCTCGACGTCTCTTCAAAGGGGCATTGATATTGTATTTTTATTCCACATAACCTCCACCACTCATCCAAGGGGCATTAAAACCGTCTTGTTAAGCTACTGTGACCTCCACGTCTCTTCCAAGGTGCATAAATACCATCTTGTTAAACCACTCTGAACTCCACAGCTATTTCAAAGGGCATTAAAACCGTCTATTTAAACTACTGTGACCTCCACGTCTCTTCCATGGGGCATTGATACTGTCCTTTTATTCCACACCTACCTCCAACACTCTTCCAAGGGGCATTAAAACCGACTTGTTAAGCTATTGTGACCTCCACGTCTCTTCCACGGGGTATTGATATTGTCAGTTTATGCCACTGCGACCTCCACCACTCTTCCAAGGGGCATTAAAACCATCTTGTTAAGCTACTGTGACCTCCACGTCTCTTCAACGGGGAATTGATATCATCTTTTTATTCCACTGCGACCTCCACCGCTCTTCCAATGTTCATTGATATTGTCTTTTTATTCCACTCTGACCTCCACCACTCATCCAACGGGCATTAAAACCGTCTTGTTAAGCTACTGTGACCTCCACGTATCTTCCAACGGGCATTAAAACCGTCTTGCTAAGCTACTGTGATCTCCACGTCTCTCCCACGGGGCATTGATACTGTCCTTTTCTTCCACTGCGACCTTCATCACTCTTCCAAGGGGCACCAATATTGTCTTTTTATTCCACTGCGACCTCCACCACTCTTCCTAGGGGCATTAAAGCCATCTTGTTAAGCTACTGTGACGTCCATGTCTCTTCCACGGGGCATTGATATTGTCTTTTTATTCCACTGTAACCTCCACCACTCTTCCAAGGGACATTAAAACCGTCTTGTAAGCTACTGTGACCTCGACGTCTCTTCAAAGGGGCATTGATATTGTATTTTTATTCCACAAAACCTCCACCACTCATCCAAGGGGCATTAAAATCATCTTTTTAAGCTACTGTGACCTCCACGTCTCTTCCAAGGTGCATAAAAACCATCTTGTTAAACCACTCTGAACTCCACAGCTATTCCAATGGGCATTAAAACCGTCTATTTAAGTTACTGTGACCTCCACATCTCTTCCACGGGGCTTTGATAGTCTTTTTATTCCACAGCGACCTCCACCACCCTTCAAAGGGGCATCAAAACCATCTTGTTAAGCTGCTGTGACCTCCACATCTCTTCCACGGGGCTTTGATAGTCTTTTTATTCCACTGTAACCTCCACCACTCATCCAAGGGGCAATAAAACCGTCTTCTTCAGCTACTGTGAGCTCGACGTCTCTTCCAAGGGGCATAAAAACCGTCTTTTTAAACCACTCTGAACTCCACCACTCTTCCAAGGTGCATTAAAACCATCTTGTTTACCTACTATGACCTCCATATCTCTTCCACGGGGCATTAATATTGAGTTTTTATTCCACTGTATCCACCACCCCTCTTCCAAGGGGCTTTGATATCATCTTTTTATTCCACTGCGACCTCCACCACTCTGCCTAGGGGCATTAAAACCATCTTGTTAAGCTACTATGACCTCCACGTCTCTTCCTCGGGACATTGATATTGTCTATTTATTCCACTGCGACCTCCACAACTCTTCCAAGCAGTGTTGATATTGTCTTTTTATTCCAATGCGACCTCCACCACTCTTCCAAGAGGCATTAAAACCATCTTGTTAAGCTACTGTGACCTCCACGTCTCTTCCAAGGGGCATTAAAACCATCTTGTTATACCAATAGGAACTCCACAGCTCTTCCAAGCCGCAATAAAACCAATTATTTAAGCTGCTGTGACCTCCCCGTCTCTTCCACGGAGCTTCAATATTGTCTTTTTATTCCACAGCGACCACCACCGCTATTCCAAGGGGCATTAAAACCGTCTTGTTAAGCTACTGTGACCTCCACGAGTCTTCCACGGGGCATTGATATTGTCTTTTTATTGCACTGTAACCACCACCCCTCTTCCACGGGGCATTGATATTGTCTTTTTATTCCACTGCGACCTCCACCACTCATCCAAGGGGCATTAAAACCGTATTGTTAAGCTGCTGAGAACTCCACGTCTCTTCCAAGGGGCATTAAAACCATCTTGTTTAACCACTCTGAACTCCACAGCTATTCCAAGGGGCATTAAAACCGTCTATTTAAGCTACTGTGACCTCAACGTCTCTTCCTCGGGGCATTGATAATGTCTTTTTATTCCACAGCGACCTCCACCAATTTTCCAAGGGGCATTAAAACCATCTTGTTAAGCTACAGTGACCTCCACTTCTCTTCCACAGGGCATTGATACTGTCCGTATATTACACTGTGACCTCCACGTTTCATGCGCGGGACATTGATATTGTCTTTTTATTCCACTGCGACCTCCACCACTTTTCCAAGGGGCATTGATATTGTCTTTTTATTCCACTGCGACCTCCACCACTTTTCCAAGGGGCATTGATATTGTCTTTTTATTCCACTGAGACCTCCACCACTCTTCCAAAGGGCATTAAAACTGCCTTGTTAAACTACTGTGACCTCCACGTCTCTTCCAAGGGTCATTGATATTGTCTATTTATTCCACTGTAGCCTCCACCACTCTTTCAAGGGGTATTAAAACCTCCTTGTTAATCTACTGGGTCCTCGACGTCTCTTCCAAGGGGCATTGATATTGTCTTTTTATTCCACTATAATCTCCACCACTCATCCAAGGGGCATTAAAACCGTCTTGTTACGCTGCTGTGACCTCCATGTCTCTTCCAAGGGGCATTAAAACAATCTTGTTAAACCAATCTGAAATCCACAGCTATTCCAAGGGGCATTAAAACCGTCTATTTAAACTACTGTGACCTCCACGTCTCTTCCACGGGGCTTTGATTTTCTCTTTTTATTCCACTAAAACCTCCACTACTCATCCAAGGGGCATTAAAACCGTCTTGTTAAGCTACTGTTAACTCCATGTCTCTTCCACGGGGCATTAATACTGTCCTTTTATTCAACTGCAACCTCCATCACTCTTCCAAGGGGCATTAATATTGTCCTTTTATTCCACTGCGACCTCCACCACTCTTCCAATGGGAATTGATATTGTCTTTTTATTCCACTGTGACCTCCACCACTCTTCCAAAGGGCATTAAAACCGTCTTGGTAAGGTACAGTTGCGTCAACGTCTCTTCCATGGGGCATTGATAATGTCTTTATATTCACTGTAACCTCCACCACTCTTCCAAGGGGCATTAAAACCATCTTGTTAAGCTACTGTGACTTCCACGTCTCTTCCAAGAGGCATTAAAACCATCTTGTTAAGCCACTATGAAATCCACATCTCTTCCAAGGAACAATAAAACCATTTATTTAAGCTACTGTGACCTCCATGTCTCTTCCACGGGGTTTTGTTATTATCTTTTTATTCCACAGCGACCTCCACCACTCTTCCAAGGGTCATTAAAACCATCTTGTCAAGCTACTGTGACCTCCACGTCTCTTCCACGGGACATTGATATTGTATTTTTATTCCACTGCGACCTCCACCACTCATCCAAGGGGCATTAAAACTGTCTTGTTAAGCTACTGTGACCTCCATGTCTCTTCCACGGGGCATTGATATTGTCTTTTTATTACACTGTAACCTCCACCACTCTTCCAAGGGACATTAAAACCGTCTTATAAGCTACTTTGACCTCGATGTCTCTTCGTAGGGGCATTGATATTGTCTTTTTATTCCACTGTAACCTCCACCACTCATCCAAGGGGCATTAAAACCGTCTTATTAAGCTACTGTGACCTCCAATTCTCTTCCAAGGTGCATAAAAACCATCTTGTTAAACCTCTCTGAGCTCCACAGCTATTCAAAGGGGCATTCAAACCGTCTATTTAAGCTACTGTGACCTCCACGTCTTTCCCACGGTGCTTTGAAATTGTCTTTTTATTCCACAGCGACCTCCACCACTCTTCCAAGGGGCATTAAAACCATCTTGTTAAGCTACTGTGACCTCCACGTTTCTTCCACGGGGCTTTGATACTGCCCTTTAATTCAACTGCGACCTCTATCACTCTTCCAAGGGGCATTCATATTGTGTTTTTATTCCACTGCGACCTCCACCACTCTTCCAAGGGGCATTAAAACCATCTTGTTAAGCTACTGTGACCTGCACATCTCTTACATGGGACATTGATATTGTCTTTTTATTCCACTGCGACCTCCACCACTCTTACAAGGGGTCATTGATATTGCTTTTTATTCCACTGCGACCTCCAATACTCTTCCAAGGGGCATTGATATTGTTTTTTCATTCCACTGCGACCTCCACCACTCTGCCTAGGGGCATTAAAACCATCTTTTAAAGCTACTGTGACCTCCACGTCTCTTCCAAGGAGCATTGATATTGTCTTTATTCCATTGCGACCGCCATCACTCTTCCAAGGGGCATTAATATTGTCTTTTTATTCCACTGCGACCTCAACCACTCTTCCAAGGGGCATTAAAACCATCTTGTTAAGCTACTGTGACCTGCACATCTCTTACATGGGACATTGATATTGTCTTTTTATTCCATTGCGACCTCCACCCTCTTACAAGGGGCATTGATATGGTCCTTTTATTCCACTGCGACCTCCAACACTCATCCAATGGGCATTAAAACTGTCTTGTTCAGCTACTATGACCTCCACGTCTCTTCCACGGGGCATTGATATTGTCTTTTTATTCCATTGTAACCACCACCCCTCTTCCAAGGGGCATTGACATTGTCTTTTTATTCCACTGCGACATCCACCACTCATCCAAGGGGCATTAAAACTGTCTTGTTAAGCTACTATGACTTCCACTTCTCTTCCAAGGTGCATAAAAACCATCTTGTTAAACTACTCTGATCTCCACAGCTATTCCAAGGGGCATTAAAACATAGTTACATAGTTACATAGTTACATAGTTTATAAGGCCGAAAAAAGACAAGCGTCCATCCAGTTCAGCCTATTTCTTGTGCACTGCAGCTATTCCGCAGCGTTGATCCAGGGGAACGCAAAAAAAAACAAAACAAAACAAAAAAAAACATGCGGTATAGGCCAATTGACATCATTGAGGAAAAAATTCACTTCCCGACACCAATCTGGATTAATTAACTATCACTAAGCATAAGATGTAATTTTATTGTTCTCAAGAAAGGCGTCCAGGCCTCTCTTGAACTCATTAAGTGAGTTGGACATCACCACTTCCTCTCCCAGAGAGTTCCAGAGTCTCACGGCTCTGACCGTAAAGAATCCCCTTCTATGCTGGTGCAGGAACCTCCTTTCCTCCAGACGCATAGTGTGCCCCCTCGTCTTTGTCACCATCCTTGGTATAAACAGGTCATGGGAGAGATCTCTGTACTGCCCCCTGATGTATTTATACATGTTTATGAGGTCTCCCCTAAGCCTTCTCTTTTCCAACGTAAATAGGCCTAATTTTGACAACCTCTCTGGGTATTCTAGTCCCTCCATTCCCTTTATTACCTTAGTCACCCTCCTTTGTACCCTCTCTAGCTCCAATATGTCTTTCCTGAGCCCCGGAGCCCAGAACTGTGCACAATATTCTAAGTGCGGCCTTACCAGCGCTTTATACAGAGGAAGAACAATGTTCTCATCATATGCCCCTATTCCTCTTCTGATGCATGCCATGACTCTATTTGCCTTCGCAGCTGCTGCCTGACACTGGGCACTCCAATTTAATTTGCTATTAACCAAGACGCCCAGGTCCTTCTCCATGTCAGATTTCCCCAACGGTTTCCCATTTAATATGTATGGGTGACTGCTGTTTTTCTTTCCCATGTGCATGACTTTACATTTATCGGCATTGAACCCCATTTGCCATTTTTTGGCCCAACTCCCCAATTTATCTAAATCCTCCTGTAGCTGTGCCCTATCCTCATCTGTGTTAACTACTTTATAAAGTTTAGTATCATCTGCAAATATTGCTATTTTACTATGCAACCCTTCCACTAGATCATTAATAAATATATTAAATAATATAGGGCCCAAGACAGACCCTTGAGGCACCCCGCTAGTAACCCTGACACACCCTGAGCTTACTCCATTGATAACCACCCTCTGCTTTCTATTACTCAGCCAGCTATTTACCCACTTACACACATTATCCCCCAGACCAAGCATTCTCATTTTATATACCAACCTTTTGTGTGGCACGGTATCAAACGCTTTGGAGAAGTCAAGGTATACAACATCCACTGACTCTCCCCGGTCCAGCTGTGAGCTCACCTCCTCGTAGAAGGCAATCAGGTTTGTTTGGCAGGAGCGATCTCTCATGAATCCATGTTGATATGGAGTTAGACAGTTATTATCATTAAGATATTCTACAATAGCATCTCTAAGAAATCCTTCAAACAATTTACCCACAACAGACGTTAAGCTGACTGGTCTATAGTTCCCAGGGTCACTTTTAGACCCCTTTTTGAATATTGGTACCACATTTGCTTGGCGCCAGTCTAGTGGGGCAGTCCCTGTCCATAAAGAGTGCTTGAATATAAGATACAGCGGTCTGTCTATCACATTACTTAATTCTTTTAGTACCCGGGGGTGTATGCCATCTGGGCCTGGTGACTTGTCTATTTTGATATTATTTAGGCGTTTCTGAACTTCCTCCTGGGTTAGGTGGGTGATATTTAGCGGAGGGTTTACTTTATTACTTTGCATTTCCTCCGATAAATTGTTTTCTTTTGTGAAAACAGTGGAGAAGAAGCTATTGAGTAGGTTTGCTTTACCCTCATCGCCCTCTATGATTTTACCCAGGTTATTTTTCAATGGGCCAACTCCATCAGTTTTAATCCTTTTACTGTTTATATAGTTAAAGAACAGTTTGGGATTCGTTTTACTTTCTTTGGCAATTAGTCTCTCTGTCTCCTCTTTTGCTATTCTTATTTGTTTCTTACAGATTTTGTTTTTTTCCCTATAAGTTATTAGCGCTTCCTCGCTGCCTTCTTGTTTAAGTTTACCGAAAGCCCTTTTTTTGTTTTTCATTGCCCTCTTGACTTCCTTATTTAGCCACATTGGCTTCCTCCTAAAAACCATCTATTTAAGCTACTGTGACCTCCACGTCTCTTACTCGGAGCTTTGATATTGTCTTTTTATTCCACAGTGACCTCCACCAATCATCCAAGGGGCATTAAACCGTCTTGTTAAGCTACTGTGGCCTCCACGTCTCTTCCTTTGGGCATTGATACTGTCCTTTTATTCCACAGCTACCTCCAACACTCTTCCAAGGGGCATTAAAACCGACTTGTTAAGCTACTGTGACCTCCACGTCTCTTCCACGGGGTATTGATATTGTCAGTTTATGCCACTGCGACCTCCACCTCTCTTCCAAGGGGCATTAAAACCATCTTGTTAAGCTACTGTTACCTATAAGTCTATTCAACGGGGAATTGATATCGTCTTTTTATTCCACTGCGACCTCCACCACTCTTCCAATGTTCATTGATATTGTCTTTTTATTCCACTCTGACCTCCACCACTCTTCCAACGGGCATTAAAACCGTCTTGTTAAGCTACTGTGACCTCCACGTATCTTCCAACGGGCATTAAAACCGTCTTGTTAAGCTACTGTGACCTCCACGTCTCTCCCACGAGGCATTGATACTGTCCTTTATTTCCACTACGACCTTCACCACTCTTACAAGGGGGATTAATATTGTCTTTTTATTCCACTGCAACCTCAACCACTTTTCCAAGGGGCATTAAAGCCATCTTGTTAAGCTACTGTGACCTCCATGTCTCTTCCACGGGGCATTGATATTGTCTTTTTATTCCACTGTAACCTCCACCACTCTTCCAAGGGACAGTAAAACCGTCTTGTAAGCTACTGTGACCTCGACGTCTCTTCAAAGGGGCATTGATATTGTATTTTTATTCCACATAACCTCCACCACTCATCCAAGGGACATTAAAACCATCTTGTTAAGCTACTGTGACCTCCACGTCTCTTCGAAGGTGCATAAAAACCATCTTGTTAAACCACTCTGAACTCCACAGCTATTCCAAAGGGCATTAAAACCATCTATTTAAGCTACTGTGACCTCAACGTCTCTTCCACGGGGCTTTGATAGTCTTTTTATTCCACAGTGACCTCCACCACTCTTCCAAGAGGCATTAAAACCATCTTGTTAAGCTGCTGTGACCTTCACGTCTCTTCCACGGGGCATTGATATCATCTTTTTATTCCACTGCGACCTCCACCACTCTTCCAAGGGGTCATTGATATTGTCTTTTTATTCCACTGTGAACTCCACCACTCTTCCAAGGGGCATTAATATTGTCTTTTTATTCCACTGCGACCTCCACCACTCTGCCTAGGGGCATTAAAACCATATTGTTAAGCTACTATGACCTCCACGTCTCTTCTTTGGGACATTGATATTGTCTTTTTATTCCACTGCGACCTCCACAACTCTTCCAAGCGGTGTTGATATTGTCTTTTTATTCCAATGCGACCTCCATCACTCTTCCAAGGGGCGTTAAAACCATCTTGTTAAGCTACTGTGACCTCCACGTCTCCTCCAAGGGACATTAAAACCATCTTGTTAGGCTGCTGTGACCTTCACGTCTCTTCCACGGGGCATTGATACTGTTCTATTATTCAACCAAGGGGCATTAATATTGTGTTTTTATTCCACTATGACCTCCACCACTCCTCCAAGTGGTATTAAAACCGTCTTATTAAGCTACTGTGACCTCCACGTCACTTCCACGGGACATTGATATTATCTTTTTATTCCACTGCGACCTCCAACACTCTTCCAAGGGACATTAAAACGGTCTTGTTAAGCTATTGTGACCTCCATATCTCTTCCACGGGGAATTGATATTGTCTTTTTATTCCACTGTAACCTCCACCACTCATCCAAGGGGCAATAAAACCGTCTTCTTCAGCTACTGTGAGCTCGACGTCTCTTCCAAGGGGCATAAAAACCGTCTTATTAAACCACTCTGAACTCCACCACTCTTCCAAGGTGCATTAAAACCATCTTGTTCACCTACTATGACCTCCATGTCTCTTCCACGGGGCATTGATATTGAGTTTTTATTAAACTGAATCCACCACCCCTCTTCCAAGGGGCATTGATATCATCTTTTTATTCCACTGCGACCTCCACCACTCTTCCAAGGGGTCATTGATATTGTCTTTTTATTAAACTGTGACCTCCACCACTCTTCCAAGGGGCAGTGACATTGTCTTTTTATTCCGCTGCGACCTCCACCACTCTGCCTAGGGGCATTAAAACCATCTTGTTAAGATACTATGACCTCCACATCTCTTCCTTGGGCCATTGATATTGTCTTTTTATTCCACTGCGACCTCCACAACTCTTCCAACCGGTGTTGATATTGTCTTTTTATTCCAATGCGACCTCCACCACTCTTCCAAGGGGCATTAAAATCATCTTGTTAAGCTACTGTGACCTCCATGTCTCTTCCAAGGGGCATTAAAACCATCTTGTTAAGCTGCTGTGACCTTCACGTCTCTTCCACGGGGCATTGATACTATCCTATTATTCAACTGCGATCTCTCTCACTCTTCCAAGGGGTATTAGTATTGTGTTTTTCTACCACTTTGAACTCCACCACTCTTCCAAGGTGCATTAAAACCATCTTGTTCACCTACTATGACCTCCATGTCTCTTCCACGGGGCATTGATTTTGAGTTTTTATTAAACTGTATCCACCACCCCTCTTCCAAGGGGCATTGATATCATCTTTTTATTCCACTGTGACCTCCACCACTCTTCCAAGGGGCATTGATATTGTCTTTTTATTCCACAGCGACCTCCACCGCTATTACAAGGGGCATTAAAACCATCTTGTTAAGCTACTGTGACCTCCACGAGTCTTCCACGGGGCATTGATATTGTCTTTTTATTGCACTGCGACCTCCACAACTCTTCCACGGGGCATTGATATTGTCTTTTTATTCCACTGCGACCTCCACCACTCATCCAAGGGGCATTAAAACAGTCTTGTTCGGCTGCTGAGAACTCCACGTCTCTTCCAAGGGGCATTAAAACCATCTTGTTAAACCACTCTGAACTCCACAGCTATTACAAGGGGCATTAAAACCGTCTATTTAATCTACTCTGACCTCAACGTCTCTTCCTCGGGGCATTGATTGTCTTTTTATTCCACAGCGACCTCCACCAATTTTCCAAGGGGCATTAAAACCACCTTGTTAAGCTACAGCGACCTCCACTTCTCTCCACGGGGCATTGATACTGTCCGTATATTACACTGTGACCTCCACGTTTCATGCACGAGACATTGATATTGTCTTTTTATTCCACTGTGACCTCCACCACTCTTCCAAGGGGCATTGATATTGTCGTTTTATTCCACTGAGACCTCCACCACTCTTCCAAGGGACATTAAAACTGCCTTGTTAAGCTACTGTGACCTCCACGTCTCTTCCAAGGGGCATTGATATTGTCTATTTATTCCACTGTAGCCTCCACCACTCTTCCAAGGGGCATTAAAACCTTCTAATTAATCTACTGGGACCTCGACGTCTCTTCCAAGGGGCATTGATATTGTATTTTTATTCCACTATAACCTCCACCACTCATCCAAGGGGCATTAAAACCGTCTTGTTATGCTGCTGTGACCTCCACCTCTCTTAAAAGGGGCATTAAAACAATCTTGTTAAACCACTCTGAAATCCACAGCTATTCCAAGGGGCTTTAAAACCGTCTATTTAAACTACTGTGACATCCACGTCTCTTCCACGGGGCATTGATATTGTCTTTTTATTCCACAGCGACCTCCACCACTCTTCCAAGGGGCATTAAAACCATCTTGTTAAGCTAATGTGACCTCCATGTCTCTTCCACGGGGCACTAATACTGTCCTTTTATTCAACTGCGACCTCCATCACTCTTCCAAGGGGCATTAATATTGTCCTTTTATTCCACTGCGACCTCCACCACTCTTCCAATGGGAATTGATATTGTCTTTTTATTTCACTGCGACCTGCACCACTCTTCCAAGGGGCATTAAAACCGTCTTGTTAAGCTACTGTGACCTACATGTCTCCTCCAAGGGGCATTAAAACCGTCTTATTAAAACACTCTGCACTCCACATCTCTTCCAAGGGAAATTTATATTGTCTTTTTATTCCACTGTGACCTCCACCACTCTTCCAAAGGGCATTAAAACCGTCTTGGTAAGCTACAGTTACGTCAACGTCTCTTCCACGGGGCATTGACATTGTCTTTTTATTCCACTGTAACCTCCACCACTCTTCCAAGGGGCATTAAAACCATCTTGTTAAGCTACTGTGACTTCCACGTCTCTTCCAAGAGGCATTAAAACCATCTTGTTAAAACACTATGAAATCCACATCTCTTCCAAGGAGCAATAAAACCATTTATTTAAGCTACTGTGACCTCCACGTCTCTTCCACGGGGTTTTGTTATTATCTTTTTATTCCACAGCGACCTCCACCACTCTTCCAAGGGTCATTAAAACCATCTTGTTAAGCTACTGTGACCTCCACGTCTCTTACACGGGACATTGATATTGTATTTTTATTCCACTGCTACCTCCACCACTCATCCAAGGGGAATTAAAACTGTTTTGTTAAGCTACTGTGACCTCCATGTCTCTTCCACGGGGCATTGATATTGTCTTTTTATACCACTGTAACCTCCACCACTCATCCAAGGGGCATTAAAACCGTCTTGTTAAGCTACTGTAACCTCCAATTCTCTTCCAAGGTGCATAAAAACCATCTTGTTAAACCACTCTGAACTCCACAGCTATTCCAAGGGGCATTCAAATCGTCTATTTAAGCTACTGTGACCTCCACGTCTTTCCCACGGTGCTTTGATACTGCCCTTTTATTCAACTGCGACCTCTATCACTCTTCCAAGGCGCATTCATATTGTCTTTTTATTTCACTGCGACCTCCACCACTCTTCCAAGGGGCATTAAAACTGTCTTGTTCTGCTACTGTGACCTCGACGTCTCTTCCAAGCGGCATTAAAACCATCTTATTAAACCACTCTGAACTCCACCACTCTTCTAAGCGGCATTAAAACCATTTTGTTCAGCTACTATGACCTCCATGTCTCTTCCACGTGGCATTGATATTGAGTTTATATTTCACTGTAACCACCACCCCTCTTCCAAGGGACATTGATATCGTCTTTTTATTCCACTCCGACCTCCACCACTCTTCCAAGGGGTCTTTGATATTGCTTTTTATTCCACTTTGACCT
Source organism: Phyllobates terribilis (assembly GCF_046119375.1). Taxonomy (NCBI): domain Eukaryota; kingdom Metazoa; phylum Chordata; class Amphibia; order Anura; family Dendrobatidae; genus Phyllobates; species Phyllobates terribilis. Next base: position 507,650 of record NW_027363082.1, read on the forward strand.
CCAATACTCTTCCAAGGGGCATTGATATTGTCTTTTCATTCCACTGCGACCTCCACCACTCTGCCTAGGGGCAATAAAACCATCTTTTAAAGCTACTGTGACCTCCACGTCTTTTCCACGGGGCATTGATATTGTATTTTTATTCCACTGTAACGTCCACCACTCTTCCGAGTGGCATTAAAACCATCTTGTTAAGCTACTTTGAACTCTACGTCTCTTCCAAGGGGCATTGATATTGTCTTTTTATTCCACTGCGACCTCCGCCACTCTTACGAGGTGCATTCATATTGTCTTTTTATTACACTGCGACCTCCACCATTCTTCCAAGGTGCATTAAAAACGTCTTGTTAAGCTACTGTGACCTCCACGTCTCTTCCAAGGGGTATTGATATTCTCTTTATTCCATTGCGACCTCCATCACTCTTCCAAGGGGCATTAATATTGTCTTTTTATTCCACTGCGACCTCAACCACTCTTCCAAGGGGCATTAAAACCATCTTGTTAAGCTACTGTGACCTCCACATCTCTTACATGGGACATTGATATTGTCTTTTTATTCCACTGCGACCTCCACCAATCTTACAAGGGGCATTGATATGGTCTTTTTATTCCACTGCGTCCTCCACCACTCTTCCAAGGGGCATTAAAACCATCTTGTTAAGCTACTGTGACCTCCATGTTTCTTCCACAGTGCATTCATATTGTCTTTTTATTCCACTGTAAACTCCACCACTCATCCAAGGGGCATTAAAACCCTCTTGTTAAGCTACTGTGACCTCCACGTCTCTTCCAAGGGGCATTAAAACCATCTTGTTAAACCACTCTGAAATCCACAGCTATTCCAAGGGGCATTAAAACCGTCTTATTAAGCTACTGTGACCTCCACATCTCTTCCACGGGACATTGATATTGTATTTTTATTCCACTGCGACCTCCACCACTCTTCCAATGGGCATTGAAATTGTCTTTTTATTCCACTGCGATCTCCACCACTCTTCCAAGGGGCATTAAAACCATGTTGTTTAGTTACAGTGACCTCCACGTCTCTTCCAAGGTGCATTAAAACCACCTTGTTAAACCACTCTGAACTCCACCACTCTTCCAAGGGGCATCAAAACCGTCTTGTTCAGCTACTATGACCTCCCCGTCTCTTCCACGGGGCATTGATATTGTCTTTTTCTTCCACTGTTACCACCACCCCTCTTCCAAGGTGCATTGATATTGTCTTTTTATTAAACTGCGACATCCACCACTCATCCAAGGGGCATTAAAACTGTCTTGTTAAGCTACTGTGACCTCCACTTCTCTTCCAAGGTGCATAAAAACCATCTTGTTAAACTACTCTGAACTCAACAGCTATTCCAAAGTGCATTAAAACCATCTATTTAAGCTACTGTGACCTCCACGTCTCTTCCTCGGAGCTTTGATATTGTCTTTTTATTCCACAGTGACCTCCACCAATCATCCAAGGGGCATTAAACCGTCTTGTTAGGCTACTGTGACCTCCATGTCTCTTCCACGGGGCATTGATATTGTCTTTTTATTCCACTGTAACCACTACCCCTCTTCCAAGGGGCATTGATATTGTCTTTTTATTCCACTGCGACATCCACCACTCATCCAAGGGACATTAAAACCGTCTTGTTCAGCTACTATGACCTCCACGTATCTTCCACGGGGCATTGATATTGTCTTTTTATTCCACTGTAACCACCACCCCTCTTCCAAGGGGCATTGATATTGTCTTTTTATTCCACTGCGACATCCACCAGTCATCCAAGGGGCATTAAAACTGTCTTGTTAAGCTACTTTGACCTCCATGTCTCTTCCATGGGGCATTGATATTGTCTTTTTATTCCACTGTAACCTCCACCACTCTTCCAAGGGACATTAAAACCGTCTTGTAAGCTACTGTGACCTCGACGTCTCTTCGTAGGGGCATTGATATAGTCTTTTTATTCCACTGTAACCTCCACCACTCATCCAAGGGGCATTAAAACTGTCTTGTTAAGCTACTGTGACCTCCAATTCTCTTCCAAGGTGCATAAAAACCATCTTGTTAAACCACTCTGAACTCCACAGCTATTCCAAGGGGCATTCAAACTGTATATTTAAGCTACTGTGACCTCCACGTCTTTTCCACGGTGCCTTGATATTGTCTTTTTATTCCACAGCGACCTCCACCACTCTTCCAAGGGGCATTAAAACCATCTTTTTAAGCTACTGTGACCTCAAAGTCTCTTCCATGGGGCTTTGATATTGTCTTTTTATTACACTGTAACCTCCACCACTCTTCTAAGGGGCATTAAAACTGTCTTGTTCTGCTACTGTGACCTCGACGTCTCTACCAAGCGGCTTTAAAACCGTCTTATTAAACCACTCTGTACTCCACCACTCTTCCAAGGGGCATTAAAACCATTTTGTTCAGCTACTATGACCTCCATGTCTCTTCCACGGGGCATTGATATTGAGTTTTTATTCCACTGTAACTACCACCCCTCTTCCACGGGGCTTTGATATTGTCTTTTTATTCCACTGCGATCTCCACCACTCTTCCAAGGGGTCATTGATATTGTCTTTTTATTCCACTGCAACATCCAACACTCTTCCAAGGGGCATTGATATTGTCTTTTTATTCCACTGCGACCTCCACCACTCTGCCTAGGGGCATTAAAACCATCTTTTAACCCCTTAAGCCCAGGAGCATTTTCCGTTTTTGCATTTTCGTTTTTGCTCCCCTTGTTCCCAGAGCAATAGCGTTTTTATTTTTTGGTCAATATGGCCATGTGAGGGCTTATTTTTTGCGAGACGAGTTGTACTTTTCAACGCCATTACTAGTTTTACCATATCCTGTACGGGAAAACGGTAAAAAAATTCCAAGTGCGGTAAAATTGCAAAAAAAGTGCAATACCACAGTTGGTTTTTTTTTTTTTTTTTTTACCACGTTCACTGAATGCTAAAACTGACCTGCCCTTCTTATTCTACAGGTCATTACGAGTTCATAGACACCAAACATGCATAGGTTCTTTTATATTTAAGTGGTGAAAAAAAATTCCAAAATTTGGTAAAAAAATAAATAAAAAAATAGCGCCATTTTCTAAGACCTGTAGCGTCTCCATTTTTCGTGATCTGGGGCTGGTTTATGGCTTATTTTTTGCGAACCGGGCTGTCGTTTTTATTGATAACATTTGGGGTAGATCCGATGTTTTGATCGCCCGTTATTGCATTTTATTTCAATTTTGCGGCGACCAAAAAAAGTAATTCTGGCGTTTAGAATTTTTTTCTCGTTACGCCGTTTACCGATCGGATTAATTTTTTTTTTATATTGATAGATCGGACGATTCTGAACGCGGCGATACCAAATATGTGTATGTGGGTTTTTTTTTTTTATTTTGAATGGGGCGAAAGGGGGGTGATTTAAACTTTTATATTTTTTTATTTTTTTTATATTTTTAAAAACTTTTTTTTTTTATTTTTTGCATGCTTCTATAGTCTCCATAGGAGACTAGAAGCAGCAACTATCCGATCGCCTCTGCTACATACAGAGGACGAGCAGATCCCCTGCATGCAGCAGAAATGGTCCTGTGTTATGAGCGCCGACCACTAGGTGGCGCTCATAGCGATAAGATCATGACAACCACAGGCGTCTGCTGCAGACCCTGGGTTGTCATGCACGCCCATCGGCGACCCGCGATCACGTGACGGGGTCGCCGGTGGGCGTGGCTTATGACGTGCCACCCGGAAGCGACCGTTAAATGCTTGACAGCAGAGATTGACAGCAGCATTTAACATGTTAACAGCCACGGGTGGATCGCGATTCCACCCGCGGCTGTTGCGGGCACATGTAAGAATCAGCTGACATGTGCTCCGTTCAGTGAGGGCTCAGCGCAGCAGCCCTCACTGAACGGGCAGTACGCAAATATGCTTACTAATACGTCCTCGGTAGTTAAGGGGTTAAAGCTAGTGTGACCTCCACGTCTTTTCCACGGGGCATTGATATTGTCTTTTTATTCCACTGTAACCTCCACCACTCTTCCGAGGGGCATTAAAAACGTCTTGTAAGCTACTATGAACCCTACTACTCTTCAAGGGGCATTGATATTGTCTTTTTATTCCACTGCGACCTTCACCACTCTTCCGAGGTGCATTCATATTGTCTTTTTATTCCACTGCGACCTCCACCACTCTTCCAAGGGGCATTAGAACCATCTTGTTAAGCTACTGTGACCTACACGTCTCTTCCACGGGGCATTGATATTGTCTTTATTCCACTGCGACCTCCACCACATTTCCAAGGGGCATTTAAACCGTCTTGATAAGCTACTGTGACCTCCATGTCTCTTCCTGAGGGCATTGATATTGTCTTTTTATTTCCCTGTAACCTCCACCACTCTTCCAAGAGACATAAAAACCGTCTTGTTCAGCTACTGTGACCTCCACCACTCTACCAAGGGGCATTAAAACCGTCTTGTTAAGCTACTATGAACTCCACGTCTCTTCCACGAGGCATTGATATTGTCTTTTTATTCCACTGTAACCTCCACCACTCTTCCAATGGGCATTAAAACCATCTTGTTAAGCTAATGTGACCTACACGTATCTTCCAAGGGGCATTAAAACCATCTCAATAAACCTCTCTGAACTCAACGTCTCTTCCAAGGAGCATTAAAAGCGTCTTGTTAAGCTACTTTGACCTCCACGTTTCTTCCACGGGGCATTGATATTGTCTTTTTATACCACACCAACCTCCACCACTCTTCCAAGGGGCAATAAAACCATCTTGTTAAGCTACTGTGAGCACGACGTCTCTTCGAAGGGGCATTGGTATTGTCTTTTTATTCCACTGCGACCTCTACCACGTTTCCAAGGTACATTAATACTGTCTTGGTAAGCTGCTTTGACCTCCACGTCTCTTCCTCGGTCATTGATATTGTCATTTTATACCACAGCAACCACCAGCACTCTTACAAGGAGCAATAAAACCATCTTGCTAAGCTACTGTGACATCCACGTCTCTTCCCCGGGGCATTGATATTGTCTTTTTATTCCACTGCGACCACCACTACTCTTCCAAGGGACATTAAAATCGTCTTTTTAAGCTACTGTGACCTCTACGTCTCTTCCAAGTAGCAATGATACTGTCCTTTTATTCCAATGCGACCTCCATCACTCTTCCAAGGGGCATTAATATTGTCTTTTTATTCCACTGCGACTTACACCACTCATCCAAGGGGGATTAAAACAGTCTTGATAAGCTACTGTGACCTCCACGTCTCTTCCAAGTGGCATTGATATTGTCTTTTTATTCCACTGCCACCTCCACCACTCTTCCAAGGGGCATTAACAGCTTCTTGTTAAGCTACTGTGACCTACATGTCTCTTCCAAGGGGCAATAAAACCATCTTGATAAACCACTCTGAACTCCACAGCTCTACCAAGGGGCATTAAAGCCATCTTGTTAAGCTACTGTGACTTCCACGTCTCTTCCACGGGCCATTGATATTGTCTTTTTATTCCACTGCGACCTCCACCACTCTTCCATTGGCCATTGATATTGTCTTTTTATTCCACTGCCACCTCCACCACTCTTCCAAGGGGCATTAAAACTGTCCTTTAAAGCTACTGTGACCTCCACGTCTCTTCCAAGGGACATTGATATTGTCTTTTTATTCCATTACGACCTCCACCACTCATCCAATGGGCATTAAGAAAGTTTTGTTAAGCTACTGTGACCTACACGTGTCTTCCAAGGGGAATTAAAGCCATCTTGTTAAACCACTCTGAACTCCACAGCTATTCCAAGGGGCATTAAAACCGTCTATTTAAGCTACTGTGACCTCCACGTCTCTTCCACGGGGCATTAATATTGTCTTTTTATTCTACTGCGACCTCCATCACTCTTCCAAGGGGCATTAAAACCATCTTGTTAAGCTACTGTGACCTCCATGTCTCTTCCTTGGGACATTGATATTGTCTTTTTATTCCAGCGTAACCTCCACCACTTTTCCAAGGGGCATTAAAACCGTCTTGTTAAGCTACTGTGACCTCCACGTCTCTTCCAAGGGGCATTAAAACCATCTTGATAAACCACTCTGAACTCCACAGCTCTTCCAAGGGGCATTAAAACCATCTTGTTAAGCTCCTGGGACCTCCACGTCTCTTCCACGGGGCATTGATATTGTCTTTTTATTCCACTGCGACCTCCACAACTCTTCCAATGGGCATTGATATTGTCTTTTTATTCCACTGCGACCTCCACCACTCTTGCAAGGGACATTAAAACCGTCTTTTTAAGCTACTGTGACCTCCACGTCTCTTCCAAGGGGCATTAATATTGTCTTTTTATTCCACTGCGATGTCCACCACTCACTCAAGGGGCATTAAAACAGTCTTGCTAAGCTACTGTGAACTCCACATATCTTCCAAGGGGCATTAAAACAATCTTGTTAAACCACTCTGAACTCCACAGCTATTCCAAGGGGCATTAAAAACATCGATTTAAGCTACTGTGTCCTCCACGTCTCTTCCACGGGGCTTTTAAACCATCTTGTTAAGCTACTGTGACCTCCACGTCTCTTCCATGGGCCATTGATATTGTATTCTTACTCCACTGTCACCTCCACCACTCTTCCAAGAGACATTAAAACGGTCTTGTTAAGCTACTGTGACCTACATATCTCTTCAAAGGGGCATTAAAACCGTCTTGTTAAACCACTCTGAACTCCACAGCTCTTCCAAGGGGCATTAAATCTATCTTGTTAAGCTACTGTGACCTCCACGTCTCTTCCACGGGGAATTGATTTTGTCTTTTTATACCACAGCGACCTACACCTCTCTTCCAAGGGGCATAAAACCTTCTTATTAAACTACTGTGACCTCCACGTCTCTTCCCCGTGGCATTGATATTGTCTCTTTATTCCACTGTGACCTCCACCACTCTTCCAAGGGGCATTGATATTGTCTTTTTATTCCACTGCGACCTCTACCACTCTTCCAAGGGGTATTAAGAACGTCTTGTTAAGCTACTGTGACCTCCACGTCTCTTTCTCGGGGCATTGATATTGTCTTTTTATTCCACTGCGACCTCCAACACTCTTCCAAGGGGCATTAAAACCATCTTTTTAAGCTACTGTGAACTCCACATCTTTTCCATGGGCATTGATATTGTCTTTTTATTCCACTGTAACCTTCACTACTCTTCCAAGGAGCATTAAAACCATCTTGATAAACCACTCTGAACTCCACAGCTCTTCCAAGAAGCATTAAAACCATCTTGTTAAGCTACTGTGACCTTAACGTCTCTTCCACGGCGCATTGATATTGTCTTTTTATTCCACTGCGACCTCCACCACTCTTCCAATGGACATTGATATTGTCTTTTTATTCCTCTGCGACCTCCACCACTCTTCCAAGGGCATTAAAACTGTTTTAAAGCTACTCTGACCTCTACCTCTTTTCCACGGGGCATTGATATTGTCTTTTTATTCCACTGTAACCACCACCACTCTTCCAAGAGACATTAAAACCATCTTGTTAAGCTACTGTGACCTCCACGTCTCTTCCAAGGGGCATTTATATTGTCTTTTTATTCCACTGCGACCTCCACCACTGATCCAAGGGGAATTAAAACCATCTTGTTAAGCTACTGTGACCTCCACGTCTCTTCCACGGAGCATTGATATTGTCTTTTTATTCCACGGTAACCTCCACCCCTCTTCCAAGGTGCATTGATATTGTCTTTTTATTCCACTGTGACCTCCACCACTCTTCCAAGGGGTCATTGATATTGTCTTTTTATTCAACTGCGACCTCCACCACTCTTCCAAGGGGTCATTGATATTGTATTTTTATTCCTCTGTGACCTCCACCACTCTGCCTAGGGGCATTAAAACCGTCTTGTTAAGCTACTGTGACCTCCACGTCTCTTCCACCGGGCATTGATATTTTCTCTTTATTCCACTGTAACCCCCACCACTCTTCCAAAGGGAATTAAAACCGTCTTTTGTTAAGCTACTGTGACCTCCATGTCTCTTGCAAGGGGCATTAAAACCGTCTTATTAAACCACACTGAACTTCACCACTCTTCCATGGGTCATTAAAACTATCTTCTTCAGCTACTATGACCTCCACGTCTCTACCACGGGGCATTGATATTGTCTTTTTATTCCACCTTTACCTGCACCCCTCTTCCAAGGGGCACTGATATTGTCTTTTTATACTACTGTAACCTCCACCACTCTTCCAAGGGGTCAATGATATTGTCTTTTTATTCAACTGTGACCTCCACCATTCTTCCAAGGGGCATTGATATTGTATTTTTATTCCACTGCGACCTCCACCACTCTGCCTAGGGGCATTAAAACCATCTTGTTAAGCTACTGTGACCTCCACGTCTCTTCCATAGGGCATTGATATTGTCTTTTTATTCCACTATAACCCCCACAACTCTTCCAAGGGGAATTAAAACCGTCTTTTGTTAAGCTACTGTGACCTCCCCGTCTCTTCCATGGGGCATTAAAACCGTCTTATTGAACCACACTGAACTCCACCACTCTTCAAAGGGGTATTAAAACCATATTGTTAAGCTACTGTGACCTCAACGTCTCATCCACGGGTCATTGATATTGTCTTTTTATTCCATTGCGATCTCCACCACTCTTCCAAGGGGCCATAAAACCATCTTCTTAAGCTACTGTGACCCCGACGTCTATTCCCCGTGGCATTGATATTGTCTTTTTTATTCCACTGCCACCTCCACCACTCTTCCAAGGGGCATTAAGAGCTTCTTCTTAAGCTACTGTGACCTACATGTCTCTTTCAAGGGGCAATAAAACCATCTTGATAAACCACTCTGAACTCCACAGCCCTACCAAGGGGCATTAAAGCCATCTTGTTAAGCTACTGTGACTTCCACGTCTCTTCCACGGGCCATTGATATTGTCTTTTTATTCCACTGCGACCTCCACCACTCTTCCATTGGCCATTGATATTGTCTTTTTATTCCACTGCCACCTCCACTACTCTTCCAAGGGGCATTAAAACTGTCTTTTAAAGCTACTGTGACCTCCACGTCTCTTCCAAGGGGCATTGATATTGTCTTTTTATTCCATTACGACCTCCACCACTCATCCAATGGGCATTAAGAAAGTTTTGTTAAGCTACTGTGACCTACACGTGTCTTCCAAGGGGAATTAAAGCCATCTTGTTAAACCACTCTGAACTCCATAGCTATTCCAAGGGGCATTAAAACCGTCTATTTAAGCTACTGTGACCTCCACGTCTCTTCCATGGGGCATTAATATTGTCTTTTTATTCTACTGCGACCTCCATCACTCTTCCAAGGGGCATTAAAACCATCTTGTTAAGCTACTGTGACCTCCATGTCTCTTCCTTGGGGCATTGATATTGTCTTTTTATTCCACCGTAACCTCCACCACTTTTCCAAGGGGCATTAAAACCGTCTTGTTAAGCTACTGTGACCTCCACGTCTCTTCCAAGGGGCATTAAAACCATCTTGATAAACCACTCTGAACTCCACAGCTCTTCCAAGGGGCATTAAAACCATCTTGTTGAGCTCCTGGTACCTCCACGTCTCTTCCACGGGGCATTGATATTATCTTTTTATTCCACTGCGACCTCCACAACTCTTCCATGGGCATTGATATTGTCTTTTTATTCCACTGCGACCTCCACCACTCTTGAGAGGGACATTAAAACCGTCTTTTTAAGCTACTGTGACCTCCACGTCTCTTCCAAGGGGCATTAATATTGTCTTTTTATTCCACTGCGATGTCCACCACTCACGCAAGGGGCATTAAAACCGTCTTGTTAAGCTACTGTGAACTCCACGTATGTTCCAAGGGGCATTAAAACAATCTTGTTAAACCACTCTGAACTCCACAGCTATTCCAAGGGGCATTAAAACCATCGATTTAAGCTACTGTGTCCTCCACGTCTCTTCCACGGGGCTTTTATATTGTCTTTTATTTCCACAGCGACCTCCACCACTCTTCCAATGGGCATTAAAAACATCTTGTTAAGCTACTGTGACGTCCACGTCTCTTCCAAGGGGCATTGATATTGTCTTTTTATTCCACTGTAACCTTCACAACTCTTCCAAGGGGCATTAAAACCATCGTGATAAACCACTCTGAAATCCACCACTCTTCCAAGGGGCATTAAAACCATCTTGTTCAGCTACTGTGACCTCCACGTCTCTTCCCCGTGGCATTGATACTGTCTCTTTATTCCACTGTGACCTCCACCACTCTTCCAAGGGGCATTGATATTATCTTTTTATTCCACTGCGACCTCCAACACTCTTCCAAGGGGCATTAAGACCGTCTTTTTAAGATACTGTGAATTCCACGTCTATTCCATGGGGCATTGATATTGCCTTTTTATTCCACTGTAACCTTCACAACTATTCCAAGGGGCATTAAAACCATCGTGATAAACCACTCTGAACTCCACAGCTCTTCCAAGAAGCATTAAAACCATCTTGTTAAGCTACTGTGACCTCCACGTCTCTTCCACGGGGCATTGATATTGTCTTTTTATTCCACTGCGACCTCCACCACTCTTCCAATGGACATTGATATTGTATTTTTATTCCTCTGTGACCTCCACCACTCTGCCTAGGGGCATTAAAACCGTCTTGTTAAGATACTGTGACCTCCACGTCTCTTCCACGGGGCATTGATATTGTCTTTTTATTCCACTGTAACCCCCACCACTCTTCCAAGGGGAATTAAAATCGTATTTTTTTAAGCTACTGTGACCTCCACGTCTCTTGCAAGGGGCATTAAAACCGTCTTATTAAACCACACTGAACTTCACGACTCTTCCATGGGTCATTAAAACCATCTTGTTCAGCTACTATGACCTCCACCTCTCTACCACGGGGCTTTGATATTGTCTTTTTATTCCACCTTTACCTCCACCCCTCTTCCAAGGGGCATTGATATTGTCATTTTATACTACTGCGACCTCCACCACTCTTCCAAGGGGTCACTGATATTGTCTTTTTATTCAGTTGCAACCTCCACAATTCTTTCAAGGGGCATTGATATTGTATTTTTATTCCACTGCGACCTCCACCACTCTCCCTAGGGGCATTAAAACCGTCTTGTTAAGCTACTGTGACCTCCACGTCTGTTCCATAGGGCATTGATATTGTCTTTTTATTCCACTGTAACCCCCACCACTCTTCCAAGGGGCATTAAAACCATCTTGTTAAACCACTCTGATATCCACAGCTCTACCAAGGGGCATTAAAGCCATCTTGTTAAGCTACTGTGACTACCACGTCTCTGCCACGGGGCATTGATATTGTCTTTTTATTCCACTGCGACCTCCACCACTCTTCCATTGGCCATTGATATTGTCTTTTTATTCCACTGCCACCTCCACCACTCTTCCAAGGGGCATTAAAACTGTCTTTTAAAGCTACTGTGACCTCTACGTCTCTTCCAAGGGGCATTGATATTGTCTTTTTATTCCATTACGACCTCCACCACTCATCCAATGGGCATTAAGAAAGTTTTGTTAAGCTACTGTGACCTACACGTGTCTTCCAAGGGGAATTAAAGCCATCTTGTTAAAAAACTCTGAACTCCACAACTATTCCAAGGGGCATTAAAACCGTCTATTTAAGCTACTGTGACCCCCACGTCTCTTCCACGGGGCACTAATATTGTCTTTTTATTCTACCTCGACCTCCACCACTCTTCCAAGGGGCATTAAAACCGTCTTGTTAATCTACTGTGACCTCCATGTCTCTTCCTTGGGGCATTGATATTGTCTTTTTATTCCACCGTAACCTCCAGCACTTTTCCAAGGGGCATTAAATCTGTCTTGTTAAGCTACTGTGACCTCCACGTCTCTTCCAAGGGGCATTAAAACCATCTTGATAAACCACTCTGAACTCCACAGCTCTTCCAAGGGGCATTAAAACCATCTTGTTAAGCTCCTGGGACCTCCACATCTCTTCCACGGGGCATTGATATTGTCTTTTTATTCCACTGCGACCTCCACAACTCTTCCAATGGGCATTGATATTGTCTTTTTATTCCACTGCGACCTCCACCACTCTTGCAAGGGACATTAAAACCATCATTTTAAGCTACTGTGACCTCCACGTCTATTCCAAGGGGCATTAATATTGTCTTTTTATTCCACTGCGATGTCCACCACTCATTCAAGGGGCATTAAAACCGTCTTGTTAAGCTACTGTGAACTCCACGTATCTTCCAAGGGACATTAAAACAATCTTGTTAAACCACTCTGAACTCCACAGCTATTCCAAGGGGCATTAAAACCATTGATTTAAGCTACTGTGTCCTCCACGTCTCTTCCACGGGGCTTTTATATTGTCTATTATTTCCACAGCGACCTTCACCACTCTTCCAATGGGCATTAAAAACATCTTGTTAAGCTACTGTGACGTCCACGTCTCTTCCAAGGGGCATTGATATTGTCTTTTTATACCACAGCGACCTCTACCACTCTTCCAACGGGCATTAAAACATCTTGTTAAGCTAATGTGACGTCCACGTCTCTTCCACGAGGCATTGCTATTGTCTTTTTATTCCACTGCGACCTCCACCAATCTTCCAATGGGTATTGATATTGTCTTTTTATTCCTTTGTGACCTCCATCACTCTTCCAAGTGGCATTTAAACCATCTTGTTAAGCTACTGTGACCTCCACGTCTCTTCCACGGGGCATTGATATTGTATTCTTACTCCACTGTCACCTCCACCACTCTTCCAAGAGACATTAAAACGGTCTTGTTAAGCTACTGTGACCTCTTCCACGGGGAATTGATATTGTCTTTTTATACCACAGCGACCTACACCTCTCTTCCAAGGGGCATAAAACCATCTTATTAAGCTACTGTGACCTCCAAGTTTCTTCCCCGTGGCATTGATATTGTCTTTTTATTCCACTGTGACCTCCACCACTCTTCCAAGGGGCATTGATATTGTCTTTTTATTCCACTGCGACCTCTACCACTCTTCCAAGGGGTATTAAGAACGTCTTGTTAAGCTACTGTGACCTCCACGTCTCTTTCTCGGGGCATTGATATTGTCTTTTTATTCCACTGTAACCTTCACCACTCTACCAAGGGGCATTAAAACCATCGTGATAAACCACTCTGAACTCCACAGCTCTTCCAAGAAGCATTAAAACCATCTTGTTAAGCTTCTATGACCTCCACGTCTCTTCCACGGGGCATTGATATTGTCTTTTTATTCCACTGCGACCTCCACCACTCTTCCAATGGACATTGATATTGTCTTATTATTCCTCTGCGACCTCCACCACTGTTCCAATGGCATTAAAACTGTGTTTTAAAGCTACTCTGACCTCCACGTCTTTTCCACGGGGCATTTATATTGTCTTTTTATTCCACTGCGACCTCCACCATTCATCCAAGGGGAATTAAAACCGTCTTGTTAAGCTACTGTGACCTCCACGTCTCTTCCACGGGGCACTGATATTGTCTTTTTATTCCACGGTAACCTCCACCCCTCTTCCAAGGTGCATTGATATTGTCTTTTTATACTACTGCGACCTCCACCACTCTTCCAAGGGGTCACTGATATTGTCTTTTTATTCAACTGCGACCTCCACCATTCTTCCAAGGGGCATTGATATTGGATTTTTATTCCACTGCGACCTCCACCACTCTGCCTAGGGGCATTAAAACCGTCTTGTTAAGCTACTGTGACCTCCACGTCTCTTCCATAGGGCATTGATTTTGTCTTTATATTCCACTGTAACCCCCACCACTCTTCCAATTGGTATCAAAACCGTCTTTTGTTAAGCTACTGTGACCTTCCCGTCTCTTCCTAGGGGCATTAAAACCGTCTTATTGAACCACACTGAACTCCACCATTCTTCCATGGGGCATTAAAACCATCTTGTTCAGCTACTATGACCTCGACGTCTCTTCCACGGGGCATTGATATTGTCTTTTTATTCCACTTTAACCTTCACCCCTCTTCCAAGGGGCATTGATATTGTCTTTTTATACCACTGCGACCTCCACCACTCTTCCAAGGGGTCACTGATATTGCCTATTTGTTCAACTGCGACCTCCTCCACTCTTCCAAGGTGCATTGATAATGTATTTTTATTCCACTGCGACCTCCACCACTCTGCCTAGGGGCATTAAAACAGTCTTGTTAAGCTAAAGTGACCTCCACTTCTCTTCCACGGGGCATTGATATTGTCTTTTTATTCCACTGTAATCTCCACCAATCTTCCAAGAGGCATTAAAACCGTCTTTTGCTAAGCTACTGTGACCTGCCTGACTCTTCCAAGGGGCATTAAAACCGTTTATCTAAGCTACTATGACCTCCACGTCTCTTTAACAGGGCATTGATATTGTCTTTTTATTCCACTGCGACCTCCAGCACTTTTCCAATGGGCATTGATATTGTCTTTTTGTTCCACTGCGACTTCAACCACTCTTCCAAGGGGCATTAAAATTGTCTTTTTAAGCTACTCTGACCTCTACGTCTCTTCCACAGAGTATTAAATCCATCTTGTTAAACCACTCTGAACTTCACAGCTCTTTCAAGGGGCATTAATAAGGTCTATTTAAGCTACTGTGACCTCCACGTCTCTTCCACGGGGCTTTGATATTGTCTTTCTATTCCACAGCGAGCTCCACCACTCTTCCAAGGGGCATTAAAACCGTCTTGTTAACCTACTGTGACCTACACGTCTCTTCCAATGGGCATTAGAACCATCTTGTCAAAGCACTCTGAACTCCACAGCTCTTCCAAGGAGCATTAAAACCACCTTGTTAAGCTACTGTGACCTCCACGTCTCTTCCACGGGGCATTGATATTGTCTTTTTATACCACAGCGACCTCCACCACTCTTCCAAGGGGCAATAAAACCATCTTATTAAGCTACTGTGACCTCCACGTGTCTTCCCCGTGGCATTGATATTGTCTTTTTATTCCACTGCGACCTCCACCACTCTTCCAAGGGGCATTGATATTGTCTTTTTATTCCACTGCAACCTCCACCACTCTTCCAAGGGGCATTAAAACCGTTTTTTAAATCTAATTTGAACTCCACGTTTTTTCCACGGGGCATTGATATTGTCTTTTTATTCCACTGTAACCTCCACTACTCTTCCAAGGGGCATTAAAACTGCCTTGTTAAGCTACTGTGACCTACACGTCTCTTCCAAGGTGCATTAAAACCATCTTGATAAACCACTCTGAACTCCAAAGCTCTTCCAAGGGGCATTAAAACCATCTTTTTAAGCTACTTTGACCTCCACGTCTCTTCCAAGTGGCATTGATATTGTCTTTTTATTCCAATGCGACTTCCACCACTCTTCCAAGGGGCAATAAAACCATCTTATTAAGCTACTGTGACCTCCACATCTCTTCCACAGGGCATTGGTATTGTTTTTTTATTCCACTGCGACCTCCACTACTCTTCCAAGGGGCATTAATATTGTCTTTTTATTCTACTGTGACCTCCACCACTCTTCCAAGGGGCATTAAAACCAACTTGTTAAGCTACTGTGATCTCCACGTCTCTTCCATGGGGCATTGATATTGTTTTTTTATTCTACTGTAACCTCCACCGCTCCTCCAATACGCATTAAAACCGTCTTGCTAAGCTACTCTGACCTACACGTCTCTTCTAAGGGGCATTAAAACCATCTTGATAAACCCCTTAGAACTTCACAGTTCTTCCAAGTGTCATTAAAACCGTCTTGTTAAGCTACAGTGACCTCCACGTCTCTTCCACAGGGCATTGGTATTGTTTTTTTATTCCACTGCGACCTCCACTACTCTTCCAAGGGGCATTAAAACCGTTTTTTTAATCTAATTTGAACTCCACGTTTTTTCCACGGGGCATTGATATTGTCTTTTTATTCCACTGTAACCTCCACCACTCTTCCAAGGGGCATTAAAACTGCCTTGTTAAGCTACTGTGACCTACACGTCTCTTCCAAGGTGCATTAAAACCATCTTGATAAACCACTCTGAACTCCAAAGCTCTTCCAAGGGGCATTAAAACCATCTTTTTAAGCTACTTTGACCTCCACGTCTCTTCCAAGTGGCATTGATATTGTCTTTTTATTCCAATGCGACTTCCACCACTCTTCCAAGGGGCAATAAAACCATCTTATTAAGCTACTGTGACCTCCACATCTCTTCCACAGGGCATTGGTATTGTTTTTTTATTCCACTGCGATCTCCACTACTCTTCCAAGAGGCATTAATATTGTCTTTTTATTCTACTGTGACCTCCACCACTCTTCCAAGGGGCATTAAAACCAACTTGTTAAGCTACTGTGATCTCCACGTCTCTTCCATGGGGCATCGATATTGTTTTTTTATTCTACTGTAACCTCCACCACTCTTCCAAGGGGCATTAAAACCGTCTTTTTAAGCTACTGTATACTCCACGTCTTTTCCACGGGGCATTGATATTGTCTTTTTATTCCACTGTAACCTCCACCACTCTTCCAAGGGGCATTAAAACTATTTTGCTAAGCTACAGTGACTTCCACGTCTCTTCCACAGGGCAATAAATCCATCTTGTTAAACCACTCTGACCTCCACAGCTATTCCAAGGGGCATTAAAACCGTCTATTTAAGCTACTATGACCTCCACGTCTCTTCCACGGGGAATTGATATTGTCTTTTTATTCCACTGCGACCTCCACCACTCATCCAAGGGGCATTAAAACCGTGTTATTAAGCTACTGTGACCTCCACGTCTCTTCCACGGGACATTGATATTGTCTTTTTATTCCACTGCGACCTCCACCACTCTTCCAAGGGGCATTGATATCGTCTTTTTATTCCACTGCGACCTCAACAACTCTTCCAAGGGGCATTAATACCATCTTGTTAAGCTGCTGTGACCTCCATGTCTCTTCCACGGGGCATTGATATTGTCTTTTTATTCCACTGTAACCTCCACCACTCTTCCAAGTGGCATTAAAACCATCTTTTGTTGAGCTACTGGGACCTTGACGTCTCTTCCAAGGGGCATTAAAACCATCTTATTAAGCCACTCTGAAATCCACCACTCTTCCAAGGGGCATTAAAACCATCTTGTTCAGCTACTGTGACCTCCATGTCTCTTCCACGTGGCAGTGATATTGTCTTTTCATTTCACTGTAACCTCCACCACTCTTCCAAGGGACATTAAAACCGTCTTGTCAAGCTACTCTGACCCCCACTTCTCTTCCAAGGGTCATTAAAACCATCTTGATAACCACTCTGAACTCTACAGCTCTTTCAAGGGGCATTAAAACCGTATATTTAAGCTACTGTGACCTCCACGTCTCTCTCACAGGGCTTTGATATTGTTTTTTTTTCCACAGCGGCCTCCACCACTCTTCCAACGTGCTTTAAAACCATCTTGTTAAGCTACTGTGACCTGCACCTCTCTTCCAAGGGGCATTGATATTGTCTTTTTATTCCAATGCGATCTCCACCACTCTTCCAATGGGCATTAAAACCATGTTGTTAGGCTACTGTGTTCTCCAAGTCTCTTCCACGGGGCATTGATATCGTCTTTTTAATTTCACTGTAACCTCTATCACTCTTCCAAGGGGCATTAAAATTGTCTTGTTAAGCTACTGTGTTCTCCACGCCTCTTCCACGGGGCATTGATATAGTCTTTTTATTCCACTGCGACATGCACCACTCTTCCAAGGGGAATTGATATTGTCTTTTTATTCCACTGTAACCTCCACCACTCTTTCAAATAGCATTAAAACCGTCTTGTTAAGCTACTGTGTTCTCCAAGTCTCTTCCACAGGACATTGATATCGTGTTTTTATTCCACTGTGACATCCAGCACTCTTCCAAGGGGCATGAAAACCTTCTTGTTAAGCTACTGTGACCTCCACCTCTCTTCCACGGGGAATTGAAATTGTCTTTTTATTCCACTGTAACCTCCCCCACTCTTTCAAGGGACATTAAAACCATCTTGTTAAGCTACTGTGACCTCCACGTCTCTTCCAAGGGGCATTAAAACCATCTTGTTAGAACACTCTGAACTCCATGTCTCTTCCAAGGGGCATTAAAACCGTCTTGTTAAACCACTCTGAACTCAACGTCTCTTCCAAGGGGCATTAAAATCGACTTGTTAAACCACACTTAACTCCACGTCTCTTCTAAACGGCACTAAAACCGTCTTTTTAGGTTACTGTGACCTCCAAGTCTCTTCCAAGGGGCATTAAAACCTTCTTGTTAAACCACTCTGAACTCAACGTCTCTTCCAAGGGGCATTAAAATCGACTTGTTAAACCACACTTAACTCCACGTCTCTTCTAAACGGCACTAAAACCGTCTTTTTAGGCTACTGTGACCTCCAAGTCTCTTCCAAGGGGCATTAAAACCGTCTTGTTGAACCACTCTGAACTCCATGTCTCTTCCAATGCGCATTAAAACAGTCTTGTTAAGCTACTATGTCCTCCACGTTTCTTCCAAGGGGAATTAAAAGCGTCTTGCTAAACCACTTTGAACTCCACGTCTCTTCCAAGGGGCATTGATATTTTCTCCTTATTCTACTGTGACCTCCACGTCTCTTCCAAGGGGCATTAAAACCGTCTTGTTAAACCACTCTGAACTCCATGTCTCTTCAAAGTGGCATTAAAATTGTCTTGTTAAGCTACTATGACCTCCACGTCTCTTCCAAGGGGCATTAAAACCATCTTGTTAAACCATTCTGAACTCCACGTCTCTTACAAGGGGCATTAAAACCGTCTTGTTAAACCACTCTGAACACCAAGTCTCTTCCAAGAGGCATTAAAACCATCTTGTTAAGCTACTGTGACCTCCACGTCTCTTCCAAGGGGCATTAAAAACGTCTTGTTAAACCACTCTGAACTCCACGTCTCTTCCAAGGGGCATTAAAACCGTCTTGTTAAGCTACTGTGACCTCCACGTCTCTTCCAAGTGGCATTAAAAACGTCTTGTTAAACCACTCTGAACTCCACGTCTCTTCCAAGGGGCATTAAAACCGTCTTGTTAAGCTACTGAGACCTCCACGTCTCTTCCATGGGGCATTAAAAACGTCTTGTTAAACCACTCTGGACTCCACGTCTCTTTCAAAGTGCATTAAAATTGTCTTTTTAAGCTACAGTGACCTCCATGTCTCTTCCAAGGGGCTTTAAAACCGTCTTGTTAAGCTACTATGACCTCCACGTCTCTTCCAAGGGCCATTAAAACCGTTTTGCTAAACCACTCTGAACTCAACCTCTCTTCCAAGGGGCATTGATATTGTATCTTTATTCCACTGTAACCTTCACCACTCTTCCAAGGGGCATTGATATTGTCTCTTTATTCCACTGTGACCTCCACGTCTCTTCCAAGGGCCGTTAAAACCATCTTGTTAAACCACTCTGAACTCCACGTCTCTTCCAAGTGGCATTAAAACCGTCTTTTTAAGCTACTGTGACCTCCACGTCTCTTCCAAGGGGCTTTAAAACTGTCTTGTTAAACCAATCTGGACTCCACGTTTCTCACAAGGGGTAATAAAACCGTCTTGTTAAACCACTTTGAACCCCAAGTCTCTTCCAAGAGGCATTAAAACCGTCTTGTTAAGCTACTGTGACCTCCACGTCTCTTCCAAGGGGCATTAAAACCGTCTTATTAAACTACTCTGAACTCCACCACTCTTCCAAGGGGCATTAAAACCGTCTTGTTCAGCTACTATGACCTCCCCGTCTCTTTCACTGGGCATTGATATTGTCTTTTTATTTCACTGCGACCTCCACCACTCTACCAAGGGGCATTGATATTGTCTTTTTATTCCACTTCGACCTCCACCACTCATCCAAGGGGCATTAAAACCGTCTTGTTAAAAAACTCTGAGCTCCACAGCTCTTCCAAGGGGCATTGATATTGTCTTTTTGTTCCACTGCGACTTCCACCACTCTTCCAAGGGGCATTAAAACTGTCTTGTCTAGCTATTCTGACCTCCACGTCTCTTCCACAGGGTCTTAAAACCATCTTGTTAGACCACTCTGAACTCCATGTCTCTTCCAAGGGGCATTAAAACCGTCTTGCTAAGCTACTGTGACCTCCACGTCTCTTCCAAGGGGCATTAAAATCGACTTGTTAAACCACTCTTAACTCCACGTCCCTTCTAAACGGCACTAAAACCGTCTTTTTAGGCTACTGTGACCTCCACGTCTCTTCCAAGGGGCATTAAAACCGTCTTGTTAAGCTATTGTGACCTCCACGTATTTTCCAAGGGGCATTAAAACTGTCTTGTTGAACCACTCTGAACTCCACGTCTCTTCCAAGGGGCATTAAAACCATCTTGTTAAGCTACTATGTCCTCCACGTCTCTTCCAAGGGGCATTAAAACCGTCTTGCTAAACCACTCTGAACTCCACGTCTCTTCCAAGGGGCATTGATATTGTATCTTTATTCCACTGTAACCTCCACCACTCTTCCAAGGGGCATTGATATTGTCTCTTTATTCTACTGTGACCTCCACGTCTTTTCCAAGGGGCATTAAAACCGTCTTGTTAAACCACTCTGAACTCCAATTCTCTTCCAAGAGGCATTAAAACCATCTTGTTAAGCTACTGTGACCTCCACGCCTCTTACAAGGGACATTAAAAACGTTTTGTTAAACCACTCTGAACTCCACGTCTCTTCCAAGGGGCATTAAAACCGTCTTGTTAAGCTACTGTGACCTCCACATCTCTTCCAAGGGGCATTAAAAACGTCTTGTTAAACCACTCTGAACTCCACGTCTCTTCCAAGGGGCATTAAAACCGTCTTGTTAAGCTACTGTGACCTCCACGTCTCCTCCAAGGGGCATTAAAAACGTCTTGTTAAACCACTCTGAACTCCACGTCTCTTTCAAAGCGCATTAAAATCATCTTTTTAAGCTACAGTGACCTCCATGTCTCTTCCAAGGGGCTTTAAAACCGTCTTGTTAAGCTACTATGACCTCCACGTCTCTTCCAAGGGGCACTAAAACCGTGTTGCTAAACCACTCTGAACTCAACCTCTCTTCCAAGGGGCATTGATATTGTATCTTTATTCCACTGTAACCTCCACCACTCTTCCAAGGGGCATTGATATTGTCTCTTTACTCCACTGTGACCTCCACGTCTCTTCTAAGGGGCATTAAAACCGTCTTGTTAAACCACTCTGAAATCCACGTCTCTTCCAAGGGCCGTTAAAATCATCTTGTTAAACCACTCTGAACTCCACGTCTCTTCCAAGGGGCATTAAACTTGTCTTGTTAAACCAATCTGGACTCCATGTTTCTTACAAGGAGTAATAAAACCGTCTTGTTAAACCACTCTGAACTCCAAGTCTCTTCCAAGAGGCATCAAAACTGTCTTGTTAAGCTACTGTGACCTCCACGTCTCTTCCAAGGGTCATTAAAAACGTCTTTTTAAACCACTCTGAACTCCACGTCTCTTCCAAGGGGCATTAAAACCATCTTGTTAAGCTACTGTGACCTCCACGTCTCTTCCAAGGGGCATTAAAAACGTCTTGTTAAACCACTCTGAACTCCACGTCTCTTCCAAAGTGCATTAAAATCGTCTTGTTAAGCTACAGTGACCTCCATGTCTCTTCCAAGGGGCATTGATATTGTCTTTTTATTCCACTGCGACCTCCACCACACTTTTAGTCAGCTTTTGCTTTTCAATGCATAAGTGAACACTAAGGGAGACCCACTCCCCAATAATGGGTAGAAGGTTTTTAGTATGCTGTAATCCACGTCTGTTTCAAGGGGCATTGCAGTTCCTCATAATTTTTGGAAAGCTTTCCATTCACTGCTTAGGCCAACAGTGTACAGTAGACCCAGTTGCTATAAATGGAAAAAAAGGTTTAGTTAAGGCCCTCTGACCTCCATGTCACTTCTAAGGGGCATTGGAGTGCCTCAAAATTTTTGGTAGGCATTGCACTCACTGTATGCCCTATAACTGTGTAGCCAAACCTCTCCTTTTGGTACAGAAACATATCCTACAAGACATGTGTGGTTGACTGACCTGACATTGGTGTGAATGGTTCCTGTTCCTCCTGCTCTTTCTCCTTTGCCACCACCTCATCCATCATTCATCACATCAAGCTTTTTTTAAACGGGAGTCATAGAACAGGGATAGTAGCAGGAAAACATCCAGCAATCCTCGTAGGAGGTAGGATATGCGCCAAAACGCTGACCACCTCAGGCCTAGCTGCTACTACATACATGCGCTTGCATTCCAAGGAACAGAAAACTAAGGAGATGGATGGCCTCATGATCATGAATAATTTACTCGTTGTGTAGGAGGCCGACCACTGCTGCTGTCTACCTTCGGAACTTTGTCAGTCAACATAACTGACCAATAGAGTCATGCAGAAATTTAGTAGGAGGGACCCAAACGTGACGCTGTTCAACGTCAACTAGTAAGTATATCAAATAGAAAAAAGACGTAAACTGAATATTATCCAAAAAATACAAAGAATTCTTTATTAGTAATATTTAAAATCAGACAAAAACACAATGTTTAAAAAAAGGCAGTAAGTATTAATAATTAACCAAAAAAAAAAAAGAAAAGAGCACCATAATAGATACCCACATGAGCATGAATTACAGTAGTACAGGTCAAACAATGAAAAATAGAAAAAATCTTTATAAAACTTGTTCAAGCCAAGTCACTAAGCAAATCATCAATCTAGATCATATGAGGATCTGTACCTCACCTCACCTCACCTCATATGATCTAGATTGATGATTTGCTTAGTGCGCATGTGGGAGACCTCGTTTCTGAAACTCTATGACGTGTACCATTGCTATCACTGTTCCAAAAAGCCCATTTTTGATGTCTTTCAAATGGCTGCTGAGTTTCAGTGAAAATACGCGTGCGACTTTCAGTGAAAATACAGCAGATAGTCCTACTGAAAGACTGTTAGAATTTGTATTATGGCAAGAAAAAAGCAGCTAAGTAAAGAAAAATGAGTGGCCATCATTACTTTAAGAAATGAAGGTCAGTCTGTCCGCAAAATTGGGCAAACTTTGAAAGTGCAGTTGCAAAAACCATCAAGCGCTACAAAGAAACTGGCTCACATGAGGACCTCCCCAGGAAAGGAAGACCAAGAGTCACCTCTGCTTTTGAGGATAAGTTTATCCGAGTCACCAGCCTCAGAAATCACAGGTTAACAGCAGCTCAGATTAGAGACCAGGTCAATGCCACACAGAGTTCTAGCAGCAGACACATCTCTTCAACAACTGTGAAGAGGAGACTTTGTGCAGCAGGCCTTCATGGTAAAATAGCTGCTAGGAAACCACTGCTAAGGACAGGCAACAAGCAGAAGAGACTTGTTTGGGCTAAAGAACACAAGGAATGGACATCAGAACAGTGGAAATCTGTGCTTTGGTCTGATGAGTCCAAATTGAGATTTTTGGTTCCAACCACCGTGTCTTTGTGAGACGCAGAAAAGGTGAACGGATGGACTCTCAATGCCGGGTTCCCACCGTGAAGCATGGAGAAGGAAGTGTGATGGTGTGGGGGTGCTTTACTGGTGACACTGTTGGGGATTTATTCAAAATTGAAGGCATACTGAACCAGCATGGCTACCACAGCATCTTGCAGCGGCATGCTATTCCATCTGGTTTGCGTTTAGTTGGACCATCATTTATTTTTCAACAGGACAATGACACCAAACATACCCCCAGGCTGTGTAAGGGCTATTTGACAAGAAGGAGAGTGATGGGGTGAAACGCCAGATGACCTGGCCTCCACAGTCACCAGACCTGAACCCAATTGAGATGGTTTGGGGTGAGCTGGACTGAGTGAAGGTAAAAGGGCCAAAAAGTGCTAAGCATCTCTGGGAACTCCTTCAAGATTGTTGGAAGACCATTTCCGATGACTACCTCTTGAAGCTCATCAAGAGAATGCCAAGAGTGTGCAAAGCAGTCATCAAAGCAAAAGGTGGCTATTTTGAAGAACCTAGAATATAAGACATATTTTCAGTTGTTTCACACTTTTTTGTTAAGTATATAATTCCACATGTGTTAATTCATAGTTTTGATGCCTTCAGTGTGAATGTACAATTTTCATAGTCATGAAAATACAGAAAAATCTTTAAATGAGAAGGTGTGTCCAAACTTTTGGTCTGTACTGTATATATTCTGTTTTGTATATTATAGTGACTGTCGGGGGCGCTCTTTTACACCTCTCCCCGTGGAGCTCCGCACACTCTTCACTATGTCGGGGCTGTGGACAAATGGGAAAAGTCACATTCTGGCAAAACTGAATAATCAGTGCTGAGTGTAATTTTTTATATTGCAAAAAGTGACAATGCAAGTTTTATTAATCTGGAAAAAAAAGAATTTTGCCCAAACACAAAGTATAAGAGTGTAAAAATAGAAAAAATATATAACAGTGCATAAAAAAATCCTGTTTGACCTGTGATGTTTGCTCCATTAAAAACATGAGCAATTCCATAAAAAAGCATTAAAACTACAATAAAAAGCCAGAAGAGGCATCTAGATTGCAGAGTGTATGAGAAGCTCCTGGAATCAACTACGATCTAGTGGTGTCAGTGCTGAACTGTCTACATTGGAGTTGTTCTCTTGAGGCCCTCACTCCAGCAACTCCGATCTAGTCACCTCAACACTGAAGCATCTAGAGTGGAACTGTTAAAACGGTTAACACAAAAGATAAACTCCAATCTAGACACCTCAGCACTGAAAGCACTAGATCGAAGAGGAGAATGTGAGAACCTCAAAAGATAAACTCCGATCTAGACGCCTCAGCACTGAAAGCACTAGATCGAAGAGGAGCATGTGAGAACCTCAAAAGATCAACTCCGATCTAGAAAGTTCAGCAGTGAGGCGTCTAGAATGGAGTGGCTAAAGTGAGGACCACAAAAAATCAACTGCGATCTAGACGCAACCGTGTAATGAGACAAGGATCTGACAATTGGCCACTTCCTGTTTCATAAGTTGCAATGGAATCTGAGCAAAAGGACCTGCATGACTCACTTCTGGTCATGTGATCAGGTCACATGATCGCAAACACGGAAGTAACAAGCACAAATGTGTATGTCGCCACCCGGTGTCATGTTATTGGATCTGCAATAACCCAGATCCAAATAGAAAAGAAAAAAATAGGTAAAGGCAGTTAAAATGAATGGGGAATATATATATAATAGAATCACAGGTGTTCATAAAGCGTAGACCTCTGGCTACCAATGGTATTAGTAAGAAAAATATAGTAATACATGTTTAAGGGATAAACTAGACCAAGGGGAAAAAAATATAAGGAAAAATAATTTAGGGAAATATACTGATCACTACCCAATGTAGTATTAGATTGAAATAAAAGAAAAGAAAGGAAGAGAAGAAAATAGAGAGGAGTAGGTGATATCTAGCATTAATCAACAGACAACATCATCACCCACAGGAGTGAATAAAGTTCTATGAGAAGAAATGTGATTTCATGCAGTTCCAGAGAAAGGAATCAAGTAGTACGTGTCTGAAACAGAAAAACAATAATTAATACATTTACAGAAAGCTAGATAACTCATACTCTCTATTTAAATCCCGAGGTTACAACGTATCCAACGTATGGATCTAAAAAGCTTCACGACGTTTTAATGCCTGAATCCTATTATCCCCACATATTAATGGTGGTACATGTTCCAGAACCTGAAAATTGACTTGTTCTACGGAGTGCTTCTTTAAATTAAAATGGTAAGATAAGGGGAGATAAGTCTTCCCACATCTTATACTCGACTTGTTTTGAGATATGCGGTCTCGTATAGGTTAGGTTGTCTCACCAACATATATGAGACCATCAAGGACATTTGATCGCATACACTACAAAAGAAGAATCACAAGTAAAAAAACCTTGAATTCTAATCCCGGTATGGGGGTGGAAAAAAGTATCACCCCGCTGTATATTGCTACATTGCGGGCAGCGTAGGCATGGGTATGTACCTTTTTTCTGAGTTCATAGAAAGGTTTGTATTGGCGTCTTTCTCAAGGAATGCCAATACAAACAAGTTGAAAGAGTACTTGTTTAAAATTTGCTCGAATCTTTTACAAAAATTGTCATTATCTTTAAACATTGTTGGTTGAAAGTTTACCCTCAAGCCATGTGGTATTCTTTGTGCCAAATCACTGGGAATTCAGACATTGGAAATAATTTCAGCTACTTCATTTGTAGTATAAGAAAAGGTTTCACTAGACATACAGTTAGGTCCATATATATTTGGACAGAGACAACATTTTTCTAATTTTGGTTCTAGACATTACCACAATGAATTTTAAACAAAACAATTCAGATGCAGTTGAAGTTCAGACTTTCAGCTTTCATTTGAAGGGTATCTGTGTCACCCTGACCTGGATGCCACAAGTGTAATTAAAGCTGTGTCTGAGAGCAAGGGGGAGGTTCTCTAGTCAGGGGAACATTAGCATGCAATGCCTCCTGTCTCAGGCCAGTAGGGGGAGCTGGCTGCCCCTATAAAAGCTGGTACTGAGGGCAGGGTTAGAGAGAACTGGATTGCCTGTCTCAGCACTGAGACGTGTCCCAGAGTGGAGCAGGGACAGAAAGTTGATTGCACCTAAGAGGAAGTGTGGCAGTAGGAGAGCCACAAGTCAGAGACAAGAGGCGAAGAGAGCCTGTCTTGGCAGAGAAAAGACTTAACTTTACCAGACTTTGGTGTCTGAGGCTGGAAGGATTCCACATCCCCCAGCAGAGAACCAGTCCGCAAGGGACTGTACATTCCTTGGCCTAAGAAGCCTGGAGGCCCTGCCACAACCGAAGGGACCAGTAAAGCCGTACAAGGCTGGGAGCAGAAAGGAACCCACGTCGCAGGCCATACAGGCGAGAATACACGGAGAGCTCGGAAACGTGGGCTGTTATCCTATCAGGAGGAGATAGCCAGAAGGAGCGCAGAAAGCACGGTAGGCCTACACCCTCACCCTGACCAGGGCCAATTTCCCCGTTGCTCTCAGACATCCAGGTCCCCTCCTAGCCGGGACTGTTTGTGGGTCAATTTACCTGTTTTAGTAAAGACCCTGGACTGCAACCTGTTGTCTGTGTGCTCCTTGCTCCTCCAGCACTACCAGCACTGGGACTCTCAATACCATCACTCCCACCATCCACTATACTGCCCTGGGGCCGCACTCTTCCCGTGGGGAGTCACACTACCCTAGCTGCACACCTCATCAGCCCCAGCGGTCTGCATGCAGCGGCGGTTCCTAATAACCGCAATCCACGGGTGGCGTAGTCGGACATAAACATCAGTACATAACGGACTACCACTGGCCTGACCACCCTGAGCCACGGAACCGGGTTGCCACTACTACTCCCACCGTTTCCCTATTGCCCGGATCCGAGTGCCCCACGGCCCAGGGGGCGAGTCAGCTTTGGCGTAGTCGGCAGGATTTCGTGCCCGCAACCACCGGGTACTGCGTGCCTGAAAAAGACTTTTGTAACTTACCTGTGGAGTCGTTTCCCGCCATCCGGAGCCGATTCCCGACATTAGACGCCATCTTGGACCGTTTCCCGCCGTCCGGAGTCGTTTCCCGCCATCCGGAGCCGATTCCCGCCATCAGACGCCATCTTGGACCGTTTCCCACCGTCTTCGGCCGTCTTCCCGCCATCCGCGGCTGCTTCCCGCCATCGGACGCCATCTTCAGGACGCCGCGCGGGAAGAAGAGGGGCGTGGACGTCAAAACCGCGCGAGATCCGAAGCTCCGCCCCACGCACCGACGCTGCGCAAGGTCCTGGAAGGGAGAGAGAGCGACGCTGACGTCATCAGGACGCGACGCCAGGTCCTCGTCCATAGCAGCAGCAGCGGAGCCGCGGCCTACAGAAGAGGATCGTCGGAAGGTAGGCCACGCTTAACTAGGGGGGAGGAAGATGTCGGACACAGAGGCGCCCACTACCACCAACGCAGCTGCAGCAGCGGTGATGCCCTTTGCCCTGCCCTACATCCCTGGAGCGGCCTGGCTGCCCAAATACTCAGGGGAGCCCCATGCCCTAACTGACTTCAAGGAAAGGCTATACAGTTTGTTCCAGGTTTACCCCCTGACAGAGGAGCAGAAGGTCAGCATATTAACAGGGCAGTTAACTGGCGCAGCCCAAAGGGAGGTAAAATCATGGCCCACTGAGGAGAAAAGGACTGTGAAGGGTATTCTGGCCCGGCTGCGGGGTACCTTTGATACACGTACCTCCGCTGAGATTAAAATGAGGTTCTATGGATGTAAGCAGCGGGCACAGGACAGCATCAGAGACTATGCCCTAAATCTGCAGGAAGCCTTGAGGGCTATTCAACAAACTGACCCTGGCAGTGTGCAGGAAACCGATAAGCTGCTAACAGAACAATTCATAGAAGGTCTGCTGTCTAGCGCCCACAGGGCCCAACTGCGCCTCATGTTCTTTCAGAACCCCGACCTGACCTTTGCCCAATTTAAGGACAGGGCCATAAGGGTGCTCCGTGAATCTGCAACCAGTGGCGCTATAAAACCCCCGGCGCCCTGCTATCACCTACCACCAGGAGGCGGCGCCCTCCTCTATGGACTCCGTGGAGGCTGATGCACAGGCCCTGAACCAAGCCCCGTCGAAAGGCCTGCACCACCAAGTCCAGGAGCTGACCAGGAGCGTCGCGGCGTTGACCAGGACCGTCCAGGCGTTGTAAGTGGACCCGTCAAGACCCATCGAGCTGGCTTCAAGTCCGGAGGATGTCCCGTGGTGTCGACAGAGGAGGATCCCGTCGTTCCGAGGGAGGCCCACAGACCGCTACGCAGAGGATGGACAGCCCATTTGCCGTCGATGCAACCAGACCGGACACATTTCCAGGTACTGTAATTTAAACGGGTCCTACCTGGGGCAGAGGGCCGACCCCCAGGCATAAGATCACCAGGCCCTTATAATTGGCGTGATAAGTACATTGGGGGGCGCCCGGTTTTACCCGTGGTGCTGGACGGTATCCCCATGAGCGCCTTGCTGGATACTGGGTCGCAAGTAACCACAATCCCTTATGTACTTTTTAAGCAGTATTGGACTGATGCTGATATCACACGGTATCCAGACAGTAACTTGAGCATCATCGCCAGTAATGGCTTACCCGTGCCGCAGATGGGGTTCAAGGAGATGACCATTAAAATTGGTAAAGTTGAACTGCCGGCACAGGGAGTGATTATTGTGGACATTGACCGTCATGAAAGTCACCCTAAAATAACTGTGGGTACTAACATAATTGAAAATTGTCTTTCAGAGGTAATTGTAATTCAACAACAGGTGGCGGTGAATGCTAGTTCCAGCCAACAGAGGGTCCTCAACAAGGAGATAAAAGCCCTGATGAGACGGCAGCAGGTAGAACTGTCTGGTGGTGAGATCGGTAGCGTAAGACTCAGTGATCCATTCCCCATTTCCATGCCTCCCAAAAGTGAAATGATGATCTGGTGTCGGACTGCAATCGGGTTGAGAGGTAGAGACTACCAAGCCATGGTAGAACCCGTGTACTCAGACAGCAGGCCCACCATTTTGACAGCCCGGGGGGTGGTTGATGTCCGTCATGGGAGGGTGCCCGTCCGCATCCTCAACATTGGGGAGAGGGAAGTACACTTACCCAGGTACGCTACACTCGCCAAACTGTTTGTTGTCGAACACCAAGCTATCAGGGCCGTGGAACCCTTGCCTCCATCTCCTCAGGCGGAGGGTAATGGCTCCCAGAAACAAAAAGAGGACTGGTGCCAGAAACTCCACGTGGGTGCTGACTCCACTCCCCTGCACCAAAAACAAGGAGTCTACCGGGTGGTACAGGAGTACGAGAGAGTCTTTAGTAAGCACCCGCTAGACTTCGGCAGAGTAAAAGGGATAGAACACCACATCCCCACAGGGAGCCACCCACCAATAAAAGAGAGGCACAGACCTGTACCCCCTGCACATTATCAGAACGCCAAGGGTATGCTGCGGGAAATGAAAGAAGCTGGGGTCATTAGAGATAGCTGTAGCCCCTGGGCAGCCCCCTTGGTTCTGGTGAAAAAGAAAGACGGCACCATGAGAATGTGCGTGGACTATAGACAAATCAACCGTATCACCCACAAAGACGCATATCCGCTGCCTAGAATAGAAGAGTCTTTAGCCGCACTAAAATCTGCTAACTTCTTTTCTACTTTGGACCTTACTAGCGGGTACTGGCAGGTTCCTGTGGCAGAGGCTGACAAGGAGAAGACCGCCTTCACCACCCCGACGGGACTGAGCGAATTCAACTGTATGCCTTTCGGGCTCTGCAACGCACCAGGGACCTTCCAGCGGCTGATGGAATGCTGTCTAGGGCACCGAAACTTCGAGACGGTCCTCCTTTACCTGGACGACGTGATCGTCTATTCGAAGACCTACGAGGACCATCTCAAGCACCTGGCCGAGGTGTTCGAAGCCCTGGCAGGCTATGGCCTGAAGGTGAAACCATCGAAGTGTCACCTGCTGAAACCAAAAGTCCAGTACCTAGGGCACGTGGTAAGTGCGGAAGGAGTAGCCCCCGACCCTGACAAGGTCACGGCAATCAAGAGCTGGCCAAGCCCCTCGAACATCAAAGAGGTGAGACAGTTTCTCGGGTTGGTAGGCTACTACCGAAGGTTCATCCCCGGGTTCACTAAGATGGCAGCTCCTATGCAGGACCTCCTGATCGGACAGTCCAAGTCCAGGAGTCAAAAGCCACCCTTCAAGTGGGATAAACCGGAAGAGGAGTCCTTCCGCCAGCTAAATATGGCCCTCACGGGGGATGAGATCCTGGCCTACCCTGATTACGGCCAGCCTTTCATTCTCCACACAGATGCCAGTAATGTGGGACTGGGAGCCGTACTGTCCCAAAACTAACAGGGCACAGAACGGGTGATCGCATACGCCAGCCGGAAGCTGAGGCCCACCGAGAGGAACCCGGAGAATTACAGCTCCTTCAAGCTAGAATTCTTGGCGGTGGTGTGGGCCGTGACGGAACGCTTCAAGCATTACCTGGCCTCCGCGAAGTTCACCGTGTACACGGACAACAACCCGTTGACACACCTGGACAATGCAAGACTGGGTGCCCTGGAACAGCGGTGGATGGCCCGTCTCTCCAACTATGACTTCTTGATCAAGTACCGGGCAGGCAAAACCAACGCCAACGCGGACGCCCTATCAAGAATGCCTCACTTACCTGAAGGTGACGAAGACCCAGAAGAGCTGGAGGAGGTAGAACTCCCCGCGTTTCACCGATATGGAGCCTCTCAACACTCTCACCGCGTGAAGGAGGAGGATCTAACAACTGTGATGATGAATCCCCTACCTCACCACAGCTGGGCCGAGACCCAAGATAGTGACCCTGCAGTCCGCCTGGTGAAAGATCTGCTGACCCGGGAAGACGCCCGCCTAGATCCAGATGCCCCAGAGGAAGCCAAGCAGCTATGAAAGGAGAAGAGCAAGCTGTTCCTCTACGAAGGCAAGTTGTGCAGAAGGATTGTCAACCACCGGACGCACGAGCTGACCTGGCAAGTCCTGGTCCCAAGGCGGGATGCAGCTATGGTCCTGGGGGCTTACCATGACAGAGCGGGACACTTCGGTTGGAAGAAACTGGAGTTCCTACTAAGAGGAAGGTTCTTTTGGGTCGGCATGAGAGGAGCAGTAGAAAAGTGGTGCAGAGACTGTGTCCCTTGTCACCTGAGGAGGAAGGACCGCACCAGCCAGAAGACATCCTTGAGGCCCATCGTCACCACGCAGCCTCTTGAGCTGGTAGCTCTGGACCACGTCAAGTTGGCTCCAAGCCGGTCCGGATACATCTACGCACTGACAATCGTGGACCACTATTCCCGTTTTCTAGTGGTGGTCCCGGTAAAGGACTTGACAGCCCAAACAGCGACCAGAGCCTTCCAGCAGTACTTCTGCCGTCCACACGGGTATCCGGAACAGGTCCTGACAGACCAGGGTCCAGCGTTCGAGGCTGAAATCTTCCAGGAGTTCTGCAACCTCTATGGCTGTAAGAAAATTCGTACAACGCCTTACCACCCACAAACCAACGGGATGTGTGAGAAGATGAACAATATAGTCATTGATCTCCTGAAGACGTTGCCCCTGGAGGAACGCAGCCAGTGGCCAGAAAAACTGCCGGACCTGATAGACCTATACAACAATATCCCGGTGAATGCTACAAACTGCACCCCGGCTTATCTGATGCGAGCTAGACCAGGTAAGCTGCCTGTAGACCTGGAGATGGGAGTCCTAATACCTGAGGACACCTCCCCGGATGCAGACTGGGATACGGAAAGGCAACTGCAGTACAAGAAGGTACAGGAGAGTGTGGAGAAGAGCCTGGCCCAGGTGAGAGAGAGGCAAGAAAAACTCTTCAACCAACACACCCCTGCTGGTCCCCTAGACCCTGGTGAGCAAGTCCTAAAGCGGAAGAGAAGGCTACATAAGTTGGACGACCAGTGGGAAAGGGAACCCTACACCGTACTGCAGTCTGACCACGACAACCCAAAGGTGTGCGTAATCACCAAGGACGGAGGAGAAACCACTAGTGTCGTCTCCAGAGACGACCTCAAAAGGTGCCCCGAGCAACTCCGTAGTGCAGAAGAAGATCAGAGTGACCTTGAACCCGCAGAGGACAAGGAAGAAATGATCAGCACCGTTCTCGGAGAGATCCCTCAGTCCTGGACTCGCATAAATGATGCTATAGTGGTACCCGTCCTGCATTTCCTGCAACCGGCCGAGCAACAACCAACACCAGAGCCGGAAGGTGAAGAGGAGCAAGCGGTTCCAGAGGCAGAAGAGCCTGTTCCAGCAGCCCAGGAGAGTCAACCCTCTGCTGACAGTGAGCCTGCCATACCTGCGGTAAGCCAAAGGACCCACAGACAGCTGCCTGCCCTACCTGTACACCCAGCTGGTAGCTGTACCCCTAACGCTATTGAGGAGAGCCAAGTTGGTCCACCACCAGACAGTGGGCTATGTAGGTCAACCAGGAGCACAGAGGGGCAGATACCCGCTCGCTGGAGAATATAGAGTGTGCTAAATTGTAAATAACCCTGTTGCCAAATGTTGAAATGTTGGCCAAGTTACCTGCATGTTTATTAATAGTGTGTTTCAGTTTCTTGCAGCTACCGTAAGGACTCACAGGTTATGGACTTTTTATAACCGGGACCTTGTATGGACTGCATTCTGAGCCTAACCCAGGAATGAACTAAGACTGTGAAGGACTTGGGGTAGGACAGACCCCCACCTGGTTAAGGCTCCCGTTGTTTTGGTGATATGGACACCTGGTCACAGACCACACTGTGACCTTAAGAACTCAATTTGTGCGTCGTCTGTCTATTAATGTTTTATTGTTATGTATATTATCTTTGTTTACTGCTTAGTCCCGGAGTACTAAATTTCACTAGGGGGGAATGTGTCACCCTGACCTGGATGCCACAAGTGTAATTAAAGCTGTGTCTGAGAGCAAGGGGGAGGTTCTCTAGTCAGGGGAACATTAGCATGCAATGCCTCCTGTCTCAGGCCAGTAGGGGGAGCTGGCTGCCCCTATAAAAGCTGGTACTGAGGGCAGGGTTAGAGAGAACTGGATTGCCTGTCTCAGCACTGAGACGTGTCCCAGAGTGGAGCAGGGACAGAAAGTTGATTGCACCTAAGAGGAAGTGTGGCAGTAGGAGAGCCACAAGTCAGAGACATGAGGCGAAGAGAGCCTGTCTTGGCAGAGAAAAGACTTAACTTTACCAGACTTTGGTGTCTGAGGCTGGAAGGATTCCACATCCCCCAGCAGAGAACCAGTCCGTAAGGGACTGTACATTCCTTGGCCTAAGAAGCCTGAAGGCCCTGCCACAACCGAAGGGACCAGTAAAGCCATACAAGGCTGGGAGCAGAAAGGAACCCACGTCGCAGGCCATACAGGCGAGAATACACGGAGAGCTCGGAAACGTGGGCTGTTATCCTATCAGGAGGAGATAGCCAGAAGGAGCGCAGAAAGCACGGTAGACCTACACCCTCACCCTGACCAGGGCCAATTTCCCCGTTGCTCTCAGACATCCAGGTCCCCTCCTAGCCGGGACTGTTTGTGGGTCAATTTACCTGTTTTAGTAAAGACCCTGGACTGCAACCTGTTGTCTGTGTGCTCCTTGCTCCTCCAGCACTACCAGCACTGGGACTCTCACTACCATCACTCCCACCATCCACTATACTGCCCTGGGGCCGCACTCTTCCAGTCACACTACCCTAGCTGCACACCTCATCAGCCCCAGCGGTCTGCATGCAGCGGCGGTTCCTAATAACCGCAATCCACGGGTGGCGTAGTCGGACATAAACATCAGTACATAACGGACTACCACTGGCCTGACCATCCTGAGCCACGGAACCGGGTTGCCACTACTACTCCCACCGTTTCCCTATTGCCCGGATCCGAGTGCCCCACGGCCCAGGGGGCGAGTCATATCCACATTAAAATTGGATGAAGGGTTTAGGAGATGCTCGGCGCTCGGTGAGTACTTCCTGGATGCTCGGGCGGGAGCTCAAGTTCCCGCATCCGCATGTTTGGCGCTGTTTAGACAGCAAATAAACATGCGGGGATTGCCTGCCAGTCACTGAAATGCCGCGGCCATGTTGGTTGTGGCGTAACAGTGATTGGCTGGCCGCATAGCGTCATCTGGTCTATAAAAGACTCGATGACCTATGCTCATAACAGTCTACAGTTCAGACAGGCAGAGCTGCAGCTGAGTGAGGGAGAGAATTGGTGGTTTATTTAGTGAGGTATTCCACAACAATAAACATCTAAACTAACAGTCCTCCTAAGGACTAACCCATATGCATATCAATCCTGGTGATAGCAGGAGTTAGGCAGGCATAGTTTGTGGAGAGTGTATAGAACAGAATAGGGTGCATTGCACATTCTGTCTGCTGCTGTTACTGATATCCATAGCCCTATATATCAGGGCTAATATTCTTTTTGGTCTTAATCCTGATTATTTGCTTGAAAAGCAATATAATACATAATTGTTACAGCTCCATTTGCTTGTTAGCAGCATACAGCCAGGTTTGTTTGATTTTAATAGCATTGCTGTATTGTAGAAGCAGAGAAACTTGTCCGTCATCTCAAGTAATCTGATATTACTGTGGTAATAATCCATTTTTGGGAACGTGACAAATATTATACTCCATTGAAAGTCTGCCAGTTGTGTGTTGTTCAAACCTATTCACACTTGGTCCCTTACCAACATAATACTACTAGGTCACTGCCTAAAACCGTGGTCATCAGACGTGATCCGATATTATAGTAATAATGCTGTCATTTTTGGGAGCGTGCCTAATATTACACTCCTTTTAAAGTCTGCCAGTTGTGTGTGGATCAAACCTATTTACACTTGGTCGCTGACCAATACAATACTATTAAGCCAGTGCCCAAAACCGTGGTCATCAGACGTGATCCGATATTATTGTAATAATGCTGACATTTTTGGGAGCGTGCCAAATATTACACTCCATTTAAAGTCTGCCAGTTGTGTAATGTTCAAACCTATTCACACTTGGTCACTGATCAATACAATACTATTAAGCCAGTGCCTAAAACCATGGTCATCAGACGTGATCCGATATTATTGTAATAATGCTGACATTTTTGGGAGCGTTCCAAATATTATACTCCATTTAAAGTCTGCAAGTTGTCTTTTGTTCAAACCTATTCACACTTGGTCGCTGAGCAATACCATACTATAAGGCCGCTGCCTAAAACCGTGGTAACCAAACATGATCCGATATTAGAGCAGTTAGAATGCTGACA
This sequence comes from Phyllobates terribilis, assembly GCF_046119375.1. NCBI lineage: Eukaryota > Metazoa > Chordata > Amphibia > Anura > Dendrobatidae > Phyllobates > Phyllobates terribilis. Next base: position 543,418 of record NW_027363082.1, read on the forward strand.
TTTTTGGGACTGTGACAAACATTATACTCCATTTAAAATGGGCAAAGCGCATAGCAAAGGACTGGGAAGTGGACGTGATGGTGATGGTGCACGCAGAGGCTGAAGCCGTGGGCAAGCTGAAATTGTGCCTGCTGAGGGAGCACAATAAGCACCCACATCATGTCACTCTACCTTCCTGTCCATTTTTGTAAGTGGCCGTAGAACACCACTATTGAAGCCAGAGCAGAGTGAAAAGTTGTTGGTTGGATAGCAGATAATGCTTCCAGTAAGTTTGCCACCAAAACTACCTTGTCTTCCACATGGTTTAGTCTCTGTAGCCTTAAGTCTGAACCACATATTCCTCACCCTGATCATTAATCCCACCATGCCGAGTGCCTGGAGACAACTGATCCCACACTTGGACACGCCAAAGAGCTGTTCACTTTTCCATTTATAGATTCGGGCCTCTTGCCCGGTCCGCTTCAAGCTGGGCAAGAGGAGATCACATGTAGCGATGCCCAAGTATTTGAGCAGCCATGGTCACACGAAGACAATGGTGGGAAAGTGCAATTACTGTGGCAAGAGGTGGGTGATGATGATGAGACACAACTGCCAGCAAGTCAGGAGGAGGCTTAGGGTGTGTATGTGGATGACGAGGTGGTGGACGATGAAGTCACTGAGCCAACCTGGCAAGCAAGGAGGGCAGCACAGAGGAGGAGGGAGGTGTAGCACCACAACAGGCAGGAATAAGCAGTGGGGTGGTCACAGACACAAGGCGGGCAGTTGTTCCCCAGAACATCAATATGAGGGAAGTTGCCAGTCCAACTGTTAAGTCTTCCAAAGACTGTCAAGTTAACCACAAAAAGGCCATTTGCAACATGTGCCATGCCAGAATCAGCAGGGGCAGCAAAACTACCAGCCTGACCACAACCAGCATGCTCAGGCACATGACAGCAAAGCACCTGTCACGGGTGTGTCGCCACGAAGATCGTCACGAGTACACAGCCTGACTTCTCGCAGCTGACTTGTTGGTGCTTTGTGTTTTTCGGCAGTGAGGGAGTTAATTCTCTCTCTCTCTGTGCTAGATGAGGTCCAGCCTCGCCCAGCTGCAATCAATATTTCTGTAGTGAGACTCCTTCAAATGCCTGCTGGTCTGTTTGGGAAGTGTCGGTGAAAGCATTTCATTCAGACTTACAGAGCGGATCGTGGTGTTTGGAGTTTCTGAGATAAGTGTATTTGGAAGTGTTTTTTCCCTTTCCTCGCTTTATCATTTATCTCCTTTCCCGTTGGTGTTCCCTCTGTTGTAGTTGTGTAGTTGTTGTATGCAAGGTGGTTTTGGTTTTTCCCTTGTACTGTCTCGTTCGTCTAAGTACTGTGTGTGGGCATATTATTTCTTGTTCCCTTTTGTTGTGATCGGGGTCCTTCTCAGGACTAGATTACTTAGGTGCAGGGATCCTCAGGAGGTAGGGGTTACGCTGGCGGCCTGGACATCTGTACCTTTAACAGTACCTCCAGGTTGAGGGATTAGTCAGGGCCCCAGCTTAGGGTCAGCTTAGGCCCCCTACCTCCAGTATACTGAGACAGCGTGACATTTTCACCGACCCACTTAGCTTTTTTCCAGCTACCATGGATCCAGTAGCCGGTCTAGCTCGGCAGTTGCAGAGTTTGTCCATGGAGCTGGCGGACGTTAGGTCCAAGGTTTTGCATCCTCAGGAGCAAGCCGGACCAGAACCTAAAGTAGCTCTCCCTGACATGTTCACTGGGGGGCGGGACAAGTTTTTTGTTTTCCGGGAGGCATGCAAATTGTACTTTCGGCTGCGGCCTCGGTCATCGGGGAGTGAAGAACAAAGGGTGGGAATTGTCATCTCGCTCCTACAAGGGGACCCACAATCTTGGGCGTTCTCTCTTCCCCCGGGCTCCCCGGCTCTCCAGTCAGTGGATAGGTTTTTCGCTGCTCTGGGACTCGTATATGATGACCCAGATCGGATCTCCCTTGCTGAGTCTAAGTTACGTAGGATCCAGCAGGGAGATCGTCCGGCGGAGGAATTCTGTTCGGAGTTCCGTAGGTGGGCCACGGACACCCAGTGGAATGACCCGGCTCTTAGGAGCCAGTTTTGTCATGGTTTATCCGACAAATTACAGGATGTGTTGGCACAGTATGACTCTCCCGCGTCACTGGAAGCCGCTATGGCCCTTGCTATTCGCGTTGACAGACGGCTTCAGGAGAGGTGCGGGATAACTCTACCCCCTGTGATGACTCCACCTCCTACAAGGTCCCCTCATATGGTGGTTCCCCTGGTCAGTCCAGAGGAGCCTATGCAATTAGGAGGGACATCATTTCGGGGGAGGGGACCGGTGGTGCGCCATAAGACAGGAAGGTGTTTCTTCTGCGGGAGAAAGGGACATTTTATTGGGGGGTGTCCATCCCGTTCCTTGCAGAGTGAAGAGTCGTCGGAAAACTGTTGATCCCAGGTTGTGTGGTGGACGGCAATCTGGGAGTAGGTATTTCGTCCCTAGGTTTGTCTCAGTTTCTCGTACCGGCGGAGGTGGTGGTGGGTACGAGAACTGAGAGGATATCTGTTCTTCTGGATAGTGGGGCCGGGGCTAATCTGGTTGATGCTCGGTTTGCCCGGGTTCAAGGTATGCGATTGAGTGAGTTGGCTAAACCCATCCCCATATTCTCGATCGATGCCAGGCCTCTCGGTCAGGGAAGTTTTTTGCAAGCTGTGCATGACGTAAAACTTCAAGTGGGGGCAATACATAAAGAACTGTTGTCTTGCTACGTGTTGGAGGGTCTTCCCACTCCTATAGTGTTGGGCCTTCCTTGGTTAGCTAAGCATAACCCGGTTATTAATTGGCAAACCAGAGAGATAAGCCAATGGAGTAAATTCTGTAATAAAAACTGCATGAACACGGTCATCGGTGCGGTTTCTCCTTGGGTCTTACCTCCATTTCTGGCGGACTTTGAGGATGTATTCTCGGAGAAAGGGTGTCAGGAACTACCTCCTCATCGCGAGTATGACTGTTCTGTAAAACTGCTCCCTGAGGCCAAGTTACCTAAAGCTAGGTTGTATAACCTTTCTGGTCCTGAGAGGCAGGCCATGAAGGATTATATTTCAGAAAGTCTGGCTAAGGGGCATATTAGACCTTCATCTTCACCGGTGGCTGCGGGGTTCTTCTTTGTTAAGAAGAAAGATGGAGGCCTACGCCCTTGCCTGGATTTCCGTGAACTTAATCGGATTACGGTCCGAGATCCGTATCCGCTCCCACTTATTCCCGATCTCTTTAATCAGATCGTGGGCGCCAAATGGTTCTCTAAGTTGGATCTCAGGGGGGCGTACAATCTGATTAGGATGAAGGAGGGGGATGAGTGGAAGACGGCGTTTAACACTCCGGAGGGGCATTATGAGAACCTTGTCATGCCATTCGGTCTGACTAATGCCCCGGCGGTGTTTCAACACTTTGTTAATGACATTTTTCGCCGCCTGGTGGGACAGTTTGTTGTCATATATCTGGATGATATCTTAATTTACTCGCCGGATCTGGTGTCTCATCAGGAGCACGTTAGGCAGGTGTTACAGATCTTGCGGGATAATAAACTGTATGCCAAGTGGGAAAAGTGTGTGTTCGCCGTACAGGAACTCCAGTTTTTAGGCTTCCTGGTTTCAGCGTCCGGTTTTCGTATGGACCCTGGGAAAGTGCGGGCAGTTCTTGAGTGGGATCGGCCAGAGAATCTTAAGGCACTACAACGTTTCCTGGGGTTTGCTAATTATTACCGGAAGTTCATTCGTAATTTCTCGTCCATGGTTAAGCCTCTCACTGACATGACTAAAAAGGGGACGGATTTTTCTAGGTGGTCTGACAAGGCTTGTCAAGCATTCTCCTCCTTGAAAAAATGTGTTGCCTCGGCACCCATACTCATTCAACCTGATGCGTCACAGCCATTCATTGTAGAGGTAGACGCTTCCGAGGTAGGGGTGGGAGCAGTATTGTCACAGGGTTCGTCCCCTGGTAAGTGGCATCCGTGCGCCTTTTTCTCTAAAAAATTGTCGTCCGCTGAGAGGAATTACGATGTCGGCAATAGGGAACTCTTGGCCATTAAATTAGCTTTTGAGGAGTGGCGCCATTTTTTGGAGGGGGCAGTTCATTCGGTCACCGTCATCACCGATCACAAGAACCTGCTATATCTGGAGTCCGCGAAACGTCTGAATCCCAGACAAGCTAGGTGGTCATTGTTTTTTACCAGGTTTAATTTTGTCGTTACATATCGTCCTGGGTCAAAAAATGTAAAGGCGGATGCCTTATCTCGTAGTTTCCCTGGGGCCGGGAATACGGACGACCCGATTCCTATCCTTCAGGAGGGGGTGGTGGTTTCGGCAGTATGCTCTGAGCTGGAGGAGGAGGTATTGGAGGCTCAGGGGGACGCCCCTGCTGGACCTCCGGGGAGACTGTTTGTTCCAGATCAGTTGCGACAAAAGGTTATCGAGGCACACCATAACTCAGTTTTTGCAGGACACCCGGGGAGTAAAGCAACTGTGGATCTCCTCTCGCGTCGGTTTTGGTGACCTAACTTACATAAGGAGGTGGTAACTTTTGTCGCGTCCTGTGGGGTTTGTGCGCGCTCTAAGACCTCACATACCCGTCCGTCTGGGGCCCTCTTACCTTTGAAGATCCCGGAGCGTCCTTGGACTCATCTGTCTATGGACTTTATTACGGACCTCCCTCCGTCTTCGGGTAAAACGGTCATACTCGTTGTAGTGGACAGGTTCAGCAAGATGGCACATTTTATCGCTCTTCCGGCTCTCCCTAATGCTAAAACTCTTGCGCAGGTGTTCATTGGGGAGATTGTGAGGCTTCACGGGGTACCCTCCGAGGTGGTGTCTGATCGGGGGTCTCAGTTTGTGTCCAAGTTCTTGAAGGCGTTTTGTGCACGGCGGGGGATGCATTTGTCATTCTCATCGGCTTTTCATCCTCAGACCAATGGTCAGACGGAACGTATGAACCAGAGCTTGGAGACATATCTCCGGTGTTTTGTGTCAGAGAACCAGGAGGACTGGGCTTCTTTCTTACCTCTGGCAGAGTTTGCTCTTAATAATAGGCGGAGCGAGTCCACTGGTAAGTCCCCGTTTTTTGGGGCATATGGTTTTTACCCCCAGTTTTGTACTTTCAGTAGGGGGGGCTCTTCGGGGGTTCCTGAGGAGGAACGATTTTCCTCATCACTCGCTTCAGTATGGAGAGGGGTGCTGAAGAATCTGAATACTATGGGAAACCGATACAAACGTATGGCTGATAGGAGGAGAGTGTCTGGTCCGGACCTAAGTGTGAACGATCGGGTATGGTTGTCTACCAGGAATATTAAACTTAAGGTTCCCTCCTGGAAACTGGGTCCCAGGTTCATCGGGCCGTACAGAATCAGTTCTATTATTAATCCGGTGGCATTCCGTCTTGACCTCCCCCCTACGTTTAAAATTCACAACGTGTTTCACAGATCATTGCTTAAGAGGTATGTGGCGCCGGTGGTACCGTCACCTTTACCTCCCCCTCCAGTGGTGGTCAATGGTAACTTGGAGTTCCAGGTATCGAGGGTCATCGATTCACGCTTTAATCGCCGGTCCCTTCAGTACCTGGTTCATTGGAAGGGGTATGGTCCTGAGGAGAGGATGTGGGTTCCTGCGTCGGATATTAACGCAGACCGATTAGTTCGGGCCTTCCACACGACTCACCCGGATAAACCTGGCCCTGAGGGTCCGGAGGCCCCTCGTAGAAGGGGGGGTACTGTTACGGGTGTGTCGCCACGAAGATCGTCACGAGTACACAGCCTGACTTCTCGCAGCTGACTTGTTGGTGCTTTGTGTTTTTTCGGCAGTGAGGGAGTTAATTCTCTCTCTCTCTGTGCTAGATGAGGTCCAGCCTCGCCCAGCTGCAATCAATATTTCTGTAGTGAGACTCCTTCAAATGCCTGCTGGTCTGTTTGGGAAGTGTCGGTGAAAGCATTTCATTCAGAATTACAGAGCAGATCGTGGTGTTTGGAGTTTCTGAGATAAGTGTATTTGGAAGTGTTTTTTCCCTTTCCTCGCTTTATCATTTATCTCCTTTCCCGTTGGTGTTCCCTCTGTTGTAGTTGTGTAGTTGTTGTATGCAAGGTGGTTTTGGTTTTTCCCTTGTACTGTCTCGTTCGTCTAAGTACTGTGTGTGGGCATATTATTTCTTGTTCCCTTTTGTTGTGATCGGGGTCCTTCTCAGGACTAGATTACTTAGGTGCAGGGATCCTCAGGAGGTAGGGGTTACGCTGGCGGCCTGGACCTCTGTACCTTTAACAGTACCTCCAGGTTGAGGGATTAGTCAGGGCCCCAGCTTAGGGTCAGCTTAGGCCCCCTACCTCCAGTATACTGAGACAGCGTGACAGCACCTGTCTAGTTGGGCCGAATGCCAGGGTCCAGAAACAGTGTCTAAGGGAGACACCACTGCCAGTTCTGCTGTTGAGCATGCACGCCAATCCCCTGTCCATGGTGCAGGCGAAGATGCCTCCTGCCATGCACCTGTCATTGCACATTTATAACCACCATCATCAGCAACCAAGTCCACAATCTTGTCCCAGGGCAGCGCCTCTAAAAATTTTCCCCACGGGCATCATAAACACCCTTAAAAAATTATGTGGCTGTTGCATCTTGGTCACCATAGTGATATGGTGGTGGAGGATGAGGAGAAGGACAAGAAGGACAACATAAAATAGGTATACGCTTCAGGATTTTGTCTGTCTTGGTGTGAAGAGGTTAATGGGAATAGACCCCCACAAAACCCCCACTGGATTTGACTTCATGTTCCGCTGCTATCATCCAGTGGTGTTGAGAAGTTTGGCCCAATCCAGCCTGTGAGGCAGTGACCGGGATCGTATACGAGGGACATTATATATCCCCCAGAATGTGTACAGAGACCTATTAAGTCCATTGGAGTGCATTGCAGTTGTAGCACCCCGAGGGTTCGGTTGCTACAGAGGTATTGCATCTCACCCAGATGTGCGATATCTCACTTCCAGGTAAGGATGGAGTGTGGCTCAGGACCCTAACACCCACATGCACTACACCACATTTCCGGGGGACAGCTCGACGGTGCTCCCATTAGTTATGCAGGCACGAGTGAGCATGTCCCTGGCTGGAGTGGGGGGAGGGAACACCTAGAGAAGGGAACCCGGTAGTGTGTGCGTGGGGGAAGTAGATCCTGGGTGCACTCTGTACAGGAGTATAAGAGGGGGGCACCATTTTGGAAAAGGAGTGAGTTCAGAGAGGAGAAGCCAGAGAGCAGAGCTGCTTTATGGGCTCTGCTCCACAGGCAAGGAGAAGCCAGGGAGCAGAGCTGCTTTATGGGCTCTGCTCCACAGGCAGGCCCTGTCAGGAGGAGAAGCCAGGGAACAGAGCTGCTTTATGGGCTCTGCTCCACAGGCAGGCCCTGTCAGGAGGCCTGAGCCTGGAGGAGGGAAGAAGGAGGAAGAGGAGCAGACTGGGCTCCAAGAAGGACAGAGGGGACCCCAGGGGTGTGGACTGGCTGGTAGCCACCACACGCCCGCCGCTACCCGAGTAGGGGGGTCAGGTCAAGAAGAAGGGAACCGGATCCCAAATTAGTGGAGGAGAGAAACTACCCTCAACTAAGAACCGGAGGCTGCGACATTACATGTGGAGCAGCCCCTCACCAAACCCGCTAGAAAGGCACCACATAGGACCTGGGAAACGCAGGCCAACGTTTGCCCACCAAGAAGGTCCGAGGCAGCTGGACATAAGCGTGGTCACTAGTGGGGTTGAAGACCAGAAACAGGAGACATAAAGGGGGTCCTGCAAAGCACTCCAGAAAGACCTGGGGGTTAATCGAGCCCCTCACCTGGTGAGCACAGCGCGACACAGGCGGCCACCTCTGCAGCGGTGGCCTGGAGCAGTAACCGAGTAACCGTGAGTAAAGACCCTGAACTGCACCATCAAGACTCCGAGTTATCTTTGTTGCGCTCATGTACCACCATCACCCCCATCATCCGCACAAGCTGCCCTGAGGCCATACCTCTCCCGTTGGGGGTTATACCACCATTGCTGCACACATACCACCGGCCTCAGCGGACTGTTCTGCAGCGGCGGCTTCAAAGCCGCACTCAACGGGTGGCGTAGTCGACATTCATCCAACATCTACTGCTAGTACTCTGCCACTTAGTCTGACTCCCTGGGCACGGACCGGGTCACCGCCACGAGACTACAACCCTCAACAGATCCGGCTCCGGGTAAGCTCCCGCGTGCGCAACGCAGTGCGACACAGGCCCAGGGGCGCGTCAACTTTTGGCGTAGTCGGCAGGATAACGTGCCCGCAATCACCGGGTACTGCGTGCCTGAAGAAAAGTTCACATTTACTTCAAAAAGAAGTCTCCCGCCGATTCCAGAGGGTCCCCGCCATCGGACGCCATCACGGATCGTTTCCCGCCGGTTGCCCGCCATCTGCAGCTTTTTCCCGCCATCCACGGAGTTTCCCGCCGCTGGGAGACGATTCCCGCCATTTCAGAAGATTTCCCGCCCTGGCAGAGCGGACGCCATTATGGGCGTGCCAGAGGGTGGCAAGAGGCCACCTCCCATCGTGGGCCAGGTCCAAGAATGGCGCCAAAAGCGGAAACCGCCCCCACTAACAGAGACTGTGATGATAGAAGTGTCCATCAGCGTGAGGGAACTGCCCCTGGAACTGACAATCACCAAGTTGCCCCGGGACCATCCCCAAAGGGGGCGGATACAGAACAAAAGAGCGAAGATGGGTGCCGCCTGGAGGAGTCTGGAGAGAGCGCACCCGGAGATGAGGAGTCTGGAGAGGAGTCCGGAGAAGTCGCACCCGGAGATGGAGGGAGAGTCAGGCAGCACCGACCCTGTGGTCAGGAGCCTGCTGCAAGCGACAACCCCACTAGGCATGGTGGAGATCCTGGCACAGCTCCCCCGAGACCGGGAGTGTGCACAGACCGCGCTGGAGGGCCTCGCACGGAGGATGGCCCAGGTGCAGCGAGAAACGCTGACGGAATGGAGCAGGGAGATGGCCCAGCAGGCTGGAACCTGCCAGCGGAGCACACCACCCGCAACGAGGAGCACGCCTGCCCCTGAAGAGGATGCAGAAGGGACGGAGGCAAGTAAAGGGGACGTCACTACCCCAAGCCCAGCCACCGTAAGCCTATCCCCGCTCCCCGTCGCAGAGCCCGAAATCCCACCGCTCGTGCCCGTTGCCGCACCGCTACCGCTCCAGACTAGGCCTCAAGCAGAAGCCGCGACCACGCCCCCTGGGACGTCACGCGCCTCAACCCTGAGCGCGGCCAAGCAGGAGACGCCACCAGCCTGGTCGCAAGGCCGAGTGCCCCCGGGCGCCGCAGTGCCAACAGCGCCCTCTACTTCCACTGAGCCATCGGCCTGGTCGCTGGGCCAAGTAACCCCGGGCGCCGCCGTCCTAACGGTGCCCTTTACCTTTAGGATGCCCCAAGCCTGGTCGCAAGGCCTGGTCAACCCGGGCGCCGCTACCACCACCGCGCCCTCAACATCTAGAGTGCCGCACCTGGGTGAAGACTTGTTTGCTCAGCACACTTGCCCGGATGGGCAGCCCTTTATATGGCCACCGGAGTACTACCAACTACAACTCCAAAAGGAAAGGCCCCTGTGCGAGCCCCTGATTCCGGCTCCGAAGCCCGTCAAGAGGACCCCGCTCTCGTTGGAGGAGGCACAGTTTGAGTGGGATCCCACTGAAGGAGACCTCATGGGGTTCACCCAAGAAACTCGGGCGGCCGCAGCTGAGCGTGCGGAGTGCTGCCGCCAGCAGTTGGAGGTCTTTGAGCAAGAGCGGAGAGAGAGGCGGGTCCGTGAGCAGCGGCTGCAAATACAAAGTGCAGAACAGAAGAGTCGGACCCGGAGGAACCCCCGTGCAGCTCATGGTCCCCGTGCCACCGGGACTGTGATTAAATTCCAACTGCAGCACGGTTGGGGTTTCATCAGGGATCACCGCACCCCCGGCGACGTCTTCGTGACCAGGAGAGATGTCGAGTCCCACCTACCGGAGGGACACAGAGGACGTGACCTATACGTAGGGGATGAGGTCACATTCACCCGGCACAAATGTGCCAAAGGACCCTATGCCCTTCATGTACACCGTTTGACGGAGGAAGAGCTGAAGTGTCAGGAGGAGCAAGAGGACCCGGACGGGTCTGAAGCTTACCCGCGAGAAGGAGCAGGAGGACGCCGTTACTAGAGTACGGTAAAGAGAACTGTAAAATAGTTACCCGTCAGGGTACAGAGAACTGTTAATAGTTAAAATATGTTCCCGTTGGGACAAGTGTGAACTGAAACCCGTGTGTCCCTATTCCCACTGACCGAGGACTGAGAGCGGTCATCCTTTCCTAATACCTGGCCGAGGACTGAGAGCGGCCATACCTCCCCTTGTATATAGTTGCGCTTTCTAAGGCGCCCCCTATTGGTTTTATAAGGAACTGTGTTTTTTTCAGAAGAGACTGTTGCACTTTACCCGGTCACAAGTTGCACCGTGGCCGGAGGCACAAGAATGTTGATAATGAACAGTTTATAATGAAAAAGTTTTTATGCTGCTGATAATATATATATAATGTTTTCTATGTTTATGATGTTATGAAAAAAAATTGTATGTTTTTGTATGTTTTTGCTCTTTTACAGCCCGAGGACGTGCTGTGATTTACCAGGGGGGAATGTAGCACCCTGAGGATTCGGCTGCTACAGGGGTATTACACCTCAAGCCAGAGGTGTGGTATTCCACTCCCGGGTAAGGATGGAGTGTGGAACTGAGCTAGTAGGCTGCATGCACTACATACATCCCATTTCCGGGGGACAGACCGACGGTACTCCCACCAGTATATGTGCAGGTACGACAGCGTCTGTCCCTGGCTGGAGTGGGAGGGGGGTGGAACATCCCAGTAGTGTAGGGGCAGATAGGGGGAGTAGTCTGGGTAAGGCTAGGAGCTCATTGGGTGCTGGTCACCTGAGCTCACACATAGAGGGAGTATATAAGGTGGGCACCATCTTAGGACAAGGAGTGAGTTCAGAGAGGAGAAGCCAGGGAGCAGAGCTGCTTTATGGGCTCTGCTCCACAGGCAGGCCCTGTCAGGAGGAGAAGCCAGGGAGCAGAGCTGCTTTATGGGCTCTGCTCCACAGGCAGGCCCTGTCAGGAGGCCTGAGCCTGGAGGAGGGAAGAAGGAGGAAGAGGAGCAGACTGGGCTCCAAGAAGGACAGAGGGGACCCCAGGGGTGTGGACTGGCTGGTAGCCACCACACGCCCGCCGCTACCCGAGTAGGGGGGTCAGGTCAAGAAGAAGGGAACCGGATCCCAAATTAGTGGAGGAGAGAAACTACCCTCAACTAAGAACCGGAGGCTGCGACATTACATGTGGAGCAGCCCCTCACCAAACCCGCTAGAAAGGCACCACATAGGACCTGGGAAACGCAGGCCAACGTTTGCCCACCAAGAAGGTCCGAGGCAGCTGGACATAAGCGTGGTCACTAGTGGGGTTGAAGAACAGAGACAGGAGACATAAAGGGGGTCCTGCAAAGCACTCCAGAAAGACCTGGGGGTTAACCGAGCCCCTCACCTGGTGAGTAACCGAGTAACCGTGAGTAAAGACCCTGAACTGCACCATCAAGACTCCGAGTTATCTTTGTTGCGCTCATGTACCACCATCACCCCCATCATCCGCACAAGCTGCCCTGAGGCCATACCTCTCCCATTGGGGGTTATACCACCATTGCTGCACACATACCACCGGCCTCAGCGGACTGTTCTGCAGCGGCGGCTTCAAAGCCGCACTCAACGGGTCGCGTAGTCGACATTCATCCAACATCTACTGCTAGTACTCTGCCACTTAGTCTGACTCCCTGGGCACGGACCGGGTCACCGCCACGAGACTACAACCCTCAACAGATCCGGTTCCGGGTAAGCTCCCGCGTGCGCAACGCAGCGCGACACAGGCCCAGGGGCGCGTCACAGTCACAAACTCACCTGCGGCTGCAATGCAGGAATGAAGGTGAGCATTGATCTGGTCAGGCTATCTGGCTAAGGCAGATTAAGTAAAACCTGGCAGGGCCTTCATTTCTTGGGGGAGGCTACAGGAAGGCAGTGGGACGGCCTCCTCCCTCCAACCGGGGTTTTCCAGTAGCTCTTGCCACAGGTCCTTTAAAAACCCTGCACTAAGGATTAGTGTTGTTCTGTATTGGAACCTGCTAGGAGCTTAGCAGGAAAGCTCAGCAGGATTGAGTGTGGCTGAACCCACGCCTGGGAAGGCTCTGCACATGTCAGGCTCTGAGCGGCCCGGCATGGCCGTTGCCCACGGCAACCGTTGTTTAAGGAATCGTGTTAACCCGGCTGCAAACCGGAGGACTTTTCTGTTTCCCCGTGAGTTGCTGAATAAAGCTTGCTTGGATTTGCTTGGGTCACCGTCTCAGTTACATAACGGTGTGAACACTGCCGCCTTACAGCTTGGTGGAGAATGCGGGCATAGTGACTGAGGCATACCCCACCGGCAGCTGCATGACCACAATCCGGCCGGCCATCTTTCCGCCCCACCCCGTTGACAAAATGGAGCAGCTGGTACTTACCCAGCAGCAGCAGCTGCAGTGTCAGTGGCAACAGCAGGAGCAGCACCAGAATCTCCAACAGCAACAGCAGGAGCGGGAACAGCAGCATAAGCAGCAGCAGCTACTGTACCAGCAGCAGCAAAAAACAAATGAACTGTTGCTGCAACAGATTGCTGCCCTGCGGGAGACGCCAACAGCACCAGCCTCAGAACGTAGTGAGGCCCGGGACAAGGTTCGCTCAGCGAAGATGGGACCGGAGGACGATGTGGAAGCCTTCCTGACCAGCCAGTCAGTGGGCAGAAGTGGTGGCTCCGTTTCTGGTCGGCGATTCCCAAAAGGCCTACTTCGACCTCAGTCGGGAGGACGCCCAGGACTAACAGAGGCTCAAAGGTGAGATCCTTGTCCGACTGGGGGTCAATATATATGTGAGGGCTCAGCGTGTATTTACATGGGCCTATGTGGAGACCCGACCCGCCCGTTCTCAGGCTTATGACCTACTGCAGCTGGTAGAGGTGGCTCCAGCCTGAGACTTTGTCTCCAGCCCAGATGGTGGAGAGGGTGGTGGTTGACCAGCTGCTGAGGACTCTGCCAGCCGCTATCCAACGTTGAGTGGGGCAAGGGGACCCCGGCACACTCGACCAAGTGGTCAGCCTGATCGAGCGCTACTCGGCCACTCAGGACTTTATCTGGGACTCTGCCCCCTCACGGCTGTCACGCCGATCCCTGTCAACCCAGGAACCGGGAAAGGGGTCGCGTCCCTCTGCTGAGGACAGTCAGCACCGTACCCGTGCTGAAGGGGTATCCCGGAATGAGAGTGGTAGGAGACCGGTTCCCTCCCAAACAGTCATAAGACCTAACAGTACCTCCACCATTAGGTGCTGGCGGTGTCAGGGGCCAGGACATGTGATTGCTAACTGTCCCCTGACTACAGAACCCATGGACTGCGGGTTTATCCGCCAGGTCTCAATGTACGCCCAGACTGTCTGCACTGCGAGTGCCGACCCCCCGGACAGTGAACCCCAACTGTGCCAGGTACTGGTTAATGGGTACCACACGGAGGCCCTCTTAGATTCGGGAAGCCTAGTGACTTTGGTACATGGGTCGCTGGTGGCAGGAGACAACCCCAGTGGATGGACAGTCGGGGTTGTGTGTATCCATGGGGACCTCTGAGAGTACCCAACCGTGGAGGTAGTTTTGTCCACGCCTTGTGGAGACATAAAACATGTGGTGGGGGTGGTAAAAACTCTTCCCTATGGGACTGTGTTGAGAAGAGACTTGACCCTGTTCTGGACTCTATGGAAAAACAAAATCCACTCTCCCCCGGTAAAATGTGTTACAGGCGCTGTACCCGATGAACCCGAGTCACGGGTACCTGCCGTAGGGGTGTCCAACCTAGGGACAGAGTGTGACCCCGATAGGTTTCCCCTAGAGGTGCTGGCAGGAGAGGTCGAGGAGACCCCATCGATCCTGGAGCTGGAAGTGTCCCGGGGCACGTTTGGGACAGCTCAGCTACAGGATCCTACTCTGACTCGGAGCTGTGGGAAAGGGTGTTAAAGGTAAATGGCGTAGCTCAACAGCCCGGTGCAGATACTGTATTTCCACGCATGGTAGTCAACGGTGAGTTGCTCTATAGGGTAGACAAAATCAGGGACGAGGTCGTGGAACAGTTAGTGGTACCTCAGTCGTACCGTTCTGGAGTTGGCACACACACACCTTCTGGGTAGACACTTAGGGGTTAAAAAGACGCAAGAGCGTATCTTGCAGCGGTTCTTTTGGCCGAGGATTTACGCGGCGGTCCAAAAGTACTGCGAATCCTGCCCCGAATGTCAGTTGACCACACCCACCGCAAGTTTCCGTAGCCCATTGGTACCTCAGCCAGTAATAGAGGTACCTTTTGAACGAATTGCAATGGACTTGGTAGGGCCCATTGTAAAATCCGCTCGTGGCCACCAACATATACTGGTGGTCGTCGACTATGCCACCCAGTACCCGGAGGCTATACCTCTACACCGCTACGCCACACTTCGACAAATCTGATTGCACGGGAGCTGTTTGCCATGTTCTGTTGCCTTGGACTACCTAAGGAGATACTGACGGATCAGGGGACCCCTTTTATGTCCAAAGTGACAAGGGAACTGTGCAAACTGCTAAACATTAAACAATTGCGCACCTCGGTGTACCATCCTCAAACCGACGGGCTAGTAGAACGGTTCAATAAAACCCTCAAGTCCATGTTAAAAAAGGTGGTTTCTAAGGACGGAAGGGATTGGGACATGTTGCTACCCTATTTGATGTTCGCCGTCCGTGAGGTACCCCAGACTTCCACAGGGTTCTCTCCCTTTGAGTTATTGTACGGCAGACACCCTAGGGGTCTGTTGGACATAGCCAAAGAGATGTGGGAACAAGAGCCGACTCCACATAGGAGTATAATTGAACATGTGGCTAGTATGCAGGACCGGATCGCGGCGGTCATGCCCATCATGAAAGAACATCTGTTAGATGCCCAGGCAGCCCAGAGACACACATATAATAAAAGAGCCAGAGTCAGGTCTTTT
Organism: Phyllobates terribilis; assembly: GCF_046119375.1. Lineage (NCBI taxonomy): Eukaryota > Metazoa > Chordata > Amphibia > Anura > Dendrobatidae > Phyllobates > Phyllobates terribilis. Next base: position 558,544 of record NW_027363082.1, read on the forward strand.
AATAAGGGCGATCGGGTGTTAGTACTGGTACCCATAGCTGAGAGTAAGCTCATGGACAAGAGGCAAGGGCCATATGAGGTTTGAGAAAAGGTGGGGGAGGTAAATTACCGGGTGTATAAACCCGGAAGGAGGAAACCTGAGCAGCTTTATCATGTAATCCTGCTAAAACCTTGGAAAGATCGAGAGTGTTTAGTTACAGACGTCACTCTAGGCATATCGCCAGAGAGTTCTCTACCTTCAGCCAGGGATGCGTCCGGGGGAGAGGTGAGGATAAGTGATGCTCTCACTAAACAGCAGCGACGGGAGGCTCGCTCACTGGTGCAGCAGAATACCGATATGTTCTCAGAGCTACCGGGTAGGACTACAGTTCTCCAACATGACATTGTCACCGAACCTGGGGTAAAGGTGCGAATGAGACCGTACCGGGTACCCGAAGCCCGGAGGCAATCCATCAAGGCTGAGGTAAAACAAATGCTCCAGTTAGGCGTCATCGAGGAATCACTGAGTGAGTGGGCTAGCCCCAACGTACTGATTTCGAAACCAGACGGATCGTTACGCTTCTGTAACAATTTCCGAAAACTAAATGAAGTGTTGAAGTTTGACCTTTATCCAATGCCCAGGGTGGATGAGCGGATTGAGAGACTGGGGCAGGCCCAGTACTTTACCACGCTCGATCTCACCAAGGGTTACTGGCAGGTGCCTCTCACGAAATCGGCGAAGGATTTGAACGCCTTCATAACTACGGAGGGTCTATATCACTATGTGGTTTTACCTTTTGGGCTACATGGGGCCCCGGCTACATTCCAGTGGTTGATGGACATAGTGCTCAAGTCTCATCAGGTGTACGCGTCCGCGTATCTAGATGATATTATCATCTTTAGCACCGACTGGCATACGCATCTATCCCAGGCACAAGCAGTGCTGGATTCTCTCAGAGCCGCTCGATTAACGTCAACCCCAAAAAAATGTGTGATAGGGCTAGAGAAAGCCCGATATTTGGGGTATGTGATTGGCCGAGGAATTATCAAGTCCCAAATCAATAAAGTTGAGGCCATAAAAAATTGTCCTAAACCGTCAAGTACAAAGCAGGTGAGGGCGCTCCTTGGCATTCTTGGGTATTACCGCCGGTTTATACCTAATTTTGCTGGGAGAATGGTGGCCCTGACCGATCTCTTGAAAGGAAAAAAATCAAGTAATGGTTCGGTGGAACCCTCAGGCAGAAAAAGCCTTTCAGTAAATGAAGTTGGCCCTGTGTGGACAGCCGGTCCTCATCAGCCCCAACTTCAAGGAAACCTTCATTGTACAGACAGATGCCTCGGAGGTAGGCCTAGGGGCGGTATTGTCACAAAAAGTGAATGGTGAAGAGCACCCGGTCACCTACTTGAGTAGAAAACTTGTCCCGGCAGAGAAAAACTATAGCGTGGTAAAGAAAAAGTGTTTGGCTATTAAGAGGGCCTTGGAATCGCTACGTTATTATTTACTCAGGCGTCAGTTCCACTTGGTGACGGACCACTCACCCTTGGTATGGATGAAAAATGCCAAGGAGAGGAATGCGCGAGTCACCGGCTGGTTCGTGTCACTGCAAAATTTCAGGTTCTCTGTAGAACATCGCCCTGGAAAGTCGCAGGCAAACGCGGATGCCCTGTCCCGGGCACTCTGTATGATGTCAAATGTTCAACCCCACAAGTTTGAACAGAGGGGGGGGATATGTGAGGCAGTGACCGGGATCGTATACGAGGGACGTTATATATCCCCCAGAATGTGTACAGAGACCTATTAAATCCATTGGAGTGCATTGCAGTCACAAACTCACCTGCGGCTGTCATCTGGGAAGGCTCTGCACCTGTCAGGCTCTGAGTGGCCTGGCGTGGCCGTTGCCCACGGCAACCGTTGTTTAAGGACTCGTGTTAACTCGGCTGCAAACCGGAGGACTTTTCTGTTTACCCGTGAGTTGCTGAATAAAGCTGTTTGTGCTGGACTTGCTTGGGTCACTGCCTCAGTTACTGCATGGTGTGAACACCGCCGCCTTACAAGCCCTTGTTCATTTTTATAAGATGCGCCTATCAGTTATAATGCCCCCGGCAGCACTAAAAACACGCTCTGACAAAACACTAGCTGCAGGGCTGGGCCTCTAACTCCAAGGCATAGAGTGCCACGTGTCCAGCTCGGATACCCTATAGTTATAAGGCACAGAGGAATCACGGAGGACGTTGGTACGGTCATCAAGGTACTCTTTCAGCATCTTCCAAAACTTTTCCATCCTTGTCAGAGTACCCCGCGCATCAGGGCCTGGGCACTGGGAGGGGCTGAGAAAGCTGTCCCAGACCTTTGACAGTGTTCCCCTGCCTCTGCTTCATCGTATTTGTGTCTCCCTCTCCTGTACTCCTTGGTTGTCCAACAAACTGTGACATCTGCCACCAGCGTTTTGAGATGGGAATTTTAAGAATTCTTCAACAAGAGCCTTCTGGTACTGCAACATTTTATTAGATCTCTCCGACACGGGAAGAAGAGATAAAAAGTTCTTCTTGTAGCATGGGTCTAGAAGTGTGACCAACCAGTAACTAGTGTTGACCAAAATGCATACAATGCGAGGGTCACGGGAAAGACAACGGAACATAAAGTCAGCCATGTGTGCCAGATTGCCAACAGCCAAGACTTCCCTGTCCTGACCAAGAGGGCGACTGTCCATGCTCTCCTCCTCATCCTTTTCCTGGTCCTCCTCCTCCCTCTCCTCAGGCAATTCACGCTGAACAGACGGTATGACTGTTGTGTGGATAGTACCGTCTGTAGTGCAGGAAAACAGCTCCTGTTCCTCCTCCTCATTATCACCCAATTCGCGTTGAGATGAGGCTGGGTTGTGTGGCATCACCCTGTATAGTTCCTTGCTCTATCTCATCGTGCTTTGCCTTTAATGCCTCCTCTTTAATTGTGAGCAGCGAGCGTTTCAGTAGGCAGAGAAGATGGATGGTGACGCTAATTATCGCATCATCACCGCACACCATCTTGGTGGAGTCCTCAAAGTTTTGTAGTGCAGCACAGATGTCAGACATCCATGCCCACTCATCAGCTCTTATGTGCGGAGGCTGACCTGAATACCGACGGGCGTGTTGAAGCTGGTACTCAACAACTGCCCTCTGCTGCTCACTAGTCCTTACCAACATCTGAAACGTTGAGTTCCATCGCGTGGTGACATTGCACACCAGTGGATGAGCTGGAAGGTGCTGAAGCACGGCAAGGTTAAGAGAAGCTGTAGGTGACTTTCTGAAATGTGCACACACGCGGCATACTGTCACAAACTGCTCAGTCAGATCCAGGTAGGTTTTGAGAAACAGCTGAACCACTAAGTTGAGCAGATGGGTCAGGCAAGGTACCTGTGCAAGGTTGCCAAGCCTCAGAGCTGCCATCAGTTTCCGGCCATTGTCACACACGACAATGCCTGGCTGTGGGTTCAGCGGTGACAGCCACAGATGTGTCTGCTCTGTTACAGCTATCTATAACTGTGCAGCGTTGTGCAGTTTGTTACCTAAGCACATTAGCTTCTGCACAGCCTGTTTCCGCTTGGCTGAGGCAGTGCTGCAGTGCTTCCAGCTTCTGACTGATGTGGTCATTTTGTAGATGGAGGCTGAAGAGGAGGAGGAGGTGCAGGAGCTATAGAATATGGAGGCAACTCGGATTGACCCAGGGCCCGCAATCCTTGGCATCGGGAGGACTTGTTCCGTCCCAGGGTCCGACTGTGTCTCAGCTTCCACAATATAAACCCAGTGTGCCATCAGTGAGATGTACCGTCCCTGGGACTTGTCCACATGTCCGTGGTTAGGTGAACTTTCCCAGTAACTGCGTTGGTGAGGGTATGGCTAATGCTCTTTGACACGTGCGTGTGTAAGGTGGGGACGGCATACCAGGAGAAATAGTGGTGGCTGGGAACCGAGTACCAAGGGACGGCTGCCACCATGAGGTTGCAGAAAGATTCCATCTCCATGAGCCTAAAAGGCAACATTTCAAGTGCAAGCATTTGAGAAATGTGGCAGTTTATTTGCACTTGCGTTCAAATGACTGGGGTAGGGACAATTGAATGCTGCGCTGGAACAAGGACGTGGACGCTGATGGAGGTGGTTGCAAGTGTGCAATGACATGTCACGCATGTCACCTTGTCAGGTTGGGTTAGTGACTTCATCTTCCACCACGTCGTCTTGCACGAATGCACCCTGGGCCTCCTCTTGGCTTGCTGGCAATTGTGTCTCATCATCATCACCCACCTCTTGTGACAGTAACTGCACTTTCCCATCGTCGCCTATGTGTGACTGTGGCTACTATATGCAATCTCATCTTTCATGGCTTGAAGAGGGCCAGGTGAGAGGCCCTAATCTGTAAATGGAAAAGTGAACAGCACTTCAGACTGCCCAAGTTTGGAATCACTTGTCACTGGGCACTCGGCATGGTGGGAGGAACGAGGATCAGGGTGAGAAATATGTGGTCCAGACTCACGACTACTGAGACTGGACTGTGTGGAAGACAGGGTGGTGGTGGTGGCAAAGAAACTGGAAGCATTATCTGCTATTCAACCAGCAACCTTTTCACACTACTCTGGCTTCAATAGTGGTGTCCGCGGCCTCCTACAAAGTGGGACAGGAAGATAGAGCGACATGATGTGGGTGCTTGTTGTGCTCCCTCAGCAGGCACAATTTCAGCTTGCCCAAGGCCTCGGCCTTTGCGTGCACCATCACCATCACGTCCACTTTCCAGGCCCTTGCCACACGCCTTGCCCATTTTAAATGGAGTATAATATTTGGCATGCTCCCAAAAATGTCAGGATTATTACCGCAGTAATATCGGATTACGTCTGATTACCACGGTTTTAGGTAGTGGCCTTATTGGCATGGTATTGGTCAGCAACCAAGTGTGAATAGGTTTGAACAACACACAGCAGGCAGACTTTAAATGGAGTATAATACTTGTCACATTTACCAAAAAAGTCAGGATTATTACTGCATTATTATCGGATCACCTGAGATGATGGACAAGTTTCTCTGCTTCCACAATACAGCAATGCTACTAATATCAAACAAATCTGGCTGAATGCTGCTAACAAGCAAATGGAACAGTAAAAATGGTGCATTATATTTCTTTTCAAGCAAATAATTATGATTAAGAGCAAAAAGAATGTTAGCCCTGATATCTAGAGCTATGGATATCAGTAATAGCAGCAGACAGAACGTGCAATGGACCATATTCTATTCTATACGCTGTCCACAAACTATGCCTGCCTTACTCCTGCTATGACCAGGATTGATATGCATCTGGATTAGTTATTAGAAGGTCTGTCAGTTTAGATACATATTTCTGTGGAATACTTCACTAAATAAACCACCAATTCTCTCCATCACTCAGCTGCAGCTCTCCCTACTCTGCCTGTCTAAATGGTACACTGTGACGAGCATAGGGTCAGAGGTTCTTATATAGACCTGATGATGCTATCACTGTCATGCCACAACCAACATGGCTGCTGCATTTCAGTGACTGGCAGGCAATCCCCATATGTTTACTTGCTGTTTAAATAGTGTCAAACATCCAGGGCGGGGACTCGAGCTCCCGCCCGAGCATCCAGAAAGTACTCGCCAAGCATTTCAAACAGTGAGATGTCCAGGCGAGTACCGAGCAGTTGTGAGCACGCTCACTCATCACTACTGTAGATGCATCCGCAGTTGGTCCTTCAGGGTTCTGGACTGATTAGCACTAGACCTCTTTAAAAGGTGCTGGCTGACTGCTTACAGAGGCTCTTATTGAAGCTTGATCCATTCCCGGCCGACAACGTAGAGGTTTTTGGCTTTCAGTGGGTGACTGGGACTGCCGTTGTGGAATCCACCTATCTCCTGTGTGGATTGCTGTGGCAAAAAATAAATGCACCTGAAAGATAAGCAAAGCCTGTTTCTTTTGACTTTGGACAAGTTAATAACATTCACAATGAGGCTGAAGAAATCAGAAATCAGTGCATAAAGATTCTACATTAAGTATTTTTATACAGGTTTTTGGATTCCTCAAAACAGACAGAAAGTTCACTAGCTCATCCCTATGAGCACATGAAAGCTCAGCTTCCCTCCAAACTGTTAGAAGAGTTACATGGACTGAATTTGTATATAGCAGGCCTCAGTGATCTCCCAAACCATATTCTTGAAGCTTTTTCCACTCAACAACATGACAAGGTCCTGTCAGCTTCTTGGCATCTGCTCCACCGGCACCTGGATACACATTGGTCTACTTTAGAAATTCTGCGGTTTTTGGGAGAAAAGTTGAAAGATCAAATTGTTTATGCCCATCAATATATTATTATTATTATTTATTATTATAGTGCCATTTATTCCATGGCGCTTTACATGTGATAGGGATATACATAGCAAAAACATTTACATAATCTTAACAAAACGAGTCAGCGACTGGTACAGGAGGAGCGAGGACCCTGCCCGCGAGGGATAACATTCTACAAGGGATGGGTGAGGATACAGTAGGTGGGGGTAGAGGAGGCCATGCAGTAATGTGGTGGAGTGGTGGTTACTGCAGGTTGTAGGCTTGTCGGAAGAGGTAGGTCTTCAGGTTTCTTTTGAAGGCTTCCATGGTAGGCGAGAGTCTGATGTGTTGGGGTAGAGAGTTCCAGAGTAGGGGGGATGCACGGGAGAAATCTTGTATACGATTGTGGGAAGAGGAGTTAAGAGGGGAGTAGAGAAGGAGATCTTGTGAGGATCGGAGGTTGCGTGCAGGTAAGTACCAGGAGACTAGGTCACAGATGTATGGAGGAGACAGGTTGTGGATGGCTTTGTATGCCATGGTTAGGGTTTTGAAGTAGGATTCTCTGGGCAATGGAGAGCCAGTGAAGGGATTGACAGAGGGGGGAGGTCGGGGAATAGCGGGGGGACAGGTGGATTAGTCGAGCAGCAGAGTTTAGGATAGATTGGAGGGGCGCAAGAGTGTTGGAAGGGAGGCCACAGAGCAGGAGGTTGCAGTAGTCAAGGCGGGAGATGATGAGGGCATGCACTAGTGTTTTTTGCAGAGTCTTTGCTGAGGAATGCACGGATCCGGGAAATATTTTTGAGTTGGAGTTGGCAGGAAGTGGAAAGGGCTTGGATATGTGGTTTGAACGAGAGATCAGAGTCCAGGGTTACCCCAAGGCAGCGAGCTTGTGGGACTGGGGACAGTGAACAGCCATTGATGTTGATGGGGGATATGAATGAGAGGGTGGAAAGATGATGCACTCTGTTTTATCCATGTTGAGTTTTAGAAATCTGGCAGAGAAGAAGGATGAGATGGCGGACAGACATTGTTGGATTTTGGTTAGTAGGGAGGAGATATCGGGTCCAGAGAGGTAGATCTGTGTGTTATCAGCATAGAGGTGATACTGAAAGCCGTGAAAGTGTTAAATAGCTGTTTAGAGTTGTGAGTAGTGTTGAGCCACCCCCGTAGTATTCGGGTTCGGTTCGGTTCGTCGAACACCGGGATGTTCGAGGAACTGTTCGTCGAACACCTTAGAACACCGTCGAACACCATTAAAACCAATGGCAGGCAAACAAAAACACATAGAAACACATATAAAACACCTTCAAAGGTGTCCAAAAGCTGACAAACTGCTCAGAAGACGCTCTCTTTAAAAAAGCCGGCCGGCAATTCAGCAGCGGCATACACCGGTACCCGACAATTTAGACAAGAAGGAATAGAGCATCACACATAGATTAGATAGATAGAAACATGTCAGTCACATATATAAGAAGTACAGTGTCAGTGTTGGTTACTGTACTTGTCATTTAGTGTAAAGGATTTATTAAAAAAAATATTAGTGTTTTCGTGCACCGTCTCTTTAAAAAAGCCGGCCGGCAATTCAGCAGCGGTACCCGTCAATTTAGAACAGAAAGAATAGAGCTTCACACATAGATTAGATAGATATAAACATGTCAATCACATATATAATAAGTACAGTGACAGTGTTGGTTACTGTACTTGTCATTTAGTGTTAAAATAAAGGATTTATTAAAAAAAAAATTGGCGTGGGGTTCCCCATAATTTTAGTCTCTAGCGGAGGTTAAGCAGACGGCTGGGGCAGATGTTTGAAGCCTGGGAAGGGGGTAATACCCACGGAGCTTCCCAGGCTACTAATTTCAGCCCCCAGCTGAATACCTAGCCTTTCCTAGCTATTAAAATGGGGGACCCCCCCCAAAAAAATGACGTGGGGTCCCCCCTATTTTAATAGCTAGTAAAGGCTAGGCAGACAGCTGGGGGCTGATATTAATAGCCCAGGAAGGGTGCCATGAATATTGGCCCCCTCCCAGGCTAGAAACACCAGCCGTCAGCCATCCCAGAAATGGCGCATCCATAGGATGCGCCAATTCTGGCACTTAGCCTCACTCTTCCCACTGCCCTGTAGCGGTGGCAGTGGGGTAATAGGGCTGGGGTTGATGTCAGCTTATAATGCCAGCTGACATCAAGCCCAGGTTAGTAATGGAGAGGCGTCTATAAGACACCCCCATTACTAACCCCATAGTCAAAGTTAAAAAAAACACAAACACCCAGAATAAAGTCCTTTAATTGAAATAAACACACAATTCTTTATTGTTCTAAATTAAACCATACTTACCATCACGCCCATTCCAGCTGAAGCCAACGATCTCCTGCAATAAAAGTAAAATAATAAAGCAACATCATCCTTACCTTTCCATGGTTCCCACGACAGCTCCAGCTCTGCTACATCGAGATGACAGGCTGGACCGCAGCAGAAAGCTGCCATCCAGCCTGTCATCCCGCAGACACTGAGAAGCGCAGGCATGCTTGCGCTCCTCAGTGTCTGGCTGTGACGGCATCCAGATGAGCCGACAATGAACTCAGCTCACCTCATGCACGTCACTGACAGCGTGGGAAAATTCTCCTGCAGTCAGCGCTTCAGCGTGAGAATTTTCCCACGCTGTCAGTGACGTGCATGAGGTGAGCTCATATCCAATGAACTCAGCTCACCTCATGTACGTCACTGACAGCGTGGGAGAATTCTCACGCTGAAGCGCTGAGTGCAGGAGAATTTTCCCACGCTGTCAGTGACGTGCATGAGGTGAGCCGAGTTCATTGGACATGAACTCGTCTCATCTGGATGCCGTCACAGCGAGACGCTGAGGAGTGCAAGTATGCCTGCGCTTCTCAGTGTCTGGGGGATGACAGGCTGGATGGCAGCGTTCTGCTGCGGTCCAGCCTGTCATCTCGATGTAGCAGAGCTGAAGCTGTCCTGGGAACCATGGAAAGGTAAGGATGATGTTGCTTTATTATTTTACTTTTATTGCAGGAGATCGTTGGCTTCAGATGGAATGGGCGTGATGGTAAGTATGGTTTCATTTAGAACAATAAAGAATTGTGTGTTTATTTCAATTAAAGGACTTTATTCTGGGTGTTGTGTTTTTTTTTAATACTTTACTAGAAATTCATGGTGGTCATGTCTAATATTGGCGTGACCCCATGAATTTCGGGCTTAGGGCCAGCTGATAATACCAAGCTGGCCCTAACCCCTTTATTACCCAGTGAGCCACCGCACCAGGGCCCTGGATGAGTTGGGTACATCGCCAGAAGATGGCGCTTCTATGAACGCGCCATTTTCCGGGGTGGCTGCGGACTGCAATTTGCAGTGGGTGGGGCCCAGAAAGCTTGGGCCTCCCAGTGCTGCGGATTCCAGCCCCCAGCTGCCTAGTTGTACCTGGCTGGACACAAAAATAGGGCGAAGCCCCACGTATTTTTTTTTTTATTATTTCATGAAATTCATGAAATAATTAAGAAAAAAAGGGCTTCCCTATATTGTTGTGTCCGGCCAGGTACAAATAGGCAGCTGGTGGTTTGGGGCAGCCCGTTCCTGCCTGCTGTACCTGACTGGACACAAATATAGTGCGAAGCCCCACGTCAATTTTTTTAAATTATTTCAGGAAATTCATGAAATAATTTAAAAAAAATTGACGTGGGGCTTCGCACTATATTTGTGTCCAGCCAGGTACAGCAGGCAGGAACGGGCAGCCCCCAACCACCAGCTGCCTATTTGTACATGGCCGGACACAACAATATAGAGAAGCCCTTTTTTTTTAAATTATCTACTATATAATTGTCTTATCCCGTCTGTCTGTCTGTCTGTCTGTTTGTCCAGGAAATCCCACGTCGCTCATTGGTCCGGCAGCGGCCAATCAGCGCCGCGGAATTTCTGAAAAAAGATGGCGGCCGTTAGCGGCTCATCTGCGGGAAGGAGCTCAGCAGCAATGCAGCCAGGAGATGAGCGGCGCGAGACGCTCATCTCCCGGCTGGTAACAGCAGAAGGACCCCGACCGCCGGACCCATCTGCGGGACGGAGATGCAGCCAGGAGATGAGCGGCGCGAGGCGCTCATCTCCCGGCCGGTAGCAGCGGAAGGACCGCCGGCGTCGCTGACCTCCATGCAGAAGGGAGGACCGGGGAGCGGCGCTGCGGGTCGAGATACTTCTGCTGCGAGCGCCCGCTCATGTCTCGGGTTCTCGCAGCGGAAGTAGCCGCACAGGCAGCGCCGCTCCCCGGTCCTCACCAAGACGATTCGATGATTTTTCGCGGTCTTCGGACCCGACCAATCACTGATCTTACCGCAAAAGTTAAACACCGCTGTGCTGATTGGTCGCGTACGCTGCCCGCGACCAATCACCGATTTGGTCGCCACATTTAAATATCGGCCGCGACCAATCAGCACAGCGGTGTTTAAATGTGGAGCCAAGATCGGTGATTGGTCGCGGCCGATATTTAAATTTGGCGCACAAATCGGTGATTGGTCGCGGGCAGCGTCCGCGACCAATCAGCACAGTAGTGTTTAACTTTGGCTGCAAGATCAGTGATTGGTCGCGGGTCAAGACCGCGACCAATCACCGATTTGTGCGGCACATTTAAATAGCGGCTGCGACCAATTGGATGTCAGCGCCGCTCCCCTGTCCTCCCTTCACACCCTAGCCGCATGGATGTCAGCGGCGCTGCCTGTGCGGATACTTCCACTGCGAGAACCAGGGACATGAGCGGGGGCTCACAGCAGAAGTATCCCGACCCGCAGCGCTGCTCCCCGGTCCTCCCTTCACACCCTAGCTGCTGATGTCCCCACAGTATCCGCATGGTGTTACAAAGGTCCAGACATTTGTGTTAAAAATCGCTGATTGGTCGCTGGCGCTGCCCGCGACCAATCACCGATTTGGGCGCCAAATTTAAATATCGGCCGCGACCAATCACCCATCTTGGCTCCACATTTAAACACCGCTGTACTGATTTTTTCGCGGACGCTATTTAAATGTGGCGCAAAAATCGGTGATTGGTCGCGCCCAGCGTCGGCAACCAATCAGCACAGCGGTGTTTAAATGTGGAGCCAAGATCGGTGATTGGTCGCGGCCGATATTTAAATTTGGCGCCCAAATCGGTGATTGGTCGCGGACAGCGCCAGCGACCAATCAGCGATTTTTAACAGAAATGTCCGGATCTTTATAACATCATGCGGATACTGTGGGGACATCAACGGCTAGGGTGTCAAGGGAGGACCGGGGAACGGCGCTGCGGGTCGGGATACTTCTGCTGCGAGCAGTCGCTCATCTCCCGGCTTCTCGCAGCGGAAGTATCCGCACAGGCAGCGGCGCTCCCCGGTCCTCACCAATACGATTCGCTGATTGGTCGCGCTCTCTGCACGCGACCAATCAGTGATCTTGGCGCTAAAGTTAAACACCGCTCTGCTGATTGGTCGCGGACTCCAGCCACGACCAATCAGCGAGATTGGCACCAAATTTAAACCCCGCTCTGCTAATTGGTCGCGGATGCCAGCCGCGACTAATCAGCATTATTGGCGCCAAATTTAAACACCGCTCTGCTGATTGATCGCGGTCGCTGGCCCGAGATCAATCAGCAATATTGCCGCAAAATTTAAACACCGCTCTGCTGATTAGTCGCGATCGCCGTCCGCGACCAATCAGCAGTATTGGCGCCAAATTTAAACCCTGCTCGGCTGACTGGACGCGGTTGCAGGCCACGACCAATCAGCAGTATTGGCGTCAAATTTAAACCCGGCTCTGCTGATTGGTCGCGGCCGCCGGCCAGACACGTCACTGACAGCGTGGGAAAATTCTCCTGCACTCAGCGCTTCAGCATGAGAATTCTCCCACGCTGTCAGTGACGTGCATGAGGTGAGCCGAGTTCATTGGACATGAACTCGTCTCATTTTTATGCCGTCACAGCGAGACACTGAGGAGCGCAAGCATGCCTGCGCTTCTCAGTGTGTGCGGCATGGCAAGCTAAATGGCAGCGTTCTGCTGCGGTCCAGCCCGTCATCTCGATGTAGCAGAGCTGAAGCTGTCGTGGGAACCATGGAAAGGTAAGGATGATGTTGCTTTATTATTTTACTTTTATTGCAGGAGATCGTTGGCTTCAGCTGGAATGGGCGTGATGGTAAGTATGGTTTAATTTAGAACAATAAAGTATTGTGTCTTTATTTCAATTAAAGGACTTTATTCTGGGTGTTTGTGTTTTCTTTTAACTTTGACTATGGGGTTAGTAATGGGGGTGTCTTGTAGACGCCTCTCCATTACTAACCTGGGCTTGATGTCAGCTGGCATTATAAGCTGACATCAACCCCAGCCCTATTACCCCACTGCCACCGCTACAGGGCAGTGGGAAGAGCGAGGCTAAGTGCCAGAATTGGCGCATCCTATGGATGCGCCATTTCTGGGACGGCTGATGGCCGATGTTTCTAGCCTGGGAGGGGGCCAATATTCATGGCACCCTTCCTGGGCTATTAAGCTGTCTGCCTAGCCTTTGCTAGCTATTAAAATAGGGGGAACCCCACGTCATTTTTTTGGGGGGGTCCCCCATTTTAATAGCTAGTAAAGGCTAGGTATTCAGCTGGGGGCTGATATTAGTAGCCTGGGAAGCTCCGTGGGTATTACCCCCTTCCCAGGCTTCAAACATCTGCCCCAGCCATCTGCTTAACATCCGCTAGAGCCTAAAATTATGGGGAACCAAACGCCAATTTTTTTTTAAATAAATCCTTTATTTTAACACTACATGACAGGTACAGTAATCAACACTGTCACTGTACTTCATATATATGTGACTGACATGTTTCTATCTATCTAATCTATGTGTGATTCTCTATTCCTTCTATTCTAAATTGTCGGGTACTGCTGCTGAATTGCCGGCCGGCTTATTTAAAGAGATGGTGCATGAAAACACTATTATTTTTTTTAATAAATCCTTTACACTAAATGACAAGTACAGTAAGCAACACTGTCACTGTACTTCATATACTGTATATGTGACTGACATGTTTCTATCTATCTAATCTATTTGTGATTCTCTATTCCTTCTATTCTAAATTGTCAGGTATCGCTGCTGAAATGCCGGCCGGCTTTTTTAAAGAGACGGTGCATGAAAACACTATTATTTTTTTTAATAAATCCTTTACACTAAATGACAAGTACAGTAAGCAACACTGTCACTGTACTTCATATATATGTGACTGACATGTTTCTATCTATCTAATCTATGTGTGATTCTCTATTCTTTCTGTTCTAAATTGTCGGGTACCGGTGTATGCCGCTGCTGAATTGCCGGCTTTTCATGTTTCACTGTGGGCACTGTTCCCATCGATTTGGGCAATCACTGTAATGCCACAACAACCATGGCTGTGGCATTACAGTGAGTGGCAGACAATCCCTGCATGATTGGTGCTCAAAAATAGCGCCAGACATGCAGGACACGCTTTTGGTGCACGAACAGTTATCGAACATAACCTCGAACAGCCGAATTTTTTGCAAATCGTTCGAGCTCGTCCAATACCGCCCAAAACAGCTCAAATTTGAGATTGGCGAACAGTTCTAGTCGAACACCGCTCATCTCTAGTTGTGAGATAGGGAGGATATGAGAGATGAGAAGTAGGATTGTTTCGCTGTAGTGAGTGCGGACTTGAAAATAGTGAGGGATTGTTTGAATGCGATGAAGTGCTCGATGGAGTGAGACCTTTTCCATCTCTGCTCCGCAACCCTGGAGGCCCGTCGCAGTTCTTTAGTAAGTTTGGTGTGCCAGGGTTGCCTGTTGATTGTGCGAGATTTGGTATGTGTGAGAGGGGCGATCAAGTCGAGAGCTGCAGCTATTGTGGTGTTATGTAGTGTTATATGAAGCTGCAGCAACATCTGCATTGTGTAAGGAATTTATGTCTGCAAGAGGGAGGAGGGATTCAGAGAGTGAGTGTAGGTCAAGGTGTTTGAGATTTCTGCGAGCGTGTGTAAGTTTGTGGAGTGGGGATTGTGCACCTGGACAGGAGAGGGTAGAGAATGTGAGGAGGTTATGGTCAGAGAGAGGGAGGGGTGAGTTAGAGAGGTTAGATAGGGAAAAGAGGCGGGTGAAGATGAGGTCCAGTGTGTGGCCATCTTTATGAGTAGCTGCCGAAGACCATTGAGCAAGGCCGAAGGAGGAAGTGAGGAATAGGAGCTTAGAGACAGATGAGTGGGAAGTGTCAATGGGGATGTTGAAGTCACCCATTATGATAGTGGGGATGTCAGTGGAAAGGAAGTGAAGCAGCCAGGTGGTGAAGTGGTCTAAGAAAGTGGTGGCTAGCCCTGGGGGTCGGTAAATGACGGCCAGTTAGAGGTCAGAGGGGGAATAGATGCGCACACAGTGCACCTCAAAAGAGGGGAGTATAACAGAGGGTGGCAGTGATATTTGGGTGAAAACGCAGGTATCTGACAGGAGAAAACCTACGCCTCCGCCATGTTTGCCATTGGGGCGGGGGGTGTGGGTGTGTTAGAGGGGGTGAGCCAGGTTTCGGTGATGGCGAGGAACGAAAGTTTGTTAGTAATGAAAAGGTCGTGGATGTAGGAAAGTTTGTTGCAGACGGAGCGAGCGTTCCATAGAGCTCCTGTTAGAGCAACTAAGGAAGTGGGGATTAGTTGGATGGGTATGAGGTTAGAAGGGTTGCGACAGTTTGTGGAAGGTCGTGGATAGGAGGTAGAAGTAACTGTGGGGATATGGCGAGGAGGACCAGGATTTGGAGAGATATCTCCAGCAGTGAGGAGGAGCAGAGAAGGTGTTAGCAGGTGGGAGCAAGAGAGAGCATGAGGTGGCTGTCTGTGTTTGGAGATCCAGGATTGAATTTTGAGGAATAATTCGGAGGAGGAGGTGAGATGAATGGGGAGGATGGAGGGAGAGATGAAGAGTTTCTTACTAGGTGTAGGGATTTGAGGGGTTACTAGAAAGTGGAGGACTATAGAGGAAAAAGTGAGAGCTAACAGAAACATAGTTAAAAGAGAGTAAGTGGTCAAAGTGTTGGTTACCTGACTCCTGCCCTGACTAACTGCCTCTGAAATAACTGCCACTTATCTCCGAAGCCACTTTGCACA
This sequence comes from Phyllobates terribilis, assembly GCF_046119375.1. Taxonomy (NCBI): domain Eukaryota; kingdom Metazoa; phylum Chordata; class Amphibia; order Anura; family Dendrobatidae; genus Phyllobates; species Phyllobates terribilis. The sequence continues at coordinate 573,935 of NW_027363082.1, forward strand.
AGAAGACGGTGCACAACCCAGCACGTGTGCACCCCTTAAAGATCTTCTAAATATAGAGGGCACACTAAACCATCAAGTGAGGGGCATTGTGGGAGCTGCTTGTGGCTAAATTAGCAGCTGGTCATCTCACCAGGAGATGGCTGGGTGATCAAACACAGAGCTAGGACTCTGTAGGCTCTGCAGTTTGGCACCTCTAAACATCAGATAAAATCTACAGTGGGGATAGGACAGACATATGTGAGTATTGAGTGGAATGGGACAGATAAAGTAGAAATATCAAGCAGAGAATTCTACCAGTGAGTTGAATCAGGAGAGCAGAGCATTAGATGGCGGCATATACAGCAGGCAGAGGAATTGTGCAGGAGAAGAGCATGTACCTGTGTGAAAAGAGAAGAAGACGGGTGTTAGTCCATGGCCTCTGAAATAACTGCCACTTATCTCCGAAGCCACTTTGCACAAGAAGACGCGTGCACAACCCAATATATCAATCTGATTCGAGAAAACGTAATAAACGTGAGCTTATTAGAGGAGTAAATATTCAAAGGGTTCGTCTCTCTGAAGCATGGAGTAGTCACATGTACAGTTTCTGTCAGTGGCGTACCGCCAATGGCGGCAGACTACGCCACTGCTATGGGGCGCGTGGCTGGAGGGGGCCCGTGAGGGCCCCAAGCAGCGTGGGAGCGAGGAGGATAGGTAAGTAGGAGGTTGCAGCGGCAGAGGAGCGGGTTGCGGCAGTGGAGGAGCAGAGCACACACAGTAGCCGCTGCTGCAGCTACCACGTGTGCCCGCTGCTAAAGGTACATGAATATTCCCTCTTCTCCACTCCCATGGGCGTGGAGAAGATGGAATATTCATTCTCTTTAGTAGCGGGCACGGAGGAGCGCTGAGCCCCGGCTCCTGCTGTCAGTGCCTGCCCGCCGCTAAAGAGAAAGCATATTCAAGCTTCTCCACGCCCATAGTCTCGGCGTGGAGAGGAGTGAATGTGCCAGCAGCAGCAGCAGCTCACCTCAGCTTCTGAGAGCGCGTGCAGCTCAGATGCCGACATGAGCTGCTGGAGCAGAGGTGAGGAAGGAAGGTGAGTATAAGTGTTTATTGTTTTATGTGTGCAGTGATTGAGGGGTTGAGGAGGCCACACATACCAGGATACATGGATTGAGGAGGCCACACATACCAGGATTTGGGGATTGAGGAGGCCACACATACCAGGATTTGGGGATTGAGGAGGCCACACATACCAGGATTTGGGGATTGAGGAGGCCACACATACCAGGATTTGGGGATTGAGGAGGCCACACATACCAGGATTTGGGGATTGAGGAGGCCACACGTACCAGGATTTGGGGATTGAGGAGGCCACACGTACCAGGATTTGGAGATTGAGGAGGCCACATTTACCAGGATTGGGGGATTGAGGAGGCGACACATACCAGGGATTGTGGGATTGAGGGGGCCACACATACCAGGGATTGTGGGATTGAGGGGGCCACACATACCAGGGATTGTGGGATTGAGGGGGTCACACATACCAGGGATTGTGGGATTGAGGGGGTCACACATACCAGGGATTGTGGGATTGAGGGGGCCACACATACCAGGGATTGGGGGATTGTGGAGGCTACACATACCAGGGATTGTGGGGGCCACACATACCAGGGATTGTGGGATTGAGGGGGCCACACATACGAGGATGGGGAAATGTACCAGTAGCTGCTGCATTTCTCACTCTTCAGTCTTGCACGCAAGCAGAGGGAAGGAGACCGGGGGCCGTCGGAAGGTGAATATATCTTATTTTTTATTTTATTCTTGTTTTTACAGCTTTTTAATGGTACCTGGGTGTGGAGGAGAGTCTCCTCTCCTCCACACCCGGGTACCATCCGCACATTAGAATGCGCCAATAACGCAAGTACAAATGCAGTCTTGCGGTATTGGCGCGTTCTAATGCAAGTCAATGGCGGCAAAAACGCCGCGTTTCCGAAAAATTAATGGACATGCTGCGGATTTTTGAGCGCAGCATAAACGCTGCAGAAAAATCCGCAGCATGGGTACAGCACATGCGGATTATCATTGGGAACATTGCTGCCCTTCTACCATGCGTTTTTAATGTGTTTCCGCAGCGTTTCCGCAGCTGCAAAAACGCTGCGGAAACGCATTAAAAACGCATTGTGTGCACACAGCCTAAAGGCTGGAAAGTTATGAGAGCTGCTCTTCTGTGACATAGACAAATATTTATTTTTTGTAGGGGGGGGGGCCCAATTAGAGCTTCTGCTATGGGGCCCCATGACTTCTATGTACGCCCCTGCTTTCCGTGTATAAAGGAGACGTGGACTTTATTTATTCTACTTTTTGATCATAGAAGCAAAGGATATTATTCAGAGTTTCTGCACATTAATGAGTACGATATTGCAGCATTACCAATGGAACTCTGTCAATCAAGAAAAGGGACTGACTTTAATTTTTAAATGGTAGGGTGTAATGATCTAAGAAGACATAATTAGCCAAGCCAAGGGTGCACATAAGAGCCCTCATTTGCATCTAAAACATGAAATAATAAATTATAACCTGGGCTATGTCTCCAATAGAAATGTGTAAGCAAATTAATTGGCATTTTGGGAGTGAACCACTCCGTTTAAATGTCCTTTGTACACATGTACTGCTGAGAAGAGTGCTTTTCTTTGTGCACAGGATGATCATGTTAATATTCGTTCTGTGCACATGAAAGCAAAATGACATCCTGTCTAAACAGGTTATTATGGGACTGCCGATTGGCTTCATATAGCAGATCAGCGATCATTTAAAGGCTGAAACTGACCAATGTAAATGCACATTAGATATAAGTACCTGACTCCATGATGATTTTTCCAGAAATAGTACCATTAAAAATGACATTGTCATTATAATGCCACCTGAATACTACCCCTGCTACCCCATTTTCCATACAGAACTCCCTCATGCTATCCCAGTCTCCATACCGAGGCCCCATGCTACCCCATTTTCCATACCGAGCCCCCTCATGCAACTCTATACTCCTTACCGAGCCCCCTCATGCTACCCCATTCTTCATGCCAAGCCTCCCCATGCTACCACATTCTCCATGACAAACCCCACTATGATATACCTTCTCCATATCAAGCTTTCTCATCTCATACTACCTCTTCTCCATACCAAGCCCCCATGCTACCCTATTCTCCTTACCAAGCCCCTCATGCTACATTATTCTCCACATTGAGGCCCCCACACTACCCCATTCTTCATGCTGAGCCTGCCCATGCTATCCCATTTTCTTTTATGAGCCTCCCATGTTACCCCTTCTCCATACTGAGCCCCCTCATGCTACCCCTTCTCCATAGCGAACACCCTCATGCTACCCTTTCTCTATTATCGAGCCCTCCTCCCTATTCTCATACTAAGCCCCTCACCCCATTCTCCATACTAAGGACCATCACATTCACCATACCAAGGCCCCCACCCCATTCTCCATACCAAGGCACCCCCGAGTATATTTGTCTCTATGAGTCATTACCTGCTGCAAGATTTGGCTTTTCCTTCTTCATGGTGCTCTGCAATGACATCAGTAGGGTGATGAGTTGACCTCATCGCGCTGCAGTGACATCAGCAGCATGAGTACATCTCTGTACATTGGATCAGGGAGCTGATTGGAGCTCAACTAACCCAGTGTCACGCAAGGTGTGGGAAAGACTTAGTGCAAAACAGAGGGAAGAGGGAAAGGGAGCCAAGACACTAGGGAAAGGGGGGAGTGGAGACCTCCTAGTCTGGTCTAGTGTCACCCAGCCTCAACTATCGACCCTGTATTGGCTCTTAACCAATTGCCGCACGCGTTCCTCGCCCTGTCTTTCCCTGGCGTTAGACTCAGGCTAGGGAAGGGAGGAGATGAGCACTAGCCGATCTCCACTGAACTCAAAAGACTAAAAGGAGGGACAAACAGGGCAAATTGCTTAGCTTTTAGATGACTCCAAACAAATATGCACATGTCCTCAAACACCAGAGAAGAGGAAGTACTGCTGTTGCTGAAGTCTTCACTAGGAGTAATGAATATCGCCGGCAACTCCCTCTGAAACACAGAAGGTATTTATACACCCAGGCCAGGTAGCCGCTGGGTCCTAGAGAAAACCTCAAGAAAATGTGTATAATGCCAAATGTGGAGATCTCCTGCGAACAACTGTAGGGCGACTGTCTGTCACCTCTGACACACCCGTGACAGTACCCCTTCCTCTACGAGTGGCCTCCGGACACTCAGGACCGGGTTTCTCAGGATAAGAGGTGTGGAATGATCGAACCAACCTGGGAGCGTTCACCTCTGACGCTGAAACCCACATACTCTCCTCTGGACCATAGCCTTTCCAGTGCACCAAGTATTGTAGAGAACGACGTTGGAGACAAGAATGTACAATCCTTGAAATTTGAAACTCCAGATTGTTGGTATATGCAACAGTTGTGGACTTCTTTGTTTGTGTGAAGGAGGACTTTATGCTGATCTGACAGTAGATGGCGATGTTGTGTAAAGTTTCCTTGTTTACTGTATTGTAAAAAGAAAAAAAATCTCTCTTGTATTTTCTGTTTTGTTCTTACTTCCTGGTGCAGTACTGTGTGACTGTGCGTTTTTTCCTTTACCTCATGTTCTGAGAAGTAATACCTTGTTATCCCAAGTACTCTGCTCTGTGAAGTTTCTACTGCAACTGTGGGTATCCAGAAGCTGTGCAACACAGATTACCATCAACTATTACTGGGGGCGGTGGTAGAGGTGAGGGCTCAAGAGGTTCCATATACTTTTTGAGTAAGGGCCTGTAGAACACATTGTGGACCTTAAGGGCCTGAGGAACTTCAAGACGAAACGCTGCTGGGTTAATGATGGCGGTTTATTTTATAGGGACCAATAAACCTAAGTCCCAGTTTCCAAGAAGGAACTTTCAATCTTATATTCCTGGTAGACAACCACGCAAGGTTATTTACATTCAGGTCCAGACCTGGCAAGCATTTTCTGTTAGCCATACGTTTATACCTGTCTCCCATGATCTTTAAATTACTCAGAACACCCTGCCATACCGAGGAAAGCGACAAAGCATACCATTCCACCTCAGGAACTCCTGAAGCTCCTCCCCCACTAAAGGTACCAAACTGTGGGTGATAAACGTATGCACCGAAGAACGGTGACCTGCCAGCGGATTCTTGACGATGATTATTAATGGCAAATTCTGCCAGCGGTAAGTAAGATGCCCAATCCTCCTGATTTTCGGAGATGAAACACCTGAAGTAGGTCTCCAAATTCTGATTGACACGCTCGCTCTGACCATTCGACTGAGGGTGAAAGGCAGAAGAAAAGGACAGCTGCACCCCCAGTCGAGAACAGAATGCCTTTCAGAACTTGGAAACAAACTGGGTCCCCCAATCTGACACCACATCGGAGGGAACCCCGTGAAGCTTCACAATCTCATTTATGAACATCTGTCTTGGCATTTGGAAGTGCAGGCAATGTGACAAAGGGAACCATTTTACTGAACCTATCTATTACCTCCAAAACCACCGTTTTGACTGCAGAAACTGGTAGGTCAGTAATAAAATCCATGGACAAGTGTGTCCATGACCTACTAGGGATAGGTAGCGGAAGAAGAGTACCAGATGGACGGGTATGCGAAACCTTAGAACGCGCGGAAATACTACAAGCAGCTACGTGTTCAATCACATCCTGATGTAACCCCGGCCACCAATAACGATGAGAGAGGAGGTCCGCGGTTGCCTTACCACCTGGATGCCCAGAAAGCACAGAGTTATAATGCTCTTTAATTACTTTGTGGTGCAGATTTAATGGTACAAATAACCTTCCTGAAGCGCAGGAGGCAAGAGTGTCCCCCTGAGCCTCCAACACCTCACCCTCCAGTTCAGAATACAGTGCCAAAATGACTACCCCTTTCTCTAATGTTGGGACAGGGTTCTCATGTTCACCACCACCAGGAAAGCTCCGGGACAAAGCATCACTCTTGACATTTTTGACCCGTGGATGAAAAGTGACATCAAAATTGAACCTAATTAAAAAACAGGGACCATCTGACTTGCCTAGGTTTGAGATGTTTAGCTGACTGGAGATATGACAGGGTCTTATGGTCAGTAATAACAGTAACAGGATGGACAGCCCCTTCCAACCAATGTCGCCATTCTTCGAACGCCAATTTGATCGCCAAAAGTTCCCTATTACCCACGTCATAATTTCTCTAAGCCGAAGACAATTTTTTTAGAAAAGAAGGCACATGGACGCCATTTACCAGGGGACGGACCCTGAGACAACACAGCCCCAATCCCGAAATCCGACGCACCAACATCCACATAAAGGGTTGGGAAACATCGGGTTGACTGAGTATAGGTACAGTTCTTTAAAGAAGAAAAAACCTGGACTGAGGCATCCGACCATTTGGAAAAATCAAACTCCTTCTTAGTCATGTCAGTAAGGGGTTTCACAATTACAGAGTAATTTTGGATGAATTTCCAGTAAAAATTAGTAAAGCCCTCAGGTTCTCGGGACGTTCCCAATCAAGGACTGCACGGATCTTCTCCGGATCCATCTGAAAACCTGAAGACGACAACAAGTACCCCAAAAACTGCACCACCTGAACAGCAAAAACACATTTTTCCAGTTTGGCATAAAGTTTGTTGTCCCTTAATATCTGAAGAACCTGCTTAACATGCCCCCGATGAGTTTCAAAATCTGGTGAGTAAACCAAAATATCGTCCAGATAGACCACCACAAACCGCCCCACCAAACAATTAAAAATATCATTTATGAAATGCTGGAATACCGCAGGTGCATTAGTCAAACCAAAAGACATAACCAAACTCCATTCGTCCCCTTCTCTGACTCTAACCAGATTGTAGGCTCCCCTTAGATCCAACTTGGAGAATACCTAAGCTCCCACAACCTGGCTGAACAAATCAGGAATCAGAGGATTCCTGTCCCTTCTTCAGACTCTCCACAATGAAATCCTTCATGACTTATCTCTCAGGGCCAGAAAGATTATACAGTCTGGATTTCGGTAGTTTAGCACCGGGGGTCAGGTAATAGGACAGTTTTAAACACGATGAGGAGGAAAATCCTGACTCCCCCTCTCAGAAAAAACATCCTCAAAACCAGACAGAAAAGCAGGTAATATTTCTGTAGAGACAGTAGCAAGGGAAATATCTAAACAATTTGCATGGCAGTAATCTCCCTATTCAATAATTTCCCCGCTTGCCAGTCCATCAATGGCTTATGCTTAACAAGCCACGGAATACCCAAAACAATCGGTGTAGGAAGATTGTCCAGGACATAGCAAGGAATAATTTCACGATGAACTGACCCCACCCTCAGTTTTACATTATGTACAATCTGAGTAAATGCTTTCTGTGCAAGTGGCGCTGAGTCGATGGCAAAAATGGAAATAGGTTTATCTAAAGTACAGCAAGCAAGACCATGAGTCTTCACAAACTCAGCATCAAGCATGCTGACTCCGGCTCCGCTGTCAACAAACACAGAAATTTTTGTCGGTTTAGCACCACCTCTGCTGTCAGGACAAAGCGGGAACTGCAGTTTGGCCTCAAATGCACCACTTGTTTATCTAACTCCAGACTACCAAGAGTTAATCGAGTCTCCTTTTGTTTAGGAATTGAAGGACAGGTCCCATCAAAATGGCCTTTTTTCCCACAACAAAAACATACACCTTTTATCTTGCGAATCTCCAGGGAGATGTATAATGCAGAGACACCCCCTAACTGCATGGGTTCCTACACCTCCCCCAGTACTGGTTCACCCCAGACTGCTCCCCCCGACAGAGGTACACAACCCCGACAAGAAGGCCACGGAGAAGGTGGTCTCACCTGTCTATCCTGAAGTCGTCTATCAAGATGTATGGCCAACGACATGGCAGCCTCCAAGGACTGAGGGGTTTCATATAATGCCAAGGCATCTTTCAACCTTTCAGTAAGCCCCTCACAAAATTGACTTCTAAGGGCTGAGTCATTCCATTTGGAATCCGTTGCCCATCTATGGAATTCCGAACTGTACGTTTCTACTGACCGATTCCCCTGCAGAAGGCTATATAGCCTAAACTCAGCCAAGGAGACTCGGTAAGGGTCATCATAGATGAGGGCCAAGACCGAGTCCTGCGGTAAAGAAAACCCCCACGTCTGAGGATCTCTCTAAAGTACAGCGATCACAATTCAAACCTGTTGCTCCTCATTTCCGGAGAAGTAAGGATGAAGTTTGAAATACAGTTTGCATGCCTCCTTGAATACAAACAAATTGTCCCTACCTCCTGAAAACCTGTCTAGGAGGGAAACTTTGGGTTTAGGCTGGACAGGCCTACCTGCAGAGACCCCCACATTGGCGACCTGTAACCGCTGATGCTGCTGCTGTACCTCACCGCGGACATCATTCACCTCCAGCGACAGCATGTGCAGCCGCTCTGCGAGCTCTGCAACTGAACCCATACCAAGGGAGAAAGAGAAAAAAAAAGGTCCATGCCCAAAAACACACAGAGAAAAAAAAAAACAAAGTGTCAGTTTTCTACTTTTTTTTTCTCCTTTCAAAATGTGCTCGGCCGGTGATAATGTCACGCAAGGTGTGGGAAAGACTTAGTGCAACACAGAGGGAAGAGGGAAAGGGAGCCCAGACACTAGGGAAAGGGGGGAGTGGAGACCTCCTAGTTTGGTCTAGTGTCACCCTGCCTCAAATATCGACCCTATATTGGCTCTTAACCAATAGTGTTCCTGGCCCTGTTTTTCCCTGGCGTTAAAAACAAAGAGCCCAGCCAGAACAGTAAACAGATTTTTTTAAAAATTCCAAAATCAAATTAGAAAACAGGAAAAGGCAGTGGTAGTTACCAGCCATGATGTCAAGGAAAATGCAGAACAGGACGCAGCAGGCCCCCTTTTGTTAGAAGGAGGTAACACAGGTGCAGAATGCTAATGAACAATCACTCTCATCCTCTCATCCTGATTGCCTAGCACTAAAACTGCACACAGATGAAACTTGGAATAGGGTGCAGGTCACATACATGTGGCATCGTGCCTAGCCAGCATCCTATTAGACGCCCCTACTATTCGATTAGGTTGGATGCCCGGCACCCTATCCGTGTATCACAGAGGTGCCAGCCCCTAATTCACAAGGTCACCATTAATGGGCCTGGCTGTGTCCTGTCAGATAAAAAAGTGCAAAAATATCATATGAGGTATTAGTTAATATTTTGGCCAAAATACGTAAGGTCGCAATCCCCGTCAAGGGTCCCCACGATTTTGCGAGTCCCTACTTTATCGTTATCTTCATTCTGCACCTGTGTTACCTCCTTCTAACAAAAAGGGGCCCGCTGCGTCCTGTTGTGCATGTTCCTTGACATCCTGGCTGGTAACTACCATTGCCTTTTTGCTGTTTCCCCCTTTCCCTGGCGTTAGACTAAGGGTAGGGAAGGGAGGAGAGGAGCACTAGTCAATCTCCACTGAACTCTACAGACAAAAAGGAATGACAAACAGGGGAAATTTCTTAGCTTTTAGACGACTCCAGAAAAATGTGCACATGTCCTCAAACACCAGAAAGGAGGAGTTACTGCTCTTACTGAAGACTTCACTAGGAGTAATGAATATCGCCGGCAACTCCCTCTGAAACACAGCATTGGTCCTAGAGACAGTCTCAAGAAGATAGTAACAACTAGTGTGGGATATATAAATCCAAACCACCACAAAGAGTAACTAAGGTTTAAAATATATTATATTTATTGGTATTCTTTAAAATTAAAGATATAAAAAAAACAGTGGATAACCCATACCACAGATGTAGGGTGTTAAACCATGAATCATTACAAGAGATGTATATACATGCTACTACTTGGCAATATATTTGGGAGGTAAATGATACTGAATTGGGCCCTAATATGCATAGAGAGATATATATTTAACAGGTGAACAGATCAATCCACATCAAAAGATATACACATGCATAATAAATAAGAGCCCAGATTACCTTAAGCCAATGTTTGTATGAATGAAAGCATGGTAAACACCCACCGCTCTGACGATCGTTTCGACACCTTTTTCAAGGAGCGCTGCATATGGGGTGTGCATGTGTTCATTTATATAGGAGCGATGAGAATGAGTTAATCCCCCACAGCTGTGTGAAAGGAACTGCAGAGCCATGTGGCGCGCATGCCTGATGACTTAGCAGTAGTGTATGCTTATTAATATTATTCACACACACACTAATTTCATTTACATTCTTGTATTTGTTCTATGCACTTTCCTTTTGTAACTGTTTTACATTTCGCACTCCCAACACACACAATTTTTTATTGTTAATCCATATTTACATAATGGGTCTAATAGGTTTTGGCACATTCAATGGATAATTGTAATTTATTTATTTATTTATTTATTTTATTTTTTTATTTTTTAATTTACTTTGCATGTATATTGTAGGTTTGAGATACAATAGTTAGGGCATGTTGCAGATTAATTGTGTGAGGTTGAGGTATGTACTCTATGTGTGTCCAAAGAATATATCTTTAAGAATGTTTATTAATATTTGTAAATTAACCCGTTTATTTAGGCTATGCTTGGCGCATAGGATAATTATATATGGTATTTGTTTTGGGTCTTGATGGCCTGTGTGATATAACAATCTTGGATTTATATATACGCACATATAGTATATACATGCATTTGTACACTCATACATATTGTATGCAGCAGTCATTGTTATATATAAATTTTTCCTTCTCATATACATCTCAGTCCCTAGTGGTATAATATACATGTGCACCCGTACACTTATATATATATCACGCATTGGTACTGTTATATATAAAATACTCTCATTTTCTCATATACATATTTATCTTACTCTCCAGCGATAATATTCATTCAGTCTCTTCACTCATTCACCCCAATGTAGTTATAATACTTACCGATGCTTTAGCAGACAGGTCGCGCATGCAGGAAGTCTTTGACTTCCGGCACTTCCCCACACGGATCATGTGACCACTGGCACGCACGTTGCATAGCAACCGAGTGCTTGCTGGTCACCGTCCGTGGAAGGAAGTTGCCTGATAGGAAGCAGTCATCAGGCATGCGCGCCACATGGCTCTGCAGTTCCTTTCACACAGCTGTGGGGGATTAACTCATTCTCATCGCTCCTATATAAATGAACACATGCACACCCCATATGCAGCGCTCCTTGAAAAAGGTGTTGAAACGATCGTCGGAGCGGTGGGTGTTTACCATGCTTTCATTCATACAAACATTGGCTTAAGGTAATCTGGGCTCTTATTTATTATGCATGTGTATATCTTTTGATGTGGATTGATCTGTTCACCTGTTAAATATATATCTCTCTATGCATATTAGGGCCCAATTCAGTATCATTTACCTCCCAAATATATTGCCAAGTAGTAGCATGTATATACATCTCTTGTAATGATTCATGGTTTAACACCCTACATCTGTGGTATGGGTTATCCACTGTTTTTTTATATCTTTAATTTTAAAGAATACCAATAAATATAATATATTTTAAACCTTAGTTACTCTTTGTGGTGGTTTGGATTTATATATCCCACACTAGTTGTTACTATATTGATTGAGTTTGGTGGTGGAGGTTAATTTCCTCCGTTCGGATACTATCCGGTACCTGTTTAGATTGTTAATATTGATGTTCTGTTTTGCAACAGATATAGTTCCGGAACATGTACCTAAAAGCCAGGATGTTGTCCTGGCAAGATAAAGCATCTGAATTGTTTAAACCCGGTACCGCAGGTATTTTTAATAGTACACATGTTGATCACAAAGAACTTTTTAAAAAATATAAAAATCTGCTCCAGAAAAAAACAAGAATTTGGTGGACCAAAGCCTCCTTGGACAATTATCATAAACAAAAAATTGTTCCAAGGGGGCTACGCATTCAACTGTTTCCCACATTTGGTTTGGAGGATGCAGAGCTAAACAAAAAATGGGAGGCAGCCGCTTCGTCCTGTTCACTGACTTTCATTGAAATTATTAATGAGAGAAATCTTAATGTCCTGGGAGAGATTGATCATGAGCTGGACCAAGTACATAAACAAATGCTGAAAGATATTCCAGCTGAAATGCTGGAAGAATTCCTTGCTGATATGGACAAGAAGATGGAAAAATGGGAGGAAAATATCAGCAAATCTAAATCTAAAAAATACCAGCGGGATATTAGTGATTACGAAAATAAAAGAGTTTTTCGCTGGCAATATAGGAAAGCTGATGATAAGAATATTTTGCTGAGAAATTCCTCCACGTCATCCATCTCATCCGTAGCCAGTAGCACCGTCTCAGGGCTTGAGCATGAAACACAGAATGGCCGACCCTCTCGTACAAGATTTGGTGGTAAAAATACGTTTCGAGATTATGATGGACCAAACCACAATCAAAAGCGTTGCAATCAACCAAAGGTAATCAATTTATCCACTCATATACTCACACCTCAGCAGGAACACGTGTTAGAAATGGGTCTTACGTTCTCTCCTCCTCAGTCTCTTGATATTTTCACTGCGGTAAAAGATGTGCATTTGTTTGCACGAAAACTCATTTTAAAAAGATTTTATGAAAAATCTAATCTGGGATTTATATTTGATACTGAAGAGGAGAGAGCGGCTGTGGCAATTCTTGAGTCACTGGCTGATCAGGAAGCTGAACCAATGAACAATTTCCCTGTTTCTCTCATGAACAAGTCCAGTAAATTTCCCAACCTCAATACATGTTCAGCGGTGGACACTTTTGTCAAATTGGTAACCCATGATATCGAAAAATTGAAATTTGGGGGTCCTCGATATCATGACAGCAGGCAATTGAGGGAGGTTATCCAAGAAATTGGAAAATGGGATGATTGTGTGTTGAAAGCCGCGGACAAAAGTGGAAATCTGGTCATTTGGCCCAACCTTCTTTATGAGAAACAGGCCTACAAATTGCTATCTGATCACCATTGCTACAAGAAACTCTCCCATAACCCATCTGACAGGTTTCAATTGGAATTGATTAAAATTTTGGAGCAAGCATATGAAAATGGCATTGTTACAAAAAAATTCTTTGATTATATACAAAAATTAAAACCTCGGATGCCTACTTTATATCTCATCCCTAAGATACATAAGGACATTCATGACCCGCCTGGCAGACCAATTGTCTCGGGCAATGGGAGTCTTTGCGAAATGGTTTGTCGGGTAATTGATTTTTATCTTAAACCTATTGTAGCCACGCTTCCTTCGTATATACAGGACACAACTGCAGCTTTGAGACGATTAGACCAACTTCATTTAGAAGATCAAATGTTACTTGTAACAGCTGATGTAGAGGCACTATATACCTCCATCATGCATACACACGGTCTCAAGACTGCATCTTGGTTCCTGTATAATAGCAATCTGGACACTGAATTAAGTGACCTGATCATGGTACTACTTGAGTTCATCCTTACACATAACATCTTTATGTTTAGGGATGAAATCTTCCTACAGGCACAAGGGACAGAAATGGGGGCGGCTTGTGCCCCCTCATATGCTAATTTGTTCCTTAGAGCCTGGGAGCGTGAGATTTTTCAGAGCTCTCCCATACCTGGCTGTGAAAACATCCTCAGCTGGATTAGGTATATCGATGATGTACTGTTCGTATGGGATGGCAGCTCTGATGACCTACAAAAATTGATGTGTCAACTTAACAATAATGATCTTAATATTAAATTGACATATGCCTACAGGCATAGGGTCAGTTTTTTGGATATTGACATCACAGTGTCCCCTGAAGGCGTGGTACAAACAAACATATTTTGCAAACCTACTGCCACCAACTCAATTCTTAGGGCGGATTCTTCACATTTGCCCTCCACCATTCGTGGTATCCCTGTGGGACAATTTTTGAGGGCAAGAAGAATCTGCTCATCAGACGAGACTTTTGAGCAACAAGCCTCTGATCTCTACACAAGATTCAGAGAACGTGGGTACGGCCATAGGCAAATCCGTCGGGGATATCGACGGGCGAAAGACAGCAACCGTAACCAGCTTCTTTATTCTACCAAACCTTTGAAAATTCGCTCGGACCAAGTCAGATTGATTACTCCTTATAATGATCAATGGAAAAACTTTTCCAACATTATCCAGAAACATTGGCACGTTCTGCAAACGGACCCAGTATTGAACAAAATTATATCTGACAGGCCATGTATCATTGCCAAAAGGTCAAGAAACTTGAGGGATTTGTTGGTACGTAGTGAGTACAAGCCAGCAAGAAAAAATGTATCACTCTTTAGTGAACAAATCCAAGGATTCTGTCCTTGTGGGCAATGTAAAGCCTGTCTCAATACTGAAAGGTCCAAGGAATTTTTTAATTCCTCTAAGACTCGAAAATTCACCATCAGACAGTTTTTAACGTGCTCGACAAAAGGAGTAATCTATGTGGCTGAATATCCATGCCACAAGATTTATGTGGGTATGACTACTCGCGAATTTAGAATCCGGGTAAGGGAACACATACGTGACATTGAAAAAGCAAAGGACGCTGAGAGCAATGATTATTTGAAGACCCTCCCTAGACATTTTAAATGCTTCCATAATTCTGATCCATCATTCTTGCGGGTGAAAGCCATTGACAAGGTATCTTTGGGGGCTAGAGGAGTTCTGGGTTTGCCTCTTTCTTATAGATTCACAGTGTACTTTTTACTTTCTTTGATTTTAATTGGTTTTAATTATTTATTCTTCTATCCAGTGACGTTGTTATACTCACCCTGTGCTGTTTCTGCTGTGATGACATGGTCTCCATCGGTATAGTTGTCTGAAATATTTGCTGCAAGAGCCCGCACCTGAGATGAATGGAATGAAGAATAAAAGAGAGGAAAAGAGAAACGGAGAGAATCATGATACTATTTTTTGTGGATTATTATTTATCATATACAATTGTATGTTTGTTATTTTCTGCAATATCCAATTTCCCATATGTCAATATTTATTAGGGTTTTTTTGTTTTTTGTTTTTTTTCTTTCCATGTCATTATCATCAGGGTTTTTATATTGCTAATTGTTCACTTAATTAACTTATAATATATTTACAATGCATAACGCATCATTATTTATGATTTTCACATACACTATTCACTTACACAAGTAACTTAACAAGCTTATATGCATAACTGCACAATTTTTTGACTTAGCAGTAGTGTATGCTTATTAATGTTATTCACACACACTAATTTCATTTACATTCTTGTATTTGTTCTATGCACTTTCCTTTTGTAACTGTTTTACACTTCGCACTCCCAACACACACAATTTTTATTGTTAATCCATATTCACATAATGGGTCTAATAGGTTTTGGCACATTCAATGGATAATTTTAATTTTTTTTTTATACAGTACAGACCAAAAGTTTGGACACACCTTCTCATTTAAAGATTTTTCTGTATTTTCATGACTATGAAAATTGTACATTCACATTGAAGGCATCAAAACTATGAATTAACACATGTGGAATTATATACTTAACAAAAAAGTGTGAAATAACGGAAAATAAGTCTTATATTCTAGGTTCTTCAAAGTGGCCACCTTTTGCTTTGATGACTGCTTTGCACACTCTTGGCATTCTCTTGATGAGCTTCAAGACGTAGTCACCGGAAATGTTTTTCACTTCACAGGTGTGCCCTGTCAGGTTTAATAAGTGAGATCTCTTGCCTTATAAATGTGGTTGGGACCATCAGTTGTGTTGTGCAGAACTCTGGTGGATACACAGCTGATAGTCCTACTGAATAGGCTGTTAAAATTTGTATTATGACAAGAAAAAAGCAGTTAAGTAAAGAAAAACGAGTGGACATCATTACTTTAAAAAATTAAGGTCAGTCAGTCCGAAAAATTGGGAAAACTTTGAAAGTGTCCCCAAGTGCAGTTGCAAAAACCATCAATCGCTACAAAGAAACTGGCTCACATGAGGACCGCCCCAGGAAAGGAAGACCAAGAGTCACCTTGGCTTCTGAGGATAAGATTATCCGAGTCACCAGCCTCAGAAATCGCAGGTTAACAGCAGCTCAGATTAGAGACCAGGTCAATGCCACACAGAGTTCTAGCAGCAGACACATCTCTTCAACAACTGTTAAGAGGAGACTTTGTGCAGCAGGCCTTCATGGTAAAATAGCTGCTAGGAAACCACTGCTAAGGACAGGCAACACGCAGAAGAGACTTGTTTGGGCTAAAGAACACAAGAAATGGACATTAGACCAGTGGAAATCTGTGCTTTGGTCTGATGAGTCCAAATTTGAGATCTTTGGTTCCAACCACCGTGTCTTTGTGCAACGCAGAAAAGGTGAACGGATGGAAAAAAAAAAAAGACCTACAAATTAACCATGTAATATATGGTCAATAATCCCTAGAAAACTAGAAAAACTGATTAATAGCCTATAGTGGGGGAGAGAAACTTTAAATAAAAGGGGACGCGTCTCCCCTATAAGTTATATCTCAATCCACATATTAGTAGACCCCAAAATGACATGAAAGGGATTTAAATCCAAAATATATCAAATTTTATTAGAAAATATAAAAGTTACATAACAATATATCAAAGAGAAGGAAAAGAGGTGGTAGGACAACTATAGAAACAGGGTCAAACCCTGCAAGGAGACAAACATCCCTGGACCAGCATTAAAGGTAAACCAGGTGTACGTATGAGCTGCCAATCAATAAATAGTTAAAGTAAAGGCAAACATAAATAATATCAATCTGTGTCTTCACTGATAATAATCTTCATGTCAGAATACAAAGTATGAAGTACAACAATTAAGATAGCAATCTCAGTATGTGAACACATAATAACATGACAGAATGTAAGACAACAGAGCATATAGCAGAGACGCATGAATGCACAAATGAATAGATGGCGCTAAACAGGTAGCATAATGCTGATAACACCAGGGTACATGACAGTGATGCACAAATCTTACTAAGTTGGTAGCGCTAAGTAGGTAGCATTACTATTTAATCATGAGCAGCGGCTCCGTAGTATGTTATTTACCTTGTGCCATATAAGGAACGGTAAAGGCAGCGTGTCCTGGAATGCTGGGGGGATGTGCGGCAACGGATGGACTCTACATGCCTGGTTCCCACTGTGAAGCATGGAGGAGGAGGTGTGATGGTGTGGGGGTGCTTTGCTGGTGACACTGTTGGGGATTTATTCAAAATTGAAGGCATACTGAATCAGCATGGCTACCACAGCATCTTGCAGCGGCATGCTATTCCATCCGGTTTGCGTTTAGTTGGACCATCATTTATTTTTCAACAGGACAATGACCCCAAACATACCTCCAGGCTGTGTAAGGGCTATTTGACCAAGAGGAAGAGTGATGGGGTGCTACGCCAGATGACCTGGCCTCCACAGTCACCAGACCTGAACCCAATCGAGATGGTTTGGGGTGAGCTGGACCGCAGAGTGAAGACAAAAGGGCCAACAATTGCTAAGCATCTCTGGGAACTCCTTCAAGATTGTTGGAAGACCATTTCCGGTGATTACCTCTTGAAGCTCATCAAGAGAATGCCAAGAGTGTGCAAAGCAGTCATCAAAGCAAAAGGTGGCTACTTTGAAGAACCTAGAATATAAGACATATTTTCAGTTGCTTCACACTTTTTTGTTAAGTATATAATTCCACATGTGTTAATTCATAGTTTTGATGCCTTCAATGTGAATGTACAATTTCCATAGTCAAGAAAATACAGAAAAATCTTTAAATGAAAGGTGTGTCCAAACTTTTGGTCTGTACTGTATATATATATTTTTTTATTTTTTAATTTACTTTGCATGTAAATTGTAGGTTTGAGATACAATAGTTAGGGCATGTTGCAGATTAATTGTGTGAGGTTGAGGTATGTACTCTATGTGTGTCCAAAGAATATATCTTTAAGAATGTTTATTAATATTTGTAAATTAACCCGTTTATTTAGGCTATGCTTGGCGCATAGGATAATTATATATGGTATTTGTTTTGGGTCTTGATGGCCTGTGTGATATAACAATCTTGGATTTATATATACGCACATATAGTATATACATGCATTTGTACACTCATACATATTGTATGCAGCAGTCATTGTTATATATAAATTTTTCCTTCTCATATACATCTCAGTCCCTAGTGGTATAATATACATGTGCACCCGTACACTTATATATATATCACGCATTGGTACTGTTATATATAAAATACTCTCATTTTCTCATATACATATTTATCTTACTCTCCAGCGATAATATTCATTCAGTCTCTTCACTCATTCACCCCAATGTTGTTATAATACTTACCGATGCTTTAGCAGACAGGTCGCGCATGCAGGAAGTCTTTGACTTCCGGCACTTCCCCACACGGATCATGTGACCACTGGCACGCACGTTGCATAGCAACCGAGTGCTTGCTGGTCACCGTCCGTGGAAGGAAGTTGCCTGATAGGAAGCAGTCATCAGGCATGCGCGCCACATGGCTCTGCAGTTCCTTTCACACAGCTGTGGGGGATTAACTCAATCTCATCACTCCTATATAAATGAACACATGCACACACCATATGCAGCGCTCCTTGAAAAAGGTGTTGAAACGATCGTCGGAGCGGTGGGTGTTTATCATGCTTTCATTCATACAAACATTGGCTTAAGGTAATCTGGGCTCTTATTTATTATGCATGTGTATATCTTTTGATGTGGATTGATCTGTTCACCTGTTAAATATATATCTCTCTATGCATATTAGGGCCCAATTCAGTATCATTTACCTCCCAAATATATTGCCAAGTAGTAGCATGTATATACATCTCTTGTAATGATTAATGGTTTAACACCCTACATCTGTGGTATGGATTATCCACTGTTTTTTTATATCTTTAATTTTAAAGAATACCAATAAATATAATATATTTTAAACCTTAGTTACTCTTTGTGGTGGTTTGGATTTATATATCCCACACTAGTTGTTACTATATTGATTGAGTTTGGCGGTGGAGGTTAATTTCCTCCGTTCGGATACCATCTGGAACCTGTTTAGATAGTCTCAAGAAGATGTCTGTAATGCCAAATGTAGAGATCTCCTGCAACTAACTTCAGGGCAACTGTCTGTCACCTCTGACACACCCGTGACACCCAGGAAGTGTCGGCGCGTTCAGAGATTCATTTGTATTTGAGTCATAAAGACGCAAATACAAATGAATGCAACACTCTTCATCCCTCATCCCAAAAAATGTTGGTTCTGTTAACGAGTCTGGAGGAGGGAAATTTAATCCCTAAGTTGCCGAGCCAATTGTAACATTATTGACCAGGCCATAGAATTGAAATCTGACCAGTGTCACTTCATGTGGTAATAACTTCAACGTATCCCAGTGATCCTGAGATTTGTTTTTTTCGTGACACATTTTACTTTGCTTGTTGTAAATTTAGATCGATAGGTTTTGGGTTTATTTGTGAAAATATCATAATTTTGATGAACTTTCAATGTTTATATGCTCAAAGTTGTTAGTCATACTGTACAAATACCATTTCCCATATGTTGCTTTAGCCACAATTTTTTTTCTTTAAAAGGAATAGTACGAGAAAATGGACTCCACAATTTCTTACCTAGTTTCTTCTGAGCACACTGATACCCCATGTGGTCAGAAACCTCTGTTTGGAGAAAGGGCCAGGCCCGGAAGGGAAGGAGCACCATTTGAATTTTGGAACACAAATTTGACTGAAATAGATTGTGGGCATCATGTTGCATTTCCATGGCCCCTAGGGTACCCAAACAGCAGAAAACTCCTAGAAGTGACCCCCATTTTGTAAACTATACCCCTCAAGGATTTTATCCAGGGGTATGGTGAGCATTTTAAATCCACAACTACTACACAGAATTTGATAACATTTGGTCTCCACATTGAAAATGTTCATTTAATTTTTCACGAAAATGTTGCTTTAGCCCCAAATTTTTACTTTTGCAAGAGGTATCATAAAAAAGGTGACAGCGCGATTTGCTGCCTAATTTCTTCTGAGCAAGGCGATACCCCACATGTAGTCAAAAAGTTCTGTTTGACACACGACAGGGTTTGGAAGAAGCGACATTTGGTATTTTGAATGTAAATTTGACTACAATGGATTGCAGAAATCATGTCTCATTTGCAGAGCCCCGGAGGTACCAAAACAACAGAAAGCCCCACAAGTGACACCACTTTGGAAGCTAGACCCATCAAGGAATTCATGTAGGGGTTTGTTGAGCTTGCTAAACCAATGGGTGCTTCACAGAACTTTTTAAAATGTGGATGTGAAAATGAAAATTACTTTTCTATGCTAAAATATGGTTTTATCCCCACCCCAAATTTGAAATTTCCAGAGTGTATAATAGGAGAAAACAGAAACTTAAATTTGTTATGCAATTTCTTCCGAACATAAAGATACTGTCACGCAAGATGGATGAACACTAACAACTAAAGACAACAAAGGAAACAAACATGGGGAAAAGTAACTTAGCTTGAGCCAACTTCAGAGAGATTATTCCTAACGTCCTCCAAGCACAAAAGAGAAAGTAAGCAGACTGCAACAGCTCCAAGCCTTCTCAAGAGAACAAGTGAATATCACCGGCACCTCCCTCTATCAAACAGCAAGTATTTCAACAGCCAGGCCTGGGTGTCAGTTAGCCAGAGGGAGGTAGACGCTGGGTCCTAGAGTGAGACAGATAAGAAGGTGTCTGTAATGTCAAACGAAAAGATATTCTGCAAACAACTCGAGGGCGACTGTCTGTCACATCTCACACACACATGACAGATACCCCATATGTGACGAAAACTGGCACATGGCATGGAAAGAGCGCTATATGATTTTTGAAGCATAAATTTGTCTGGAATAGATTGTTAATGCCAAGTCGCATTTGCAGAGCCCCTGACAGGTCAAACAGCTGAAACCCCCATAAGTGAACCCATTTTGGAAATTAAACCCCTCAAGGAATTGATAAAGGGGTGTATTGATCATTTTTAACCTACAGGTGATTCACAAAACTATAACATTTAGATGTGAAAACAAAAAATTTAATTTATTCCACTAAAATACTGTTTTAGTGCCAAATATATAATTTACATGTGATATAATATGAGAAACTGGACCCCAGTATATGTTATGCAATTTTTACTGAACATGGCAGCACCCCATATGTGGTTG
Organism: Phyllobates terribilis; assembly: GCF_046119375.1. Lineage (NCBI taxonomy): Eukaryota > Metazoa > Chordata > Amphibia > Anura > Dendrobatidae > Phyllobates > Phyllobates terribilis. The sequence continues at coordinate 595,121 of NW_027363082.1, forward strand.
TACACTACTGTTTGAGCACACGGCAGGGATCAGATTGGAAGGAGCTCTACTTGACTTTTAGTACGCTGATTGTTTGAATAGCACGGTGGCTCAGTGGTTAGCACTGCAGCGCTGGGGTCCTTGGTTCAAATCCCACCAAAGACAACATCTGCAAGGAGTTTGTATGTTCTCTCAGTGTTTGTGTGGGTTTCCTCCGGGTTCTCCGGTTTCCTCCCACACTTCAAAGACATACTGATAGGGAATTTAGATTGTGAACCCCAAAGGGGACAGTGATGATAATGTATGTAAAGAGCTGCGGAATATGTTAGTGCTATATAAAATAAAGATTATTATTATTATTATTATAGATTGTGGGTCCTTGAGACAAGCCTCTGAAGTGCCAGATCAGCAGAAACCCCACCAGGTGACCCCATATTGGAAACTTCACTGCCTAAGGGATTCATCTAGGGGTGTAGTGAGTATTTTGAACCGACAGGTGCCTCGCAGAATTTTATAACATTGGGATGTGTAAATATAACATTTTAGTTCTAAAAATGTCATTTTTGTATTTGCTGCAAATTTGTCAGTTACACAAGGGTTAATAGGTAAAAATGGAACCCACAATTTATTGTGCAATTTCTACCGAATGCGGTAATACCCTATATGTTGTCGGAAACTATTATTTCCTTCAACTCGTCCAAGATGTTGGCCCCAAAATATACAGATGCCATCAACAGGCCAGAGATCAAGGATAAGCTCCAACGCTTCCAAAATAACATGTACGAACTTAAAGCAGAAGGCGTACACCTGGCAGTAAGGAACCTTAACAACATACTCTATGCCATGGCAGAAATGTCCGACCCAAAAAGATGTAGCAACAAGAGGTTGAGTAAACAAAATCCCAACAACTGGTTTGACAAGGAATGTAAAGCTATAAGGAAGGTTCTAAGAACGACCTCAAATAAAAAACACAGAGACCCAAACAACTCTACTCTGAGAGAAAATTACCACACCATGCAACAAAATTAGAAATCCATCCTCAAAAGGAAAAAGAAAAAACACATTTCCACAAAACTCCTCCAACTCCAAGATGCCCTTGAAGACAACAGCTTTTGGGAACTATGAAACCACCTAGGATCCAACCAAAAAAGCTACAACCTCCATATCCAGACCAGGAACATATGGCTCCAGTACTTCAAGGACCTTTACAAAGACATCCCAAGTGGGGGCGTGGCCAGGACCTCAATGTGAGAGGAAGTGTGTGTGAGGAGCTCCTGCTGAGCTGAACACAATAGAGGCATAGAAAAGGCAGAGTGCCGGCATTTTCACCTCAATTACAGCACACATGGGGCCACGACATGCTAGGACACCAGCATCCACTCCAGGGCCAGTGATAGCGACCGCACTGGACACCTTTCTTCAGAAGGACTCAGCACCTCATGGTGTCCCGGAGCCATCTTGGCTGGAACAGACCGGGATGCAGCAGCTTCAGACAGAGCACAGAGGTGAGGGGAGTGGGAACCAATCTCAGCTTGCAGCCCCTGCTGATGTGGATTTGCCGGGGCAGATAACAGCAAAAAGCCAAGGCAGAGCTGTGGGAGTCGTCTCCTCTGCAAATAAGACTGTTGCAGCTCACATGAGGTGCACATCAGAGCCCCCCTCCCCCTCCTCCCCTCAGACAATTGCACAAATAACAGCATGTGCTGCTGATCATCCCCAGCCCCCATCAGAAGATGGAGGGACCTTCTCTATGCATTCCCATGGGAAAAGGAGCAGACAGGCAGCCGGGGAGATTGAAGGAGAGCGGAATATTTTCACTGTCCATGATAAAGGGGTGGAGACTTGTCCTCTTCCCCTGGCTGTACTGAGGATGAATGGCGGGTTGGGAGCCTGCAGTTCTGTGCCCCCCCCCACCCCCCATGGCAGAAGTACCTAGAGCATTTACCCTCCAAGACAGACTTCAAAAACCTTATAAAGGAAGTCAAGGATACCTGCAGTTCAGAGATTGCTTATGTGAGACAAGACCTGAGGCACTTGGCAAATCGTATAGAAATACTGGAGGAAGATCATAATACTACTAGAGCTCATGTAACCAAACTACAACAAGTGACCACTCAGCAAGAATCAGTGATGCAGGATATGCATGCCCACATTGAAGATCTTGATAATAGGGAAGATGAAGCAACATACGGGTGAGGGGTCTCCCCGAGTCGGAGGGGGGGGGGGATCTCAGAGCTATACTTCAGGAGATCTTCAACTCTATCCTGGGTGATAACCAGCCTGCCTCGATCAAATTTCATAGAGCTCACAGAGCCTTGAAGCCAAAAGGTATTACAGCATTTCCTGCTTGCATGACTTTGAGCTGAAAGAAAAGATAATGGCCAAGGCAAGGGCCCAGAAAGCCATAAAGTATAGGGAAGGCGGACATCCAGCTCTTCCCGGACCTGTCTAGAATTACCCTGCAGAAGAGAAAGCTGTTAGAACCCTCCTGTTAGTTTTTTTTCTATTTTGTTGGTCACATGACTTTCTGCCTATATAATCCAGCTCCGCCCTTCTGGCCTTACTGGACTTCAGGGTTACATTTACTCTTAAGCTAGCCAGGTGCCTTGTACCTTACTCTGTAGTTTGCTTGGTCTTTTGACCACTAGTACTTTTTGTTTGTCTTTGCTCTGCTACAATTTCTGTTAGGAGGTGTCCAACTATATCCCTGTCCTTAGTTCTTGTAGGGACCCCTCCCTTATATCTATAGGTGTGCGTTCAGACTAGCCGAGGACTTAGGCGGGTCTGTTCACAAGGAACAGGTCCCCCGCTGCATCGTAGGGAATCAGCTTAGTCCTATTGTAGGGACAGTTTTCCTATCTTTCCTTAGTGTTTGTAGCAGTTCGTAACAGTAAGTCCAGCCCAAAAAAAACACTCTAAGGAAAGAAATCCAGATTTCAGCACAGTGTCAGTTCAGGAGTTGGCTCAACGCCTGCACGGACTGTCTTTGGAGGTGGCCGAGCTCCAGCAACACGTGAGTAGCTGTCCTGGAGCTCATTTTGTCGAACCGAAGGTAGGACTGCCAGATTTTTTTATGGTAAACAGCAATATTTTTTTTCCTTTAAAAACGCTTGTTTATTATATTTTCGTTTAAGACCCAGATCCTCGGGGAATGAATCACAGCGCATTGGGTTTATAATGTCACTTTTGCGCAAAGAACCACAGGGATGGGCCTTTTCTCTACAACCTAATGATCCGTGTTTTAGATCTGTGGAAGATTTTTTTTCTGCTATGGGGTTGTTGTATGATGATCCTGATCGAGTCTCATCTGCTGAAACTGAATTAAGACGTTTGAAGCAGGGATCAGGTGATGTGGAAAATTATTGTACATACTTCAGAAGATGGTCAGCTGAAGTGGAATGGAATGACTCAGCATTAAAATGTCTGTTTCTTGCTGGTCTAGGTGAAAGGGTTAAGGATCTGCTGATTGCCTTCCCAAAACCTGGAACCTTGCAGGAGGCAATGCAATTAGCTATACGTGTGCACAGGACACTGCGTGCTAGGATTAATGAAGAGAAATCTACTGCTATGGCAGCTCCTAGTTTGCAGAGGGTCTGCTCGGAAGGTGGAGAACCGATGGAGATTGGGGCCATGTCACCCCACTCTCAGGAAAAAGACCGCAGGTTTGCTAAGGGATTATGCTTTTATTGCGGTAAATCTGACCACTTTATTTAGAACTGTGTGCTTCGTTTGAACAAGGAAAAAAAAAAGGTCAGTTACGCCCGTATAGCTTGTTCAAACTCAAAAGGAGTATTTCTTTCTGGAAGCACCTCATTCCAGGAGGAGTTGTTTGAATTTCAGGTATTTGTGGATTGTGGTTCTACACTCAATGTGATTGATGAGGGATTTTTGGAAAAATTTAAATTAGAATCTAAACTTTTGTCATCCCCTATTTCTGTGGTTGCTGTTGATGGCTCTCCCTTGAAATGTATTACAAGGTTTTTGAATTTCCCCTCACCATTAATGGTATTCACTAAGAGAATTTGGATTTGGCGGTATTAAATAATTTGCCTTCTCCAGTGGTTTTGGGGTTACCTTGGTTAAAATTGCACAATCCTGTACTGGACTGGTCTACCAATGAAATTAAGTCTTGGAGTCCTAAGTGTTATGATAAATGTTGTAACGGTTGCATTGCTGCTGTGAAAGAGGGGAATTACCTGTACCTATTCAGGATTTTGGAAGGTTTTTTCTGAGGAGGAGTCGCAAGTTTTGCCTCCTCATAGGGACTATGATTGTACTATTGAGTTTGTCCCTGGAGCTACTTTTCCCAGGAGTCGCTTATTTAATCTTACTATCCCTGAGAGAAAGGCCTTGGAGGAATACATACAGACAAGCTTGGCCGCCGGTCACATTAGACCTTCTAAGTCACCTGTGGCTGTTGGATTTTTTTTTGTAAAAAAAAAAGGACGGCGGTTTACGTCCATGTCTGGACTTTCGCAAAATTAATAAAATTACAGTACGCAATTCCTACCCACTGCCATTAATTCCTGACTTGTTCAACTAGTTAGTGGGGGCCAAGTGGTTCTCTAAAATTGATCTCCGGGGGACATACAATTTGTTATGTATGAAGGAAGGTGATGAGTGGAAAACTGCTTTTAACACTCCGGTGGGTCATTTTGAGAATCTGGTTATGCCTTTTGGTCTTACCAACGCACCAGCGTTTTTTCAGAACCTTATTAATGACATCCTAAGACCATTGATCGGTAAGAATGTGGTGGTGTATTTGGATGACATTTTGATTTATTTGCCGGATCTGGAGTCTCATTGGCAGAGCGTACGTGAGGTATTGCAGTTGTTAAGTGACAATTCACTTTTTGCTAAGCTGGAGAAATGTGAGTTCGCTGTGCAGAGAATTCGTTTTT